>NC_067293.1:14962857-15583214 GCF_020740795.1 Apus apus | reverse complement strand
GGTCTCAGTGACTCAGTCAGAACTTGTTTCTTAAGTATTTCATAAAAGTTGTCTCAAGGAAACTCATCTGTCAGAAGTTTACTCACTTTACGCAGCTAAACACTGAAGGCTTTCCAAACTGCAGCAATTCTTTTAGTTTCAGTAGGCTGCTTTATCAACCACCCCTTCAGGATGCAAGGGATTCTGTGAAATGATCAAAGCATCGTGTCAGTGCCTTTACTACATAATGATTTTTGTTTCTATCTTTAACAAACCCTTTGTTCCTTCTTCCTAAAATAGCAATAGGACTCTTCATAAATGCAGTATTAAATCTCAGTAATGGCATAAGTACTTTTTCTTGCTGTATTCAGTTGCCTGTTGGTATGCAAAAGAGACTCACTACTAAACCAAAAGACACGCTGTAGGGTACACAACTCTTTCCTCCCTGGGGAGAGAGAAGAAAGTTCAAATAAAACCCAGCACAGGTGTAGGAGTCTCATTAAAAGCATTTACCCCCTAATGCCCTGCCAGGTAAAACTGCCTAAGTGTCAAGGAGAAATGAATATTTAGACTGTAGAAAATAGAATACTGCTAAAATGTTATTAATTCAGGAAACAGAAGGAAGAGACAAACACTAAAAGTGGATAAAAACCACAGTTTATAGAAAATGTGAAGACAACTTTAAGTGTTTCCCTTCAGTCTTTACTAATTCCCTATAATATTCCATACAACCTTTTTCATAGGAGGTCTTATGACTTCACAGGGAGAAAGAGGGAAAACTGTGCAGCTGAAGAGCTCTGTGACACAGCTTGGAGGTAGATGGTTCAAGTGCAAACTCCAGATTTCAGCATTCACTAGGTTATAGAAACTGCCAGGTGTTTTGGCACATTAGAATAAAATTAGACTATGCAGGTATGAAATAATGCAAGTAACAGTTTTCATCTGTGCCTCCATATATAAAGGCTACCTTCTACTGTAGATCACACAGAATCACAGAATCTTAGGGGTTGGAAGGGACCTTGAAAGATCATCTAGTCCAAAGCCCCTGCCAGAGCAGGAGCACCCAGAGCACATCATACAGGAACATGTCCAGGCAGGTTTTGAATGTCTCCAGCAAAGGAGACTCCACAACCTCTCTGGGTAGCCTGTCCCAGGGCTCGGTCACTCTCACAGTGAAGAAGTTTTTTCTGATGTTTACATGGAACCTCCTATGTTCCAGTTTGCACCCATTGCCCCTTGTCCTATCACAGGATATCACTGAACAAAGCCTGGCTCCGTCCTCCTGACACTTGCCCTTAACATATTTGTAAACATTGCTGAGATCACCCCTCAGTCTCCTCTTCTCCAAGCTAAAGAGGCCCAGCTCCCTCAGCCTTTCCTCATCATGGAGATGTTCCACTCCCTTCATAATCTTTGTGTCTCTGCACTGGACTCTTTCAAGCAGAACCCTGTCCTTCTTGAACTTTGGGGCCCAGAACTGGACAAAATATTCCAGATGTGGCCTCTCTATGGCAGAATAGAGAGGGAGGAGAACTAACCACACCCTTTCTAATCCACCCCAGATGCCATTGGCCTTCTTGGTCACAAGGGCACATTGCTGGCTTGTGGTCATCCTGCTGTCCACCAGAACCCCCAGGTCCCTTTCTCCTACACTGCTCTCCAGCAGGTCAGCCCCCAACCTGTACTGGCACATGGGGTTGTTCTTCCCCAGAGGCAAGACTCTACACTTGCCCTGGTTGAATTTCATCAAGTTTCTCCCTGCCCAACTCCCCAGCCTGTCCAGGTCTCTCTGAATGGCAGCACAGCCTTCTGGTGTGTCAGCCACACCTCCCAGTTTAGTGTCATCAGCAAACTTGCTGAGGGCATACTCTGTTCCCTCATCCAGGTCGTTGATGAAAATATTGAATAGTACTGGTCCCAGTACTGACCTCTGAGGGACTCCACTAGTCACAGACCTCCAGCTAGATTCTGTCTCATTGACCACAACTCTCTGACTTCTTCCTTTCAACCAGTTCATGATCCACCTCACTACCCGACCATCAAGAGCACACTTCCTCAGTCATGTGAGCTGTCTCACCATGTCTCTGTGATTGCCACCAGGTCATAACCCTTAGAGTCCACACACAGATTTCTAACTCCTCCCATTCATTCCCCATGCTGCATGCATTGGTGTGCAAGCATTTCAGGGAGCCAGCTGAGCACACCGGTGGCACCCTTGGGAGGTGGGAGGCCTTCTGTTCTTCATTAATGCTAGAACAATGCCCTACTAGTTCAAACCCAACTACATCCCCCTCCCACTTTGAACCTAGTTTAAAGGTCTGTGAATGAGCCCTGCTAACTCCTGCCCTAGGACTCTTTGTTCCCTGCGGGACAGGGTCTTCCCATCCAATGCCAGCAGGCCCGGTGTCCTGGAAGTCAAACCATCCTGAAGTTTTTCCCCCTACCCCTTTCAAGTCTAGTTTAAAGCTTTCTCAATGAGCCCTGCTAACTCCTGACCAAGAATCCTTTTCCCCCTTGTTGATAGCTCTGTGCCATTATTTGCTAGCATACCTGGTGCCCTGTAAACATCTCCATGATCGAAAACCCCCAAATTAATCCTATCATCATTTAGATCATAAAAGATAATGGTGGTGGTGTGGTTCAAATCCATCAACAGACAAATAATGTCATCCTTTCTTCCTGTTTTTTGCTGGTTTTAAACAGTTCAGGACAATATTATGTTCTGTGAAAAGTATATTATATGTTTCTTGACAACTGTATCAAACAATTCCACTTAGGTAATTACACTTTTATGAAAAGCAATGTATAGAGTAATGGATTAGGACACTGCTATGAAGAAAATAAGGAGATAATTTATATTTACATCTTGGGGGAAAAAAAAAAAAAACAAAACAGCCTGACCATAAACCAAAAAGAACCAAACCCTGTTCCAGAGAATAAATTTATTGCAAATTTTTTGTGGGGAACATCTTAAAATCAAGTCAGAGAGAATGTATTGTGATTTAGAAATTATTGCAACTTTCACAAGCAGTGATCAGTTGTGCTTGTGGTTTCTGTTGAGGCATGTGAAGTACTGCCAGATTGAAACGGAAATCTGGTTTTACTTCTTTTCCTTTTTTTCCAAAGAGAGAGGAATCAAAACTTAAAGGAAGGTATTCAAGTGGAGAAATGATAACCACTTACATTTTAAGAAAGAACAAAAGCAAAGCAAATACAGTATGTCTCAAAAATATCACTCACTGTCATAAGTCTGTTTAATATAATGAAATTATCCTTTTTCTCCTGCTGCATTTGAACTAGATTAAAAACAAAGCAGAAGAGGTAGAAAAAACAAACAAACAAAAAATAACAGCTAGGCTTAGGGAATGTAAAATTTGAATACAAGGTGATGCCCTGTTAATGGCAGGTATTCGCATTGCAATTACTGTGGAGGAGTGGTAACCTATATGGGAGTTTTAGTCACCATTTTGATTTTTATAAGATAAATGCAGTCAGTGATAATATGGTTAGTTAAAATGCTGTAGATGTGGGAAACTTAACTAACAGCAATGCATAAAAAAGCTTCCTGTTTCAGTGCCATATGTGCTCTCCGGATACTTTTTTATCACAGGCTGTATACACGTAGCATTTCTTTGCACTTCTCTGAATCGTTAGAATTCATTGGATACCAGATCATCTGCTAAGCTGTGTATAAAAGGAAAATATCTATAGATACATTCCACAGGAGCTTTGGAAATAAATTGGGAAAAATGAGTTCTTAATGGTAGGTCATCTGTGGGACGGAAACTTGCTATATCGTGACCCTGCTGCCAGCAGACACAGTGTTCATGCCTGGATGGAGTTTCTGACAAAATCAGCATGTAATCATGAGCATTTTATCAAAAGTTCAGAGAGAGAAGATACAGTCACTAAGAGTTTGACAGGGTCACTTTCAAAATGCATTCAGTGTGCACTCTTGCATACCTGCTGTAGCAATGCAGTTCAATCAAAGGCATTTCGAAAAATGACTCCGTCACTAGATGCTTCATCTGTGGTAATATCTTGGGATCCCATTTCCTTGGAAAGTTAACAAGGCATATTCTGAGGATAGATGCCTTTGGCTAAAGTATATCCAATATTGTATATACAATTTTTCATGAAAATGAAGAAGTCAGTTCAAAATTAACATGTAAGGATGCATTTCTTCACTGTTGAGGGCCACTATTAAATACGTTTCTTAATACAGAATATGCCAAAAAGCAGTGTGGGAGAGAAAGGATCTAAAGCTGAATTCAGTTAAAAATGTTCTACTTGCTTTGGCCATTTTTGGTAAATTGTTATTCTTCAGATGATCAGCTATGAGACAGATAGATACTGAGGAATGAATGGATGACTAAAAGCTAAAATGAAATCAAGTTCTAATCCTGTGAGGTTGCCAGTCTGTCTTCTCATGAACAAAGTGAGGAAAGAAGCAGGATTAAAAGCGTTCGGCCTGGGATCCACCTTTTCTGGTGTCCACTGTAAGGCATGCAACAATGAGTGAAGCTGTAGCCTGGTGGCTAGTATTTGTGGCTGAAGGCCTTCCAAAAATAAGTGGATTGATAATTATATTCCTATTACTGGAAAAGCACACTGTTAAATACATTGGTAGCTAAACTATGACAGTGAGCCAAAAGTTACAGGCGCCTCAGAGCAATCTCTTTCTTCTCTCACTTAAATAATGGTTAAAATGAAGGAATCCAAGATTAATCATTAAAACCCAGAGACAGTTAGAATTGCATCTACTTAAGTTCTGGGTTTGTGTGGTCTCTACTTAGGCCCCAAAGCTGCTGGAGCAAAGGAGTCGCTAAGACCCACCACCCCAGCATTCAGATTTTCAGAGGAAGTGCACATTTTCCATGCAGACAAGTTGTGCATGCAAAACAGACCTGGTGTTGGACACATCAGATTTATTCTGTTTGCACAGACTGTTTGCATTTCAGATACACCACAAATCTAACTGGGACAAACAGACACCCAAACAGCGCTGTGCCAAAGATGTGATGATAGCTACAAATTTGGTATGCAAAAAGTGATTGAGTTGTGCCATGCTGACAGAAGTACAGACCTATCCATATTTTAAGAGCTTTTTCTCACAGTTGGAGAGAACGATGTTGCAAAATTCTCACCCAGGAAATGTGAAGTCTCAAGCATGAGCCAAGGAGAAGTAACTGGTGTAGGCCCAAAGTTACTCTTGAGAGAGCTTGCTGATGTGCTTGTGATCCTAACAGACATGGGTATTGTAGAGTAAGAAAAATAGCTTGATTTGGCTAAAAATAACTTTCTTGACAGTCAGGTAGGGTTATTTCGGTTATACTGTAATTTAAATAAACTTTGGGACAGGATTAGTCACAGAATCACAGAATCTTAGGGGTTGGAAGGGACCTCGAAAGATCATCTAGTCCAACCTCCCTGCAGGATCACCTAGAGCACACAATTTCAGGATACACCAGTAAAAGTGAGCAGTAAGCACTGATGGCTTCCTTGCATACCACTCACCCAGTACAGGAAAACTCATTTGCAAATCTGTCATTGGATATGTGATAATAGCTACAAATCTAACATTAAAATTTCATTGTCCCTCTTCTCCAAGATGACACGGCTCTGGATAAAAAATATTCAGAGTTGTAGAGTTTTTTTTTATTATTTCATTTATACTTACACTAACAAGCTAGCATCAATTCTAGTAGCTCATCATTGTATGCTAGTTTGTGACCAGCATGTTAAACTTCTCCAATACTGGAGGAAATACTGCAAATATAATACTAGAACCACAGAAACATGTAGAATAGAAAGAACCTCTGAAAGGTCACCTGGAGTGAAAATTCAAATGCCACTGGAAAAGCAGCACAACACTGTTCGTACGTAAAGATTTTATTCTTGGTCTTTATTGATATAGGAAATCCAAGACAAATCTTGTTCTTCCCAACAGAATGAGAAAAGTAATAAGTATGTTTGTATGCCACAGGAAAGGCTGTCTCAGCTACAGTCTGGAAAGGGCAAGCTGTGTGAAGTGCTTTGTGGAGAAGCCAGAGTAGTGGATGTCCAGCAATATTGCTATTGAAGTCAGTGTCTGTAGGAGTGATATAGGTCACTCCTTGCTCTGAACTGCTCTATTGTATCTGTAAGAATGAAGATTCTTAAAAAGAATCTAATTCTTAGATTAGAAATTATATTTTCCTGGAGAAAGACTTTGAAAACTGCAGAGCTTTAATAAAGTGTCATACCCAGTAATGTTATTTATGAAAGTGTGCTCTTAGTGAACACAGACCGATCATATGGATGCTGAGGAATGCTAGAATCCCATGCTTCAAGAAGAAGCATATTTATATTTCTACTACTTCCCTGGATGTGGTCAAAATAATTTTAAAAGTCCTTTCATTTCTGCAGCAGAAATTGAATAACTATTTCGTTCCAGTTCTTCATGTTAATGATTCTGGGTGGTCACTTCTAAGGCAAAGGAAATTTTTTAAGTGCTTCCATACAGGGTGGAGATACTGTGTGTTTTCTAATGTTATTATTGAGTTTAATTATTTTAGGCTAAAGGTCATGACACGCCAAATTTAAAGTAAATATAATGTAAAATTGCTTTTACAGTGGATTCCTTATAAGAATTGTAAATTGCTGTTTCTACCCGCAGTCTTATTTACAAATTATTAATTCAATACTAGCATTGCAGCATATACCATTCCCATTGCTTGAACTTAATTAAGAATGCATCTTTGCTAATTGATTATGGTAGTGCTTTCATGGAGATTTCTCCCTTATGGCTATCTCAGGACATTTCCTGCTAATTAATTAGCATATTTCTTTTCTTTCTTACATAGTCACTAAAAGTCAAAACAATCTGAACTTCAGCATTGTACTGTAACATCTATAAGTGTTCTCCTAAAAGTTTCAGAGAAATTGCACACCTTTACTTATGGTTTTTACTATTTCTTTTTCAAAATCAAGTCAGCCATATTTTTAAATACTTCTTCCCCCCCAAGAAATTAACTGAATTACAAAGATCTAGTTCACAGAGTATTTATAATAATATTTTCCTGCTCTGTGGACAAACGGGTCAGACTGCATCAAGACTAACTTACATTTTACTGCCTGTTACCATCAGTAGATACAAATGACTGCATTCAGTGTTGCAGTAATTTTCTCTCAAGGGAGAAAAACTCTCAGGACAAAAAGGAGGTGACTTAGCTCTGTGCAACAGGGCAGATCAATATGGTACACAAGAGCTGAATTTGTGTCAAATGCTATAATTTTTTGCAGATTAAGGGATTATTTCCCAAAAGTTTAAATCTGACGTATAATGTCTGAATCACTCATTAATGAGCACCTAATCTAAATAAGGGAGTGTTCAGGTTAGTAATTGTTTTATATCTTCTGATGTTTATGTGTGATAAAATCCAATGACACTTTCACCTCGTTTATACTTTTGGATTTAGAAAGATATCACGGCAGTTACTGCAGTGCTGTTAGCAGCACCATTCATCCTGTCAAGACCTAGTGTATACTGAATTAAGGACTACAGCAATGAAGAAATGTTTTAGGACATACTCATGGTTTCATACTATGTATCTCTCATTACTTTGTATTCATACATTTCTACTTCTGATATAAAAGCTGACAAAAGTGGACTCAGCCCCTTGCATCCAGCATGCTCAGACAGAGGTGATTATGATCCTAAACCTGAATTTGATGTGAATTTTTAAAGATTTCGTCGCTTCACAGTTGAGAGAAATGAGAAGAGGCCTAACAACCGATAAATTCCATCAAGATGAAGACATATATCTCTGCATGCTGTGCAACAAAATGTGTTTGAGAGAACTGCTTTTAGCCCTGTTTCTCAGGCAAACTGTTGCTTTCCTCATAGCACCTCAGCAAGAAAGATGATCTCACATCACCTAAACACCGGCAGGTGTCAGAGGGTATTAATAAGCAAGCTCTGATGAATCTCACTGCGAGGTTGATTTAAGTTCAGTTTTCCAACTTTACACTGAGGTACTGAAGATGCACACAGACATTTCCCTTTGTCAACTTATGTGGGTGTTAGAATCTCTGGAACCACCAGCTGTTCTCACCATTCTTCCACTGACTCCTTTGTGTGTGATAATTTGGGGAGAATCATCACAGGAACAGCTGGTAACTCTTTAGATTATCACGGGAAGACCTGCCAGAACTTCTCTTTCAACAGCCTCCTTCATGCTTAGGTTTTGTGGAACCACCCATGTGCTGGCTCTGGTGAGTTCTTCCAACTGAAGTTTGAATATCTCCATACATATAATTGCAGAGATTGTCAATAGCTGTGATGCAGATTTATAAAGTGTGTTTGAAGGAAGTCATTAGAATAAGTTATGCAATGAAAAACCCTTACTTTTCCTTGAATTTTAAAGGAAATGGAGCTATAGCTCTACCTTATCTATGGGCTTCCTAGTATTTCACATCGAAATTTGGTATTTTGCTACATGCCATAAAAACACATGGAAGTTTTGTGTTTTACAATGTGCCCTTTTTGATCAGTCATCTTATGGCAGTCACTTAAAAGACGTGTGGAGGGGATTAATCCACTCAGGAAACAGAAGGGAAAAAACATATCTATGTCCAGATGCAATGAATAAGATTTTTCTGTATGTGTGAAGAAATTGCAGGCTGTAAAAAAGAAGCATAAGTGTACTTTTTTCCTGAAGTGAATTCCTCTGAAAGGCATCACAGAAATAGCTGTTCAGGAGAGTTTACAAAAGAGATCATATTTTTAAAATAAACTTAGGTGGTCATACTATGAAAAAATCAAAGCAAGTATTTGGCATTCAGCAAATATCTCATTTCTTTGGTAACTTTTTTCAGAACAGACTGTGTCTTCCTGTAAGCACACTGACTTTCTGATTTGATTTTTCCCCTTCTCTTGCATTTATCTTTGACATTTAATTTCCAGATGGGTGCTTAGTATGACTGATGCGTGTGTGTGTGTGTGTGTGTGTAATCCAATCCTGGATTCATTTTCAAGGCTGCAGAAGGTTGATGGCTGCCATTTAGGTACCAGTATTTTTGTATACCTATAGATGAAATCCTAATTTGATTGATTAATTACTAAATATATATTAACATAGCAAGAATCACACAATCTCCACACTTCTCTGGGTCTCATAATTTCTGTTTTACCTGATGTATTTTGATCTGTTCTTTATTGACATCACTGTCACCATAGTTACCACCAAGACAAGTTAAAAAAATGCCTCAGTAAAAACAAAGGAGAAAACATCCCTAGTGTAGGGTCTAAGACAGCAAAAGATTGTCTGAGAGTTAGAAATTGTAGGCACTATTCTGATTTCTGCATTGTGATGTTGTTACAGACATATCTTATTTAAAGTTGATGGGCAGGAAATTTACATAAGTGCTTGCAATTTCAGTGTGAGTAGCCATTACCATGAGCTAGCAATTATTTTTATTTGGTTTGGAAAAGCCTGAAGGTGAATACATGAGACAAACAAAACCAGAAGAAAATACTTCAAAGTATTTTTAATAAGTGAGGGGCTTGTCTCTTGAACAACAGAAGATAAGGGAAACAATTTGGCAACAGAGAGGCAGAATAAAGTTCAGAGGGTGTGCTGTTTGCAGAAGGTTATTTCAATACATTCATTAAGATTGTAGAAAACAATTATATAAATTGCAATGGGCCAAGCATGGTCTGAGTATAGAAGCAGTTTTGTATGTCTTGTGCAAGCATTACACACATGGCGTGGCAGAAGAAGAGAGACAGCATATATGTACGTACACCCTTTGATTCCACCATTTACATTTTCTTCTCCTTTTGCCAAAATTAGTATTTTACTATAATATTGTAATTTTGAAGGCTCACTGATTCCGTGTATGTATATATATATTAGTTAGCAGATGTTGCATGTAAGCTAGTAAATAATGAAGTTACTGTACTCTTTTGGATAATGTTATGCAGCATTGATCTCAAATTATCTGTTAGCTCCCTTCCATAGATAATTCAGTAGTGCCACTCCAGTCCAGATGAATGAAAAATTAACGATGACATTTTAGATCTCTTAAAGGATCTGACCTGAACTATTTTATTTTCTGTATCCCTACTATATAATTCATATTGATTGGTCCCACTTAACCCTGTCTTTGGATGGAGACCTACTTCCTTTGAAATGAATGTGGTATGTATTGAATTCTGCAGTCAAAATGCAAAAACAACAACGAATTTTAAAACGAGGTCTGTTTTTAGAAATGGGTGATTGGAGGAGGTAAGTTTCTGACCTCTTCTGGTATCAGATGGAGACTATTTGCACTAGAAGTGGCTATAGACATAGAATGGATAAATAAGTATATTGAAGTTCAGACACTGAAATGTGAAAATAGTCATAAAAGTGAATAATGCTGTAGATCCCATAAAAGTGGCACTTGGAGATTCAAAGAAGCATTCCAGTTTCTTTATTTTTGTCCTACTTTCCTCTTCTTTTGCAAGATCTGTCTGTGGGGCTAACAGTGCTGGACCATAGGTATAGTGCAGTCTAGGTATTTTCAGTTCTAGAGCTCAGTGATTACCAAGTTTCTTTGAGTACTTGCCCATCAATTAATCAATAAAACTTGTTTTCTAACTCAAATTCATTTTAAAAGACAGAAAACAAAAGGTGACACATAAATCTTAATATTATGAGTAGGTTTTTTTCCCCATTGAAATCTGGAAATAGAATTTGAGAACAAACACATTTTCTAGTTAAGCTAAAAATCATCAATGTAAATGAGAAATAAAAATTTTAAGTTTAGCATTTCTAATGTGTGATTGTGTAGCTAGGTAACCTGCAAGTGCTCCAGATATATCAAGAATAATATTCCAGTGAATTATATACGGATGTTAATTATATGACATTTTCCTGCTATACATGGAATGACTAATGCTTTTTGGCTATAAGCAAACAATTGTTGAAGACATAAAAAAGATGTTAAAATAGAAGCTTTCCAGCACATGAAAAATAAGCCTTCAGTGGTCATATATGCTTTTAGGAGATCCTCTAGGATTATGTTAGAATTGCTAAAGTCCAATTATCCTCTAAATTATAAAATTTTAAACTCTTTAACATAAAAGCATATAATAAATCTAGCTGTTTTTTATCTTAATGACATTACATTAAGAAGTGCCTCTTTAAAAGGGGCAGTGCTGGTATAGCTTACACTTATATATGTACTACAAAATCTTATACTATTAGCACTAATTTATTTAGTTATAAGAAAATATTGTGTTGTTATTGCAATACTGAAAATCTGAAATATTTTAATAATTTATGTATCATAATTTCTTACATCATCTCTCCAATATTAAGCCACAAGTTAGACTGGTATAGAGCAATATATGCCTTTTTTCAGTCAGCTTCTTTTGGATATCCAATGATTAAGAAGCAAAGTTCAAAGTACATTTGGTTTTAAGTAGTCTTTTTTGTTTGTTCATTTTATTTAATGATTGTGTGTAGTGCAAGTACAATCAAAGCTTCATTGTGCTCGGAGACGTATGTACATAACAAATCAACAATACTGCAGTAAATATCCAACAATCATCAGTGTTGCTTCACCTTGCCAGATACCTTCTTTGGAAATGGATCTGACAATAAAAGGGTGTAATAATAAGAGCTTCCACTCTGATTTGTTCTTTGTCATACAGTTATGATGTGAAAAACATTTTGTTGACTTCCTTTTAAAATGGATAACCCACTGTTATTAGCTCTACCAGCTAGAGCTCGTATGTCAGGTTTCAGCATTGCCTGATTATTTTTATGACTTGAGTCACAAACCTTGTAGTGACTGGAGCTAAAAATGTTAATAATTGTCTAAATCTACTGTCATTACGGGGCTTCAGTGATCAGTGAGGTTTTTCAAGACTGCAAAACTGTCACCATCTCTGACCTACAGTCATGGTGAAAGTGCAGGAGTCAGTAACTCACTGAATTACAAGGCTTAGAAATGGCAATGCATACAGTACTGCCAGGGCAGGGAAAATATACACGTCTAGTGAAAATATGCTTATTCTTCTACTTTGAAAATTTTACAAATTCTTGCTGGGCAAAAAAAAAATAATATTTGGCAACAGCCAATTTGCTGTTAACACAATTACAACTCAAATGGCTGACTAGAATTTTGTTGTGTGACAGGAATCTGATATCCTGCCACAGTATATTATGCATGGGAATTTCTAACCACAACCCATTAGAAAAAGCCACAGTACTGCTCTTTTGAGTTCCTAGCTGCAATTAGGCAGCAGTAGGACACTGATGTGAAACCTTTATGAATAGAAACCAGCATGCCCCTGGGCAAAAAAAGCATGTGAAGTGAAAGGATGGCTCAGGAGCAGCAGGGGACAAACTCACATTTTGAGCAACGTTGTATATTGCATGAGAAATGCTTTTTAATGTGAACAGGCATCCACATTCCCCTGGGTTTTACAGGAGACTAACCCCCTGACAACATCTGCACTATCATTCAGCAAGTACCAAGTATAGCTCTTAAAAGCAAGGAGTCAAATTCGTCTGTTTATGAAAGTTTTTCCAGAAGTTAACCTCATAAATAGAGCTAGTAACTCAACTAAATATTAATACATAGCAGATCCACTCAGAGCTCTCTTCAGGTAGTTTCAAAAATGGAGAAATAAGTAAGGAAAACCTGCTTTAGAAAATTAACAGGTGATTCAGTTTGCAAAGTTTTCTGTTTTGTTACCTAAGGACTTTGATTTGTGGTAATTTCTTTCCTTGAAGATTGAGAGAGATTGGGTTGAACAGACATGATTGGGCAGATAAGAATAAACTATCAAGAGCTGTCAACATATGAATGTACTTAACAAAGATAAATCAATGAAGGACCTTAGTAAATGTCAAAAGATGCAGAGCTTGAAACAACTAAATTATCAGGTTACAAGGCGAGGCCTCTGCTAGCAGGGTGAGAAAAAAATCAAGAATGAGAAGGAAGTCTTTATATTCATACATTCTCCATTTCCATTGTAATATAAGAGTTCCTAACTCTGTTGGGATTTTTTATTGTTAAATAAATGCTCTTCTGAGTAGTCCCAAAGATGAACTGGTTGCAGAGATAAGAAAAGGGCAAGGCTTCTGAAATGGTGTTTCACCAAAAAAAATTATACAGAACAGTAGTTACTAGGGATTAAGTGTTAAAGTACAGAGTCACAGAGGAACCACC
This sequence comes from Apus apus, assembly GCF_020740795.1. Lineage (NCBI taxonomy): Eukaryota > Metazoa > Chordata > Aves > Apodiformes > Apodidae > Apus > Apus apus. The sequence goes on along the minus strand of NC_067293.1, from coordinate 15,570,026 downwards.
TCACCATCTTTGTGAGCATAACAGATAAAGTATGCTGAGTTTACAGAAGCTGGAATTGAGCTTCCCTTCAGGGTAGCAGGCAGATAGGAAGCTGAAGTGGTGTTCATACAGCATCTTAAAAATACTAATACATCAAAAATGGTGCTGCTGATGTATCACCTGCTTAGATGAGTGGTTCTGATTAAGTCAGGGCAGCTGAGTAAGCAAATCCCAGTAACATGGCTTTTGGATCCACTTTCTATATATATGATATTCCTTTTTTATCATCTAACCCTTGTAGAACGGTACTGCAGCATTCAGGGCAACATGCACATATTGCTAGATCTGCACTCACAGGGTCAGTACCCCAGAGACAACAGTTCTATCATAGTCCCTAGCTGCTGATTGATGTTAGGCTCAAAAGACTCTTGATTTTAAATATTAAATGTTAATGAGTTTTAAATCAGAATTATTTAAATCACTACATGTATTTTTAAAACTTGAACACTCCTGAGGTCAAAATTCCCAGTCAGGATCCAACCATCATTAAATATGTAATTAAAAATAAGTGAACAGAAGAACTCCATAAACAAAACAAATGAAACACGACAAAAGCTTCCAAAGATATGAGAGAGGAGACCTCAGAGTAGAGCCTCCAGAGTGGGGAAAAAGCTTACATAAATAACGCTTTTTGGAAAATTTTCTTCCCCAATCACAAATTTTGGCATTGTCAAATTAGTGCAAATTTTGTCCTTAACACTTTGTGTCTGGATTTTATCTGCAAAATTGCACACTCTCAATTCATTTGGGCCAAAAGAGTAAAGAAGTCACTTGACTGGTTCTGCTTATTTAAACCAATTTAATTATGTCTATTAAAGACAGGATAAGGTAGTCAAGTCAGAATTTGTGAATCTTCTCTGTTCATGCCATAATACATTGTTGCTGCCAATGTTTAGCTTTTTCTGTGTCGATTTATAAATCTATTTTAGAATCTCTCAGAGTGTAACAGTCCTTTCAGTCTCATAACGTGTCTTCAAAAGATCAGTAAATTAACATGAATACAGTGCTCCCCTTCCAATGAGCCAGAGCAGGCCAACGTGCAGATGAGCTGCTCTGCTGCACCATGAGGTTTAACGAAGAGCTGTATGCAGGCAGATTTGAGACAGAATTCTTTGGGGCAATGCTGTGTTTAACCAGATCAACACTAAGACACCATCTAAATTTCCGCTAAGATGCACAAACCTTCAGCTAAACATGCATGTGTGGGCTTTTACAATAGTAAAAGGTAATTGAAACTGCCAAAACAGGTAGCAGTATTACTCTAGAGAAGCAGAAGTTACATAAAATGCAAGAAAGAAGCCTGTCCTCTCATTTTGAAATCTTAGATTTATATCCACTATAAACTAGTGATGATGTCAGGTGTCTCCTTTGTCAAAAATGACCAGTGAAGTTACAAAAAGGAGACATAGACCAAGATCCACGTTCCTGAAGATGTACTAAACATTTTGAAAGAAGGTTCAAATAGTTAGCCCTATCAGAAGCATTCCATATGCAGGAAGCATTTATCATGAAAATATTTTAAAATCTATCATTCTTAAAAATGTGCGGGGGTTTTTTTCTGTCAACATAGCAAAAATTGAAACTATGTAAAAAGCCTCATTATCCCATAAACGCAGATCTGAAAGCCTTGTTAGGCTGCCTATTGAATTAGCAAATACAAAAGTTGAGCATTCTGATTGATGCTGCCCTGCCAAGCAGCAGCCAAGAGGATTTAGGTAGCTTTATTAAAGCTGGGTTGTATGGCAAGACTAAGTATTAATTCTTAATATGGTTGAACACAAGGTTGGAGCATGTCTGCTGAGAGTGCTTTTTCCTTCTGTTAGATTACCAGATTCAAGCTTACTGTCAAAATGCAGAACAGAGGTTTAGATGTAAAGTACTAACTATATTCCACAACTAAAAGCTTTCTGCTTTAACCATGTGACAGTTTTAAGAAAAGGACCCATTCCCAAACTAAAAGAAATACAAGGGGTAAAGCAAAATACAAAATATGTAAAAAAAAAGTCTTAGATACTGTCTTCAGCTTTTGGGGGGGATGCTTGAGCCTTTAAGAATGGAGAGTGCAAAGAATTAGGGACCATTCTAATTTCTAACAAACCAAGGAGAGGAGCAGATGTGGCTGTACTATCTTGTTCATGAGCTTCAGAGAACTGTGTCTACTGCACCTGCTCCATCAGCAAGGTGGGGTCAGGGTTAAGGCAGCCTTTGCTGTGAGAAAGGTTCCCATTCCTACATACTGCTACATCTGGAAAGTTATATTTCTGTGAAAAGCATCCGATTGTGTAGACTGTCATGTACCTGTCCAGCTGTCCAGAGAGCTTAGCATACTGTACTTGTGTCCCTTTTCACTTCTTGCCAAGTGCACAGTGTTACAGTGCCACAGACATGGGATTCTTAGTGGGGCTATAATGCATTGTAGAGAAAGGTTAATTTGACTGGTTTTAAGCCATGTTTATATTTTCAAAATAAGCTTTCAACTTTCATCAGAATTTTAGAGTCTTAGTTGTCTGGGGTTTTCTTCCCCTTTCTCCTCATTTTTGGAGGCTGTTGGTTTGTACAAAATAGCCTGCGAGCTTCAGGCGTGTTTTTCTGACAGGACTTTTGTGATCATTTCTGCATTATGCACAAGCCTGATATAATTTGCAATGTTATTTATTTGTTTGCATCTTACTTTGCAATGTTCTTTTTAAAATATGTGGGTATAGTCTGCTCTGTGTCTTGGCCTGCCAGCAACCTAGGTGAGAATGGTAGAGTAATTCTTTCATATCTCCTCTTAATTTACAGGGCATCTAATCCAACTCACAAGTTGCTTTGGCATAAGGTAAGAAAGGGAGGAAGGACTGAGAATGAGAGACAGCCAGCTGGGAGCTGATGTGCAGACTGCTGTGGAGGCCTCAGAGGCAGCAGACACAAACATCTTAGGGCCTTAGAGTAGAATGAACAGAGCTTGTAGCAATGTCAGGGTTGCTAGACTGAAAGTAAGGCTGAAAGACCCTTTCAATATCCTGTAAAGGCACAGTGACAGAAAGAGTAATCTGTTTATAAGTCTTTTTGTTTCATTGTCTCATCCTGATTTTGAACTATTGAAGAAGTTACCAGCTCCAGGTGTGTTCTGACAAAACTTGGCTTTTGTATTTGAAAGTCCTTTTGTCCATGGTCCTTATAGATATAGATAGAAGAACTGCACAGATCCAGGCTCTCAAAGCCAGACTGAATTTAAGTCTTGCATCATCTCAAGTTCAAAACACTGAAATAAGCCCTGCATTGTTGAGATATTGTTGTAGCATGCTGGCAGCACTCCTAGGACTAATCAGACAGCAATTTCTTACCACTTTTAGCATGTTAAATTGGTTTCCTTACTGTAATGTGCAGCCTGAGAAACAGGGGGGGAAAAAAAATCTCCTATATGCTGAGGAAACTTTGCTACAGATTTTGGGAGTTAATTTTAAACTAATTAAATGCCCATCTTTGTTTCTGTGAGTAGAATGCACTTCAGGGCAAGTTTAAATTTGGTTATCAAGAATGTCACAACATACATGGACAATCGGGATCTAAAATAGCTTTAGAAATGTTTAAAATCACTCAATTTGTGCAAAATAAAACGGGTATTGTATAGTTTCTCTTTTAGAACCATATTGCACCAGTTAGCATCCATGTTCTACTATATAGTGTGGCAGTTTCTTCAAATAACTTTGACAACAAGAAGGATGCCTACGTTAAGAAGTGCTTGGTGTCCAAATTCATGTGAACTAACCAAAACTGGGAGCATCTGCTTAAGCTCTAAGGCATACCAGTAATCTATGAGCTGATCTTTGAACAGAAGTGTATTGTAAAATAAGGAAACATGTACATAACATAACTCAAGCTCAGCTAATGTAGTTCATAGCTAATTTTTTGTCTGACAAACAAGGATACAAATTTGATGAGCTTTAACACACAAGATAATAAGAGCAGTCCCATGATAGGGAACACTACACAAAAAGAAAAAGAGAGAAACATGAAAAGCTAATTGCTTTAAATTCTCAGCAGCTGTCATGAGATACAGTAAGAAACATCCCCAAGCCATACTGAATTAGATTCACTTGCACTGAAATCAAGAGCTGGTTAAACAAGCAAAACTGAGATTGAACACTGCCTGGCTCAATGGCTCCAATTTCAAGACAATTTTTACAAGAAAATGCATGCTGTTTACCCAGCGTGCACAAATTAAAATTAAGCTAAAAATGTTTTTCTTTGTTCTTTTCAACTTTACTTTCCAATGAGCAATTTTTCTTGCACAAACACTGAGCAGAGCAAATAACAAGCTCTTTGAAAATATGAGTCAAGAACAAGTAGCTGATTTCTTATCTGCACTGCAAATTACACATACAAATCAAGTACAGTATGGTCCTTCTTAAAATGCATCTTTTAAGTGTCTATAAGATTTTTATATTGGTATGTTTTTTTTTTAAAAAAAAAGGATTTTACCAGCTGAAAGATATTTTATTATAGTCAGTTTACTACTTCTGTATAACCCTGAATTTATTTCTGAAAGGGAAGCATTATCACTCAAGCCATGGAATTCTTACTTCAGGACTAATACATGGTTTCACTCGTAGTTGAAACGGAGTCAGGGCTGGTGCAAGTCATTCCAGCTTTCTTATATCTGTAAAAGTAATGCTAGACACTGTGCTGCCAGCCTAACCCAAGTAGAAGAATTAACCAAATTATATAGACTGCAAGAATTCAGTGTTAGGTTATTCCATGGTAACTTAGGTAGGCTGTTACTACTGTCATATCTGTCTGGCATATGGGCTAATACCCATGAAAGTTAGAGTCTGTCATGATGACACGATATGATAGGATCAGAATTTCAGCTTATTTCAGTCATTCAGTATAGTTAGTGTCTGATACTTCCCACACTAGAGTTTTGACCACAAGAGTCAAGTCGTAGTTGTTTCTTTCTCATCTGGTATCACTGTGTAGCAGGGTTCTGGAAAAATCTGTAAGAGGATCTATAGCTCTCTGTGTTGATTCTGCAACCAGGTGAAGAGCCCAGTTTTGGGATAACGCTGCCTCTTTTAAGTATATCAGGTTTCCCATTTTACTGGTAGAAGTCTTAACTAGGGTACCAAAAGGCATGATACAAAGTCCCTCACGGTCTGATTAAAGTCACCTTCCCCTAGGAACTCAGTTTGATGAAAACTGGACAATATTTTTTAGTTAAGTAATTTCCTTTTTTTCATTTGGCAGTTGAAATACTAGAGTTTCATTAAATAAAAAGCTCGTGGGTGTTCATTCTCATAGCCCACAGTCTTCCTGCAGTTGCCTAACATGTTGAACAGGAAAATTATGCGCCTTTGTTTTTCAAAAAACACCTAATTACTCATTTTCCACTTGAATATCAGGTGTCAATCAAATGTGGGCCTCATAATTACTGTTGTGTAGTAATTCTCATTAATTAAAATTACAGGCATAACAACATATTGTTTCTAAATTCCTCCTCAGAAAAACAGGATTTCGCTTTTTAATTCTGCAGTTTATTTTAAAGGTTAAACTTTGTCTTTTCAAGGAAAAATTACACTGCACCAAATATAAAGCTCTGTTTATTATGACTTCCACTGAAAAAGAATCTTGCTAATTTTATTCCAACACTTCTCATTCTATACATGATTTTTGATAAGTTGAATATATTTAGTGCAGAAGTACTTCAAATGTTCTTAGCTTGACAGAACAATACAGTAAGTAGAAAAAATATTTAATGCAGCTAGCAACTGCTTCCATTCTAAGGAAAAAAATAATTAAAAGTTTGTTTTTCCAATACCTAAGAACAATTGTTTACTGCTTTACACTAAACTATTTAGTAATATTTACACAATGTACGCTGCATAGTGGCAAGAACATTTTAACCTTTAATAATCAGAAGAGTGAAGTTATTACATAATTAACCTCAAATTCCAAGAGGTTTTGAGTTGGTTGTGGGTTTTTGTTGTTTTTTTCTAACAGCTTTGGTGTCTACACTAGCAAAGAGCAAATTTTTTGGTTTGGACTATTTTAAGTATAGTTCCTGAGCAAATGAAGTACTGCATTTTATATCTGAACTTCCCCTTTCACTATTTCACTGTCCTCACTGCAGGAGTGAATTAGCCATTTCATGCAAGTAGGATGGTTCCAAGGAAACATCCAAGTTATTCTGTACAGAAGATCTATTGTCTTGGTCCTGAGTATGATCTGCAAGCTCAGGTTGTTTCCTCTTCTGTGCAGTGACACAACCTAGGATCAGTAGTCTGACAAAGCCAGTTGCTTTATAGAGACTAAAGAGAGGTTTCTAAATGGCACACGGGCAATGAACTGATGGTGTGTTTGATCTACAGTCCTCCACCTGTTCAGCATAAGGTGAACTTTGCAGTATATAGACTTTAGTCTTACTAAGCCATCCTTTGGGAAAATAGTAAAGAACTCTAAGCAGTAGGCCCAAGTCCTAGTCTTATTGCAGAAATGGTCTCTAGATGCACATCTGACACTAAGAAGCTTTCAGCAAAAAACAGGCAGGCTCAAGTTGGGAAAATGATATTTGACCGTTAATATGTAAAATAAGTGCAGTAATTTCTTCTGTGTTCCTTGAACAAAGTGGACAGGTTGATTTAATTTATGCTAATTATATGCTTAGCAAGTCTAACAATGTCAGCAATTCAATAGTTACAGGGGAATATTGTGTGTTTCCAGCTGTGCCACAGGACTTCCAAGGAAAGCACAAACCTGAATCTTTGTATTTGGCAGACTTGCAATAATGTGCCTTTCAGGAAAGGAACATCACAATCCTTTAATTGCCCAACATCAGGAAAGCTATTTTATCAAAGAATCATCAGGGCAATTGCTTAGGTAATATACATAATTTCTGCAGTTTTCATACACCTGAGCAAGCTTTTGCCTTTACATGAGTTAAGGCCTGATTTTCTTCAAATGCTTCACAAAAAGCTTCTCACAAAATCCAGAGCTTGTTTTTATGATCCTAACATACAACTAGGAATCAAAAAGACAAGCAAACAAGTTATGAAAATACTAGTTTATGAAAAACAGTTGTGGATTCTCAGTTGAGAGCCTTACTACACACAATCTGTGTAAAACGGAGATGTGGGCTAGGAAGTTGATTATGTGTGGTTTCCAATCAATCACGGAAGACTTAATAGTTTCATTAAAAATGAGAAAAAAAGTTTCTAAATTTTTAAATACATTCATTCTGTTTCCTCAGCTCTGCTTTCACAGGGCACGACCTAGCTCACTGCTTGCTTTCATCCAACCTCAGACGATTTGTTTCCTTCTAAGCAGTAAGCTAGAAAACTAACAAAAGACAGCCAGGAACGGCGTGCTTGAAGTGTAACCATTTCAATATTTTAACAACCTTTCCTAATGATTCGTAGAACCCCTGAAACACTTTCAGTTGCCAGTTTCAGAGGGTGAAGTTACAAACAGGTACAGCCGAGATGGAGCGGGGTAGGGGCGGGTTTTGTTTTGTTTTTAAAACACCCACTGCCAGAGGAACGTGGTTCAGCCCCGTTCTGCGGAGAGGATTTCTGACAGGCGGGAGGGGGAGTTCATTCTCCGTGGCCCATTCAGTCACTGGCTTCTTTCTTTTCCTGAGGCTGCCAGCAAAAGTGCCAATTAGTAGCAATTGTGATGGTGATTTCTGAAGTGCAGTTTAAAGGATTTCTAACTGGGTTGGAGCTGTTGTCAGTTGACTGACTGGAATAATAATAATAAAAAAGCTCACTGCTTCAACAGAAGCTTGTTAGACTTTCCTGTGTGATGTGCTACGGATATCGTGAACTGCTTCGGCTTTTGCTTTCAAAAGAGGGATTTTTGTGATAGCATCAGGGAGCACTTGGCTGTTTTATGTGCTCTAAAAAATCTTACTTTTAAATTATGTTAAAAAAAAATAATAATAAAAAAGAGTATCTGGAAATGGGAAGGAAAAAAAATAAGGTAACCTGTGGGGCATGCAGAACTGTTTCAGTACACCAGGATCCTTTAAGTTTAGTCTTATGAAGGGGAAAAAATATTGTCCATTTTTTCATGTATAGGGTTACCAAGATAGAACTGTAAGCACTAAATGAGTTAAACCACAAGGGACTTATGGTTTACTGAGGCTTTGTGTTGATAGTTTGTCATAAATAACACATATAGTGACAAGCCATACTAGCTTATTCTTACAGCCACTGAGCAAGCTGCAAGAGCACAGGCAGGCCTCGCTGTGTGTGACATGGCAGGTGGCCCCTGGGCTGTGCCCATGGCCTCCTTCCCATTCCTCTCTGGAGGGCTTCCAGCTGTCCCCAAAGCACTAACCAGCTTTCTGTCACTACCAGGCTCTTCCTGAGCTGGTCAATTCCTAGAGAAAAGCAACATGGCTGAAGGAGCTCGAATGAAACAAATCCCAGATCAGACACCACAGGGTTGCCCTGCTGCCTACACTGCAACTTGCCTCCCACAGGGAGCTTAGAGGGGAGCTCCAGGGCTTCCTCTGTCAGGCCTCAACCTTTCTGTCCTGCTGCTGTCAAGACGCTAGTAAAATCTGATGGGGAGGACGCAGGGTTGAAAGCAGGGTTTAAAGTTGCAATGTTTTGAGCAGGTAGTGTGAATTACTTAGTGTTGGCACCTGTGAGGCAGCAGCCTTCCATCCTACACAGCTGGGGACAGGCCAGCGAGCTGTGACCCTGTACGACCGAACCCACAGAAGTCAGCCTGTGAGTAAAAACATGAATTCTGGGTTGGTTTGATGTGTGTTGTGTCACCACTTTGTTACCTGGAAGCGTTTAAACTGACGTCCTAACAAAAATAATGCAGTTTGTAATGTTTGAGGTGTTTTCTAAGCAGCAAGACAGAGGACTCTAATGTGTGAAATGTTACACGCTCACTCTGTGTGGTGATTTAAAGATACTTCTTCAAGAAGATTTGGGGACTACCACTAAGACACTTAATGCTTCCAGAAAGTATTTTTGTGACTGAGAGTAGCTGTTATCTACCATAACTTTTACTCAGAGAATAAAACCCCATTTTTTTACTATGTGTATCAGTTGCATAAGCAGATGTAAATCTAAATATAAATCTTTTACAGAGATTTCTGTTACACCACTCCTGTTTCCATAAATACGTGTTAAAACTTGTGATGCAGTTTTTGTACATACAGAATTATATTCTGGTTATATAAGTGACAAGTGCCTCAGAGGCCGAGAGTGTTGTGAAATATGCAGTAGCTGTCCTTTGGAGAAAAAAAAAAAAGGATAAAACTATTAATATTGCTAAGATAAAACTATTAATATTGCTAAGAAACAGGTAGACCATGGGTGTAAAAGGAAGGAAAAAAGACATCTAAAAAGAACCACTGACCAAAAATACAGGGTTTCCCCCTACGTCCTTTTCTAGTGCATATTATAGAAGAAAAATCAAAATAACTTGTTTTACTTTTTATTTCTGAAAAAAATGGGGCTCAATTTTTTAACATAAAATTTTGTCTACTAAAAAAAAAGGTTGGAGCTAAGATGTTCTTTGTAGAGTGAATTTTCAAACTGTAGGAAATACTACAGGATTCCACTGGACCTGCTTACAGACCCTCCACTCCTGCATGAAGTGGTGTCAGTGCAATTAATAGACCTACTAGTAGATCACTGAAGTTTCAGTGTTCATGTTCATAACTATAATAACAAATACTTTCATGGACTGCAAAGAGGAAGCAGAATAAGACCAAAAAATGTTTATGATTATTTGCGAAGTATATACATTTCTCAAATACAGTTTTGTTCACAAACATACTCATGTATGTGTGTGTATACATATGTATTAGAAATGAATATGCATCTTTTTAATGAAAACAATAGCAATTGGCAAATGTTTTTTATTTATTTTTTTTTCATGCAAGGATTTAATGTGTTTTTTTCTGGCTAAACCCTGTCTGGATATATACGTATTTTAAAGTAAATGTCTTACGTGAATATTCCTGTATATACACTAAGAAAGATCTTTGTGATTAAAATACCTCCATATTTTAGGCACAAGCAGTTTGCCAAGTTCAGAGTTATGATCACAGAACACTTCTGGGTAAACAAATTCAGCTTCTGTTTCTGGTAACCATATCACATAATATCTTTTATGTCAGGCTCTTGTCTTAAAAATTGTTCTTATGACTGCTTGGAGCTATTAAATTCCTTTTATGGTTCTTAAGTTTTCTAATTTCCATGCCAGTTTATGCATGCCATTTGTTTTGTACTAACGTTATTCTTTAAATTTTATAGTTTTTACTCTTCTGATAAAGCAAAAAAAAAAAATAGTTATAATTGTATTTTTTATTTTATTTTACTAGACAAATGAGCAAGCATCCTTTAGTCTGTTTTGTTGCAGAGTTCACCATTCACCAGTCAGCCTTAGTAGTTCTGCTCTACAGCCATGCCAGTTCAACTGCATTTTTTTGGTTGCAGTTTACAGGAATGGTATAAAACCTTCTAGATTAGACCCTCATGCATTGGCTCATGCATGACTAGAGCATGAATGTCTCCCAATATCTATAAAAGAATACCAAAAAAGGCTTGTATAGTAAACCAAAGTACATTTATCTTTTTACAGTCATGCTAACCATGAATGCATAGAGAGAGAAGCATCTAGGGCAGTTCTGAAGAGACCTATTCTCTCCCAGTCAGAAACATGCCTGTAATTCTTTAAATATATGTAACGTTGGGAAGAATAGGTTACTTAAAACCAGAAGTGGTAAAATTCAGGCATTAAAGAGAAGTATGGGGGAGTAAATGGGAGTTGTGATGGTGGAAGGATTTGGGGACATAGTCATCCTGATAATTAAAATTCAAAGGATATTTTCATCTCGTATCTTTTCCTATGAACTACCCTCTGGGCTACCATTTCCTATTATTAGGACACCTAAATTTTAATAGTGTTGAATTTCATTCAACCATCATTCTCAAGGTCATCTACATCTTCATGTTTGATAATCTAGTACCCTTCAAGCTGATGGCTTCCAACTTCTACCACCACAAAACCCCACCAGCACCTCCTGCTTTTTTTTATGGAAGCCATTAACATTAGATAAGACACCTCCAGCCCACTTGTTCCTTTTTCTTTTACAATGTCTTTGCTATGTACCCTTTAAGCAGTTCCTTATCTACCTATACAGTTCTTTTACTACCACTTTCTGCAGATTAAGTAATAGTTTCCTATATGTGTCAAATACTTAATATTAAGGTTCAGATAGGTTAGTTCTACCACATTTTCTTTCTCTATAAAATCAGTTATCATTCTGACATCCAGAGTTGTAGATAAACTCATGCTCTATGTCATCCCATTTATCATATACCTCCAAGTCTTTACAAGGAAAGTAATACAGATTTCTTCCCTCTGTGTGGAAGAGAAACTCATCACAGCAGAGTTGAACAATAAGAGGCAGTTTATTTCTGGAAGCCTATTTTAGACAGCAAGTAATTCAAGTGATTTCTATTTTTTGTGGAATTATAATACCAATGTTTTTATGCACTATGCTGAGTGCTGCCTTTCTGGCTTTTTTCTCTGAATAATTCAAACTATATCTGATTTTTTTTCCATAGGAAAAAAAGCAAACCTTTCATATGAACATGCAAAAAGAATAAAATAGAATATTGCAGTGTGCCCCAGGGTATGGTATGGGAACATTTTGATTATCCAATTCATGAGAGCAGTCCAAGTACCTACAGTGGACTTTACTGCATAGAACAGGAAAATCATATCTACTTTGTATTTTTAGAACGATGACAGTTGTTTCAGGAATAAATTCAATTCCTGTATATATATATTTAAAATAATTTTGTATTTCCTGGTTGGCCTGGCTCAGCAGGTTATAGGAGTCAGAAATCACTGCTTCTCAGAGGCAGGTTCCTTCTGGTCAGCTCTTTGGCATTATCCTGCCCCTCTGAAACTTAGTGACTACCAAGTTACTTTACTCCACTATGCTTTCAGTGAAAACTAACTCTTGCTTATAAGTACCTGTAGCTGCTTTGAATCCAAATATTTCACACACAAATTTAAAAAAAAAAAAAAAAAAGTGTGCTAAGAGTATTCAGAGCAAAAATAACAGTGGATACTTCTCCTGCCTTGAACTTTGGGTCTATATGTAACAAAATCAAATCAAATTTTGCAATGAAATATAGAGTCTTACCTAGATCACTGGGGTTTGTTTTCAGTATGGAGATGTACCATATTTCTTGACATTATTGCTGCAAAAATTAACATAATTATCTAGTATGTCTATGATAATGGGTTATTATATGTGTTATGTCTAACACAAAAATGTGTGATTTTGTTTGAAAATCCTTCCTTAGTTTTCAGCCTGTTTCTTTCTTTTCTTTCTACTGTTTTCTTATCAGCAATCATAATTGCTTATAATAATTGCTTATACAAACTTGTGTTACAAACTCCAGAGAGATAATCTCTTCAGAATATTTAGACAACGTTTTCCTCAGCAGAAGATGTGGTTTGGGAAGGTCCTGCTCTGTTCCTCTGCTTCTGTTGGCCCTTCTCACTCCTGCATCAGATTTGCTGCCATCTCTGTCCTCCTGCCTCCCATACCCCGTGTGCACTGATAAATCTCTTTGTGAACCCTGGAAATGGTCTGAACACACACACACACATGCACATGAAAAAAACACCAAAAAACCCCCACAGAAATACCGAGGTTTTTTCAACAGTTGTTTTTAATCTGAATCACAAGTGCCTGCAAATGGCTGTCCTGGTGTGGTAAGGAGGGCCAGCAAAATGAGTGACAAGAGTGATGGGCTGGGCAGGGCAGGTAAAACCATTTCTAAAGAAACTGTATTGTGTAATTACATCCTGTGTCAGCTTTTCAGAGGCAAGCTGTGTGTCACAAAACTGAAATCTATACTGCCTTTGGTAGTTATTTTGAAAACTTGTTGGCCAGACCTTAATATAGTTACTTTTTCAGTGATGGTGTGTCCTGGATAAGCAGAATTGTATCATATAATAGTATCTAATTTTTGTCTTGATTAAACTGTCCATACACCTGTTAGCAATCTGTGAAAATTGCATTTGGATTTTAACGTTCTATCCAGATAAATGGGGGCTGTTCATGCCTTGGTAAGTGCCTTTCTGTTTTCTTGTGAGCAAACAAGACAGCCATGAATTCTTGTGCAATGGAGATGCTATCTTTGGAAACAAAAGAGCTAGACGTTCTTAGTTAAAATATTCACATTCTTACTGAATAAAGCATAACCAGTAAATTCAGAAATTCATAGGCTTCTTGTACTGTTTCACTTCCAAATTCCATTTCCATGAAAAGCTGAAAACCAGTATTATTTGCATTAATTTGCATGTAGGATTCCAGAGTAATCTGGCTCCCATTCAGCACAGTGGAAATCTAAAGTTTCTCTTAATTCCTATTTGTATTTCTCCAATTACTTCCCAGGGATTGAGGTGTAGAAACCAATATAATCTGGCAGAAATTCCCTTTAGGGATTTTATAAAGCTCTCCTCTCTTTGCCCCACAAAATTAAAAAGAAAATACCCTTCAAACCAGAGTGTTTGTCCTTAGTTCATTGGATATATGGTTTACTTGTTCTAAAGACAAACTGTGAGAAACCTTGTACCTGAGTTCCTATGATATTCAAAGCTGTTTTTAGAGCAGAGTAGCTAGTTATGATGAATGTGAATTATTGATTGATTTGAGACAATATAGTGATTATACCCTTTACTCTAGAGTAATTGAATAAGCCTATAAATATGTAAGTAGTAAAATCCTGTCTATTGTCTATGACAAAGCTAGATTTCATTGTGCCCTGACATGTCTATGGTACCCTAGCCTGTTTTTGTGTCTAAGCTGTCAAAGATTTTCATAGATTTGAAAATCTGTCCCCTGTTCCCTGTATTAAATGTCACTGTCAGATAACTCCATGAAAAATGAAGTTTACTTGATGTGGTTGTCATGATACTTGTATAAGCAGTGCAGCTATCACTTTTTTATGTAAAGAAAAAACTGAAATGATACGTAGACAGACTTGTTTTCTGCAATGACTTTTGCAGAGCAAAACTGTAGTAATGTATATTTTCTTTACTCAGATAATTTACAGAATACATAAACATGTAGTAGTCTAAAAAAAAAAAAAAAAAAAGAGGGTAGATAAAACTGCTCGCCTGCTGCATTCCTGGATTTAGTCTGGATCAGTATAGCTGGAAATACTGTTTGGAAGCAGTTGTATACAAAGTATGTTTGTCCTTACCTGTTGGAAAAATTGTCAGTAGTTATAAGGACTGATCTGTAAAAGTTAACCCCCAAGCATTAATATGGAATTCTCAGGCTCTTTCTTTCATTGGGATGAAAAGGTAACAGTGACCACTTAGCGAACAATTAATGATGAGAACCCTGCTAGGTTCTGAGTCATCATTCAGGTCAGGCTGCAGAGAAGGCAGCTGAGAAGTGAAGGAGCTAAAAGCTGTTCCTTTTTTCTAGGCAATTCTCCTTTTGGATGAGAAAACTCCAATGGGAGCATTCACCATTTTGCTTTCATACCAGTATACTTGTATGGCACAGGATCTGTGCAGTTAACTCCTACATCACTGAGTGCCTGTTGCTCCCAAGTCCATGAGGACATAGGAAAGCCAAATGCCTTTGCTTGCTTTTGTATTTTGTTACCAGTCATTTTCGTAGTTTCCCCATAAATAACAGTATGGGTTGGTTTTAACCAGCTGAGACTACACTGAGCACTGTGAACAGAATGATGTTGCTAGAAAATGACGTGGCATGCTGGGCCAATGTGCACAAACATGACCAATTCTACATTGTCATTATGATATGAATTTGCACTTTGAGAGCAGTGTTTCTTCAAGTGATTTTCCAAACTTGCACATGACTCGTCAGTCCTTTAAGCTGTGACATTGGGCATAAATCTTTCAAACTGACTCAAGTTAGTACTTTTTATGTCCGTTTTTCTTTTTTTCTTGCTAGTGACTCTTCACATAACTTCTCTGTTCACATTGCAATTGATCTTTTTTCCAGTAAAGTTGGTTTTTGGCCCTTTCTGTTGTCTTTTAGGATTGTCTCTTTCTGTATTTTACTTCTGGGCAAGGCTGGTGTATATCTGTGATATGAGATCATGGAAGATGTGGCGAGGACAGATCCATATTTTGTGAGGGGGAAGGGCAAAGAAGTGGAAAGCTGGCCTGTTCAAAACCAGCACAAGGAGATTGTTTTTCTCTTGGGACTAATGATCTGCATCACTCATTGCCATATGGTATCCTGAACTTAATGTTAATAAGAATAAAATAACACTCTACTTGAAATGATTAGTATTTAAAAATATGTCAGAGTATTGAAAGGATTACAAATCTTCATGCTTCTTTGCATAAATGGGTCTTGTGGTACGTGTGGTTAAAAGGACGCTTTTTAAAAGTAGAGATTTTGGGGTGTTTTTTTTCCTGTAAAATGTCACTATGCAAGACAGGATTTGGAATTAGATGGATGATTGCTTTGATCTGTGCTGGCCATTCCTCTTGACACTCCAGTCAAGGCGATCTTGGAGTAGGACTTGTTGCTTTGAAGGTTTTTGATAATTTGACTGCCTTGGGAGATGGAGGGTTGCTGCATGATCTGAACAAGTACTGTGACGGGTTGAGATTTTCAGTCAAGCTTTAGGCAGCAGTGAAGGTTTACTGACAGATTATCACCTACTCACAAGTAGTTGATTTATTGAAAATACTAAGAAGCCATTAACTCTGTTGGAGTAGCCTATGCTACTGTAATTAAGAGGGTATCAGAAGATCTACAAAAGATTATTTTATAATCTACTAAAAATATCAGCTTTTCTTTATTTCATGTCTTTAATAGTGACAGCATAAAAAATGCACTTGTTTAGACCGAGAAAAGTTTGAAAGAGGAATAAACAGATGTCTGAGGTTATTCCCCAAATGCTAGCATTCTACATTGGTTCAAAAATGTTACTATTATTATAGAAGGTCAGTATATCTTTGACAAGTAGATAATGTCATAAACTGGGCTATTAATTTTGATGAAAATGCTGTGTTTAATTACTACATACTTGAAGAACTGCAGAATAATAGAATAATGGTAGTGTAAATAAAGAAATAATAGGATTGTGTTTTCTTGTCTAGGGGAGACTTGATTTTGTTTTCATTAACCGGAGGAAATGCTTTCTAATAGTGCTTGCTTGTACACATACACACGTATACACTCTCCTTCTGAACTAGATCTCTTCTTTTACAAGAATGATCAAACTCTAAAAAAACCCAAAACAACAAACACAACAAAAACTTCAAACGCTCCATTGTCCCTTCTTTTAGGACACCTTCACAGCACATATGGTATGCCATGTCTCTGGGGAGTCCTGTGATACACTGTGGTATTTAAGAGTTCATAATGGTGACCATCCTGGCTCAGGAGTTTTAAGTTAAAGTCTAAACAGCCCCTACTGTATAGATTTAGTTTATCTGATGCTCACTTGAAAAATATAACCTGAAATGTCAGGTGATAGAACAACATATGGTTGTATGAATTAAATACAAATATTTAGTATTTTTGGGAAGTGTTACATTTGGATTACAATGACTATGGATCAGTGACACTATATAGAGGAACGGCTTACCTTGAAACCAGTAGGTTGGAAGCAGATTTAAAAAATATTTGGACATATCTTTTATCACAACAGATGATGATCCACGAACTCATTTTTCAAACTCCCATTAATGCTAAAAAACACCTGAGTGTATAAGCATCTATGACACTTCTAAAAGTATTTTCCATTTATTGATGACAGATGAAGATTTTTGGTGGGGGGGGGAATAAAAGGGGGGAATGGGGAATTAAGTCCCTTTCTACTAATTTTAAAAACTGACTAGAGAAGGTAGATTCTTTCTTCACATGGTTGCATATAAGAAAATCTGCTGAGCTCTGTTCCTGTGTATGCATCAGTGGCTATGCCTACACTGGGGTTTTTATTTTGAAGTTGTTTCTTTGTTTTAATCCAGTCTTGGGAGTGATCTTCTGCCTGTGTGACTTTGGAGATACTCTCATCCATATGACCCCCCTTTTGTAGGGCAGTCTGGTGCAGGAGTCCACCAGGCTCTCACCACTGCCCCTTGCTTGGAGTATTTGTCCCATAAAGGCTTAAGTCCCCAGAGTAGGGGGGACTTCCACCCAGTGGAAGTAACATGCCTAATCCTTTCTGCTTCGTATTCTATAGCACCTATTCAGCTCTCATTGAAGATCTTTAGTGAAGGCTTTGGAGCTTTTTTAGCTTTTTTGGATCAGGATTTTTCAGACTTCTGAGTCAGAAGCACAAAGCTGTTACATTCTCGAAAGTGGACAGATTTTCACAGGAGTACCTGTAATTCTGATAAGGCTGGGATCCTGTGAGGCACACTGTCATGAGGTCATGCACCTGGCTCAATGTTGCAATTCTGAAACATTAAATTTTTATATGGATCATTTATGATTTTTTTTTTTTTACTATTATGTTCAGTGTGATTCATGTAGAACTGTGTATGTCTTTTTACAGCAGGACACTAGGGTGTGTGAAGCATGCAGATGGGATTTGAGGGTGGTTCTGAAAGCTCCTTTGGATGACTGAGTTGGGAGGAGTGATGCCTGATGCAGCCTCTGCTTTACTAACTTGTAGAGTAGTCCCACGTTTCATCTAGTGGGAGATGTATTGTTTCCAGTCCAAAACAGATTCTGAAATAAGTAATCCTGTGTGTAGTGTGGGCAGGAACCTCAGGGCAAGATCCAAGGATGATCCACATTGATAGAATTAGCTTCTCCTGTTCAATTATAGACAAATTGAAATGTGACTTAATTGATCCAGTGAGCTTAACATTTTACCCTTTGTTTGTTGAATTCAACAAAAGCCCTTCCACTGACTTTCAGAATACTCTGAGCTGAACTCTCAGGCAAGCCCAGTGAAGTATTTGTGACTACTACAGGAGATAGGGCTGAAAAGCTTTAAATGTTACTGTTACTTAGCGGCTCAGATTGAAGAAAAATACGAATTTTATTGTTGTTCTTTATACTGTATTAAATTATGTATTGATTTAATGAGTGATCTATTGAAAGACGATTCATATTCATGTATGTTTAATAGTGGAGCTTTATTCCCATGTTATTAAGTCGTGTTTAATGAACTAATTAAGAAAAAAAAGCCCTTTGATTGAAGATGCTTATAATACACACATAATTAGAATGCACAACAGTCACCTTTTATTTTCCAGTGTCTGAATAGGTACTAGATATTGACTAGCTTTGTCTAGCCTAGCAGCTATCCCAAACTATTCTTTGTGAGTGGCAGAGAAGAGATAGGAATGGAAGGGGAGACAAGATGCAAGCCTTATCTCCCAAGTACAATCATATTGTCTTTTTGCTTTGTGTTATCCTCAGCAAATCACTGTTTGATTGTTTAAATGCATCTGTGTTTGAGAAGACTTGCAGCCAGGGAGGATGATAAGAAAATACATAATTCTAAGCAAAAAAAAACCCTTTCTGTTGTTCAAAAACAAAGAAAAAAAGAAGTTTTAAGTAATGCAAGGAGATGCTCTTGTTACTTCTTTCAAATATGCAGGGAATGTGGTGTGGTTCATGGATATCTTGAAAAGCAGTTAGCCATTAGAGGCTATTATAGAAGAATGGATTTCAGTGTGATTCAGTAACATAAGACTCAAACATACAGGCAGTTCTGATACTTTATAGAAAGAAGCAAGCATCTGTTGAGGGTTCTAACTCTTGTTTTCTGTTTAAAAAAGTTTTCTTACAAACAAAACAAAAAAAACCAACAGAGCAGTTGTTCTGTACAACCTTTGAAGCAAACAGCTGATTTTAAAAAATGTTAATTTCAGTTTCTAGCAGGGACTCACTGTTTAACCTTGAGAGAAATTAGTTAACTTCTGTTTTATTCACATACAACATACTTTAATATCCGATGTATACGCTGAGTATTACTACGTATTACTTGTTGGGCCCTTGTGAAGGTAAATACCTTATGTATGTTTAAAGACTAAGTATATCCAGGAAATCATAACTCAGATTTAATTTCATCCTGTCTGTGGAATCTACAGTTAAGTACAGTCTTGATATGACAAGGATTTAACTGCTTTGTGTGCTACAGTTTTTATCATTACTATTACTTATTTTACAAATAGATAAATTAAAACTACTACATCATTTGCAAAGTATGATTACATCAGTTGAATTTTTCTCACCCATTTATTTTACAATTGAGGCAAGCAGCCCTAAAGAGGAGAATTTCGCTAGAGGGAAACCCTGTAGGTATTAGGGATCTTACATTTAACACACTGGGGGGGGGGGGGGGGTTATGTATATAGGGCTCTATAAGAATGGTAAATGAACACGATCTCTGCTTTGCAGTGCATTTCCAGTCCCCATGAACACCAGCCCCCACCTTGTTCAGACAGTTCCTGAGCTGCCAGTTAGGGCAGGCAAGGGACAGTGTCACCATCTGCTTAGTTATTGCCAGAGTCCTGGTGCTGGGGCAAACGGTGGTTTGGCACAGCTGAGTGCACATGTCCTTACATACTGAGCGATTCTCTGAGGGGAGAATTCTTTGAGAGATGTGTGCATTCTAAATGATAAATACATTTGACAATTTGCAAAACTTAGAAAAGATCTTGAGCTGATAGTGCAGTGTACAGAAATACAGTGCTTACCTTGTACTGAACTGGCCCAAAACTTCCAAACTTCCCAGTCTTCTGTTCATCGTTTCCACCTTATTTACAGTAATATATTTCTTTACTGTAAATGCTTAGCAGTGACTGCAGAGTAACTCAGCGACACTAGTCTTGAATGGGCAAATTTAGGTGCAGTAGCAGGCTGATTGTAGCTATATAGACCTCAGTGTAAACTAATTAACAGTTTCTCAGTGTAGGTGTGTAGGCAGATTGCCAGTTTTCCAAGTGAACAGTTTTAAACATTTGTTCATATATACTAGACCTATGGCAAATATCTGCACGCTGCTCTTCTCTGTGGATAGGTTAGATGGTAGATGATGAACCTTAGAGTATTTTGTCTCAACCTATTTTTTATTCACTTTCTTGGCAACCTCCTGAGGAAACAAGGCATATCAAAATTAAAACAGCAACAACAACAAAAAAAGAGTTACTGAGGTGAAGTTGAGAAAAGCAAAAGTGACAGCATTTATACGAAGAAGCGCTAGCTCTTGAAGTTAAGCTGCTCTGTCACATACCATCAATTGGACTATTATCTGGCACAGGAGGACTGTAATAAATTGTCAGATTTTCTTCTTAGCTGAAATGATGGGATGGAAATTGTGCTGTGTATTTTTGGACAGGAATGGGGGGAAAAATCCAGCATACAGCTGATTTCCTCATATGCCAGACCTGCCATGATGCACAAACCCAATTTCCAAAATGTAGCTCTTAGAAATCTTGTATGATAAAAGCTGAGATGGTTAAAAAAAGAAATCCTATCTCTTCTTTATGAAAATAAGGTCAAGGGGGAGAAAAGTCACTAATGAGAGACAAACTATTTTTTTCATATTTGAAACCAATAAAATGTGTGGTATTTTTTTTTCTCCTTGTCAGAGAAAATGCTAAGGATTGCAGGCTTTTGCATACCACTGTCTCTGGTTCTGTAGTATTTTCATCTGAAGTAAACTATAGAATTGTTGTGTCAGTATATTTGGTTCTGTAATAGCTGGATCTGATGATCATTGCTTTTGTGGGGGTTAGGAAATGGAAAAGATAATATTACATATGCAAATAATTAATGGGGTTTGTGTGATATTATTTAGACTATCTGTGATGTTTCTGGAAAGCTACAGATAATAATATGGTGATGGTATTACCAATAGATAAAAATAGTCTTTAAAAATGTTATATGTTCTCAGAAGCAGAATTTCTTCATTACAATTACTGTGTGACCAATATATACATATCAGTATACGTGTAATAATAGTGTGTTGATAGCCACTTTTAAAGCCTTAGCTGAATAATGTAACTGCTGTAGTCAACAAACTTGAATTATCTTACATTGTCAGCATCTTTAAGTCATGGCTAAGTCTTCAAGGCTCTTACATGGTATTGCAGTTTTCTGAGATATTTACAATATTGTAAACAACAAGTTCTTAATAGAGAACTACTCTGAAGAGAAACAGAATCAAATGCCATTTATAAGCAGTTGACTTTATAAGCAAGTAAATTTAGAAGCCATGAAGTCTGCCACCTTTTTCTTATGACCATTAGCCGGTCATTCACCTTTTCCTCTCTTTTCCAGTCAGGTGCAGCAGTAGTGCAGTTGTGTAAAACTCACTTGTGAGTCTTTTCAGCAAGCTTGGGGAAGTTCAGACAGTGAATCAAATGTTCATAGCAGAAGAGGATGTGAAAACCTGTCTGCTGTTGTCAGCTTTCCTTTTGTGAGTCTTTTGCAAGCCAGTTAATGAGTAAGGTTCAAGCTATGGCTTTGGACAAGTACTTATGCCTCAACATATCTTACAAAGCATTCTGTGTATATAATATTTCCATTATTAGATAGGTCTGTAAAATGTACATGCTTTATTTAGAACTTTTATTGGGGAAAAAGCCAGTTGTCATATATCAGACTGTATATTTTGTATCATTTTGAAGGTCTTGGTAGAAGAGTCTGAAATAAGTTTCTTTCCACCAGAAAATGGAGATTTAATCTAATGAAGTCAATAAAAAATGGTATGACCCAAATAAGAAAGTGTGGAATGACTAGTCAGAGTACTAGAAGCCAATAGAAAGCACTTTATATACTGGATCAGTCAGAAATATGAAGGCTGTAAAAGAATCAGCAAGTCTGTCAGAATGCTAGGAAACAGAAATCATGGCTGAGAATCCCAAGATTATGAAAAATCAAGATTATTTACTTGCATTATTCCAGTGCCATTAGAAACTGAGCCAAAAATGAAGGTGCCAGAGCATGTCTAAGAAGTGTAGAAAATTGTCAAGCATCAACTCTATTGATCTATGAATGTTGAGAGAACATACTATCATGAGCAAGCTGTTAAATAAAATGTGTATTTTGCACCTAAATAAACAGTGGTGGAAGGAAGAAGGTAGCAGCTGCTGTATCTAGTTTTTACAAAGTGCTGGAAATTATCCTGGGATCATTTGAAAATGAGAAAACTTGTTGAGAAAATGTTTCAAAAGATCTAAAACCTCGCATCAATGTGGAAAGAATTCTAAAAAAAAATATACTAGCATAGTTTCTATAACAGCATGTTTTTCCATCCTGCTTCTATAGGATTTCCTTAGTTTGTAAATTGATTAACAGATACACTAGAACCTGCTTGAATAATTCCTTGGAATATTAAAACATTAAAGTCTTTGACAGATTCATAGAAAAGAAGTTTTCACGAATTGTCAGGTAAATTATTGCTATGGATTATAAACTCGATAAGACAGTAAAATAGGGTAAGAATAAGTAACCAGTTTAGAGTAGTGTTGCCTCAAGGTTCTACTCTGCTACACTAAAAAAAATGTCTTAAAAAAGAAATTGTAAACTGAGAGATGACTGATGAGAAAATAGATTAGTGAATGACAGAGAGGTTCAAGGATATTTAAAAATACGATCTCAGCTGAGAAACTTTGGGTTCAACAGTGTATGGTAACTGGTATATTCATTGTTTATATACGTACATCCTATACAGTGTTGTGGAAATGTGTGTTTTAAATCCTTCTGAACATTTTAAATACAAGTTTGTACCTTTTTTTTTTTTTTAAATGTCTTATTTATTGGAAAAATAAGACTGCAGAGGAATATGAACATAGTTTCAGGTTTTGGGTGCAAAATTCCTCATTGTCATCTCAAAGCCCATGCCTTAAGTGAAACTGAGTATTTCTTTGATTTGAGAAAAACCTGAATTATGCGATGAGATCACACTATTAAAATTGATTTTTGGTGCTTCTCGTGTGGGTATATATCTTCATTTTGTGGTGGGCAACAAATCTTTACAAGCCTTTACAAAGCTTACCAACCATGAAACAGATTTCACGTACCATCTGCTGTGTGAAGGACACATCAAAGTAGTCCTCCATTTCTTCAAAGCATCAGCACATTCATGCAAATCCCTATTCTCCTACCTGTACTTCTGAAAGTGATGGAGTGTTCTATCTACACAGTTCATTGAATCATATTTGAACTGTTCAGTCTTGTTCTCAGGAAGACTAGATAGCTAGATAACAGCTAAAATGCAGCATGCTCAAATGTATTCAACATTTTCAATTGCAGCAGAGGTAGTCAACATACTTAATAAGGATAATTTCTCTGAGATTTAATTCTGTCCTAAGTCCCATTATGGGTATAGCAAAATCTTAGAAAAGTGGTTAAAACTTGTGGAGAGGGGTAAACTCATGGCATTCAATGCTGAATTAATAGCAGTTCCTCAAAGAATTAATCCGCTATTTGTCACAGTTGAAGTTACTTTATTGAAAGTCTATTTGAACAGTGAGACAAAACCCAAAGAAAAATGAAAACGCATTAATAATGAGTTCCATGATTTTTGTTCTTATTGCTGACTGAACCAAGTCATTTAGCCCGTAAAGAGCTTTCATCCCAAATGATTACAGGGAATTTTTTACGCCAGAAAAAATGTTTCTTATGACACAAATTAGTAGTACTTTAACATCTGTGGATCACGACCTTGCTGTAGGATTTTATTTGCCTTATACTAGCAAGATGCTCTTGGCTTAAAGGGCTAATACTATGAAAGCTTTCTTGACAATCAGTGTTTATTAATTCTAGTTTTAGTGCCCAAATTGGGGAGAAAAAAAAAAAAAGCGCTAGTCAGCAAAATCAAAAAAATATTAAACTGATCATCATAAACATTAGAACACAGCAGGGACCTGGAGAGACTTCAGACCTGTAGAAACAGAATAGCAGGCAGTCTGGAATGAATCACTGCTGCAACCCTGCATATGGTCCAAGTAGCACGTGAGTAGACTTTGGCACTGATTTACATGTATTGCTTATATTCTGCTTTGATGAGAGTATCCTCTACAGTTATTGCACTTAAATGCAGCTCAAAGCAAACCAGTGCCACATATTTCAGAAGTACTCAATCCTTCTTCTGGCCCAGAGGATCCAGGCATTTCTACTTCCATATGACAGGATACCCAAGCCTGAGCTTTGTATCATGGATTCTGTGCTATTAAAATATGGACTTTTAATGGGACTTTGATTCAGGGAAGTGTTTTTCAGATAGATCAATTTGATTGCTTTACTCAGAACTTTTATTTTTGGAGTAGAATAGCTGCTTGTTTAAAAGAAATAAGGAAGGTGCCTCCTGTGTAAATCTTTCTCTTTACTTGCTTGTAGGGCTTTTATCTTTTTTATTGAGTAGTGAAGTAAGTTTGAAAGAAATTAAATTCCGTACCTGGAATGTTAGGGTTTACTACAGATTCAACTGGGAACTTTCACTGTTTGAAGATATTTTCTCGTTTATTCATGTCTTGCAGCTTAGAGCTATCTTCATCATGTAACAAAAGAAAGCAACTGAGTAACAGAATGAAGCAAAAGAGACAGATATTTTAAATGTTAGCTGTGGGGTTTTATTGTCCTTCAACATGGATTTTTACTAAATGCCATAGGCATAATTCTGTTCATTCTTAGGAAGTGATTCCCTAAACTGCAGTATAAAACTTGGCTTATCACCTTAAAGACAATCTGAGTAATTCTGGAAATCTCACAGAGTATTCTCATAGGAAACATTCCTCTCATTTGCTTACTCCGGTTGAGTTTCCTGTATCATGCTATCCACAGACATCTTGTTTGGTTTTATTCATTCTTGCCCATGTTCTATTAAAAATAAGCCTTAAAGAGGTGCCTCAAATCTACATATGGTAAACTGTATTTTAAATTAATAACATAGAATGGGGATTACGTTTTTTTATAAACTAGACCAATTTTTAAAGCAGAACCTACCTGTCTGAAATCAGTGGTTTGTTGTCTGTTAACTGTGGTTTAAAAGGAAAAATGTTTCATTCCAAGATAAAGTAACGCAGGAACTGTTTTAAGATTCATGAAATCAACTATGTCAGTTAAACTTCATATCGGGCTTTTATTTTTAAATATATAGCATGGAATTTTAAAGGAAAAATAATTGTATGTATTACTGTAATGTTTAGGAAATTAATTTGGCATAATAACTGTTAACAGTATGGGTAGTTAGTGACAATGTCCTGTGCTTCTCTCATTTGTACTGCTGGAATATGGTTTTACTGTTAGTTTATAAAGATTTGAAGTCTAAAGCTAGGAAAACAGCAGAAAACTTAGAGAAATAGCAGATTAATCTCTCCTTGCTTGTGTAAATATAATTCTGTATATTGAATTTAGAGGTTGCTAATCCCTTACAATCATGTTTCTTCCAATTAATTTAAATACTTTCAATCACAGGAGGCTGAAGAAGCAAGTGCAGTGTCAGGAAGGGGAAGAGGGTGGTAATCCTAAATGAAAGTAATTTTATTAGGAGAGAAAGCAAGCAGCAAACAGAAGTTCTGAAGTGGAGAAGTTCAGAAAATAAAAGATTCTGCAAAATGCTCTGACCCCCTAGGGAAGTGAAGAAATAAAATTGGGATTTTCAGCTTGATTAAAGTTTGATTTATGAGCTGCTTTTTGTTAACAGCAGTGGAACAGAAGGAGGAGAAAAAAGGATTTAACTTGTAAGGAAGAAAATTCTTTTGGAAATTGCCTTCGAGTTCATGGAGTTTAAAAAAAGTGACAAATAGAACTGTTTTGTAAATACTCCCCTTCTAGCTCTTCTGCTTTGTTCTCTACTCCTCCCCACAATCCACAGTTAGTAATAAATTATAAATAATAGTGAAGTAGTCTAAAAACATAGCAGATGACCGCTTTGATGTTTTATTATTGTTCAAGAGTAAATAGCTTAGTATTGGGGCATATTTCCTGTATTTATATTGTGCAGTCTTATTTAGGTGCTACAAAAAAGTATCAAAAGATCTAGAAGATCACAAACTTAATTTCCATTCATGGTTGTCTTCTGCACAGAGGTTATTTATGTAGAAAATCAGGAGGTGGAAAGGAATTTCAAGAAGTGCTGAACCTCTCTGCAAAAAGGTGCAGAAATTTCACAGATGGAATGAAGATAAGGAAAATACAATATTTGCCTCCCACTGGGAAGGAGCACAGCTAGAGTTAGGGTTGGCAGGGAGTGGCAGGCAGTACAACTTTCTTCTTGCTCTCTGTGTGGAATGATTTCTCCATCCTTGTTTCATCAAGCTCTTACCCTGGTTTATGGCTGGTGATGTGAGATGTCATTCCACAGTAAATGGGAAACCAAATCCTCCTTTGATACTGCTGTATCAAAGTCCCCAAAATTCCATGCTTATAAGAATGAAGTTGTCACTGTGCTAGTTGATGCAGTAATTTAATTTAAAAAAACGCTCAGATTGTGCATTTGTCAATGAAACATCCTAAGTAATACACAATAGCTCTCAAAACCATCTGTCACCAATCATCAGAGCTTCTTTATTTCTAAAGATTTACCTCTTTGCTATGAGACTAACTCTATCCAGTTTGCTTACATATACCATATGTCAATGAGAAATTGAAAAAATATAAATAATTTATTTATAAATTATTTTTTCCCCTAAAAATAGAAACCAGTATATACTGCATGTATTTGTATAAGATTCTTGGAGTTACTGTTGTGTTGGCTGTCTATTAGCAGATATTAACACCTTCCGAAAAATAAGGGTATGGTGCAGTGAGATAAGAGTTTCCCAGCTATCAGCCAAATCAAGATTTTCAATCTGGAAGTCAGTAGGCTGCAGTGTGTCTCTAATATCTGATGATAGGCAATAATAGATCAACACTGTAGGTATATCATGACTTTTAAACATCCTTTGCTGTTCTTATGTACAGGATACGTCCAGAATGCTCAACCAAACCATACCAGTGGTGTAGGCACAAGTAGAACAGCAGTGTCCTCATGCCTCCATACACCAGAGTGCAGAATCTGGTCTGACTCCCAACTCACCTAGCAGTGAAAGTTGAGGAGATGTGGGTGTGACCATGTCCCTTTTCCGTTCACTAGCATCAAACACCTTCCTTTTCCCATTGGTGGCACACAGAGCAGAGAAATTCCATGGACAGGGTGGATGGGAGGCTGATGGGGTGAGGGAGGAGGATACAGCCCCTTGAAATGACAGGAAAGAGGTGGCTCCCCTTGAAGAGCTACATCCTTGAAGAGGTTATAGATCTGTAATAAGCAAGTTCGTGGAAGGAGAGAGAGGGAAGAGATTTAAAACATTCAAGGTAGTTCACAGATATGTCATGAAGTGAATAAACTGGCATGAAATTAATATTAAATGTCTGTTATAGAATATTGACTGAAAAATCTCAGCAAGTATTCCTTTCACAAGAATAAAACCTAACTCCCATCTCTGAGGTTTCTGCTTTTTAAGTGTATAGGCATCAGGATCAAATCAGACATTATGAAATGAAGGATTGCATGCAGACTGTATTTACTGTAATAACAGCAGAAATACAGTTATCGTTTAGTTTCTCAGAAATTGTTCAGATTACTCAGGCTACAGAAGAATGATGGTTTGAAATGTATCAATGGCTTGTAAATTTGGGTCAGGTGGGAATTGTTACCTTTTCCCATATACTGCTGTATGAGTAGAACTGTAGGTCAGCTGAAGTGGAATTGGATTTAGAAGGTGGGACATTGTTTCTCATTAGTCAGTAGATGAAGTAGCAAATAGACCTCCGTTCTATAGATTCATCTGTGTGAAATAACTTGTTCAGAAACGTTTTTTTTTCAGCAGTGTCCCTTTACATTCTTCAGTAAGCAGCTTCCCAGACAGCAAATTGAAAATAAAAACATGGAGGCAAAGTGTTTCATGAATAAATACATTAACAACAACAACAACTTAAAAAAATAAATTGTCCTCTAGGTAGTATTTCTTGATGTCATTTTTGCTAGGAAGGGCAATTTTAATTGTTTTTTTAATCACTCAGAAAATTGTGAAAGGGCTTCCCACCAAACTTTATCTGTGCAATAATAGCTAGTTCAGTTATCCTTGTTCCCAAGCTTTCAGAAAGGTAACTATAATAGAGATGTTTACCCTGGATGGATATATTGCACAAGTGGCCATCAAAGTCAACTCTAATACAAACCTGCAGTACTCTGGCCATCAGCCTTTGAGTTGTTACGTGTAGAAGAGAATCACAAATGGCCACAGAGTTCATAAATTAGCAGCAGCAATGCTGTCACAGTTGTACCATGACTATGACATGTCATTTCCTTGCTGTGATTAATTGTACTTTACCAGAAACCTATTTTCAGTAGAACAAAATGGGAGAATTAAGTTTCCTTTATATTTCACTTAGTTCATTGTGACTGCAGACTTCAGTCCGTCTGATCCAAATTGGTTAGATGTTAAAGCAATTTGGCCTCTTTTCAGCTCCATTTCCTACTTTCAGAACCTGAAGACCATGAACTCTGTCTTACTAAAGGGTAAACTCAATTTTATTTTCTGTTATGTGAGCTAATTTGTGAGGGGTTCTCATAATGTCATGTCTTCAAGGAGACTACAATGAGTGTCTTAAAGTTCAGGCCAAACATGTGAATTTGCTGTTCGTGTTGTAGTATTAATTAGAACTAACTTAGATCTTTTCAAAATGTCCAAACTCTACAATTCTGAAAGTGGAAAGTCTCATCTACAAGTGATCTGAGACCTTAGACAAATTCCATCAGATGTGTATTTAGAGTAGCAGTCGGGATTCCTTTGTTGAATCCATTGATTCATTATTTTTCACTTGACCTTCAATTCTTTCTTCATTAGTGGTTGTTGTATTGCTTCCATTTTTTCAGGGACATGGCACCTAATTATTACATTTGTCAGACTAATACAGAGGAATGTATTTTTATATATAATAAAGTCTTATGACTGGAATGAAAACAGCTCCTATTTCCACCAGTGTTTTCATTGTGTAGTGTTGCATCCAGCCTTAACAGTGAGTCCTCAAAAATAACCAGACCAATGAAATACCACCTTAAACCAGATCCTAAGATACAGTTCCTTTTAATGACAACGAAGCAATAATTTGTATATAAACAAGCAGTGCAGAGAGACTACCAGAATGTTTAAATCTGTTTCAGCCAACTCCAAAGCAAAGGGGAATGTTATAGCAATAAGGTTTACTGCAGCATTACTTAATTTAGATGTGGTGTCACTTGTGCTATTAGTTCTGGTAAACTTTGATTCTCCACGTGTAAGTTGTGTGATTCCTGTACTGAGCTAATTCCCACAAAAAGTTTATTGTTTATTGCTTATGTTATTATACATAAGCATTTGCAAGCAGCTAGTGGTGTTTATATGAGCTGAGCTGAACAAGTAAACCTGTGACACAAAAAAAAAGAGAAATTTAAAACAGGACAAGATGAGTTCAAGGGGCTTGTTTATGTGTGATCTGTATATTCCTACCGTGAAAATATTTTTTACTTTCTAGCTAAATATATGACAGTAGCTTGCACTGAAAATAAAAAAACTACAAAACTGAGGAGAAAGTGCAGAGAAAGTTACTCTTACTCTATCTGTTCAAATCTGGAGAACAGAGAACTAGCCGTAATCAAATGGGTATCCCTTGGTGAACACAATAGCATAGCACTGCTCATGGGTTCTTTTCTGAGCTTTGTAAAATGAAAGTCGGGAGTTCACTGAAGTATTGTCATCTGGGAATTTATAAAGGGAATATGTGGCCAGGGGATTCTTCCTCAGGACTTCAGCTGTCCAGGAATTTTTTAGTCCTATGGAATACAGATCAAAGCATATAAATGCTCAGAAACCTAAGTCTTGTTAAATTGTTGCTCAAGGGTAAGCTGAACTATTTTTTTCCCTGATATTTCTGGAAGAATGGAATATAGAAAAATAAACTCTGTAATGGCAACCATTAGGAAGGGACAGATCAAACGGTTAAGCTGTTTTCCTATTGTTTACAAATCTCTGGCCTTGTTTTTATTATCTGAATAATACCTCTGCAATCCTGTAACCCAGAAACAAATCCCTGCCCATGATAAGAAAGCTGAGGAAATCTCATGCTCTGAACATTTTTTAATTAGTTTGGATGGAGGAAAAAAGGTAATTCAGGCAAATCAAGAGTAGTTCTGTATATAACTTGTTGCCATATACTTTCTCACATCTGACTTAAAGCAGAAGTACATGTTTTTAAAAACAAGCTTGTATTAATTGCAAAATCTTCTCAAGTATACTCGTCTTGTGACTAAGGCTGCTTCAGAAGGATGTGAGATGAATCTCACAGAGAGATATTTTTGCACCTTAGACCCTGGTTTAACTCAGGCATATAGTTGTGGGCGGTCAGGGATCAGAGTAGTCCTTCTGCACCTTGGCCCTGTGTTCCTACTCCCGTTCTTGTGTTTACTCTGATCATCAGCTTGGTTGGTTTGTTTTCAAGCAATTTTTTTAGTTTTAAGAATCTGTTCTACTTAAATCTACCTCTGTTTTAAATCTACTTTTCTTTTAGCATTCAAAGTCAAATTTATTTTGTATTGAGTGACCTGAAAGCCTCACTTGTGCCCATAAATAACATAAATTAAAACAGAATCCAAGTTTTAAGTCTGCTTCCTGACAGTTATTCACTAACATTGAAGGTAATGTAATTAATTACTCAGTTTCTTAAGTGAGTTGTAGTGATGGATATCTTGATAGAAGTCGGATGGAGAAGCAGTATTTGATTTTCTGTTGTTTTTATTGCTGGTTTTCTATAAAAAAGGCTACACTACAATTATTCATACTATTAAGCCATGGCTAAGAGGTGATTGCAGATCTGTGGATTTACAGATAGCAATCCTTTCATCACTCAGTTGTATGTTTTATGAGCATAGGATTTGTACATTGTGATAGTTGCTATGGTATCCACATGTGTACCAGGATGATTGCAGGGGAAGTGTGATTTATCTTAACAGCAAACTGAATTTAAGAAAAAAAGAAAATGATCAGATGTGACTGTTAAATTTTTAGTAGTGTTCTTCAAGAAAAAGAAACATCTTTCTTTTGGTGTAAGGCTAAAATTCTGATTTTCTCCTCCCCCACACCCATATCTCTGCATGGCATCGTGGAGATAGGCTAATAATTTGGGAAAGGCTCCTGGTGTATGTGCCGTTTGATACAGCCTGCTCTTTTTTCTGTTTTGTGGCTCCAAAATGCTCTCCCCTGATCTTTGAATCTATGTCAAATGCCACAATCACTCAAGGTAAATTTTAACCATTTGAAGGGGAACTGCAGGTTTGCTAATCCCTATTTTAAGAAATACAGCAACATGCATTTGTTTTATTATAGTGGCCACTGGCCCAGTATTTACAGATTACACCTTTTTATTTCCATCACATCCTTTTGGCTGAACTGGCAGTAATTTGGCAAGAAATCAGCATGCTCACTTCCTTGAGGGAAGGATGGGGAGAGCTGGCACTACATCTCCAGCAGTGCAGGAGAGCTCTGACCTCTGGCCCTTCTTCGCTGGCCACGGCACGGCCGGGCATGTGCCACAGGCAGGGAGCAAATCCAGCTGCCTGGGACTGCACAGGGAAGGGCAGAGCCAAGGGGAAGGGAGAGCTATGTCCCTGTATTAAACATGAGCTTTCCCTCTTTCTGAATTCTGACTTCCTTCCAATTAAGAGAGGTGACCACTTAATTCCACCTAATTAGAGGGTTTCTTAGATCTGTTCTGCATTAGGGGCACTGTACATGCACGATCAGCATCTTACCTTTGCCATGAACTCTAATACATTAATCATTGATATGGCATAGTCTAATTACTTTGGTTCAACACTTATTTACTTTTGACTTCTAATTGACTTTATGAATGCTGTTATTTGTATTGTAAGGCTCCTTAAGGAGAAACTAATGAGTTAGTATTTTTTTCAGTAAAAATAATAAAATACCTACAGGAGATATTGTTCAAATAGAGTTTTATTTCCCTGAATTTGAATAAGTGCTACAGACAGTCTAAAGGAGAACTGGATCCTAAGTTAACTCTCTTTCTTGGAAAAAAAAAGTCTTTTACAAAATGTGAGTTATAAGTATTTTTTCAGAAAACAATATTCTATATTGTTGAGTCCTGGAAACAAAATGATCTCTGTGCCTGCAAAATGCATTGGTTCAAAGGCAGGCACATCTCCTTGGCTCTTTAAAGATAACATCTAATAATGGAAAGGTTATAAGTCAGATTTGTTGGGCTGTAGAATTTGAAAATATTTTAAAGTATGATGTGGCAATCATCTGTCAATATTAGGACTAAAGTGGGGATCAGGTAGACAAAATCTAGTGGGCATTTGTCTAATTAGAAGCGACCTTTATTAAAGCAGAGCTGCCTGAATTAAATTGCTTCCTGCTCATCTGGTACTAGCTTTCTTTATATCTGAGAATGCGGTAAATCTCATCTAGGATGCTAATGCTATCCTTCCATCTTATCCACTGAGACACTTTTCATTTAATAATGACTTTTTTCATTATTTTTAAATTTAGGACACAGTCCTCTTTTTTTCACATTATCTTCTAATTTCTGCTTTGAAATATGTAAATACTGCTTTCAGAGAGAAGATAGTAGGAGAGGTGAGCACTTCAGGTTTAATCGGATCTGTTGCCTTCAAACAGAAAGATAAAGTACTTGTCTCTGTTTCACAAGATGTCTAAAAGTAATCTCTAGCATTTAGCATTCTCCTGTTCTAAACCTGAAGCTCTCATGTGGGGAGTTCTGCACTGTCACTGATTTAGATTTCAAGTGAGCACAGGTGCTACCCCACAGCCTGAAGGAAGCAAAGTCATGGTCAGAAAAAGACAATGAAAACGTAGCCTACGCTCAGGTTCTCCAAAGGCTTGTTTTCACCCCTGCTAGCCATTTGGCTAGCTCTTAGCCATGTTAATCAGTATGTGCTTCTGATTTCAATGACAGCTGGTGTGGCATTCCACATAACCATGTGGTGGTTATTTTGGATCACATAGGAGGTGCATAGTTCTCCACAGGATCTGAATGTGCAGCTGTTTGGAGCTAGGAGAATACCAGCCTCAAATACATCAGACCTTTTTGGTAATGTCACATTACACTGAGGCTGTACCCTGGACACCAGTCTGTTGTAGTTAGGGATGTGCTTTGCCCATGAACCACTTCAATCTGTTGTTCTTCTCACTCTTTGGGTTAGTGTTTGCTCCTTGTTTAAACTGAATTGGTTCTATCTGAGTTTGCCTTCAGTTGCCAGCCACCCAAAGTTTTGAACAACTTTAGGCTTAGCTTTGAAGAGAGTTGAGGAAATGCAAAGTTACTGTTGTTCCTGTGAGCTCAAACGGCCAAGATGCCTTGATAAGCAGGTAAGGAAATGAATATACAAGGGTAGAGGGATTACAGATAGAGATAGAAGGATTAGGCTGTGAACTAGCAGCAAGACTTGCTGTAAAAATGTTGCTTCAGGCTTTTGTTTATTATTTGGAGAAATTCTATTTAAATGCAGATTAGATTTTCTACTTACAAGTACAACTTACTCTTTGTTTAGGAAGTCCACAAAGAAGAATGAATAGAGTGTTTTTGCTTTCATTTTTCCACGAACTTTCACAATCATGTTGCTTATCCTGTTATCTGGATTATACATGCAAGCTGTGGATATAGGAGTTTTAACAGTTTGTTTGGAAGCCCTAGTTTAATTAAAACAGTGTAAGATTACCAAATTGCCTTGGGATGAAAAACTGCATCTGAGAAATTGTAATTGCCTCCTGACTAAACAGAAAGGCCCAGCTCCACATAGGGTATTTGGGGAAGGAGACAGGGAGACAGGGCAAAGGCCACAGAAAGAAAGGGAGAGAAGAAAGAAGCAATAAATTAGACAAATATTGAATCTTTTGTGAACTGAAATATTTTCATTCTGTATACAACTAAACTTTTGTATTGCTGTACAGTCTGTAGTCAAGCACCTCATAAAATGCCATTTCACCTTCCTTAGGAACAAAAAAGAAATTAAAACAACTCCTTGTCAGTTCTGCTGTGTTTATGAAAAGTAGTCTGAAAAGTCTTCACTCTGTATAGGGTCCCAAATACTCAGAAATTTTTCTCTTGCACACTGCAGGCTTACTTACCTTAATAATGCCAGTAAAATGTAGCTAAGGGAAACATCCCAAACCTTCCCATGGGTTTATTTTTATTCCTTTATCCATTCTTCTTGCATCTTGTCACCAGCATCTCTAGCAATGCTTAGTGGTGTCAAAATTAAGATAGCGTGATGTGCACACATAAAGCAACCTTTAGTTAATAATCTTAGCTGTCTGTACTAAAAAAAACACATGGCAAATTCAAAACACTGATTTCAATGTGGGCTTTGTTTGTTTGTTTGTTTCACCTTTTTCTTCTTTCCCAACATAATTTGTGAGTTACTTGCCATGTTTTATGACAGAAGTTCCACACAGTGATTGCCATGAGCTGTCACTGGGATTCACGTACAGAAGCCCTTGAATTCAAGTACATTTCTGGATTTGAGATTTTGACCCAGTTCTCGAGAAGTTTGAGTAACTCGAATTCCTTGGCTCTAAAGGTGACTTTTCTTGTTTTTTGTCTAACATTAGAAGAAGGCCACATTTGGCTGACTAGAAATCAAATGTACTTTCTAAGAAGATGTACTTCACTAGCCATTTAGTATGATCAGTAATTTTGTATTGATCGTTTAGCATGGAAATATCATGCTAATGTAATAGATGTAATGTGGTGTTATGGTAATGGCTTACCATTTAGCAAAGTATATTTTAGTATTATCAGGTTCATAAAAGCTTGTCTGTTGAGAATGTGATGACGATTTCTCAGTGTATTACCTAGCTTTGTTATGAAGTGGAAGAAACAAAAAGATTAAGCCTTTTGCCTAAAGGAGTTTGATGAAAGTTTTTGTCTCATACTTGGTACATTTTAGGCGCCCTGTGGTTTTTAGTTTCTTTATTTCTTTTTGATAGACAAGCTAAAGCAGTAACTAATATAAAGGAAGACAATTATTCGGGAGATGAAGAGCCTTAGGCCAATAATTTACAGAAAGTAACATGTTCTTAAAAGTTCACACAATCCCTTTCAAGGTTTTAGAGCCATTTTTAAGTCTGGCATTGAAACTTGATAGACTACAACTTTCAGAGTACATCTTGCTTTCCCCACTTCTCTTTTTTTCTTTCATGAAAGGGGAGATAGTCATAACTGCTGTTTTTCTTCTTTTCTTTGAATTACAAGAATATGGCTGTTCAGTTCTGAACTTTGATTCTTCAAGTTGCCATAAGTATAGGGGCCAAATGTGAAGCTCTTTCATCATGTGATAAGAGTTGGAGACCCCTTCCTCCTTTGTAGCTGGCCTCAAGCTCATTTATACACTCTGTTACATGGTTATTTTTATATCACCTATACTAACCTGAAATGGCAAGTTCTAACCCATTTTTTATGTACTACTTAGTTCCTCTGGATCTGCAGCATAGTCTATCTAGCAAAAGGGGATGCAAGCTTATCCAAGGAACTGCAAGTGTTGCATTGCAGTAACATGGATGTAGCTTAAATGCTTCTACCCGGTGATAGAAAAGCTGCACCGTTGTTGCCCTGAGCTCCCTGGTGCTGTAGCCATAATGCCTGACCTGGCTTGGGTGTAACTAACTGAGCTGAGCATCTTGTGGTGACTGCAGAATAGACCTCTGTGCTACTGTCCGTAGCTGTTCATAGCCATTCTGAATTGATTCTCAACTCTCTGCCATCTGTATGATAACAATGTGTAAGATTTAATTTTCCACAGATTATGATTATATTGGAACTAGAAAGGGAGATCAGACTTCAATGGGTAGATTAGGTTATGGTAGGTGGCTTTAGGTTATAATTGGACTTGACAATCTTCAAGGTCCTTTCCAACAACAATGATTCTGTGATCCTGTGACTTCCTGTATCAGAAGCATTTTATACTTTCTTATGCACATCACCTTTCCTCTCTTTATTATGTCTTTGTATTTGGCTTGTTCCCTAAAAAAAGAAGTATTTAGTTTCACTGCATAGAAACTGTAGCCTGTCTATAGTGGTTAGGAATGAAAGGTTACAACCCATGTCAGAAAAATACAGGGGAAAAAAAAACCTTAGAGTTAGTGATAAATTTTAGTAAATGTCTTTTGGAAGTATTTGATGCCATATCAAATAATCAAAGCACATATAATCCTAAAATTTTCCGTGGTTTATTAAAATAATGAGTTCTTCAACACAGGAGGACTCTTTAAAGTGCATAAGTCTTCTCATGTCTTATTTGGTTAGATTTACTAATGACAGTGAAAGGTAAATCATTAATATGTCTAGGTTTTGTTGTACATTTCAAAATATACAACAAAGTTCTTTAGTGGAGAGAGAAAACCAAATTTTTGCTACTGTGTTGTGCCCTTCAGGTTTCTTAGGTTGCCAAAGGTATCATTCACTACTCCAACAGACATGCTTTGAAAGGTTTAGTGTTCTAGCATATGCTCAAGTGTGCAAAAATCTGGTTTAAGCTACTCAAGCTGATAACCCAGGACTAACGGAGACTGCATAATTTTGCCTTACTACTTTATGCCTCAGTAAAACAAGTAATGCAAGTGGGATGCTATTCATGTTCATGAAGCTTTTGGTTGTGCTGTGAACACAACAGAAAAGTACAAAAGGAAATTAATAAATCTGCATTCAACACAGGGCTTTGAAAGTATTAATTAAAAAGGTGTATGGCCACATGCTGATTAGAGTAGATAAAGAGAAATACTGAATAACTACTTACTCTCTGAATTGGACCCAAGGGTCCTATGAGAAAAATAGTATATGATAATTTAATTAAAGTTTGCATCAAAACACGTTTACACAAGGGAGCTGAATTAATATTGCAGAATTTGCACTTCCTAACTTTTCAGTGCTTCCTTGGGAAATGTTAACTTTTTTTCAATATAGTGGTTCTTCAGTGTGATGTCATGTGTTGAAGAGATGCTTGGTATATTTACCTCACTGAATTTCTTAGATTCAAAGAATATTATTAAGTATAGATCTTGAATTGGAAATGCCAAATGATGATAGCAGTGCACTTGGAAGCACAATTCTGTTGGGTTCTGGAATGTGATAGAAGGAAGGGGGGAAGGGGAGCTGTGATTTATGTACTGATTGAGTCAACCATATAAGCCTATATATTTATGCAAATTTAAGCACTGGTATTTATTATTATTGATTATTGTACTTGTATGTAAGATCCTCTGTAAAAAATCTAGTCAAAGGCTGGTGACTTCTGTATTTCTTGGGCAGGTCTGGAGTACTCATTGATGGGGTTTTTTTTCCCCCTTTCCCTGGGGAAATTTAGTTACCCAGGTCTTGAAGCTGCATAATGCCTCAGTGTAACAAGACAAAGAGCAGGAAAATGGCTCTGGTATGTACAGAATTAGAATACAAGTACGTAAAGTGATGGATACATGCAGTAACAGTCCCTTGAGGAAGTGGCCTTACCCAGTATACAGCGTTTCTGATATAAGGGAGGGGAAATTCTCCCAGTGCTACAGTGTAGGACAAAACAGTAACTTTGCGGAACAATAACAGCTACAATATTGACTATAATGTGGTGATTAATCAAGTGGTTTTGGGCTTTAAAGTAAATCTCCACAACACATATTACAATTACAGTGGTGCCACATTCATGACAGTATCACAGTGCTTTCCAATTCCACTGTACAATGGCGAAATTTTTTTTTGCCATTGTTATAGCATCTGAAACATGCTATGAATGCAGTTCTATCCAGCCGT
The DNA here is from genome assembly GCF_020740795.1 of Apus apus. Taxonomy (NCBI): domain Eukaryota; kingdom Metazoa; phylum Chordata; class Aves; order Apodiformes; family Apodidae; genus Apus; species Apus apus. The sequence goes on along the minus strand of NC_067293.1, from coordinate 15,532,186 downwards.
TCCTGAAATTCAGATAATTTGTAGATATGTACAGTGTAGTATAATGCCTACAGTAGTAGAGTACCCAAAATCCATTAATTACTACTATGGATTGGATAATTACAAGAAATTGTAAATAAAAGGAAATAGTGTTGCATTATGCATAATTCTTGCAAAGCCCTTTGCTGTGGGGATTTGTTGATGAGCAGTTTGTGACCCTCTGAGTATCAGTACCATTTCTGCACATCTTTGAGTGTCACTGTCACCCTCGTACTTGTGGGCTGGTGCTCCTCTGTGTCTCATTTCCCTATGCAAATGATGACAAGCAGAGCCTTAAGGCTTACTTCTGCCTCCAGGCAGCACAGAGGGTGAGAGAAAGGGCCTATGAGTGTGAAAATAAAAAAGAATCAGTGTCAGGAAGCTGCGTATTTTGGGATTTAGACTGGGGTGTTTTGTTTGTTTGTTTTCTCTCGGAGACTTAAATGTCCTTTTCTGCAGTCATTACAGTTTCATCTCCCAGCATTCCACTAGCCCAGTTGGTGAGAGGGTTTTTCCCAGTCATGATAAATTATTCTCTGTCAGAATTTAAATCTGCCTTTTCAAGTCTGATCATTTTTTATGCATTTATTCTGTTAACATGAGCTGGAATAGAAGCAATAGATGGTAATAAATTAGAGCAGATTACTGACATCTCTAGGAGACTATGGATGAATTAAGGAATAAACGGATGAATTAAGGAATAAACAGATTAAATAAGTTCAGTAACAGGTTGGTAAACATTTGGTGATTGGTAGCCTTTCGGTTAGGTCCTTTTATATCCTATGGTTAATTAAAAACCATTGAAAGATGTTAAAGCAACCTACTATAATGCACACTCTCCTGCCATCCATACTTGCTATAGAAAAAATGATTGTAAAATGTAGTCCACTGCTGATTAAGGAACACCAGCTTCAGAAATTCAGGTTTGTACCCTCTTAAAAAGAAATCTGTGTGCCAAAGATGGCAAAAGCTTTCTATATGCATCTCCCAGAGCAGCATTTACCCTAGACATGAAATATCCTTCCAGTTGAACTTACGAAAAAATAAACATAAATTCTGTGCTCCTGTGGATTTGCTCTTATAAAATGGAGATTAGGGTAGTATATGGTCTTCCATTCCTAACAAGACCTGTTGTGATTTCATCTTATGTGTTTAACTCTAACATATGCCTGCTATGTCCAGGATTTCCAAACTATTTTGAAACTTAGACTTTCAAAAGAGCTAGATGCTAAGCTTCAGTGACTTTATAAGAAGAATGTTTCTTAAATCTGTTTCTAAGGGATTCTCTGTCATATGCAAGAGAGAAATCGCTGATTGAGGCTTACATACTAAAGAAAGTCATAAATTCCGTGACAAATCTGAACGCTAGCATTTAACCTCATTTAATAATATACATTAGGCTTTTGTTAGCCTAGGTATGCTAGGAGCAAACACTTTTTTTTTTTTTTTGGTAAAGACAACTACAGTTTATTATATGTATAAAGGCCCAAATTTTTGTTTTATCACATAATCACAGAATTTTTGGAGTTGGAAGGGACCTTAAAGATCATTGAGTTCCAGCTCCCCTGCATGGGCAGAGGCACCTCACACTAGAACAGGCTGCTCAGAGCCCCATCCAACCTGCCCTTGAACACCTCCAGGGATGGAGCAGCCACAACATCTCTGGGCAGCCTGTTCCAGTGTCTCACCACCCTTAGGCTGAAGAATTTACGCCTGATCTCTAACCTGAATCTTATTTCAGCTTAAAACCATTACCCCTTGTCCTCTCACTGCACGCCCCTGTAAAAGCCCCTCCCCACCTTTACTGTAGGCCCCCTTCAGGTACTGGAAGGCCACTTTGAGGCCCCCCTGGAGCCTTCTCTTTCAGACTGAACAGCCCCAACTCTCTCAGCCTGTCCTCATAAGAGAGCAGCTCCAGCCCTCCGATAATTTTCCTGGCCCTTCTCTGGACACTTTCCAACAGGTCTACATCTTTCTTGTGCTGGGGGCACCAGAGCTGGACACAGTATTCTGGGTGAGGTGTCAACAGGGCAGAGTAGAGGGGCAGAATCACCTCACTAGATCTGCTGGCCACACTTCTTTTGACACAGCCCAGGATGGAGTTGGCCTTCTGCACTGCAACTGCACATTGGTGGCTCATCTCCAGCTTTTGGGACTAGGACATCTTGTTATTCAAATAGGGCTGAGTCAAAACTTAACATCTACTCTCTGAGATTTGAAGTTCGACAATGTATCTGTCTTCAGAATCTTCAGTATACACACACAAGGACAGGGTGTGGTTAAAAGAAGGTTGTTTATATAACTAAGTTAATAAAAGCATACTTTACAGATAAATCAATGTTTTAATTCTTATTTTAAAACGTTCTTACATTTGCAGTAATGGAATTTAATATCCTGGATAATTGGGTACTTCATTAAGTTTAACTCTATTCCCCCCCCCAGTTTTATATTTGCTGTGCTCAAAATAACTTCTTACAATATATTAATAATAATGATAATAAACACTACCTTGTTTTCAAATGTCATCATAATCCTCATGGATGCAATCACAAAAGCTGTCCTGACAGCTATTGAAAGGGAATGAAGATTCCTGACAGCAGTTTCTCACTCCTGTTTTCTTGGCTGATGTCACTGACCTTAAAGTCTCTCAGAAGAACCTCAGCTGTGACTGTCCACTAACACTGTCTTTAAAAAGTACATATGCTATGAGAAATCCTGTTTTTAAATTGTGACAAATGTTGGTCTGGCCAACATTATTCCTATCATGTGCCAGTTATCTAGGTGCTGAGAGAATAATCTGGTTCAGAGAAGGAAACTAAATTTTACTAATGCTACTAGGTAAAATTATAATGTTTTTATATCTTAATTGCAAATTACCTAGAAGAGCAAATAATCATGAAACACTGAAAGTCACTGTTGGACACCATTCACAGGAAACTGAGGGTCTAAACTAAACAGTGCATTTTCTGAGAGGTAATTTTTTTTTCCTCCAGCAAAGGGAATGTTTGTTACAGACAGACAGATTTCTAGCCTGCCAGCAGAAGTCCTTGGTACCAAAATCGTATTTGTTCAAAAAGGGTTATGTGATTGAAAATCCTCGAATCAAACAGCAAAACTTCAGTGGAGAGACTGGTGAAACTGAATGTTTAACAAGCTGATAACTGTGGAAGTATTGCCTTATCAGAATGGTGCTAGCATTTCTGAAGGTACTAGCAATGCCCATAAAGGCCACCACAGTAAGTAGCTTTGCACTCACATGGAAATGATGGAAGCTCTCGTCAGGCATGCTTTTTTTTCTTTCAAATGTGTGTTTAGAATGAGGCTCTGAGCCACTGTGCAAAGATTGCTCCAAATCACCAAGAGCCACACTTCTGTGCCTCACTGAAGCACAATGAAGTTTGGATTATGCTGTTTTAAATTATCACCGATTCCAAGTAATTTTCTTTATAAAACAAGATTAAAATTACTGTAATTCAAAACATTTTACCTCAAATTGAGGTGAAAATTGTAGTGTTCATATTATTTCCATTTTTCAGTTTGACAAAACATTTCACTCCATGTATAAGCTTTTCTGTGTTGTCACTATCTTAAGAATGAAAATACGAGGTTTACTCTGTGCATTTTACTCTTTCCTGATGTGTCTTATTTCTTACCACTACTTATTTAACTTTTTAAAAGCATGTCTCTATATAGTCTACTGTGGTTCCTGGGGAAAATATAAACAGATTTAGGAGGTTTGCTTACCTCCTTTCTAGCCCACACAATAACAGTTTCTAACTTCATATTGTTAACTTTGTTCCATGGCCTTTCTACATGCCTGCTGGTTAGATTAGTGCTGATAATAAAGCAAAGCAAAGAAGAATTTGAAGTTCTAGCTTGATAGAGTTGAAAGTCAGATTATGGTGACTTTTATTTACATGAAACTTCCTTCTTTCATTCATACTAATACCACAGTAGTAACTTATCTCCGTCTTTCTTCCTCAGAGTTTCATGTCTCTTAAATAAATAATTTAGGGAAAGAGTACTCTATTTTCTCTTCCTCAGAAGTTTACTTCACAGACCAGGCAGTTACATCATTAATTCCTGTTTAAAAGGTAGTAAATTCTAAGATACTTTAGTCAAGTTCCCCATGAATAAGGATATTTGTTTCTTGTAACATAGATTACTTCTTACAGAGTTCCTGTAGTAGCGAAGTACAGAACAATACTGAAAAATTAAGAGACTTGCAGCAGTCCGTGGCTAAATCAGAGCCAGTGAGACTTAAAACCATAAAGTTCCTGGCATAAAAGATGTGTACAATAGTACTTATTTTTAAGTTGTAAGGTATTTAACCATAAGTGTAACAGAAGGCCAAACCCTACCACTTAAAAGTAATAGCAATACATGTGTGAGCTATCAGACCCTCAGATTATGTGAAAGAGCTGCTTTAGGTGCTAAATCTGCAAAGGATAATTCATTCCTTACTAGGGGGTATGATTTCATGAGCTGAAAGCTTTAACTAGTACATAGGTATAGGATAGATTTAAAGTGATTAGGGAAATGTCACCCCAGGACAATACATTATTAGTAGTCCCTCATATGTTGTATGCTGTCCCCTTATGTTTGCTGATAATTAAAAAGCAGATTGGGATGTCATAGTAAGAATGAGTGCAAAATGTCCCTTTTATCATTTGCAATAAATATGAAATAGTGGTCTTGCGGTTTCTTTCAGCGATTGTTCTATTTGCGTTGGTGACAAATGACAACTTTCTCCTTGTAATGTGCCTGCAGGGTTAAATGACTTTATTATTATTAATGAGTCATTGCTCCAGCTGCCCAGAAATAGAGGGAGTAGGAAACAGAAGAGATTTAGACCTAAGTAATTACAAATGTAATTATTACCTTTCAAATTTCATTTTTATAGCAATTGCTAAGTTGTTAATCAAACATGGCCCTTTCCATGTATTCACACTTTTTTGGGGTCTTTGTCAAAAGGATGAGTAGATGTGTGGTTCCAGTGAGGGTAGTCTGTGGCAGATTGACAAAATGGTAGTGACAGAAAACTGCTGTGAAAAATTGATTAGAAAATGTTATCTAGTCATCAAGGAGTCTGTGGTTCAGAGCGTTTTCCAAGAGCTGCAGCCATATGGAGGGGGGTGTCCTCTTGGGGAGGATGAAAGCTGCAGGAAGGGAATCCTTTTGTTCTGAGGAGATAGGAAATGTCAAAGTTTTCCTTCTCCAGCCTGTCCTTCTACAGGGCTGCAGATTATGATTAAGGAATCTAATAAGCACAACAGAACCAAGATACTATTGGACACCTTAGGGGAATTAAAAACTAGGCCCTCTTGGCCCTGCAGTAGTTACCCTAATTACTCGTAATTCTGGATCTTCAAGTTTTTAGGTGGAGCACGTGGCTTCTTCTTCTGTAGTAGTAGTAAGGCAGTCACAGGGAATTCAGAAAGGGGAATGGTTGTTGATTGTTTTAGACTGTGTGGCAGATACCATGAACTGTAAGCAGTGTTGTTTTCCAGAATCATAATTTAGTATGAAATGGAAAATCTGAGTAAAAGCTTTGGAGAAACTAGGCTGTTTTCTTTCACTGATGTAATTGCTGCATAAAGTTTAAATATTAATAATTCTCATATTTAAAATTATAAATTCAAATACAATTAATAGTGAAAATTGAAACCATTAGTTCCTGTACTTTATACCTCAAAAAGTCATTTGAATCAACACTGTCACAGAACAGTTGAACTTTGAAACTACATTTTTGTTAGAAAACTGTTTTCTCAAAAGAATTTCAACAATCCTTACATATATATTATATTTGGAATAAACAGATTTAGTGTTGGTGGTGATCCAGTCTAATGTAGTATCTATCAGCACTCAAGCTTGGTGTATTCCTTAGATATCAATGTAGGTGAATACTGTAAAAACAGAAGTATTTGCAAAATAAATAAAGTTAGGGTATTAATAAATAAATAATTATTTCTGTTTATAATCTAATTAAGAAAAATGTCCATCCCCCTAGTTTTTTATTTTTCTCTGAAATGCAATTGGAGTCACAGCCTAAAAGCCATAGAATAGTTTTAGAATGTTGTAGGTTTTTGTTTGATGCTCTAGGGGCCTTTGACTTTACATTTCTGTTTGTGCATATCTGATGGAAAAACAGTTTCAAAACATCTTTTCTAGGATAGATATGTTTACTAGCTTAATTAGCATTTGGTTTTTTATGGTTTCCTTTAGAAAATTAACATTTATTAAAAGTGTCTTAACCATGAACTACTGTCCACAGTTCTTCAGTTATTAATTTAAAATAATTACTTAGTATTATGATGAAACTTTGGTTTATTTTTACTGTAAAGTCGATAAAAAAGAGAACACAGAGCCCTATTTGGTATGTAGATACAATAAGAAGCTCTTTCTGAAGTGAGCAAAAGGTGTAAATACAGTGACTTGAAGCAGAACCTTGGGTCTTTTTCCACACTTCTCTTGAAGGACTTGCTGTATGCGAGGTATCTCAAACATAACTGAACATGAACTGCTGTTTGTCCCTTTCTTCATCACCTTGCCTCTGTTCTGCATTCTGCTGAGGATGACTCTCACCAGATCCACTTCATGTCACCAGTGTTAGAATTCATTATTTGAGCAGTATGAGAGTATACTAATCTTTTCATGTAGTTCTGTTATAAAGAATAAATGCTACTGACCTTATTCCACCTGGAAATTCTGTTCCCTTCTTATCTCTCTGAAGTTCATCCTTTTTACTATCTCCAAGCCCAGATCTTTCTTTTCTAGCCAGAGTACCAGAAAAGGTAATTGATTTTTTTAATTACAACATCCACAGTCTAAGCTTTATAAATATATTTTCTGCTGTTTCCACACTAAATGAATTTATGCAGATGTAGTGATTCTCAGCTCTCTTTATGAATCTTCACCCTTTTGAAGTATTTAGTGATTTATGATAAAATCAGTAAACTACCACTCACACACACTCACAATGTTATTTAAAACTTACACCTTAAAAACGGAGTATGATATTATATTCTCTATACTTGCACTGTAGATATTGTAAGCAAGAATTCTCTTCTTTTTAAAACTTAATATATATATTTGTATGCAAGTGTGAATGAAACTGAGCAACATCTTTAGCTAGGTTTGGTGAAGAGTGAGAACAGATGTTTAGACTTATCTGTAGAAATTACTGCTGAGTGATTTTCTAAGGATTAGTTATACAAAGCTGCATTTTGAAGACTGCTTATTTTATAGTTTTAGAAAATGTTTCTGTACAGACAAAATCTCAAGGTAGTTGTATTGTTTTAATGCACTTTTTTCCTGCTGTTCTGGTGAAAGTACCGTAATGGCCCTATTTCTATGGTATAATACATTTTCTCACTTTTTTTTATCCTTTTAACATGCGCAGTGCCTCTTAAGTATATTGATATGCCCCTAAATTCCTCAGCAAACCCACATGCAAAAAATTCTCCTCAGTGTTGAATTAAATGAAAGAACATAATGTGTTGAACTGATTCTGGATTAAATAAATGCATGAACTTACACAAATACACATCTGTTTAATGGGTGGCCATGGTTACTCATACACATTACTAATGAGGCATTAGAATAATTATTTGATCACTAAAAAGGAGATATAAATGGTATTTCAGATTGTACAGTTACTTTATATTTGGCTAAGTGATTTTTCTGTCAGTTGGCCTTCATTGTGTTGTAACATGTTCAACTAGATCACTTTTTTTAAGTTTACAAAAAATTAAGAGATGACTTCCACTTGCCTGTGTAAGAGCAACTTTTACTGAGCATTTGAAATTTTATCTCTGGAAGTTGATATGAAATGTATTATTCTTCAAAGGTTTCCCGCAGCGCATAGTTCAAATCATGTTTAAAGATAATTAAGCATAAAACTAAGGTTTACATCTGTATACACACATTAGAGCAGTAAAGCTTTAGAAACATCCTCAGAGTATTTTGGCGGGATTTTTGGTAGTGAGGGAAGGGCCTCGGAGAAGCTGCCCCTGCTCCAAAGCAGCCGAGGCGCCATCAGAGGGACAATAGATGAACCTCTGCCATGAACATACGAAAGAGCTGAGATAAGAGCTGAGCTGGAGAGGTGCCAGGCAGTGCGGGGGTGAAGATCCCCTTGGTTTATGAGGTAGAAGGTGCCCAGGCAGAAGTTTGCCTGCAGCCCATGGCGAGATGGCGGCTGCCCTCCTGCATTCCTGGAGGAACGCGCTGCAACATTCCCTTGCTCTGGATCTCGTGGGAAGGACTCTCCCATGGTAGGGACTGTGAACTGACTAAACCCCATCCCCCTGTGCCTCTAGGGGGAAGGAGGGAGAGAAACCGGGATCAAAGTGATTTGGGAGGGAAGAAGGGAGGGCTGGGGTAACGCAGGTGAGCGCTGCTCTGGGTGTGTCTGTGTCCTGTGTGCGTTGGGTTAATGTGACATTAAATTACTGTTTTTCCTCGAGTCTGTTTTGCCCATGACCTTAATAGGTGAACGTCCTTGCCCTTTGGGCCCATGAGTTTCTAGCTGGGCTTTGTCTTCATCCCGGAGTGTGTGTGAGGGGGGAGCTGGGTGAGCGGCCCTGGGGCTGGTTCTTTGGTGTCGTGTTAGGCCCAAACCACAACAATACTGTAGTTCTTGCTGCAGAGGCTCTAACAAGGCTTGCAGGTACAGTAACAGCGTCAGGGACTGTCCATGCTAAGAGGTGAGGGCTGCATGGTGCTCAGCCCCTGCCTGCCCTCAGCCCACCCCCCTCAGGCAAAGATGTCCTGGAAGTGGCAGTCACTCCAGGGTGAGAACTGCTGGGTGTCTTGACCTTCCTTTAGACTCTTATTTATTGTAAGTAACAGTTGTATCTTGAAGGCCTTAAAATTAAGTTTTACACATCAGTATACAAAGTTTGCTGCGTTACGGATGTTCTACAGAAAACTTGTATTGAAAATGTTTCCTCTTCCAGGCAGCAGCTGGAAAATGGCAGCTGAAGCCCTTTTTCATCCAGCATATTTTCATAAATTTAGTACAGAAACTTTACATCAGTAGAAGAGCTTAATATATACCACCTAAAATGCATAGTCTTCTCAGGTATGGGGGAACAAATGCAAATTTTTGTCTTTGCTGTATTGCCAGGTTGAAGGTTATTGCTGGAGGATAAACTGTTTTTCACCATGTAGTTTCACCTTGTTTAATTGATTTGAATTTAAATTTATATTCTGTGGTAAATAATAAATGGCATATTAATAATTAAGAAGCTTCAGTACAAATATTAAGCAGTTAATTAAATATTAAATGAAGCACATTGTATTACCCAGTGTTGTAATCAATGTACTTGTTTTTAGGCTATTCATTTTAGATAGTCATTTATACTTTGCAAGTTATGGTTAAAATTCTCATTGATAACTCAAAATACACTTCATAGGCTAAGAAGCACGTGCCCTCTGCAAATTAACATATTTGTTTTGCTATAATTAGCAAAAAACCATGAACAGTAATGATGAATACAGTTGGACTGTTGAAGCAATAAGGGTCAAAGTCATGTATTCTACAACACTGTCATGCCTGTGTTCATTAGGTGGAAACAGAAGAGGCTGCAGAGGCTTTGAGGGCTTGAGGGGTTTTTTGATAAAATCTCTTCCTGTGGCAAACAGCAATTATTGAAGCTGAACTTTTTATGAGAGCATTGCTTGGGTTTGATTAATACAAGATAGAAATTCTAGTCAGAATAACAATAAGAGGTGACTTAATGAAAGGTTAATGTGCTTTATTTATATGGCTGTTACTTGTGAAGGAAAGATTCACTTCACAGGCATAGTTAATTACACAGGAATTACCTGATACTTCCTCCATTCCCTGTCTTCTTTATCTTCAACTTTCCTCAGCCATCACTGAAAATGTTTGCTTGACTAATTGAAGCCAGGTGCAGAATACTCACACCTCACACCATTGGGACTTTATAATAAGAAACCAAACTGACAGCAATTTTTAGGATTAAATTCAAATTGAAGCCATGGATGTTAGGATATAAACTGTGTTCACTGGAATGGAAGGAGAGCTTGTTCTTTCAAGATATCCAGTACAATCTGGGAAACCTAGGTAGCACATGAAAATATGTGATTTCCTGCATGCCTGTTGATTCATCAGTTAGAACACCTGGAGGCTCAGTTCTCCTCGGAGTATGACTTCTCACAAGCTTTGGTAGAGGCAAGATGTGTACACACAGTTGAAAACTAAAGGAAGTGGTATGTCCTACATGTTCATTGAATAAAAGGTTCAAAGGCTGGAACTGAAGTAACTCTCATAGGTTTTTAATTTATTGAGATGTATACAGGAAATAAAATATTAATAGGAAACTTCTCCCATAGGTATTTTGTTCATAAAGCAAAAAAAGTATAGGGTTTCTACATCCAGGCTTCTTCTGCCTGACCTTATTAAAGTAACCCAGTTTACACTAGCAGCTGTTCTCCCCTCCCTTTATTATTCTTAATGTCATTCCTGTTCTCTTCACATAGTGGAGACCGCTAAATGATGTTACTCAAGTGGCCACTTTTGGTCACCAGGGTAATTCTGGACTATAATTTCCCTATATTATGCTTGAATTCCTGCTTAGATTTAGTACCACATTTAGTAAATACACATGGGCAAAAAGTGGGGGGGACATGACCCATTCCTTAGGAGCTATTGGCTGAGATGAGTAGGATAAGGTTGTCATCTTCATCACTGTGGTGGGTTCCTGCTGAGCAGAGAGCACTGAATGTGCGATGGGAGCTGTTTAATATGAAACGCTTCAGTAAATGAGAGGCACTTCTGGATGCTGACAGAATAGCATTGGCACTGCAAGCCATGTATTCATGTATGTGCTGTGTTGTGAAAATATGAAAAATAGCTCAGCAATGGCATAATTATGGGCAATTTGCTTAATTGCTTGCTAATTGTTGCTTGCTTTATTATGAAACAAGAGTGCTCTAAATATAACACTGGATGGTTTGCATCGAGAATGTGTCAAATTCAATGCTGGCTTTTTATTAAGACTTCAGCTACATAGCTTTAAAATTCAAGCACTCTGCACTCTGTGTTTTAAGTTGGAGTTTTTTTCTGTTGGGCTTTTTTTTTAAATATTTTTTTTTTTAATTTTCTTTGCACAAATAATAAGCCCCTAAGCCTGCATCAGTACAGTGCAGTGTGGCAGTTTTTCAGCTTGTAATGAGTCTGACTACTTTCCAAATGAATACACTTACAAATGTGTTTTGATCATTATTACACATGTGGATGAAGATGGAGAAGTTGTAAGGCTTTTCCAGGAGTTCATGTCCTTGATTGTTCAAGTCCTAGAAATGCACATCTCCCTTTTAATATATACCTGCAGGTGTTTTTAAAGAGATATGTGCAATTCTGAAAGTTTGGCCGGAAGGTTAGACAGACATCCTCAAAAGTTGCTTCCAGCCTAAGTCTTTTTGTGATTCCACAATGCAAGTGATTACTTCTGCTGCAGACTGAGAAAGGAACCAGCCCTCTTGGTGTTGTCTTTGTAGTATGTCTTCCTTTTGGAGGTGGAGGGAAGGGCATAGGGTTAGAAAAGAGACTGTAATTTATACACCAAGTGTATGCGTCCAACTTTTCAAGATGATGAGACTGCTGATAACACAGTTGTGCTAACAGCCTGTCTTAATTTGAGAATTCTCTAGGAGAAATATTCTTATAACTGGAACATAGTATTAAGATGGAAGTGCCAAAGTACGCAGAATTGTGCCACATATTTTGTAGACTGTCATCCCCCAAAAGCAAAGATAATGACCAAAATTTTTATTTGCTTGAGACTTTATAACCACAGAAAGACTCTGACCAAAACAAACAGGAAAAAAAAAAATCAAATGGTAGAGGATAGCTACCTGGCAAGGCTGGAATTCCACGTTTTCTTAAGTGAAAGTAAATATTCTTACTGAAAACTGCTTTGACCTATAAATGATAAAGACTGTGGAACAATGAAGAAAGTCTTTTAACTAGTGTGCTTTTAGTTATATTTGACAGTTCTGATCTAAACATTTCGTAAGAGCTGACAGACACTTTCTTTAAAAATGTTCTTAGTTCTGAGGCAGACAATTTAAAAAAGTTTCATTGCTAAAACAATCTGGAGTTCAAATGAAAGTGATAAATTCACATGTGCATGAGTGTGATCTATTCTGTGAATTAAAAATTCTCTTTCATACTACTTGTATTTCATGGTTGAAGAGTGTCTATGTAGTATGAAAAAATATATTAAATTAAAGGTTTATTGCTGAGTGAAATAAGAAAGGAGGTGGACTGGTAAGAGTTTGATGGAATATATATTGTTTATTCATAATACACGGAGGATATGTACACTTCTATTTCCTTTCATAAACCTGACATATCTTATGTAAGAAGATGTTACTAGACACTGAATTTCAGTAGCAGAAACCATAATTTCTCCTGAAAAGACTGGAAGACAGCAGGAACCTTCTTTTACTTGACTGATAGAGGCAGATGCCACAGATGTTTCCTACCACTGAGTACTTACTGGACTGTGCCAAATAATTGCCTACATTACTGCTTTCAAATGAGAGAGAATGGCTCAGAAAACTTTATTTTTACCTATATTTAGCAATGACTTGCAAAGATGCAAAATGGAAGCTTAAAGAGCAGCAGCTAGAAAATGCCATGGTCAATTTACACAGTCTCTGATAAATGGCCACTTGAGCACTGAACTTCACTCACCCAGCTGCATGGCTTGAATTCCTCCTCAGATAGTCCTCTGGGATGCACAGCTGAGACAGCCAGAGAATCCTTTGCTTAAAGTAGGCAGCAAGTGGTGGAGAGGAAGGCAGACATGGTGCTGAGGGCAACGTCTCAATGCTAGTTACAGGGACCTCTTTGCCTGTTCAGTCCGTAAGAGAATATTTCAGCTGCATTCTGGTGTAAGTAGGCACCACTCATACACTGCACTGCTAATATAAAGCTCCCTTCTTTGATAAAATAGGGAATTGTTAAAAACCTATTTTTAAAATGAAGCATAGTTGAGATGACAGTGCAGTGCCAGTGCCAAGTGGCTATCTAGAAGGATTTCAGGTGCAAAAGAAGCGGGAGAATAATGATATATTAGGAAAATAGAGAGTTAATTAGACTGACAGAAAGGGACTACATTTCATGGCCTAGGAAAGCAGAGGAAAAAAACCCAACAAAACCCCCCAAAAATCCTGGTAAATATTAATGTAGAAAATTTCCTACCTTTTGTTCTAGCTTCATTCAAAAATAGATTAATTATGTTCCAAAAGTAATTTTTACTGAGTTGTACTAAAACATAATATAATTTGCACTGCTGGTTATATTTATTTTTACTTCATACCAAAGAGAGATTGTTTTGCATCCTGATTATCCTTGCCAGTACTATTTACTTAGTAAACAGTTGATTAGATTACTTGATCAGATTTTCTAAGTTTCCTTTAAATGCAGATATCAGGGACCTTGCCTGTCTCACACTATGTTAATTACAACAGCCTTAGTCAATTTGGTTTCCTACAGCATACTCAGTCTTCCAAAGACTGCCTCAGGGTTGCAGTAAGGCTATAGCCTATACGCAGGTGATTTGGATTAAAAAACTCCACAAAACTGTGTTAAAAAAGGTTTTTCTTTGTAAAGTTAATCTAAAGGTTAAGGAAATAATAGATTTTATTTTATTTGCAGTATATTTAAAACAAAACTTGAGTCTTACTGTCTGAAAACAATTGAGTCAGATATCATACAGAAAAGTACTTGCATTTGTGGAATACTTTTTCATTTCCTGTTCTTCTGCAACACTGCAGAGGTGCTCAGTAGGAAAGGGTCTTCAAAGTTAAAGAGAACTGTTTATTTCACATGTTCTTAATCATGAGCAGTGATGAAAACATTCTCTGACAGTCAAGATGATGTGTACCACATACCAACATTGAAAGGAAGATCACAACTGCTACAAAAAGTGTATCTTCTAAACATTCCTGCAATGGCAGACTGTTGGATAATGAAACCCGAACTCAAAGCCAAAATAATTTGAGTATATAGCTTATGATTATGCCCAGGATTGCTGTAATGTCTTGTTTGTTTGTTTGTTTTTGTTTTGTTTTCTAAAACTGAAACTCAGCAGAATAAACGAGACTGTCATTCTGACAATGTTATTATTCTTAGCATGGTAACGTGTTCCACGTCTACAGCTAGTCTGGCAACACATGGCACAAAACTACTGTCCTACTGATCTGTCGAGGTGGTGTAGAGAATGTTTTATAAGTGACCTTTTATTTCTGCAGTTGCCTTGTCTAAAGTTTAAATGTTAAGTTTTTGCTGGCAAATGCTTCTTTTGATGGTTCAGCTTTGTTTACTCTTTTACTGAAGTCTGAGAGAGTGAGTACTATAGAAGTATCCTAACTACTTGCTGTGAAGAGCTAGGATTGCCTGAGTATTATATCCAAATAAATAATTCTGTTTTTCAGTTGAACTGAATTAAAAGCATTTTTAAGAGCAATTAGAAAACCTTGAGATAAAAAGAAACTCTGAGGTACTGGGTATCAAAAAGGTAAAATTAAAGAGCTTAAAAGACTTGTACATACTCAGATTTATGTCTGTAGTAGCAGATAGTAGGACACAGAAAGATTAGACTAATCTACCAGTAGTAACTTTTTTTTTGCAGGAAATAGTGCCTCTGCTGAATTATTTCCATATGTATGCCTCCTACTGCCCATCAAAACTGGATTAGTATTTCAACAGCAAGGTGCCAAAGCTTTGTCAGGATTACATTGCAAAGTACTGAGACAAAATGACTGAAGGCATGTTGAAATGCCAGTAATAGGGCAAAATAGCATTTATAAACAATAATTTCTCTAACTGGCACATAGTCACACAATGCACTTAGGGAGAAATAATCAAGAATATAGCATCCGTAATACAACAAGCAACCAGTTGTCTACAGAAAAGTGGTAGATCGATAAAATATGTATCCTGTATTCTGGACAGCAGCATTATATATTTCAGTGCCTGAAGGTAAAACTTAATTCATTTCTATTGAGATATAGAATGGAAATATGTATTTTTGCTTTCCACCTTTACACAGATTTCAACATGCAAAGTATTTATTAAAACAGCATGTGTTTAAACATAAAGCTCAGAGGGTGAGAGGCTCCTACTCAGATCTCATACTGCTATAAGTAAATCCTAGCGACATACCTTCTCCAGTGGTTATGAGCCAGAATCCAATTTTAAATGTTATTTTCATGAAGACAGATATTAAAAATGTGTTATCTATCTTTCATTGGAAAGTTTTGTGGAGACAGCACAGCGAAATATCTAATCAGACACTCTTCTTTGCCCCTGATGTATTTAAACTATGTACACAGCAAGAGAATATAAAATTACCACATACAACAGGAAAACTATTTCAATGAATGATTTGTAGAAGTTTAATTCTATTTAAATTTAAATAACATGGTAAAGCCATAGTTGAAATGAAACTGATCAAGATTGTTTATGTATTGCAAATTATGTCTTTCAGATTTAGTAGTTTACTTTGCCTTGGAACAAGTGATAATTTCTATAATCTTTTTTTCAAGGGCACAAACCTTGCACCTACTGAAGAAATCTGGTTCAATTACTAGTAAACTGCAGAGGTTACAGCTGCTTTTGCTATTACCCTTTGATTTTTCAAGGCTTCCAGTATGCAATGCATGGAGAAATCAATTCTCTTTAAAACAGCTGTTACACTGTCTTTCATTCTTGAAGCTCTTGGAGTGCTGCTTTAGAGCCGATCTTTGGCTGTTTGTCCAAATTAATTTTGTTTTGTCTTAAGCAAAGCAATAAAAAAATGCAGTTTTAAGAGAATATTAAAAAAAATTTAAATCCTAATTTTAGTATTTTTATTTTTCAAGTAGTTGTATGAAAATATATAGAATTACAGCATTAGGTTATTGTAAAGCTTTTAGCTTTATTACACAAATGACAAACTGAAAAAGTGAAAAGGTTATTGTAAGTAGAATGTATAAGGACTTTAGTTGTAATGATGACATCATCTGTTCCTTAAACATTCCCTTTTTTTCTGATGATAGCCAATGACAACGCTCTGGGCCCCAAACTTGCAAAAAGTTAAACCTTTATGTAAGTGGTGCACCTGAAGGTACTTGCTTCCAAATTTGGCCATTGTTGTAGAATTGGGATTGCTCTGTTAACCTTGATTCCCTGTGCACATCAGTCTTTAGACCTCTGATCATGTCTTGTCTTTTTCCCCCCCTTCGCAGCTATTGAAGTAAATCTCCAGAAAGCCCTGGCTGAAGCCTCTGAAACTTGCACACAGGAGTGTCTCATCCTAGGCCATTCCGACAACTGCTGGATGCCACCTTCTTTGACACAGTTCCAGCAGTCCAACACCCCTTTGCCATCATTCGGCTTCCAGCAAGGCTGGGGCCGAGGAGCCAGGCCTGAGGGACGGCACACCCTTGGGAGGCCCCTTCCAAAGGACGACACTGACAAAGGCCAGGGTGGGCCCAGGCCCCAGTTCTACAACACCTGTGAAAGACATTGCGCCAGCGAAGATCCTGTCAAAGTCATTCCTCTGGCAAACTTTGCTGCGTCCCACCAGGCGCCCGTGTCTGGGAGTAGCACTGCGTTCATACATGAGCACCAGCTATAAATGCATCTCTGACAAATCCCTTCTTTCAGGCTTTAAGTGTGACTGTACATAGTCACAGCCTAACACTGTTCTTGGTGCGTATACAAACTTGTTAGGCTTGTGAATGTTTATGTATATAGAATCCTAAATTTGAAATTGAAAAGCTAAATCCTTAGGACGTAGTTAAAATAAATTTACCATAGCTCTTGATAAAATCCACAAAATGGGGAAGAAAACCCACAAGCCAGAAACAGTCAAAAGAAGAGCACGAAGTCCTGTTCATTTTTTTTACACGGGCCATACAGTGCAAATATCTGCCAGTGGTTCTTCCTCCCTGTTGAAAGCAATTTCTTAGTGCAGTTTGGGGAATATTACAGTCTAGATATAGCTTACTCCATTTATTCTTTGTTGTTATAATTTCTAGCATATTTATAGATTTCATCTTCCATTTCCCTAGCAATAGAGATCAAGTGGGCAATTTCTCATGTGATTACTTTACATAATAGAATGAATAAGCTCCTGAAATTTAACTCTTCAGAAGGTTGTATACCTTTCCACCAAAGTTTCTCTTTTATGTAATTAAGAAGGAAAATGTCAAAGACTTGACAACTGCTTTTGATTTTAATTTTTATTGGCTCACTCTATAGGTATTTATTCTTTTAAAGGAGGCAATAGATTAAATAGAAAGCTCTCAACTAGTCTTTTCTGTGTGAAATAACACAACAATGATAGAATATTCAAGATGAAAAGTGGAAAAAAATTATAAATAACTTTTTTTTTTTATTTCCAAGACTTCCCTTTCTACAATAATATAAGCAACAATATGATACATGTTAACCTTTTCAAACTGCAACTCTAATTTTCTTTAATTATTTTTTTTTCATCTTGCAGAGCTTGCTTTGGCTACTGTTCCTGTTAGTTGAAAATTACATGGGCACTGCTGAAAACTGTAGGAAAATGGGGTAGTTTTTTGGCTGATGTGATGTCGTGGCTGCAAGCTGCTGGCGTTTAAAAGAATATTATAGCGATGCATATGGATTATTTTTTTTTACAACTATATTCACCTATTGTAAGTATTCAGTAAAAGGTTAGCTATAATATTAGTTACTTCAGCACAAACCTATTAGGTGAAAGAGTATTTGTCATTGTGGCTTAGTTTATTAGAGAATGACTGACAGTTCTCTGCAAAAAAAGGAAAAATCTAGATAATTAAACTGGGAAAATGTAATCATAAACACACTCTAATCATAATATTGATAAAGTCTCAAGATGATTCTTTTCAAAGATGAGGGATTTTTTTTCAGTGTTCTGTGCAATGAAGGATATATCCTTGATAGTAGCAGAAAAAAGCTGGTCAGTTCTACAGTGGATGAAAAGGTTTCTTTCTTAGATGAAAAACCACATTTTACTTCTGGTATTCTGTTGCTGTGTAGCCATTTCATCATTTACAGTATGTACATACCTATATTTTTGCTTTCTTCCAAAAACTGCATAACCGTCTTTAGTTTAATTGCTACATTAAGTGAGACAATCCAAGTTGTATGGAGGGGGAAAAAAAGTGTGTGAATATTTCCTATGGATAGAACTCTATGTAGGCTTCATATTGTAACTTAAATCTGTAATTTATAAACAAAACTGTGTAAAAATGCTGTAATATTAGCTGCTTGTAAAATTTACAGAAATTCAAGTTGTTGAGGGTTTCCAATGAATGCTAAGAGAGCTTCTCTTATGTGCCCAGCAGGTTTAAGTAGCTTTATATATTGCTGTCCCCACTGTAAATCTATTCAAATCACATTTAGATTTTATGTGCAAAATGAAAGAAGCTTCACTATTAACCTACTCATATGTTTTAAATAATGAACATCAGATTATCTAATAATGTACTTTTTTTACTTTTTTTAATGTAGTTTTCAGTAACATTCAGAAAAGTGTTGCACACTGGCTTCCAGTTGCATGGAAATCCTGGAAAAAATAATAACCCTTTGGATACTGACACACAACAGCTGACACAACTCATTTCCAATTCCAGGACAATTAAGAATTTGACAAATTAATTCATACCTAATATATACAGAGCCCTTTGTTGTTTGCTTTGGAGACATCATGGTAAGAAAAGGCAGCAGTTCTTTTCAGGGACATACAAAAAACGCTTATCTGTAGTTTACACAGATTTACCAAACATATTAATGGTACAAATTTAGAATAATACTGACAGCTAATGTTTCCTATCATAAGCAGAGGACTGTTTACAGAATTGGCAGCTGCATTGGAAAACTTTTTTTTCTTTCTTTCTTTTTGGCCTGCAACATCTCCTATCTAATTGAAAGTTTTAACTGAAATTTCCAGGCAAATAACTAATTTCTCTAATTTTAAGGTTTTTCAGAGGAAAAGGTGAGGGAACCACAAATAGTATTTTTTCAGAGGTAGAGGGAGAAAAAAACCCCAACAAACCATCAAATTTCATATTTGAACACATAGGGTTTGGGTTTTTGTTTTGTTGGGGTTTTTCCCTAAGATACAGAAGCAATTAACCATCCCCCTGTCTCTTGAAAACAAGCAAAACCCAACAAAAGAGCAAAGCCAAACAAGAACAAAAAATTGCTTAAACAAAAAACATTGTAAAGATGAATCTGATTATGGGAAGGATTAAATGTTATCTCCATGAAATCATGTTGAGATATTGTAAAGTTCTGTTAACAAGATGTAGAACAACTAGTTGTAAATACATGTTGTATCAGGATGGTTCCTTTTTTTTTTTTTTTTATTATATATCTAACATATAAAACTATGCATTTGAGGAAACATTTATCTGAATGACATGTCAGTATCCAGAGGAATAACATTACTAGAGACTCTACACATCTTGCCATATATATAAATAATTTATCTAGTACATAGACTGTATATTTTTGTGTCATTTTTTTTTTTTAGTCATTTAACTTATTTTATCTTACTTGTGTGAATTTGTGGAGAAAACAATCCTATATACAATAAAATGGTAGTTATATGATTAGATTTGTTTCATATAGTGTAACAATAAAGGAAAACCTTTGCCTTCAAAGTAATGTGTCACACAGTCCAGCCTACATGATTCCCTGCCCCTCAACCCCTCAAGTACATACTTGTTGCACTTCTAATTGTTATATCAAAAAGATGGGTAGTGGCAGAAAGAAAGATACTTTTTCCATATTGTAAATAACTCAATTATAAAAAAAAACAAAACCCACAGCAAAAAACACCTGAAAACAACAAGTTAAAAAACACAACCCTGAATCAAACTGATGAAAATAAAATAAGGTGTTTGTCTCCCTAAACTGTGCTGCATTCTGAAGTGTAACTTAATTCTAAAGAAATAATAATGAGGCATGTCTGCTTGGCCAGACAGAGACTACTGAGCACCTGCTCTCTCTGGGCTGTGAGCTGGCTGGATGCAGGTCATTTAGCTAATTATCATGGCAGTGAGCCCATGCTAATAGGACCTGAGGGCTTATGAGTGTTAGCATGACAGCTAGCTTGACATAACATTAGTTATGGGGTTCTGAATCCAGCCAGGTCTTTTTGCTTGGCATAGGGCTGAGGGAGAGCAACCACTTTGTACCAGATATCCGTGACCCCAGTCTGTATAGATCTGTTTGGGGTTTTTTTTTGTAAGAGAAGTGAAAGTTTCCTCCATTTTATTCTGAGCAAAAGCTGTAATCCACCGTGGAGCCCCATCAGCTCCAGGCTACCTGTGTGGTCAAGCCAAAGACAGTAGACCTAAATAATAACTAGTCAGTAATGGTTGAGTAGCTGAAGGTGGTTTGAATCAAGCTTGGAAAGGTTGAGTTTTTAAAGCTTGAAAATTTATACTTGGTTTGCTCAAGTTTTGCTTTTGCAGCTTTCATACCAATCCTTAATGAATGATTATTAATTAAATGACTGAACTGCAGTTTACACCATTATTTAACTGGATAAATAAAAAGGAAGGGATGAATTTGTGCAGACACAAAGTTGAAGGCAAAGATTTTATTTGGTATACGTAGGAAAATTGTGTATAACTTATGTTATCCCTAGTGGAGAAAGAGATTGACGGTTTCTTGTAAATATTTGAGTTTGTATTTCTGGGAATTCTCCCTGCTCTATGACATACTACAGGATCTGAAAGTGAGCAGTGTATGTCTGTGTATTGAAACTGCCCTAACCACACTTTGCAAATCATGCAGTTGGACATCATATACTACAGTCCAGCAGCATTTAAAGTCCAGTAAATTTGCAGTAGTTCTGTTTCAGGTTTCTGTACAGCATGTTGTCTTGTTAATTACAATGCTTATTAATAAACTAGATCCACAAAAGCAGTTCTCTCCTTTGCACTGTCTTCTTTGTGTTTCTGAAATACAGGGGTTTTGAAAGTATTCCTGCAGCTACACGTCTTTCCAGCTTCCCAAACTCATTTCTTTGTGAAGCCCCAAACTGTCAGAAAGTCAAGAAAATTTAACTTTGTGCAGCAGAGTAGCAGGAATTTGGTATTCTGAGACAATGTGTACACCGATCTGGCTTTCTTTCATCAGAAATATCTTGTTTCTGTGTCACTTCTTTTCATACCAAGCTTTCTCCTTCTACTCTGCCTCTGATAGACTTATAGAAAATCATTATGAGCTGGAGGCAAGAGTCTTTGTGGGTTTTGTTTTGTTAGAAAATAAGCCATTTCTAATTGAGAGAACATGGTTAATAAGTTGTTGAGCTAAAGGGATTATTCTCTCCCGTGAATGTGATACAATGAAATAACCTTTGAATGAGGAACTAATGAAACAACATTTTCTGCTTTTTTTCTATTATATTGAAGTCCATATTTAAAAAGCAATTCTTTTGATAGTTGTCCTGACACCAAGGCAGTCATATCTTACTACATGATGCAGTTATGGCTTTTCGAGCACAGCTTTCTTAGCTGTGGGACCTTTTAAAGCAGGAAAATAATATTTATTTTGGCATAAAAATAAATAAAAAATGTGCACAAGTATGTTCCTTCATCGGCAATAAGTGCTGAAACGCTAGTTGTTATTCTAAAGCATGTATTCAGCCTACAAAAAAAAAAAAAAAAAAAAGGAGAAGAACTTGTTTCCCTGGTTTTGGATGGTAAAATCTCAAGCTAGGCTCAGGAGTATTTTGAAGGGGAACCTCCGCATAGATCTGGTACACCAGAATAATAGAGCAAGGTATAGAAATATGTAGTAGCTGAAGATGAGCATAATTTTAGCCTTGGTGTCACTCTGCAGAACTGCAAGGGTTGCAGAAGTAATGTTCACTGGGAGTCACCTGTTTGCTTTCCTCCCTGTGGGCACAGGGAATACCTGGAGCACTTCTCTGGCCATGATGGAAGTACCTGAATCCCAGGTATTTGCTGTGTAGCTCTGTCGAGTGCTGTGTTTTCACCAAAGAGCTGCAGCACTGAGGGAGGGCTGTGGCAGTGTTCAACAAACATGTCTTACCTGTAAGAGGGACTCCCAAATCCTCCTGCTAGGTAATTTGTGGTGAGGTTATGGCTTGTTAGAATGTTACTGAAAGAAGAATATGGGTTTACCAAGAGCAGGCAACTTTGGATATGCTGCCCATATGATCATTGAGCTTTCTTGCCTTCTCTTCAGGTTTCTTCCAGGTGTGGGCTTAGGACTGAGCCATAGTTTGACTGAACAGCAGCTAGTCACTCCTCCCTAGAAGTGCTGTGTATCAAGCAGGAGAAGGAACGGAGCAAGAAGGTTCTTTCTACAGCAAATAGAAGACAGCTGTCCTCCCTGGTGTGTGATGGTGACAGTCGTGTTTTAAGAAGGTACATATGGACTCCACTCACAAGTAACAAGTATTTATCCAAGATGTAATCTTTTTGTCCTGGTCTTTGCATTCATGCGTATGAAAATATACCATGTCTGACCACTACAATGAGACTAATGGTATATTTCTGTTTTTATTGATTTAGATGTCTTTTGATGATGCTAACCTTATGCTTAAAGCTAAAGCTGTAACAGTGAATGCATTTAAGATCCAAAAGCTATGGCTTGGTATTTAATTCAAAGAATTCAAAGCAGGAACTTAAATGTGTAGGTCCAAGATTTCTGGATAGATTTTAACTATGGAATTGATGCTACCTCTTCTTACTTTTTCTCCACTAGGATTAGCCAGTCTGAATGTATTTATAAAAAAAAGGATAGGATGTGCACCTATCAAAGAGATAAATGAAGTGCCTGCAAGACTGTACAAGATATCAACCTATAGCTTTAAGCCACCAGCTATGATACGTTCTAGACCAGGTGAGTTGGATGAGCAGAGAAAAATAAATTTTCTAAGGCACTGAAATGAAGTTATTCATTGCTACTGCATCTTCTGTGTACGTAGTAAAGGGGTTGATTAACATAATGAGATTAAACTAAGAAAAATTGCTTTTAACCTGTACTTAGCTTGAGTTGCTGTTTAGTTATCAGAGATGATAAAAGGCTGTAGCCAAAAACTTGTCTAGACTTTCCAAATGTCATCAGTTCTATAAAAGATGTATTTTAGCTTCTCTGCTGTGTAGATCAAGCTTTGATTTAAAGGTGTATGGAACTACAACATGCCAGAGTATTGTTCTCAGGAGACTAATTGAACAGGGGAAAGTTAAAATGAGTCTGAAAAATGAAATTATTGTTAGTGGGGTCTGTGGGCGGGGGAAAGGTGAGTGCCTTGAATGCTTTAGGAAAAATACTAGAAAGAAACAAGTAAAATGAGCAACTTCTCCAGCTAGCAGATATACTAAGACACAGTGTGTTGCCTGCAGACTTGCAGTGGAATGCTTATTTTATTTGTTATCATTCTGTAGATATGTAGAATTTTTGTTTTGCATAAAAATATCTGCTAAAAGCAACATAATCAAGATCAGTAATATTTTTAGGCCTATTCAAAAAGGCCCTTGTACCAGAAGGGCATCTTGCTGTGCAAGAACCAATAATTTGAAGTGATTCTAACTAGAGAGACCAGGATGGACTGTAATGGTTTAAAAACTAAAGTTCAATGAGAAAATAAAGATGTGTAATCAATCTACGTATAAATATACACAATTTATTTTTCTTTGTTTTCAAAGTTCAGCTATGTATAAGAGACAAATGTCATCACTGAGCATCACATCGATGATTATATATAATCTAAAAATATTAATTATATTATGTAGGTGTGCACAAAGCCAAAGCTGCTTGTCCTGGCAGATACAGGTTGCTGTTTGTTTGTTTTAATTGCAGTGGGTACATTTAGCACTGTTCCTGCCTGGTAACATAGGAAATGTAATACAAGACCTAAAAAGATTAGACAGTCTGAGCTGACTGGCTCATAAAAAAGATGCTGAGGAAATTGGCAAAGAAAACAAGTCTCTGAATTCTAAACAAGTATTTTAAATGCAGAAAAATAATCTAAAGGGTCATATTTGCAGCTTATGTGCTGCAAATAATGTGCTGCACATATAAAAGTAAAATTTTCACAGTGGAGCATGTTAAGAAAGCCCTTTTGTTAGCTGAATTCACTCTCTTGCAATGACTAAACACAACTAATATACTTGGATTTTTAAATGCTTTTTATCAGATTTCAGGCTATTGAATCATAAATGTGGTTTTGCCCATGTAATGCTACTGAATATTAAAGAAAATAGCAAATTTTCCACCCCAAAAGCTGTCACTTCAGTCTACAGAAGGCAGTTATTGAAGCCTATTACTGGTTTGGAAAAGCTTGCTTGAAATTCCCTCAAAATAAGCTACTCAAATACCCAGAAAGGACCAAGAAAATACTAATATTGAAGATTTATGCTCTTAAAATTTGAGTGAATTTGCATATAAATGCTTCATAGATTATATGAAATGTAATGAAAATTCAGGAATGTTAATGCTACTCAGAGCATCTGACATAAAGTGAGTACCTGAGTCTAATTATAGTGAAAGTAAATCTAGCCAGCAGGCTGAATAGAAACAAACTTATAAATATATATACACATTTGCCTATTACACATTGGGAAAAAAAAAATATTCTTCTTTGTACTTCTAATTAGACACAATGGCCAAGGACAAATACATTGCCCTTAATTTTAGGGAGGTGTTTGTCATAGTTAATTGTCTAAAGCATCTCTAAGCAGGGTATTGGAAGAAGGTACCTGCAGGGATAATTGCTGCAGGTCTAAAATTTCAGAATGTGCCTCTGTTCAGCTGATGAGGGAGGAAAGCTAGAAAATAAAGATGACGTGTCTGCCTTTCAGATAGCTAAAATCAAATTAATCCAAAACCTGGCATTTACATAAAAGATTATATTTTATATTCTAAGTATGAAAATCAGTGTGGGTGATAGACATCCCAGAAAACAAGCCCAACCCCTCTTCTCCCACCAAACATGCCTGGTAACCTCTTCAGAATGGTTTGCCTACCAGGATGCATGCACCTGGTTGTGCTTTGTTTTCCGTGCCAGCTTCCCATCAGAGGGGTATAGAGAGGCTGACATTTGATGCATGCAAAAGAACAAAGAATAGGTTTTGCATTAAAGCCAAACTGGCAAATATTTTTGTTTCCTGTGACAAGTTTTGCTTAACTAGCACAAGAGCCAGCTGTGCAGAGAAGTGTGCTCCTATAGTGTAGAACAGAATCTATTTAAGAAGGTAAGTACAGTTGCTGCATTTCCACTTCCCTTTCTCCACTCCCTTGCTCCTGGCACATCACTTTCTTTTCAGTGACAAGTCTTTCAAAAGCTCACAGGGAGCCAACTGTGCTTGGGCATGTGCACCTGTACCATAGAGGAACCAAATGAAAACATTAAAGAATGTTTCTCTTTGTGCAGGAGAAACATCCAGAGCAAAACCATTTTTGCAAGGAGCACTGCCATAATGCAGACAAATTGGTAAATAGTCTTGTCTCTTCATGAAAAAAAGGAAATTCTTCTGAACTGGGGAGAAGTTTCTGATTTTTTTGAGTTTACCTGTTTGCAAAGTGCAGCAATCTGTGGCTGCAACAAACTAAGAAAACAATTATGGTGTCAAAATTGGTTTCCCTCAGCTTCAGGTTAACAGCTGGTCACCTGAAGGAAGATTCTGTGCAGGTAAACAGTTAGGTGGGAAGTTCATAGTGGACCAATGCAGGTGATACCCACAGGTCGCCTTTACTTGGAGATCTCTTGGTGTGCCATCATCCACACAGATCTGGCAGTGCCATTTCCAACAGGGAAAGTACTAAAATATTTTCCCAGTAAATTCGGTATTTAGCAGTTCCTTCTACAGACATTTCAAACTCTTAAGTTTCAAAATTTACTCCAGCCCGCACCATGCTTTTTAACAGTTTATTACTAATTATTCATTCATTACTTGCAGGACTGTGTCAACTGTGTGTTCACAGAAATTATTAATAATTTAAGAGTTACATTTACCTGGTTCTCAGTTCATCTGGGCATAAATAGGGGCAGTAATGTAAATATGTATAGTGTATTTTTTTATAGTTTTAAATAATTTCCACTCCATCTTCCCCTCAGCTTTAATCTCTGTATCATAAGCCTTTTTAACTACTCAAAAATACTCCTCTTACTGTGTTACTCACCTTTTTCTGAATTTTTCCCAAATCTTGACTTAATTGCGTAGTCATAGTTACCTTCACAGACCAGATGTGACATGAAAATATAATAATACACATAAATTCACGTAAGTTCTGCTTGTGATTTCGGTGCAGGCCATTCATATCCAGAGTAAGAATTTTATTCTTTATACAGTTACATTATAATTTATAAATTGAAGTGCAGGCACATGATAGAGTTACATATTCATATTGTATTTCCACAGACTTTATAAACTTGATTTACATCTTCTTAAACAGAATTTATGGCAGCTGTAGCAACTAAAGGACTTACAGAATTTTCTGCAGAGGAATGTGCCCATATTTGCTCAGTTTATGACCACTAATTTTAAAAGCCGGAGTTTGTTGCTATTGATTCTATAATTGATAGTTTGCATGAAGGGTTTAAAATGCAGTGATCAATTGAGTGCTGACCCTCTAGAGAGGCCTTCGCTATTCAGCATAAGTCTAAGAAGTTTGCATGAGTACATGGTAACTATATTGCTCTATAAAAAAGATGTATTAATCAAGGTTATTGTAACCTTGTTTATGAAAAAAACCCGCCCATTATTTATTACAGTACATTGTGTACAGTAGATGGTGCAGTAAAATGACTTTTTAGTCCTGCAAAGTGTTAATTTATAGTCGTACTGTTAACTATGGAAAATTTTATATATTGGAACAAATACGAGCAAGGTGCTTTGTACAAATTAGTAAGTATTACATCACTTACTGCTATCCTTAACCAGCACAGGTAAGAAAAGCTGGAAAATAAGGTCAGTGTAATATCCTTGGATACTATGGCAGCTTGTTCCTTTCTGGTCTTTCCATACAACTACCACAACTTAAGGAACAAAAAAAGATTTTGGCAAAAATGAAAACAAATTTGCATCTCAATTTCTGTTTAAGGAAGCTTGGATTCTAGAGTAATCTAAGTGTGATGCTAGAAATGAAGGTAGCAAAAGTAACTGAGCCTTCCTAATCATGATGCAATTATCAACAAGTGAAGTTAAGAGAAAAGAGTTATGTATACTGAGCATTCAAGCAAGACAGTCAATATGGAAATTGTCAACAAAGGACAACCTGGTTTCTAAAACTGTTTGAGGAGTAAAATTTCATGAGGGAATTAAATAAGCACTAAAATTTATATTAACATGGTAACTTTTACAGTCAACCTCTTACACTGTCAGATGCTCCCCTTCGGGCTCTCTGTCTAAAAAACTGTAACCTTAAAAGGATGTAAATATTATTCTACTGTTGCTAGTTTTAACCTTGTCCTTGTTACATCTTCATATTTTAGGCTAGAACAAAACTTTTCTTTTCAAAAAAATTAAGCACACTTGAAGATTTTACTCACAAGGGGTAGCAAGATTTTAATTTGTTGCAATTAACTTACCCACATACTTCCCTATATATGTGTCACAGAAGGATGTATGCGGAGACATCAACAGCACCATCAATAAGGGATTAGACAAATTCATGGACAACAGATCTGTAAGCAGATACTGGAAGGCATGGACAGGGATACAGCTTCTGACATCCCTAATGCAGAAAGTGTGCTGGAGGATTGTGGGGGCCTGGACAGCAGAAGACAGACTAAGCTCACTTCCTCCTTCTAAGCAGAATGTCCAGTTGTCCCTATCAGAGCCAGAACAGAGCTGGACACACTTCTGGTCTCACTGAGTAGGGCATTTCTCATGTGCTTGTGCAGTCTGTCAAGGACATCTGGTCAATTAAGTGCTCACAGCTCACTGAGATTAATCATGTCTCCCAAGAGCCACTTCTTTTATATGCATGCAGAAATAGCCTCTTTTCAGAAGAGTTTCTGCATAAGCAAATGTGTTTAAAAACTTTTCCTCATGTTTTAGTGCAATGCAAGTCCTTAGATTTGCAGCTGTGATTTATTTTTCATTTGCCGTAATTAATATTACTGCTGGTCCAAGTAATTTTATTTGACCTTTTCCCACGGCAGGTTTCAACCAGCATTTGATAATCCAGAGAAATTCTGTTTACTACTTCACAAAATACTCAAAGCTGTTCTCCAAACACATACTCATCACAGCAAAGGCATGGAACACATTTGCCTCTCTGTCATTCATTGCATGGAAAGCAGTGCTGTAATTCTCTGGCATTGCATCATCTGTTCAGCCCAGGTTACTCACCCTTTTGCATTATCAAGATTGTATTTTTCCTCTCTGAGAAACAGCAGTTATAATAGACTATTTTCAAAATGACAGCTTAAGTGGCTCCATGGTTTCTTAATACCTATTCAGAAGCCTTGTCTCCTTGTGTGTTTTTATTGCTTTCTTTAAAAAGCAGCTTGTGAGAAAGGTAATACATTATTAATGCTACATGTCATAAAGTAAAATAAATACTCACTTTTTGAAGAACCTGATCCACTAATCAAGAGTAAATGAATGCATCTGAATTATTCAAAGAACCTCAAATAGTGCAACTTGTACTCAAATTGAATATTGTGAATAGAATATTTGCAAAGTAACAAAAAGAATCTCTAGTCATATTAACTACTCCATTTTCGTAACAGGAAATGGGATTTTTATTCTTATTTTTAATCAGTGTAAATATATCACCCACCTTGCAAGGGCAAAAAGGGCCAGGGCAGGTTTCTACACTTAAGTTACCTTTAACCTGCTTTCTGAATTAATGTTTGTGTTCATAAGGACAGTTGTTAGGGCAGGTGTCCTGTGCTTCAAATGATGCAGGTAAAACTCTATTCCCTTGCAACACACCCGTGTCTCAGGTAATGGTGGTTGCAGGTTGGTGTTAATTGAACACCTGTGCAAAGAACATGGGGAAAATGCTACTGTTGTTGTGAGGATGTGAACTTTGCTGAGTCGATGGCATTTTGAAGCAGTGAGTGACAGCATCAAGGGCAGGACAGGAATGAGGAGATCTTAGGCATTTAATTAAAAACAGCTCCTGCAGCCAGAGTTTGTTTCCTCCCTCTTACAATCAATTTATGTCAATGAAGTTTCTGGCGCTGCTTCAGGAACTTTTCACTGCAGTACCCTGTTTTTCACGGTGTGGTTGCATTCTCCAGAAAAAGTTTTCTTTGGAAAAAAAAAACAAGCAGTGCTATGTGTCTAAATGCATCTGCAAAACCGTGTTCTTACACAGAGAAGCCTCCTAAGTCCTCTACAACAATAAGTCATGTTCAGATTGCAAATTTATTTAGATTTGTTTATTGACTAGATACTCCTGGAAGCAAACAGGCCTGCCCAGGGACCATTAGGAATGTCAAACTGGTAGGAGCAATGATAGTATCAGAAAGAAGTAAAGTAACAAACTGCTGTGGGAGCATGGGATTCACGAGTCTATTTCTTTTCTGGTTCTGTGATGCAATCTTGAATTCTTGACATAATCAGTTCTTCACTTTGCCCGCTCAACACGTGCATGGTTTCCTAGTATTTTGCTATAATGAAATTTTCTCAGGGGGAATATGGTGGGAGGGGTGGAAGAAGTTTTCAGGGAGACATACATCTGATCTCTTGACATCTGAAAAGTAATAGCGTGGTGCTTCAAACACTCACAGTGACTGACTTCATGTCATTGGGGCTGACAAGTTGGAGAGCTGCTGGAATAGCCCTGAACAGCCTTTATGACATGAGAATTTTGCTTATGTAAACATGAAAGCCAATGCTGAAGGAACATAATTTATACCTTCTAGGATGAATTTAACCTGTACGCTGCAATATAAGTCCTACGGCTATTTTTAAACTAAATCAACAACCTGGAAGTACAGTTCTGAACAGGATTTGAAATTGCAGCTTCCATGTGGGAAATCGAGATTTGGCAGACATACCTTGACTCATGATCCTATTACCAGAGATACCAAATTAATGCTCAAATCAAGTAGCAAGTTTGAGACCTCAAACCTGATCCAATTCCTATTGAAATCAATGGACTGTTTCCACTGAATTCAGTGGCCATCTGTTCAAACCAAATGTGCTTTGTATTTTTGTGACAAAAAAAAGTAAAGAGCAAGGGAATTTTTTCATCTCTGTTACTGTTTTTCCTAGAGGAAAGCTACAAGCTGGAGCTATGGGATTTAGTTTTTGTTTGGTCCTGAAGGAACAACATGTCTCCAAAGGTCTATATTCCCATTAGCTTTATGTGCTGTGTCTTTGGAATAAAGATATTTTATCTGGTTGTGTTCCAAAAACATTGAAAAATCTGCAGTAATCTTGAAGAAAAGCAATTTCTGTCAGGAGAATAGGCAAATTTCCTTCAGAACCTACCACTAATCACTAATCTAGAAACATGAAATTAAGTACATACTGAGTTCTTTCTATAGGATATAACTGAAATACAAGAGTCACTGAAGTATTAATATAATTTTCTACTTGACTTTGAACATGTTTAAATAGATGTATTGAAAAATTATGTTCAGTGAATATAAAATTAGATATAGTGTGTATCTGTATCTATATATACAGACAAGTAGTTTTTCTTTATAGTGCAACAGGTCAAAGCAAAGCCAGAAAGTATTTGTCACATCTTCACTTCAGTCTCACCTTTTTTTCCATCTACATGTAGTCACCATGAATCTAGTAAAACATGCTGGACTGCACTGGAAGGGCAGCCTCAGTTATGTCAGTAGATTTATGTGTTAGCAAGACTAGATTTTAACAGCAGCATTACTTTCCATTTCAAACCCATGATAAAACTTCTGCTGCAGTTTGAGAGTTTGATCAGACAAAACATTTCCTTGTTTCAAATATGGCAGGAAGATGAATGATTGAGTTGCCAAGAATGCTAGAAATAAAAGGTTAGGAACATTCTTTATCCAGATTTTTTTTTTTTTTTTAATGTATCTTGGATTGAAACATAGATCATCCCATTTAAATCTTGATCCCTTAGCCATACACTTCGCTGGGGTTTGGAATTTTCAGGAGTTGAGATATCAGAACCAAAACCCAGTGAAGTCAATCATAAGATTTTTGAAAGCTCTTGGTGGAATTAATTAGGCTTCTTTTACAGCAGTGAAAATACATATTTTTAAATTTGTAATTATTTTAGGGAGACCTGATGTATCTCTCACTACCTGTCAAAAAACTAATGTCTTTAGTATTAGCAAAAGCTTTTCTGTGTTAATAATTACTTTGAAGATTAGCCTTCCTTTCTCCCTCCCTCCCTCCTTTTGAGATCAGTATTTGGCAAATGTTGATGTAATTTCTGGTATAGGCTGAACTTGGGAGCTCTACAGAAAGAAATGTCTGGAAGAAGGGCTACTTTGCAGGGTAAGTTTGGTGTATCCTGATAATATAAAAGTTTTGGGAGGGATTCAAAACCTGGTAATTTGTAAAGCATTGTTTCTTTTTTTAAGTATTGTATAGGGAACACACAGCATTGACAATGTTGGGGAAAAAATATCTCAATTTCCTGTCTTATCAGTCAGTCATGAAGTATAATTGTCCCAGCTGCACAACATGGCAGGAATCATTAGGATGACATTATCCTGTCTTCATTCATTTCTTTTCTGCTGTATCTCACAGGTCTGAGACAGGCAGCTATTTTTAATACTGAAAGCTCTCATATGCCAGATCCCACATGAACTAATGCTGTCCTCTCAACATCTGTCAGATCAGTGGGTGACATGAGATGTTCCAGTCTCCAAAGCCAATGGCACCTGATGACACAGCTCATCTATTAGGAACAAACAAAGCACTGTGCAGGTCCTTGAGTGACTGGAGCGTATGCACCGATAAGAAGCAGTTGTCTTAAGACTTTCAGAAAAGCTAATACACCTTTCCTTGTGAGCAGATGTAGCTGCAGCATGGCCTTGTCTAGCTAAGCCTGAGACTCTTCAAGGCCTACATCTACCCTGCAGTCAGAGTTTCATTGGATCCTGTCACTCTGTAATGACGTGTAAAATGGCAATAAACTCAAAAGTGGTGTGATTAGAAGTATATTAGAAAATGATGAGTGGTGTCTGACAGGTTGAAGAGGAATTAATTGCCCACCAAAGAGCTAGAAGAAAAGTAGCAAGAGTTCAAGGCACAGATAAAGAGGTGGCTCTCAGGTGGTTGCAGTTCACGTCTGGCATTCCTGGTCACAGGGTGCTGTCACTGCTTAGAGCTTAATGGGTTCAAAAGGAGACAGCAAATCCTCAGAGAAATCTTCTGTCATTTATTAAATGTTTAGCAACAGTGTCAGCTCAGGAAATGCTGAAGCTACAAATGGTTGGATCCTGAGAGAGCAGGAGGAGGGAATACTGTATCTGCTTTAGCGTTTTCTCCTTGTCCTGTCAAGGTACAGCTGCACTGGGCTAGTCAGACTGGGCTTGGATCCACTGCCAGCTCTCATGTTCTGTATTCACAGCCATCCAGTGAGGTTATTGAGCTCAGGTATGGACTGGCAATTAACATGACGTTGTTTAATCTGCACGCACACTGGTGTAGATCAGAGAATGACTTGTAAGCTGGTGAGAAGGGACATCTCAGGGTCTCAAGCTGAGCTAAATTCAAGTCAGGCTGCTCGGGCTTGCCTTGCTCAGCCAGCGAGGCAGTCAATTCAATCCAGCACCTGACTGCCCGCCCCGTGAATTACTGTTCAGTTTTATCTAATCAGAACATGTTGATTTGCTCACGTCTGCTCCGGGTTCTCCGCTCGCACCGCGTGCGGCTGCTCCGGGCACCGCGCGCCGCTGCCACGGCCTTCTAGGAGCTTCTAGAAGGTTCCGCAGCCTGTCTGCGCTCTGATTGGTGGGCTCCTGGCTGATCGCCGGCTCCTGATTGGCTGGCGCGTACAGAAGCGGCGTGCAGGGTCAGCTGTTGCTAGGCAGGGTTGTGGCAGCCTGAGGTGAGGCGGCTCGTCAGAGGGTGCAGAGGAGCCTGCCCCGCGGGGCGCCCGGGCTGGGAGCTGCCCTGGAAAGCGGGAGGATCGCCCAGCCTCGAGGGGATCGCCGGGCTCTGGGGGGGTCTCCCCGCTCTGGGGGGGTCTCCCCGCTCTGGGGGTGCCGCGATGGCGGCTTTTCCCAGGGCCAGCGGCTGCCGCGGCGGGGCGGGCCGCGCTGCTTTGGGCGCTGCGGGTGAGCTTCCCTCAGCCCGGCTGCCTTCCCTGGCCAGACCGGTCAGTGCAAACGCGTTTTCCAGGCACGAGGCTTCCTTACAGTAACTTTTAGGCATGAAACTTTGGGGAAATTTTATTTATTTATATTATTTAAATGTTGTTTCTTCCAAGCTGGGCTAAGCTGTTCTTCCACTTCAGAACTTCATTGAGGATTCATGCCTGTGTTGTCCTGAAGGAGAGACCCGTCATGGTGGATATGGACTGGTCTTTGGCCATCGCAGCCTTTCTTCTGTTTTCAGGAGAGTCAGAGAAACCGGTTTGTTCAGCGTTGGGAAGAGGAAGGGGTGATCTTACTGCTGTGCGATGCCACCTGATGGAAGGATCTAGACCAGGCACAGCTGGGCTCGTTTCAGCAGCTAACAGGGAACGCTGGGGCGCAGCGGGCGTATTTGAAGCAAGGGATATTTCTATCCCGTAGAAGAATTGTACGGGACTGACCGAATCCACCTGCTTGGAAACGTCTGCAACCCATCCAGCCAGCTCTGAGCAACCCTGCTGCTTGGCCCTGCAGCGACCTACGGTGGCTGAACTAGATGAGCTCCAGAGGTCCCTTCCAGCCTGAATTGTTTGATTCTAGGAATCCTACAGGTAAGCCTTTAATATATCTCTTCGTTACTACGTATGCAGTAGGTCTGAATAAAATATTAACAGAAGTAGTTTCTGAAATTTGAATATCCTACTTAGCATATACTTATTTTGTTCTGCATGTGTTTTCTGATCATGATACCCTTACTGAACAGGAAACTTAAAATACTTTCCTGCAGGAATTTCTGAATAACGTTCCTGGCAGGGGGAGAGATAAGAGGAAAAAAAAAAAACAACCAACAAACAAAACCCAAACAAAAGAACCCCAAAAATAAAAAATCCATTTATCAATGGCATTTTAAAATTTTTTTGTTATCTTCATGATCAGTGTGCAGGGTTTGACGTTCACACTGGGAATAGAAGAGATTAGTAAGAGGGGTTATTTTGGTGTTTGAGGTCAGGAGAGAGTGAAAGATAATTTGTAGAAGTACAAGAAATGTGACCCAAAATGATGAATTTTTTTTAAAGGTTGCAGTTTATAAATGTTCAACAACAGTAATTAAAACATTGTGGTCACATTCCTAGACTGGAAAGGGCTAGGTAAGCCATCCAGTAAAACAGGAAACTTAACCAAGAGTATGATATGGGTACAGCTGTACTAAGAGCTAAAATCTTACTCTCTATAGGCTTCCATGCTGTGTTTTTAAGGCTTTTTTTCTGAAAGGTTTGGTTTTTTTAATAGCCACAGATTTCCTTTTTTAGGTTTTTATTATTTAAATATAAACCTTCCTTGTGTGCTCCTGTATCTGTATTTTTTGAAACCCAAAGGAGCTCTTTTCTCTCCTCCCATAGTCCTGTTTTGACTGTAATGCATTCCCTTTGTTTCCGTGTCTCTTTTAGCTTCTGGAAAGGTAAGAGAAGGTGTGTGGGGGAAAAAAAAGGAAATGGCATTCCCTAGTTCTGGTAAAGCAAGAGTATCAGGAACAGTGTGCTTGGTGTTGTATATCATTGTAGTTCTGCATTGTTTTTGCCAGAGCAGCTGCCATATTAAATAGTATATAATCTAGGAGCAGAGTTATAAATTGTACACCTTCTTTCTGTTTCATCAACACTTTGGGCAACGTCGTATCAAATCTCAAAATCACATCAGAAAGATCTTTTGCTGAAATACTTGTTGGAGGAGCTTTGGGAAGACAATGTGTAGCCTCAGATCAGTCTGAGTCTTTTGGGATGTTGTGTTTTCCCTAAGATTGATTTCTTTATATATATATATAGCTGAGAACAAAAATCCTGAAATAGTGTAAAAGTCTCAGAGAAGAAGCTATCCACTCATTGAGGTGTTGTGAAAGATTTAATAGGCCAGTTTTACTTACTTGCTAACACTATTTTCTAGCCTTTCTGCAAAGGGATTGTTACTAAAAGAAGTCATAACTTCAGTGAGCTTTGTGTGGTTTTAAGTGTCTAGCTGCTTTAGCTCAATCCTTTTGCAGTTCTGTACAGGTGCTCTTTGTCCTTACTCTTCTGAACGACTTTGTATTATTGAACTTCTGGCACCTGCCTACCTACCTGCTTGATCCCTTTTCCATCTTGTGAATGTTCAACAGTCACAGAACAAATCCCTGCAGAATGCCATTAGTGACCTCCCTTTTTCATGAGGGCAGATAATTTATTCCTTCATTTTGTTTCCTGTCTTTTAAGACATCACTTACCCATGATATTCCCTCTTATGCTGTAGCATCTTGGTTTCTTTCAAGGCTTTGATGGAGAAATTTGTTGAAAGCCTTTTAGAAATTCATGTAGACTTCTATCACTTTAACTGCACATGGATGACCTTTTTTGGAGAATTATTTTAGGTTTGTGAGGGGCAATTTCGTTTAATAGAACACAGATTGACTCTCTTAAAGTACAGTATTTTTGTCAAGATGTCCATTAGTTTTTTCTTACAGCTTCTATAGATGTCAGATTTCCAGACATGTTATTACTTGCATCTATCCTGGCATCCTTATAAAGCTTGGTACCGTGTTTTTCTATTCCCAATGCTCAGATGCCCAGGTGATTTTAAGTGAATAGGAGTTCACTGCTGTGTGTAATTTGGCTGTTTGATTTCCCTTAGAAGTCTTAGATTAATACCATTTAGTTTGAGATGTGATAGTGCTCATAAAAATGTCCTGGAATCTCTTCTGTAGTCACTTCAGTTTCATACTGATCCTTTCAGTCTTCCACAGAGGATTCTGGAGTAAGAATCTCCTTTTGTTCTGCCACGGGGGCCACATGCAAAGAATGTGGCTTCTCTGCATGCTTCTCCTGGACTATACATACATTGACCTTTTAGACTTTTTAAAAGGTTTTATGCTTTTGATGCATATATTAAAAAATTGTTAGCTTTGATTTCTTTTGCTTGTTGTTTTTTGAAGTCTTTTTTGGTTGACTTACTGTGTATGTTTAATCTACCTGAGTTTTACTATCATTTCATTTTTAATGGAGTGCCTTACTCTTCAATAAGGGAATGCTTAAACACTTTTAAGATCTTTAAGGAGATGTAAATTTGTTCGATGATAGTAAAATATGCTCATTTTCTCCTTGCTGTTTAATTTTATTTCCCTTGAGAGTAGCTTTTTTTTACAATAGTCTGTATAATGTCGCGCACATGAACGTGTATATAAATTGCTGAATAAGGGAGGCTTTAATTAGAGGCTTAAATATTCTGCTGAATCAGGGCTTGGTAACTCTGACTTCCTAACAATCTAAGTGATATTTAATGTATCAGCTATGAAGAATAAGATGTACCTCCAAACACCTTGAAGAATTCTAGTTAAGCTAGTCAGATCAAAGCTCAATTTACCCACTTTCATTGTTGTTTTTTTTCTTCCTTCAGCTAATGCATAAGTAGTCAGGAATATTTATTTTTTCATTACAATGTAGCATACATTACAATATAAAATTACCCTGAAACCTGTTTTTCTTCCATTTCTACTGAGTTATGAATCAAGGGATTTGAACTGGTTATCATTTTCTTCTGTTCATTATTGTTCATTAATTATAACACTACTCTTCAGATAGAGATTTATCAGGTAAGCTGAAATTCTCATTTCCATTTTGGATGACTAGTTTTAGATTTGCAGTAGCTTGTCTAGATCTCGTGTCTTCGTTTTAAATTAGTTTCCCTGAGGTTCAGAAGTTCTACCCACTAGTGGAATAGTAAACAGTTTCTCAGACTTCAAGCCTTAATGTTTCTGATTAAAGCCACAAAAGATTTGATTTCCTATTACAAGTTTCAATCGAAGCAAAAATGCCAATTCAGGATTTTCTTCATAAAGAGATTCTTTGTAGAAAGAAAAAATAAGAGCCTGTATTTATTCAGCTTGCTGAATAAATTATCTTGGAATATAAAGTGCTTAGTGTACAGCTATTTACTTGGGTTTTTTTATTTACCATAACTTACCAAGGGTTTGTAACGTATGGTGCGTATCTCTAGTCAGACCGTCTCTGAAATAGCTCTTCAGGCATACGTTGTGTTACTTTGGTAAATAGTAAGCTCTGCATCTCAAGCTTTCCTACCTAGACAGAAATAATAGTTTCAGTATTTACAGATAGGACATGAGATATGGTAACTACACCACAAGTTTGGGCAAATGTAATAAGAAATGCTTTCTTGCTAACCTGGAGTGTCCTGAAGGTATGAGTGGTGGAGACATATGTATGATCTCTGGTTCTACAGCAGTGTACAGTAAAAGCCATGCAATATGCTGGTATAGACACTGGGGAAAAAAAAATAATAATTTAGCATCACCCTGAAGAGTTCAAATTCTGTTTTGTTTCACAGAAATTTCTTAAGTTCCTATCTCTGTTAAGGGCAAATAGAATCATAGAATCATCCTGATTGGAAGGGACCTTGAAGATCATCAAGTCCAACCATTACCTAAATCCCCCTACCTAATTTACTCGTTCACTGCTTAAGTCATGTATCAAATAGATTTTAAACAGGGAAAAAAAGGCTTGATGTCACATCTGTAGACCAGGCTTGTGCTGTCGCTTGGGTTGCTTTTACAAAAGAGAAAAAACTGTAGGAAATATCTGGCTGTTGTAGCCTGGAGAGGCTAGAGATAAACTTAGTGTTGTAGACCAGTAACTGATACCTAAAGTAAATATGGTGATGACTAATGCTTTTTTGATGCTGGAGATGGTGTGGGATTCTTGTGAAGACACAAAGAGCATGTCAATAGTGTGTTGCTGAATCTTCTAGATTGATAGAAGGAAGTGCTGGTGACAGGTGTCTGATTTCAATACATGTATATTAAAATGAGAATAATCAAGTATTAGGGCCAAAGGTTAAGACAGGGTTTAGCAAGAAAGAGGCTGAAGTAAAATGGACTAAATGCTAAAACACTACAGAGCACATGCAGGTGGTTAGTTTTGGTTTGAGTACTTGGGTTTGGGCTTGGACAGCTGTACTTGTCAGTTTATTGATGAGGTCCTCATGTTTAAAGTGAGAGTTGGATATAGCAAAAACTTGCTTGATGGATGTACGGTTTATACAGTAAAGTGAAAGATTTGGTAGCATGTATAAAGAAGGGAACTGATGAGTGGAGTCAGAGTTTGTGCCACTGTAGAGGTAGGGGGGTGTGTTGCAGATGATCTGAAGGCTGTGTTAGGTTTAATTGCTGGGATTAATGGTTAACATTTAATTTTATTTTTTTTTATCATTTAGGTCTAGTTAATCGCAAGGTCAGGGTGGGTCATTATTGAGAAAAATGTTATTTTTTAGAGGGTCAGTTCTTAATTTCTTCATATTTTATCAGAGTTTTCCGTAAATATGTGTTTTCTTCTTAAATTTAGTCACGGTCCTAACATCCCTTCCATTGAGAGGTAGGCAGGCTCTGGGGTCCAGCATTGGCTTCAAATTGGTAGGAATCATTCAGTGTTTTTGAGCTTCTCTTTGTGTGTGTACAAACATATGTGCCAGTCTCTTTTTTCCAAATAAATAATTGCAGAGAGCTGCTTATCAAATGTAGTTTCCTTGAGCCTGTCAGAATTTTCATCATTATCCCATTGCCAGTGCATTTATCCCATCCCAGATTGTGTTCATTTTCCTTACAACATTGTTCAAAACAGTGGAAGAGTTTGGCCTGCAGATTAGGCTTTCCCAACTTCATTTAAGTGCTAAGTTTGATTTTAATTTCCAAATTAGAGGTTATGTGTTCTTGTTCTCTCCTGACTCCTGCCATGTTTCCTTATCAAGAAGCAAGATGCTACTGATTTCTTCCTTAATGCAGAGGTAGTAGCACCAATAACACTCCTCCAGTGGGTTTGGAACAGGGTAGAAGCCAAAAACTAGGAGGAGGAGGTGCCAGTCACATTTGTTCAGTGCGCCATGGCTCTTGGCTCCCTGTTCTCTGGCAGTTCTGTGATGGGCTGCTGAATAGAGATGGATAGACTGTCTCCTACACTGTGAACTCCCTAATTTGTCCTCTGAGCAGTTGTCACTTTAAAAAGAGTATTTTCTTTCAGAATGCGTTTATTCCTTCTCATCTTAAGTTCATACTATGCATTAGCTCCACCTGCTTTTCTTTTTTAAATTCCTTCTCATTCCAGAGTCAGGGTAATTTGCAGTGCAGGGAAAGATAGATAAATAATAATTTGTTTGTCTTTTTAAAGGGAAGAAATGTCAGATTTGTAAATCTGAGTTTTTCTTTGCCCCCACAAGTATTGGAGTTTCATTAAACCTTCTAACAGAAGGCATTGCTTGATGTCTCCAGGTTCATTAGTAGTTGTAATAGGAAATTAGTTACTCTTCTTTGTAGAGATATTCTTTGTATAAAGAGTAAGAAAATTTAAGGCAATAAAATTAATGAGAAGAAAAATTGGTAAGAAATCAGTGACAAGTCAGTGACAGCTGAGTGCAATTCATATAAATGTGACTGGTACCAAGAGCCATCTGTTAAAGTCTGAACTAAAGAATTAATCTGAACTTCCTGAACTCTTCACTTTTATTTCTGTTCTCTCTTCATATGTGTTTTACTCCTGTCGGGAAAGCCTTTGCTGTTCCAACAGTTTTACAGAAGATAAGAACTGCAGTAAACTAGCAGACGTGTACAGCAACTTCCCTACAGTCTTAAAAAAGTAAATAAATTGGTGGTGCCATCTGGAGACCTGTGAAGAATAAACAATTTGCTTTTTAAAATGTTTGCATATTTAAATGTGGTTTATTATATGTGTTGTGTTCTTATAATATTAAATCCAGCATTATCATCGGCAGCCAGAATAGTTCAGCAAAGTTCTTTTTTTTTATTACTAGAAGATACGGGGGTAGACTTCTGTAAATGTGCTTTGGAATAAATGAGCATTGTGCAGCACAAACTGTGCAGTTCAGTGCACTACATTATGTTGTCTTTAGTGACTCAAGTCTAGTACTTCACCATGACAGCAATTGCAGTTATCTTCTCTGAAGTGATTCTGCAGCTCTGCTATTCTGTATATCACTTCTTTATGAACAAAACAATAGGCTACAAGATATTAAATAAGCTTAAGCATAGCATGAGGAATGTTGAAATGGGAAAATCTAGTGATACAGCTGTAGTGATAGAACTCCTGGTATAAACACATGGTTTCAAGATTTACAGCATCATTTAGAGTGAGTGTGTCTCCTTGGAAGTGTTTCAATTTTAGAAAAAACACTGAAAACAAAAAGAAGGAAAAGGAAAAAACAATTCCAAAGGTAGAGGCGTGTACTAACATAGAGAGGGATATAATTATATTGGTTCAAGTATACCAATATGTTTTCCTGGGTAGACATTCTTTAATCATACTTCGGAATTTCTATTGATTTTTCTTGTTAGCAGTGGCCAAAGCGTGATGGAATGTAACATACAGCTTATGCAACAGTGCCCTGAAATAACACTTAGACATATAAGCTCACCCCTCACAGTGACACACAAAATCTGAGTACAAATTTCCAGCAGCATCAAAGTAACTAATAAGCCTTTCCCTGGTTTGGTAACAGAAGATAATCAGTCAGGCAACCCCTTTTTCCATCCTTCAGGGTACCGCCTCATCTTAGACCTTTCTTTTACAGATATATCTTCAAGTAGTTTAGTGGTACATAGTAGGAATTTTAAATACTTTCTCTTACTAGTAGAATTAACAGAACTTTTTTTTTTCGCACAGAAGACTGTGTAACTACAACCCTGTGGTTAAATACATACAAGCCTGTGTAAAGTCCTCGCAGAAATCTTGATGGGTATAAAATCCATTGCAAGTCTGTCTTTTTATGTATATAAATATTGCTTGGGGAGGTTGAAGCATTCTATTCTAAATAAACATTCTGTATTTTCATAATTTTTTTTTGCTAAAAAACTTCTCTGCTACGCTACCTCCAACTTTACTACTGATGTCTTTAATTAAAGTCTACAGGAAATTTGTTAAGAAAGGGAAAAACTGTGGACTACAAGAAGTAGAACAAGAAATGGTCTGCATTTGAAACAAAAAAATACTGAGAATTAAAAATTTAGGAAAGGTCTTAGGTGTGTCTTGTATTCCAGTTTTCTACCTCTTAAAGGCCTTGCATTAGGTTGGAGATTGCTTTATAATACATTGTTTCATGACTATTAAAATAACTTTTTTTTTTTCTTCCATTTAAAATTTGGGAATCAGTATTTCAAGTTTATTTGGAAAGGAAGTATGGCAAGATAACATTCCTGCAGGATTACCATTCACTTGAATGTCATTAAATACTACATTGGTCTTCTGCATTAGTGCTGCTGTGTATTCTGAGTTCTACTCAGCCAGTGAGTAGTGTGACCAACTCACTCTGCAAAAGAAAGAGCATGACATCAGCTAAGTTTGGTCATACTAATTTGTCTATCTTGCATCTTCACCCTGGTTGAGCAGCCCTGTATTGTTTGGGAGTGGCTTGTTTCTGTACTACAAGGGAAATGGTAAAGCATACTTGAAGACAAGTATGAATTTCATTACCTCATTGGTACACTAAGAACGCCATGAAAGCCAGAGGACTTGTGGAAGGCTACATTTGTGTTTATCATTAATATTTTATGGATAACAACTTTGATTTTTCAGTTGTGAAAGCAACAGCAAGTGATAGCTGGGAAGCTGTCAGAATCACTGAAGTGTTTAGCAGTGTTATTCCAGCAACTGCTGGTGACTATCTGTGGAAGTCAAAGCCATAAAACATAGTTAAAGTCAAGTCTCTTGTTTATCTCTTTAAAATGGTTGAATTCTTTGTCTAGAGACAAATGTGAAATAATAAGTCAGAAAGAAGATACTTGAAGACTGGAAATAATGATAAATTATTTTCCAGTACTCTTGGGCTTTTTGGCGTTAAATGCCAAACTATAGGAAAACAGTGACATAATGATGAAGAAATTAATCTGAAAGGACTAGGAAAGTCATTAGGAGCATCCCTTTTCTGTAAGCTGTTATCAACTGCTTGTCTAGGCATTGTGCTCCAAAATTTAACTGCTTCAATTCTTAAAAGCTTTTCATAATGTCTGAGTGGAGTCTATCTTGCTGCAGTATTAAGTGATCCACTGCTGTTTATTGTGCTCTTGTGAACATGGAAAGCACGACCTTCTTTGTTGTAATAGTCTCTTATACCACCTGCACTGCTGTGATTTTTGCTCAACTCAGTATTTCAGTCTTCTTAGATAAGGAACCAAGTACTCAGACTCACAGGGCTGGAGACCTGTTATCTCCTTCCTGCTAAGTAATATTCATATCCTTAACACTTCAGGCACTTCCAGCTGAACCATACAGGCTCCCACACTAGCTGTTACAACAGAATTCTTGACAAGTTGAGAATGTTAATTTTGATGTTCCCTAATCAAATAAAATTGGTTTGTTCTGCGTGAAAACTTAAAAGATTATCCTCCTGGAGTAATGCTGAATACTGAGTAGTCCTGTGGATAATCTATTTTCAAATCAGACTGTGGGTAATCCAGGCATATTGTAGTATTTCTTAACAGAGAACTTAGATGGTGTAATACCTTGACTGTATCCCTGGTCTGCAGTAAATCCTCGAAGTTCAACTTTATAATGTGCTGCAGAAAACATTTCCTATGAGGGGGGAAAAAGACTGGTAGAAAATAGTGGGATAAAATGCGCTGTGGAACCAGTTAGCTATTCAGAGGGCAAAATGAAGACATGGTTAAGATATACAATTTGTTAGTGAATAGCAATTGGATAAATAGTATGGAAAAAGACAACAAGCATTTAAGTATTACAGAAACAATCTGTTTCTTTCATAGCATGATGAGGTTGCCAAAAATCCCATCTAATTTAAGAGCTTTGCTGAACTTTAAGGTCTGTAAAACACCAAAACGATTTAGGAGCCATCTTCAGGGTCTGTGTGGCATGACAAGCTCTATGCCTAAAAAGATTTTAACTATTCTAGGAATACCAAGAGGAGTGTAGCCAGACTTTGAGAAGCACAAAGAATGATAATGTTTCATTCCTGTCCTCTCAAAGGATTTGTTGACCACCCTGCTATAACAATGTACTTGGCTGTTCCTTTGTTTTAGCGTATTATCAGATACTAACAAGTTTTAGTCTATGAATTTTGCAGCTGGTGACAAATGTGCTCTGCTG
This sequence comes from Apus apus, assembly GCF_020740795.1. Taxonomy (NCBI): domain Eukaryota; kingdom Metazoa; phylum Chordata; class Aves; order Apodiformes; family Apodidae; genus Apus; species Apus apus. The sequence goes on along the minus strand of NC_067293.1, from coordinate 15,488,736 downwards.
CAAATAGAATTTTAGTTTGGCAGGGAAGTGGATATTCAGTTTTATGCAAGAAAAATGTAGAGAAAGATGAGCAAGACTTATTAAGAGTGAGAAAGTGTAATAATTGTATGGAATTAATGTCTTTCATCCTGCTCTGCTTTTACCCCCACTTTGATTTAACTGTTAGCCTATACTTAGAAGTTTTTGTAGTAGCTTGGGAAGATGAATAGACAAGAAAGCCCAGTTAGCACGCAGAAGCCGGAAAGAAACGGGGTGAAGAAATGCTTTCTGGACCACGTCTGCTGCAAATTTCTTAACTTGGGAGGAAGAAAAGACCTGCTTATTAGTTAAAATAGGCCACTGCCACTTTGAATGATATACTCTAAAATTCCACCTGCTGGTATCTGTGACCTAAAGAATCTGTTACGATCATCTGCAGAAGTCAACGGCTGAATTTCCTTATGACTTCATTGACAAGACCATAGTTTTATTGCATATGCACATGTAATAAAATTGGCTGGACTGCTGATATCTGTACTTCTAGCTGAAAACCCTGTTAGAAAGCTTAATAGATTTCATACTTCAGGGCTTTATGTACAGATTTTGACATTGTCTTCTTCTTATTGCATGTTGTAGGGAAGTAGTGTACTTTGGCATAAAATTGCTTTCCCCTCCCACCTCTATACAAGACAACTCTACGTGTGTTGTCTTGTAAATACTGAACTGGTCAGAGTGAGATTATTTCAATGTCATTGTCAGAAATTGCCATGTGAAAGGCCCAGTGAGTTCTTCTGGTACAGGCATACTGCTCTCTCCCTGTGCTACATTAAAATTTCTAGAAATGAAGAAATTCTCTCTTGTTTAGGCCAGTTGCAGTAAACAATTCCATAGAAGCAACTGTAAATTCAAGGCTAGAATCTGCTCTGCTTCATGTTCAATAAATTCAGCTTTATTGTCTACTGCCAGCATTGGGGCTATAGTATAGCAAGTGCTACAAATCTGATAGGAAGAAAGACCACAATATTGCAGGTTTTTTTTCTGTAGATTTAACACTAAGGGCTTTCTAAATCAATGAGTTAGCATGTCTCTGTATTTTAACAGTTTCATAGTGACCATACACTTTTTGGTGCTTAAGACATTTTAGTTTGGGGACCAAAACAAATGTAAAAGTACTGTTGCAAATGTTCTTCTTAATTATTCACGTAATGAATTCTCAGAGAATGAACATATTTAAGCCCCACCTTTTCTCCATAGTAAGAGGATCTTGCCTTCCCCCCAAAAAAGAATGGAAGACAGGCTGCATGAATTCAAGCTGTAACGTTTCTTTCCATGGTCAGAATATTGAGCAGAAAACTTCTTATGCATTAAGGTCAAGCGAAATATAGGAGTGAAGACCAACTATGGTTTTATGTTCAGAAAGCCAAAACAAAGACCTAGATCTCATTCTTTAGGTGAGAGATATAGAGAGTAAGCAGCAAGAGCTCCAATAGTATAAATTATTAAACTTAATAATGATAGAGAAGAAGCTGGATGACCTTAAAAAGCACATAGTGATTTTCTTTCTAAATACTTGTTATTCCCATTTCTATATAGGCTTTCCTCCATCTTATCCTAGACTGCTGAGAAATTCTCTCTGTATTTATGACAGGCAGGTGGTATTTGGTGATAGGCTATCATATTTCCACACCAGTAACCACATGATGGTGCTGCAAGGCCAAGTGGAACAAATCAGAGTTTGCCATACTGCATACTAAGCAGTGACCCATCCAAATACATCCTCTACTATTGAGGAAAAGAAGACTAGCAGAAAGAGTTTTGTACAAGCAGACAAAAACCTTTATCTAAAACTTACTGCCTAACTGCAGTTGCCTGGTTCATTCCTGTCTTGATTTCCTAACTTAAAAATGACTGTCTTGTTTCTTCTGTAACTTTTGAACTTGTACTAACAGTGCACTGCTTTGTCCTCAGCAGGACTGCTCTGTGATTAAATAATCTAGACAGTGTTAACATTCTCATCAAATCCATCTTTATTTGCTTTTACTTAGAGATTAGTTGCAGCTGAATCGCATGTAAATCCATAGAAGAGAGCAATTACACCTGTGAAAGACAGTGAGCATAAAAGTTAAGATATTTACAAAACAAATGAAGCTGGTTTCATATTCGTGTGTTTTGTAAATGTAGTATAAAATCCTTATCCAGTCTTATTAGTAGATTTTCTCCTTGGCTTTGGTCTTTCACTTGTTTTAATCTATGTTGCTAAGTATTTTGCAGTGAAAATAAAACCATGCTGCAGATGCAAGAGGATGACTAATGTAGAAAAAATGTTATCTACTGGTGATTACAATTTTACCAATTACTTGAATGACCGGTATGCATCTACCTGTTATTTTTATTGTTTATGCTAAAATATGAAACTGCATCAGGATCAATAAATTAAGAATTCCAGGGTCATGACTTGTTAATTTTCCACTTAACAAATGATATTAAAAAAAAAAAATATATATATATAACGTTTTCAGATCATAACTCAGTGTAAAATAGTTCTGTATCTTCCTTAGGCGTACACCTTTGTACTAGGTTGAAATGCTTAGGAAATTGCAGAACATCTTGCATTTAGCACAGCATTAGCCCTTTAGGAGTAGCATCTAATAGCTAATAACCATAGAAAACTGTTCACCTTCTGGACATCTGATTTGGGACACCTGGTGAATCTTAGCAGACTCTCATAGCAACATGATCTTGCTTTTCTAAAAGGAGAGTCCTTCCAGGTATTTAGAGAGAGGTGGAGGAAACCAGAAAGAACATAAACCTTACTAAAAAGGAAAAAGGGAGGATCCTTATCCCCTAACTCATCAACCTTATCACATGGAATGTTTCCTGATAGCACAGCAGGGTGAAGAAATACAGTGAGAAATTCTTCATCTTGATATGTTTGTTGTAATGTTTAAGTGAGGACTACTTGTTTTTCCAAGCCAATCTGCAGAGTCAGTGGAAAGTGTGCATCAGCCCCTGCTTCTGTTCAGAGAGAGCCTAGGAATAGGACTGCCCCCAAGTCTAGGACTCTGAGGTAAAGTGTACTAATGCCAGTGAGGAACCTGGGAAAGTCAGCTGCATTCGCGCACCACTCAGGGCAATCATAGTAATATGCCATTTCTGAGACAGGGAAACGGGGTTGTGCTCAAGCAGCATGTCAGAGAGTTAAAAATGACAGTGCTAGTCAGCACGAGGGAAACCTGAATGGACACTGTTCCAGCACATTAGGTCCAAACACAGACTCCTGGGTTCTGTGGAAAAAAGAATACAAATCAACATATTGGTGGGAAATTATCAACAGCTCTCATACGCAGAAAGCATTTTAAGCTTTTCCGGAGGAAGCTGCTGACTGTTTCATTACCTTTCCTGATACATGACAAATCTCTACCTGCCAGATACTCTTGTCAGGCTCTCCTCATTGAGAAGGAAATCATTATTCTGCTAAAACCCCTCAGATTTTACTCTGGAATGTTTCAAATATTTCTCATCTTCTTAAGTTTTTCTTTGTAGCGCTATGAACTGTTGCTATCAAAAGCAATCACCTTTTCTGTATGTGAACAAAGAAGGACATTGCACAGGTTCCACATCATGCTACAAACAGTTCAGAAGGCTGGATACTTTTCTCTAAATGATTTCTTGATGCCTGGAGAGTAACTGTAGGACAGTATGTGTGAGAACCTTCAGAAAGCTGTGTAGGAGACAGTATTGTCTTAGTTCACCTGAAACTGAGCTTGAAGTGATTAGTCAGGACAGTGATTACTGGTATTCTGTGTTTGCTTTTTTCAGTAAATAATTAATTTCAATGGAAAAGTTTCTGGTTTTTAATAGCATTATATCACAATGTGAGACAGCTTTGTCACAGGAACAAGTGCATTTCAGCTTCCAGGCTTGTGAACTGTAGTGGTGTTAAACTAAGAGATCAATTTTCCTTTCAGTGGGACACAAATCTTCCTTTAAGATAACAGGTTTAGTTTTGTCATCTGCTTTGCAATTCTTACTGTCCTAATGGGATCCTATAGATTCCATGAGATGTTTAGAGAAAAGCAGGTCACCCAGCAGGCAGTAGCAGGTAATGTCTATCAAAGTACAAATGGAGAACAAATTTAGTTTGGAGTTGGGCTCCTGCATGTTATTTCATATCAAATTAAGCCATTGTTTGTGTTGACTGACAGCATATTTTTGTAATTTAGTGCTTTCACAGACATAAAGTGCCATAGCCCACACTGAAAATATTCTATTGGAAACTGGGAAACAGATAAGGATTCAAGATTCTTTGATTTAGGGACCAGTGGATATCAGTCCACTGCAGTGACCACTAAATAGTATGGAGAAATCCAACTACCTTTTTGGAGTTACTCTGTTAGGATCAGCTGCATACGAACGGCATTAGGAGGATGATAGTGTGCCAGTTCTTTTCTCCTTGGCTACTCAAGACTGTAGTATGGGCATGCTCTATGTACAGGAATTTTCCTGTCTTCTTTGAAAAATGTCATGCTATTACTATAAGTAGTTTTTATCATTTTTGTTTTTAAGAGCAGGAAAAATAAGATTTCAGATACTTTCTCAAAGGCTGACACCAGCTGAACCTGTGTAAATTAAGGCAGAATTGGACTTACAAGGTGAAATATTTGAAGTCATTGTCCGTCAGGAAGCATGATTCCTTACCTGGTCCCTACATCAACATTTAATCTTTATTTCAGCACTTGACAAAGACTTACTACAGACAGCTGTCTTATATACAGTTTGCCAGTTTCATTGGGTATTGTCATATCATGCATTTATTATTTGAATTTGACATGCTAGCCTTTTCAAGTTTCCTGTAACTTAAAACAAGTAATTGCCCAGGCACATGACGATTTCTTTTTCCGTAGTGGAAAATGCATGAAGATTGAAAGGTAAAACATGCTGGCATAAGCAGCGTGTTACATTAAGTCATCCTGCCCATATGGAAGAACTTCTTAACAACAACTGATGACATCAAACTGTAGTAGATTTCTTAATAAATATTAATGTAATTAAAATGGAATGCATAAACAGCAGCTATCCAATAATGACCTGCTGGCTATACGACTCAGCCCTATCATATACCAAATTTGCCTCCTCATTATGATCTTGTAGATGAATGTAACTAGTTTGTGCACATAAATCCTTTTCCACTAAGTGCATATGTTTAGTAAGAAACATAGTTTTGTTTTTTCTGCAGTACACAGTAAGGTTTTGTATCTGTAGTGCAGTATCTCTGTTCTTCATCAGTTCCTCACCAAAGACAAATCTGAAGTCTCTTGAATATTAGTAGCCCATTAATATATTTTTAATAGTATATTTTTAATATATTTTCTTTCTAGAAACTCAGTTTACTCACTATACCAAAGATGCGTCTCTTACCTCTGGCATCCAGCTAGACTGGGGAGTAGTGCAGAGTGAATCACTGCTGTGAACATCTACTGAAGAAACAAAAAAAAAATACAGAATTGTAGTAGTTCCAGGCAGTTTACATGTTACCTCCCTCTTTTGGAAGACTTTTCTTTCCTGTGTATTCTGCAAATGAAAATTCAGGACAAGAAGTCGTCAAATCATTGTCCACAAAGCTGCAGAATTGGATACAACATTGCATACCATAGAAGAACTAAAGGATTTACTACCAGTTTTTATCATGTTTGTCCATCATTATTTATTCTGTAGCTCCTGGTACCATCCTCACATCTCTGTCAGCACTCAAACTGTTGTGGTAGATAGCCTTTATAGTAAAATCTGCTTAAATTGTTACCCTTCTTAGCTGAGGAATCAAGGGTTTGTGCTTGATTATGGGATAGGAAAAAGAAATGCTAAATGTGTTCTGTTGTGCTACAGTAGACATATGCCATGTTGCTCTGTTAGGCAGATCTTCTGATCTTTAAAACTCTTGAGTACAAGACTGGGCCAGTAAGGTACTAGTAGAATTATGTGCTGGCTAAGACAGGTGGTGATTCAAAAATATTCCAGCTTTTTCCTCAGCTCCTAACCTGAAAGGAAAACTCTCAGATCATCAAGAAGTGCCTCATTATAGAAAATAGATCTGCCATCCCCCATTACTGAAAATACTTCTACATTTTACCCTACTCCTGCTTGGAAACGGTCTGCTGAATTTAGCAGTTTTATGTGAAGCTAATCTGGAAGACCTGTGCTGTGTACAACAAAAGAAAACCCTTTAAATTTCATTCCTTAGGCTGCTCTGGAACTTTAGGGGGTCTATTTAATTGGCAGTGCTCCTTTCCACCTCACCCATTTCTGGGTTAGAGGCTGCTGCCTTAGCTTCATACGTGTGTGCATGCTTGTGCCTGTGCGCTTGTATTCAGGTGTTGACCTCTGATGTGATCACCCAAGATACAGGAAGGCTTGGTCCAGCACTGTCCAGCAGTGTCTTTTGCAGCTTTGTGAATTTTTGCGGTCAGTGAATTAGTAGTACAGCCTGGGTCTTCCTCAGTACTCCAGAAGGATGGTGAGGAAGAGGAAGCATGTGCTGGGAGAATGAGCATGTGAGTGAAATGCAGGAACACAGCATGCCAGTAGCAATGCCAGTATGATTTTAGGCAGATTTTTCCTGTGCTATTTCCTGCTTGTATTTCCAGTTCGTCTCTGTGTGTTAAGAATGAATGTGTTAGTGTCAATGCTGTGAAGATATAAGTCAGGATGCATGTAACTAAGAATTATGAACAACATAGATGAATTCAGCTGTATCTGCTAATGGGAGATGTGCTGTTAAAAGTCTGGCACATAAAGGATAAAATGTGTCAAGACTAAAAACAAACAAGCAATTTTTAACCTTATTAAGGTCTGATGCCTTCCTGTCTAGGGGGCTTAATCTTTAAATACAGAGCTATAAAGAAAAATTACTTTTTTAATAGATGATTATTACAATCTAATATTATTTACTATTTGGCTTATATTGCTGATGAGAGTTGGGCTGTTAATTTTGCTGGATTTTTTTTGTTTTGGTAGTCTGTCTTGTTCAGTCTCTCATTGTCTTACCTGTCTCCTAAAAATCCTTCATGCTTCCATGTCAGCAAGTAACTCAGCTGTGTACTACAATTTGTTGAGGATGTAGCAGTAGAAGAAGCATCACCCCCTTCAGATGTGACATTTGGTGTACTACCTGCATGTGCAATATTGTCAGGGGTGTAGTTTCTGACCTGCAATGCATTATCTGCTCTACTGACTTCAGGGCTGTTTATCACTAGTGGCGTATTTCTCTCCAGGAACTTGCCATTTTTGTGTCTGCTTTAAAACACTAAATGCAGACTTAAGGTCTGAAACTAGGTACAAATTTGATAGTGGAATGAAAACAGATTTTTTTCAACAATTTCCAGCTAAACATGGTGCTAGTAAGCTGCTTTTGCTGTAGTAACAAATACCATGTTAAAGAGCAGAGGCAGTGCAGGAGTGAAATTAATTATGTATGCTTTACGCTTGTCCAACTAACCACACGGTATTCCCAATGAAATACTTAACGCATCTGTGCCTTCCTGAAGTCAAATAACATCACTATAATTTGAGACTTACTTTCAGCAGTGAAGAAAAAGTTTTGTTATACCTACAGGAAAGCTATTCTTTTAGAGGGTGCCTTTTTCATTCATATACTTCGATTGTGAGCTACTTAATTTAGTCAGATATTCTAATTGAGCTTATTGGCAGACTGCCTGATGTTTGGCACAGTAGGAATCTTTAAGTTTGAACCTTTGGGGATGTTTTCAAAGGAACGTATGTCTTCTATTTCATGTTTTATTGTGGCAGACTGATGAGAACTTTGAAAGCAAATGATACTTGACATAAAATAACTTACACTGGAGTTTGTTCTCCCACTGTTGCTTTTTAAAAGTTTCAGATACTTCATTTAGAATATGTGAGTATTTGATATGATGGTAGTAGATGGCAAAGGCAGCAGAATAATTGAGTCATAGAACAAGAGGTTAAGTGTGAAAAGAACTCTTTAAAAGGGATGATTTCTGCTTAAGCAGTCTTTGGTAGACACCAGAGGAGTATTCAGTACCTGAAGGAGTTAAATAAGATAGATGTTACTTGGCAGAAGAGTATGTATCATGGTCTAAGCAGGCATAACAGGATTAAATTAATAAATATGAATTACAGACTATGGCTAAAGACAAGACTTGTTTCCCGATAGTAGGACCTGTTCTGGTTTAAATGGTCTCTCAAGGAAAATAAATAAATAAAGCATCTCCTAGCAGGCAGTATTTAACACCGTGCTGAACAATATGCTAATCCTCAGAGGAACATTACAGAATTGTCAGCAGGATGAACTAGCTGATCCCTTCCATCTCCGTTCTGTTAAATTCTGCATAGGAGAATATGAATTTCACAGCTTCATTTTCCTGTTTTCTTGAGAACTGTCATGTCTAGAGAACGACCTACTGCTGCAGCACATCCTCTGTTTGCTTCTCATTGCCCTTGATTTTCTCAAGTAGTCTTGTCAATGAATGGCTCTAGCTGAAGCATTTGAGCAATTTACCTAGTTACATACTAAGTATCTCTGTGGTATCAACCAGATGCTTCCTACTGACCTGGAATCATCAACTCTCCAAAGCTCCAGGACTCTGCAAACAGATGTACACAAACAAAAAGCGTATCTTGAAGACTTGAAATCTTCCCTCTGCTCTCCCAGGGAAAAACTGGAGGATTTACATTAATGTCCTCCCCCTTTTTTACCTCTGGAAACATGGAGCTAATTCCACTTAAATAGGACTTCCGTGGAAGATGAGACGTAATTATGCGGAGAATGGTTTTTAAAATGTTCTTCATAACTCTTGAGAGCATTTTAGGTGAGAGCTTTCTGTATTGCTGCCAGGGTGCTACATACATCTGTTTTTCAGCACCGCTAGCCACTACTCTTGTTCATAAACCTGTTTTAAATTATATTCATAGAATCATAGAATGGTTTGAGTTGGAAAGGACCTTAAAGATCATCTAGTTCCAACCCCCTTGCATGGGTAAGGACACCTCCCACTAGACTGGGTTGCTCAGAGTAACTTTCCCCATCTTGCATCCAGCCTGGCCTTGAACACTTCCAGGCATGTGGCAGCCACAGCTTCCCTAAGCAACCTGTTCCAGTGTCTCACCATGCTCACACTAAAGAATTCCTTCGTAATGTCTAATCTAGATCTCCCCTCTTCCAGTTTTGATCCATTACCTCTTGTCCTCTCACTGCAAGCCCTTGTAAAAGCTTCTCCCCAGCTTTCTTGTAGCCACTTCAGGCACTGGAACGTGCTTTAAGGTCTTCCTGGAGCCTTCTCTTTCCAGGCTGAACAGCCCCTACTCTCTCAGCCTGTCTCCATAGGAGATGTGCTCCAGCCCTCGGATCATCTTTGTGGCCTCCTCTGGACTTTATCCATGAGCTGCATGTCCTTCCTGTGTTGGGGGCTCCAGCATTGGACACAGCACCCCAGGTGGGGTCTCAAGAGAGCCAAGTAAAGGAGCAGAATCACCTCCCTTGACCTGCTGAACACGCTTCTATTGATGCAGCCCAGGACACATTTGGCTTTCTGGGCTGCAAGTGCACATTGCCAGCTCATGTTGAGCTCTTCTCATCCACCACATTCATGTGGGAAAACAGAATCCTACACTTCACACTTCTAGGTTGATTACCTAAGTTAAATGGATTAAATTACTTTAATTTAGTAAATATATTTAATATTAGTAGAAAAAATCCTATAGAAACAGTTGTTGTTAGTAAACAAATTCAGATCAAATCCTGCATGCTGCTGCCACCTGCTCGAGTTCTTATAAATGGGCTTCAGGAGTTCTGGTGGTCTGTGGTTCCTTACAATTTTCTGTTCTTAACATTGACCTTTTGAAATGTGGAAATCCATTTATATGGTTCAAAACACTGTTGTCCCCAGAAAGTTCTTTAACATACTGTCCTCTACAGGAAATTAGTAAGAATTTGGAAGTTATCCAAAGTCATGAGAAGCCTCTAAAAATATAAAGTCTCAGTGTCAAACTCACAGTGTTCAGAAATGCAGTGAAAAAACAACCCAAATTAATCACAGGTGCTGGGTATCCAAGTCTGCGAATTCATCCAGTTTTTCCCCTCTTTTCCATATACACATACCTTAGTGTGCTAATCATTGTGTTGCTCTCCCATAGTGGGGCCTAAACATATTTTTGTCTAAGTAACAGCTTGCAGCTACATTGCTTATTGCTGTTGAACAGGATAGTCATTGACATTTCTGGACAGTTTATTTGTAAAGAACAGAGGAAAATGTTTACTGTGAGATTCCCAGTGTAGTTGGTAAAGCATGAAATCTTCCTCCTATAGTAGTCTTTGCTCCTTCTAACATCTTAAAATACTGAAACCTGAGGTTTAGTCTTTCATGACTCTTCCCCTTCCATAATAATCTCTGGATAGTTTGCCAAACTCAGTGAGGATGGTTTTTTAACTGTAAGTCTTGGAAACTTCTTGCTCCATTTTGTGGAAAGTAAAATAATTTAAAAGCAGTGCTGTGTAATAAATACTGCTGGAAATACCTTTCTAAGATATGATCCCATTTTATTTATGACATAATTGGAGTGTTCCCATTAACTTCAGTGTGAAGTAGATGACACTTTTAATGATAGTGTGTGCTGTTAGAGAAATGAAGTAGCAGACAGTAGTATCTACATTTGTGATCATGGCAATTTTATTGTAAAATAATCCTGCTCAAAGACACAAATATTTCAAAAGAATATAAATAATTTGAGATAATGAAAATTATTGACCCTTTTAATAGGTATATTGTATAGCGCATAATCATTCTAGTCATAATAATGAATGTTATATAAATTAAAAATTAAATGCCATCACTTCATGACTCGTACTAGGATAGGAGAAAGTATTAGCTACAAGGGATCCGACTCAGAAAGACTTAATGTAAATGCATATAAGTGGGCTTCAACTTAGTTTATGCCTTAGCTTTCCACTGAAGCCTTTCTTTGGATGTAAATGTCTGAATTATTTCTGAGGCTTTTGCAAGATTGTGAGAACAGTGGTGATAAGAGACCAAGAGAAGCAGTTTGCCCATCCAAGGAGAAAGCATGAAGTTGTTCAGAAGCTTTTTTGGTATTGAATAGCAGATCATCAGAATAAAGACCAGAGAGGAAACAGAGCTTAGTCCTTAAAGACCAAAGAAAGCCATAAAGCACAGATTGCCAAGCACCACTGCTGAGCAGGCACTCCCTCATTAAGAGCTTGTTACAGTACATATATACAGGCTCAATCAATTTGTTGTATTTTAACAGGACACCCAAGTGCTTCCCATAAAATTTGAGGGCACTCAGTACTTAATTGAAATCAGCCACATATAACCCTTGTACTCAAATATCTGGCATTTCAAAAGTAATCAACTGAACCTTATATACATCAGTATATACAGACTAGCATAAAACGAGTAATTTTTGTTTAATAATCCTGAACCTGTATGTACTATGTAATGACCAAATCACTCTTAATAATTGACATGTCAATACTGAGGACCACTTAACTCAAAGGAATTTTTAACAAGGTTGAGTGGAAATGAAAGCTTACTGTACTGGCTCTAAACATACAGAAAAAAAAACCACCAAAAACATATTTACTTTGTTCTTAGAGTATTTCAGCTTTGTTTTTTTATAATGTTTTATTATAAAACTGCTTACATGGTTACAGTCTTGACAAAAATATAACACTGTACAATATGTACGCAAAGTGATGTAATTCCTTTCAAGCAATTCATATTTAAATTTAGTTTAAAGTAGGTTATGTTATGCAATGCTCAAATTCCCCATAATGGCTCCTCTAGATGCTTCCCTGAAGCAAGGTTTCTAGGTTTTGACCTGTTGCAGTGTCATTCCCTTCCTATGGTTGAGGACCAGGCTGTCAGTGCATGCTACCTTTGGAGTAGCTAGACCTCCTCCATGGACAGTGTCCTGTTGCAGTCCCACACGTTCAGGCTGCCTGTAGTTCATGGCTTCCATTCACTGCCACATCGGAAGACTGAAAATGTCTTTGGAAGGAAGTAACTTTGATTCTCCACTGTATTGCATACTGAGTTACTGCTTACACTTGCACAATTTTCCAGGTGGCTGTCAATCATCAGATTGTCTTGGACATATTAATCCAATTATTCGTACACATAAAAAGCAAAATACACTCATGTTAAATTCATACAGTCTAATGAGAATCTTTATCTCATTAACAGCTTGTAGGATGTAGTTCTTTCATTTGGACACACTGTGAGAACAGAATAAATAGAATAATAAATAAACATTTCTAATAGCTTGACTATTTCCAGAAGTATATAGGATCTGCTGCTGGAGGATTTGAAAAGCACATTTATTTAACAGAGTTCTGTAACTTCATATATATATTTGAGCATGTAAACTGCTACAATGTATTACAATGTACACAAAACCCAATATGCTCTATATACAATCCCATCTGTTTTAAATGTGATGATTACTGATCATGGCAGACGGCACACGTAGTGCAAACGGTTTGCTACACACAAACCAATATATTCTAATTACAAGTCAATAAATTTCATATACAGTCCAATTAGTTGTCATAGAGACTCTTGTATTTAGCAAATGTAACTGATCTGTTTGAAGTTACTAATTTAAGTAGACCATTATTTAATTGACAGGCCAATATATTTGAGGATAGAAAACAACTTATACAATAGAAACAGTATTATGAGTATTACAATCAAAGTACAATCTATTTATGTTAGTTTGATAAAGTAACTTCATATGGGAGAGGCTACCATGAATGCCACTGGAGTCCTTTTTGTGCCAGGTCTTATGTGCTGCTTTTACAGGGAATTATCTCTAAATTTGTGCTGAACACAGTAGATACAACTAAAACTTCAGGGTACAATGACTTAGCTCTTAAGTGAACTTCCACACTTGGTCAAACTAGCACCAGAATGACTGCAGAGTCTTACTCAGAGATGTGAAGGAGGAAATAATTGAGATTACCCACAACAGTACTTGTGGTTTAAAAAACAGACTCTACATATCTCTGGGAAAGGTGAAACATTTGCAGAAACATTCAATAACTTCAAGAAAAAGCAGTTAGAAAACAAGGCTCTTCACAGCATTTTGATCCAATCATCACTTTAAATCCAGTAGGAAGATGGGGAAAAAAGGTGGGGTTTTTTTTGTGGGTTTTTTTTTTCCTCCTCCTTCTATGATGCTGGTTAAAATTTGATTCCTGAACTGGGGAAGACAACACAGGTGGCTGCACAAATCTATCAGTACTGCTGATCTGGGAGACATTACAATCCAGAATCACAGTCTAATGGGTAGAGTCTAAATGTAAAATCACCCAGGGTTGCCTGTGTAGGACACAGTCTGTAGCACAGGATGTTGACTGATTACAAGCCAGCCAGGATTACTCAAAAGGTCTGGGTTTAATGTAGCTGCAGTGAGTTGAGACAGATGAAATCCTAAGCAAAGCATTAGGGCAGGTGATGTCAAATGTTCTGGAGAATTCCTTGAAAAGATTTATCATGGAAATTTTTACTGCAGGTCCTGAACACTTCCATCAGTTGCACCTATGCTGCTAACTTCATTATCACAAAATGTAGCTTTTTAGATTCCTTAGTATGAAAGTCAGCTTTGAGGCTGCATGATGATTGTATTTAGCCATCAAAAATCTGGCATGTGTCAGTTTACAACTCGAAATGGTACAAGGTTTGCTACTGTGTGAGTTAGAAAGGAAGGAATTTCCAGTTGCCTCCCAGTTCTCTTTCTTCTGTTGTAACTGCTGTGATTATTCCAAATGATTGCACACAGCTCATAAATGGAGTTTTATCTAGTCTAGCTGAATTGAAGTTGTAGCCTTGTCTCTGGCAATACATAGTAGATAAGCTTTTATCTTAGAGGTGTCATTCTCAGCATTAGTAAATTCATAGATAATTTTTTCCCCTACTGAATATGCAGAATATGACTCTCAGAACTGCCTTAAAGGCTCCCCAAAGAAAGAAGATGACACTAAAGGGGAATTTATTTCAAAGCTTATATTGCTTGTGAGAGAAAATGAATAAAGTTGGGAATTCCTAGCAGAGAAGCCTTAAGTCTCCTTAGCTTAAAATTATTCCTCTTTCTCATTCTAGTCTGATCTCTGAAGAAGAGCAAAATGATCGGGAAAGAAACTCTGCATAAATAATTGATTTCCTTTACTCTAGATGTGGACTGTTTCTGCATAAAAATGTTCCATGTGTAGTACAGTTTGTAAGGTTGGAAGAATGAATGATTTTGTCTTTTTTTTGAATATGTGGTGGTCTCCTGTGGTTTTCCTAGATGTGCTCCATAGTTTTGGCTAAGGGAGGTTTTTATACACTAGTGCACAATGTTTTTGATTTGAATTTGTATCCCAGTTTGTTTCTTCCCCGTTTCATTGTTAGCTCATGCCATGGTTCTGCAATGGTTATGAGCAAGCAGTTCTGCAAAATTAAGAGAGTCCAGGCGTAATTAAAGAAAATAGCTTTTTAATAAACCTCCAAAAGAAGGGAGAGAGCCATGTAATAAGTGCTTTTTGCATGTTTCTGAAGACCAGACATGAATGACCTGATTTTGTCCACTGTAGAAAGAGTAAACAGAATTACCGTTTGCCTCTCTGAGATGCAGATGGTATATCAACAGTCCTTGACAAGATGCAGTGATGTACCTGATGGCCTGCCACAGAGTGGTTGTCTCCGTAGGTCTCTGTACCAGGAAAGAAATATCCCAGAGGGTGTCAGAGAAACTTCTTAACACACATCCTAGAGTACAGTAAGGAAAGTCTGGTAACAGAATATTAAGAACTAGCATTTTGTACAGTTTTGTAGTCGTCTGCTGCCTTTCTGCCAACACAGATAGGTAACTGGTATTATCTGGTCCACTCAGAACTTAGATCTGTCAAAAAAATACAAAGTATATGTAAAATAATCAGCTCATTTAAAAGTTCAGGCTGAGATTTGTGTATTGTTTGTCACATCAAAACAAGAAACCTTTTATTCAGCAAGCTGGAGAGTATTTGACATTAATTCTGCTGATAAGCAGGGAGAATAAATGAGGTATTTTTTGTTGTTTATGTGCTCATGCAGCATATTAATAATTTTGATAACAGCATGAGAATATTGGGGTACTGTTTAACATTTTACATTCTTATGGCCTTAAGACTGGTTTTACCACAGAATCATTAAGGTTGGAAGGGACCTTAAAGATCATCAAGTTCCAACCCCCCTGCCATGAGCAGGGATCCCCACCACTAGATCAGGTTGCACAAAACCTTGTCCAACTTGGCCTTAAAAACCTCCAGGGATGGGGAATCAACAACCCCCCTGGGCAACACATTCCAGTTCCTCACCACCCTTTTAGTGAGGAATTTCTTCCTAATATCTAACTTAAATCTCCCCTCTCTTCACTTTAAAACCATTACCCCTTGTCCTATCACTATCTTCTCTGACGAAAAGCCCCTCCCCAGCTTTCCTGGAGCCCCTTTCAAGTACTGGAAGGTGCTATAAGGTCTCCCCGGAGCCTTCTCTAGGCTGAACAGCCCCAACTCTCTCAGCTAGTCATTGTTCTAGTAAAGTTACAACAATGTATGATTGCTAAGAGTGAAGAGCAAGATCAAGTGTAGTTCAGACAATGGTAAAAAAATAGTTCTCTGTAGGTTGTTTCATTAAGTCTGTTTAGTTTCTTGACTGACAGACACACAAAACTCTTTCCTTTTTTTTTTGATCGGCAGTCCACTTCATACTCAGTGATACTTGGGTGACATACATGTGCAGTAGTTGGTTAATGACATTAATTTTAGAAGGCAATAATTTAGCATACTAAGAAGAAACTCTACAGAGAAAAGAAAGCAGTCAATTCTCTTAAAAAAAGACATTTCCATTCAGACTGACAATACTCCTACAGAAGTTGAAAAATGAAACATAGACTAAATTTAACTTTACTGCTGTCACCAAAGATAATAATGTGTCCACCTTCTGACAAAATAAACTAAATGACACTTACTTGACTAATATTTACCATCATTCACATCCCACAGGAAGGACTATTCATGAGTGATGGTAGTTTGGAAAAAACAAATATGTACCCCTCATCTTGTAAAGATGTGTTACTGAAAGAGACTTAAGAACTGCAGCATTGATGCAAATCATAGAGCCCTCTCTTGAACTATTAGGGGTGGCTAGAAAATGGTAAGTTTGTTTTGTCAGACATTCAGACCAATTTCCTACTGCTGAGTGATTGACTACAGTTGTCATAATGCAAAACCCTCATGTGCAAGTTTCACCAATGGGATCTGAGAGCAGAAAATCTGATTCCTCATTTACTCAGTCTTCTGCCTTGAAGGAGTTGTATGAACAACAGAAACAGATTCCTTTTTTATTGTTACATTTCTTCATCCTGTGGCTTGCAAAACAAAATATCTAATAAGTTTGTTAATATTTTTTTTCTGAGTTGAATATAACCCACTCCTCAGTTGGCTCCTCCAGTTAGCTAGTTGAGAAACATACATATCATCCAATGGTCATCTGCCTTAGAGAAAGGCAGACCTGGCACTGGGCAGAGCTCTTTTCAAGCGTAGGAGAGAAAAAACGAATATCTCATGTATGTTGAATACACCATATGTAATACATTTGGATGCAATTTGCAGCTGCAGGTCAATGAAGAAAAGAGCAAGGTGTGAACGCATGTTAGAAAACAAAGGCAGCAAGTGAACGGAAAGATAGGGAGAGAGGGGAAGGAGACCCCCTCAACATCAGCATCATACTCCTCAGGACAAAGGACACAGTGCACAATAACTAAACAACTTGTTACTATTAGCTATCTGAAAAGAAAGGCTGTATCAGGCATAGACACTAGGTCTCTGGAAACATTGCTATTGCAGCAAAAGCAAGGAAAATCAAACCTCTGGGCAGCTCATGTTAAACTTGGGACAGCGTCTGACCTGCTTCAGTCCTGACACCTGGCAAACTTGAGACAAAGCCTGTGGCCTGTTGTTAGCCGTGGAATTCCTTCAAAAATAGGATTTCAGTCACAGCAGGAAGGTTATAGCTTTTAAGCTTGAAGGCTCATAACCATGCTGAAGTGAGTGAAATGTTCATTTTGGTGCTACTGATTCTGGAACAACACTTTTAGCAACTGAGTAGAAAATTAGGAGTTTATTTAAGATAATGAGCCTTATAGGACTTTCATCATGGAAATGCAACAACTAGAGAGAGACACTCCAATCAAGATAATTAAATTTTATTGCATTAACTTTTTAAAATCCTTTTAATGGCACTAACGCAAATAGATTTATTTTTCAAAACTCTGAAAGACAATCAGTGGTTTTCACAAGTCTTTGATTTCTGTTCATGCAGGAATAACCAGTTCAAGCAGCAGATCTAGTATAAAAAGCAAACTAGCTCTATAGTTTGGGGATTATTTCACCTCCCAGCCAGCACATCCCCATAGCATCCCTTTCAGCTTAAGTCACTTTCTCTCAGGATGAAGGCTGGTCAACCATCTTGATGCTGTCGTCTTTATGTACTTGGCTGTACGTTTTTTATGTAAGACAGCAAAATTTAACTTGCATTTTTCAGAATCTTAAGTAGATAATAAACACAGTGTCGTTTTAATCATAAGGAAGTAAGTCATCTAGCAAAGATGCTCTTGGTAATATTCTGAACTTCATTAAATTTATGTAGTTATAAGTACGCATAATGACAGCTGGCGAATATTTCAGACAAAGGAATTCCATGGAAAATACACAGAGCAGTAGGTGCTTGAACGCGGGATCCTCCCATTTCTTCTGTAGTCATAGACTTCAACACCACATTTAAACCAGCCAGTGTTTGGCTCAGTTAATTTTTATGCCTTAAATTGAAAAAGTTGCTTGAACGGGAAGATGAAGTTCTTTATTGTGCACTGTAAAACTGCTGAAATACCTCAGATAGTGGACTGAGATGCCTGAAAGCTTCATTCTGGAGGCTTCTCTTCCATAAAGGGAGTTCGTTCCACTGTCACAGATGTAAAACATGGGAGGAGATGGCTCAGAAGGGGATCCACATCAAATGTTGCTAAGCTCTGCTGAGAACACTGAGGACGAGAGGATATTACCAAACTCTCCAAATTATCAAAAAAGTTCAAGCTATTAACTCAGAAACAACTGCATCTGATGCTTAGGAGTCTAAGTCCTATTCAAGGTTAACTTCACATGCCACAGATAAAGTTCTCTCCATGTATTAAAGGCACATAAGTGCCACCAAGCAGAGACAAAGATTAATACGGTCTGTTCAGTTCCCACCTGTTCTTCTATAGATCAATCTGTCATTGCTTCCTTTGATTTTTACTGCAACAAAACATAACTTCAGACTTGAGTATAAATCTGACTTGCAAAGTTTACCCACTGAAACATAAGATATGAGACTACAAAAGAGAAAGTCTTATAACAGAGTGCTTGCTTTACTGAAGCAAATCCTTTTTCACTCCTTAGAGAGCGAGATACTATAATATGGAAAGATTGCACTTCTCACATCCTGGAAGAACAGTTTATTTGTTGTTCTGACAGCATTTATTTGGAACTCGACAGGTTATAGGAAGTATGGGGAAAACGTTATATTTGCCATGAATTACCCTCCTTGGAAATCTGTAATATGGAATAATTTCACTCAGTCAGTGTCTTTGAAGAATGTTTCTGGCATCTGATTCTTATTTTGAGAAATAGGTGCTAAGCAGTTTCCTAAGAAAAACCCAGCACCCCAGCCCTTGGGAAAACCCCCTCCCAAAAAAACAAAACAACACAACAACTCTAACATTGGGGAAAAATCTGTAAGTGACAAGAAAATTCTGGCTGGAGATACAAGCAACCAAAATTATCTGTAGATCTGTGTTAACTTTTTAGATCCACAGAAATGCAAAAAATGGCCTTTGGAAGCCACTTGTTCTGCCCCTTAAAATGAGGCTTAGATTGGTGAAGGTGCTCAGCACTTCTTCCTTCCAAGTTTTGAATTTCTTCAGTAATGGAGATTTCACAGCCTCTCTAGGCCCTTGTTGCAGTGTTTGACAACCTTCAGCATGAAGAGATATTTTTGCTTACTTGTAATAAAACCTTTATGTTGCTACAATGTCCGTTGCCACTAGTCTTGTACATCTCTGAGAAGTGTCTGCCTCCATCTTCCCCATGAAACACTCACTAGGCAATTGAAAACAGATATTAGATCTCTGATTTTATAATGAGAAATTGTTTTGGGTTTTTTTTTTCCTATGTTTGGCAAGCTGCTGAGAGCCCAAAACTGGGCACAGTGACATCCACCAAATGCCAGGAGAATACTCACTTCTCTTGAGCTGCTGGCTTTGCTTTTGCAAATGCAGCCCATGACACAGTAAGTGTTCATTGTCTCAAGGACATGCTATTGTGTCATTTTCAGCTTTTCCACCAGGACCCCCAGATGCTTTTCTGCTGAGCTGCTGACCAGCCAGCTGATGCCCTTCCAGTACTGTTGCATGGGGTTGTGATGTCTCAAGGATGTTTCTTTGCATTTGGCCTCTTTGAAGCTTGTTGATAGGTTTCAGTTCTTTTTTCAGCCTTTCAGGACCCCTCTGAGTGGCCGGGATGGCAGCCAGGGAGCCAGTGCAGTGGAACCAGTTCATTGTCACCTGCCAGCTTGCCCAGGGTGCCTTCCAGCCACCATCCAGGGAGCCAGCCATGTGAGACACGAGGGATCTGGTGATGGCCTCTAAGTGACACCATGTTTAACCAGCTGCCAGGCAAGTTTCAATCTCTGATGCACTTCAGGTCTGACTTTTGCTCAGTGCATTTTTAGAGTAATGTCTTAATCTATTTAAGGAATTCCAGAAATTACTACTTCATTACTTGTTACATACAATGATAAAATCAGTTCTTCACAGTGCTCATTGAGAGTACAGCTAAAGTAAGTGTTGCAGACAGAGTATGTCCTGATTATCATTCCACTGTGGCTGTATGTTTACAAATATGTTAAGGGCGAGTGTCAGGAGGACAAAGCCAGGCTTTTTTCAGTGACGTCCAGTGATAGGACAAGGGGCAATGGGTGCAAACCAGAACACAGGAGGTTCCACGTAAACATCAGAAAAAACTTCTTTACTATGGGAGTGACAGATCCCTGGAACAGGCTGCCCAGAGAGGTTGTGCATTCTCTTTAGCTGGAGACATTCAAAACCCGCCTGGACAAGTTCCTGTGTGATGTGCTCTGGGTGATCCTGCCTGGCTGGGGGGTTGGACTGGATGATCTTTCGAGGTCCCTTCCAACCCCTAAGATTCTGTGATTCTGTATAGAGCTAGATAGGTAAAATCTGTTGTGCTTATTTGTCTCACAAATGACATTATAGAGGCAAGGGCAGAAAACAAGACATGCTGTGCCTTCTCATCTGAAACTATTAAGTGTGACAGTCCTTGTGGTACTGTAGTGCCCTCAAACTTGCTTTGGGAGTCAAAACCAAGCCTTACTTTTCACTGTCTATGTGTGTTGACTGGCTGACAGCTCCCAGAAGCTCAGGTGACCCGGACTACCATAGATTATCTCAGTTCTAGGCTTTAACCATAACCACCTGGCTGAGAATCCCAAAATCAGAAACTTCTACGTTTTTTGATACATCAGTTTCTGGTGTAAAAAATAATGAAAAGTATTAGAAATTGTGTCCTTTCACTCTGCTTTCTCCCACTGTAAGTATCAGTGTTCCCTTTATGAATGCAGTAGAGTGTAAATAAGAGACCTGACCATGCAGAAGCTGAAACATGTTGTAATGAGATGGCAGCACATTCAAGATAGCAAATGTTTGCAACAAATATCCCTTGGCTCTATTTATCACTACTCAGGGATATCTAGACACAGACACTAGTCTTGAAACAGCACCATAAAAGTGAAGCCAAACACATTCAGAAACCCCTTTTTTCTGATAAGCACAATCTCACAGAGCTTTTTGCATGAGTAAAATGAATGTACTTGGGTACCAAACAGTAGATAGGAAAGCTTGGCAACAGATTAACAGCAGTTTTTGGGGAAAAAAATCTAGTTATGATAGAAAAAGAGTTGCTGAGGTATGTTTGGCAGCAAAATAATTACGCAGTGAGAATTTTATTTTTTTTTAGAGCAGTATTCCTGTATATATCTACATGAATATGCTCCTACAGCTCTGAAAAGTCACACAGTTATGGCAGATTCATAGAATGATGCAGACCTTCATTGTAAAATTCCAGTAAGGAAACTACTACAGGCAAGCTTCCTTTAAAGATGCAGGCAATCCAGACAAGGATGTCATTGCATTATTCTATAATCAGAAGTTGATTTCATCAAGGGATTTAATATGCCATGTACTAGATTCAGTTCTTTATGTATCTAATTCAATCACGTGATGTTTCTCGTTTGAGGGGTGATGCAGCCTCATTGAAGTGAGGTGCTGGGTGCTGTGGAAACTCCATCTAATGCAGCAGTGGAAGTGGCTGGAATGTTGTGAAATCACACCCTTCACAGGTAGTGTCATTTAGAATATGCTCCACTGGACTTTTTTTCTGCACTTCAGTATGAAATCACACATGTATGCAGTATGAGAGCTTATTTTTTGTCTGAATGTTATCATTAACGTGTTTTCAAATAGAAGAGAGATAAAAGTACCATTAGAATAATCAGGTCATGAAAAAGCTGCTATGTTTGGCTGTACAAACACACCATCTGCTTTAAAAGCAAACAAAAATGACTGCAGTTGGTGAGAGAATGGAGATGTTTGGGGTAAATGAGGAGAACTCACACAGTTGACAACCACCTTAGATTTTAAAGGCATTGCCAAATTTGTTCTGCTAATGTAGAAAAAAAATTGAGAAAGTATCTTTGCAGAGACTCAACAAAATTTAATACATTTTAGAACTGAATGACAAACCAGTCATCTTCCTCAGTCCCCCTGTGAATCTCTACATACAAGTTTCATGGATCAGAAAGATGGGAGAGACTTGGGCCAAAGACACAAATAAACTTTGGCACATATGGAGAAGATAGACAAAACCATAAATATGGCAGTAATCTGAGCCAAAGTTAGGCTGCTGTATTTCAGATTCACAACTTCCTGACATTCTAAGCAAGCATAATGTAATTGCTCTAGCTGTAATATGGCAAGAAAGTGCTGGGTTTCCTAAACCAGAAAATGAAAAAGAATGTTTTTTCCCATTATTACTGGGAAGTTTTCAGAAAATGTGTGTCTGAAAACTATCTGGTTTTTTATTTATTTGACATACTAATCATACTCAGAAAAGGCAGTGGCAGTGAGCCTTGAAGGAGCTGTGCTGCTTATACCACTCATCCAAGGGTCTATACACGCTGTGTTATTTTCAAGTCCTATTGACACTGAGTATCTTCTGCAAGACTAAAAGGAGCAATGAGAAATGCATTCTTGTCCTGATTCTGTCTTTTGCCATAATTGGAGCCACACTGTGTCTGAGCAGTTTTTTCCCAAGGGCTCATAATAGGCAACACCTGAAAGAGAGAATGCAACCCCAAGGATTTTCTTTCTGTACTTCAGGGTAACTTCTCATACCATTAAACACAACATTACTGGAATAACACCAAAAGAATGAATTTTCAGCTGCTGTATAAATACAGCTTCACAAAGGCAAGGTGTGTAATGCCTACGTTATCCATCTCATCTATTCACAAGATTTCTCACTGCCATAAGATGAAAGTTTTAACCTCCACTGCAACTAATACAATAAGCATGGAAGGCTCCACCATAAATTGCTGCTACTTTACCTTTTTCTGTCATTGTGCAGATAACAAATTGTCTCCCTGATGTAACCAGTTTTATTACATTCTTGAATTTAGAAGAAGGCAGAAAATCACCTTTAGACCATTAGATTTCATTAAATTAAACTAAGGAATTCCAACTAGAAAGCACTGAACTGTACATTTCATAGGCCAAGTTTAAATGAACATGAATATTTTTCAATACTAATGACTTGAAAGGGTTTTGTTTTTACAGTTAAGCAAAAAATTGTCCTAGTTGTTTTCTAAAGAAAATATCAAGGATATATTTAAAAGTATGTAGCATATTACAGAGCAGCACAAGCAATCAACTATGCAGGTGAAGTTCTGTTCCTAAAATTGAAACCTAAAATGTTCCATCTTTTAGACCTGTGTGAGTTAAGTGCTACTTACACATATTACGGTATGATAATATTAATTCCATTAATTCAGTTTAATTGTGCTACTGAAATAATTTTTAAATTAATTAAATTTTAAAATTAATGAATCCCTGATGCTAAGTTTTCAGATTAATTTCTTAGTTTTTTAATTACTACATTTATTTCGGATAACTCGAGGGGAAGAAAGAAATACAAATATTGTGTCTTCTGCAATCTTACCTAATAGAAAATACTTAGTTTAAGTAAGTGGAGTGTTTAAAAGTAATGGGATACTTCAACAATTGAAGTAACTTTCTGTGCTAGTTTTCCAGATGAAATAGCCAGTGTGAAACTAGGGAATGTGACCGTAAGTCAGAAACAGACACACAGAGGGTGGTTATAAAAATGACACTCTGAGCATGTACTTAAGTACATGAGCATGTACTTAAGTACTTAAGATCTCTGCAGGCCTTTACAACTCCAAGCGAATATTTTGCTGCCAAGATCACAAAATTACTGCTATGTGAATGTGCAAGACAAAAGCAGCCTTTGGAATAGATACCTGAAGAGTGCTCTTATCTCCTGATTGTACTGCACTTATACCCAAAGGAAAAATGTTTTTGTTTTTTTTTTTTTTTTACTAAACCTGTAAAGGCTGTGCATACCAATCAACAAAATCTGATCCCCTAAAAACCATTTGATCTGGCATCCAGGAAAGCTAGTCAATAAGGTTAATTCTTAGCTAACTAATAAGCCAGAAGGTTCTTCTGCAAATAGTTTAGAAATACGGAATTGCTGTATTTTTCAACTTGCTCAGGTTGATTCTTGTGATATACTTTAGCTTCTTTGTGTACTGTCCTTAAGACCAACAGTAAAAAGCAAGTGTTACAGTATGGGATATACTGGAATCCTAACAGCTATACTGCTTGTTTCTACTGTTAGAAGGATTTGCATCATAATGCATGATTTGTTTGTGTTTTTAAGGGAGGAAAAAATAAATTCTGTCTGCAGCAGTCACAGCAAAGCATGGATCTAGGTTGAGAAGAGAACTCATGCAGGGACAGAAAAAGTACTTATCAGGTATTTCTAGATACACACCCCACACCCAGTGGAAGTCTCCTGGCCCATTAGCTAAGCTCAGATGAGTAGCTGTGAGACTGCACGGATGGGTCCTGTCCCCAAGACAAGCAGCCTTTCTCATTTGGAGGGCAGCAGTGCTGCAAAGCAGTGGGATTCCACAAGGAGAGCTGCTGAAGGGCAGCCAGTGCATGCTTTTAAAGCAATGTAAAGTGTCCTTTTTTGTTTGGGTGGGGATGGAACATGACTCCTGACTGCTCACTTGCTTGAAATAGGAAATACATAATACATCTTTCTAGTAGTGAAATGCAAGAAACATGAGCTTCTTGAGACCTTCAGAAATTTTCAATGGAATCATTTTGGGAAAGAGATCTGTAAAGACAGGTTTATCCTGTCCTCGTGGGGACCTGTACATGAAACTCACATTCTCAGCTTGCATGTAAGTAAGTACTAAGTAGACTATTTTCTGATATTTTTGTTTCCAAACTAAGAACACTGCACTGCATATTGAAGGATAACATCAGAAAAACTTCTCACTGGCTGTGCCTCTGAATGTGCCAGCTTCAGTGACTTCACACTCCCTACATTTTCACTCTTTCACATTTTAACTTTAGATTTAATACAGGCATATACTTCTTTTTTTTTGCTTTATAATGATGTAAGTTATTCTGAAACTCATTTTCCTCTTGCCTTATTTCTTAATGAGTCTCCAAATTGTTACCTATGTGTGTACAGATACATGTATTCACAATGAGGAATAAAATGAGTTGTTAGAGAGAGGAGAAATACCTGATAAGTACTTTTTCTGTCTCTGCATGAGTTGTCTTTACAACCTAGATCCATACTTTGTTTGCAGTTAGGGTTGTTAACCAAGGAAAAGAACCTCATAGCCAAATACAGTTCTTTGAGGTCCTTTTTTTTACATGAAGGGAAAGATCAAGTAAAAACATTCTTATGTTACACATGTTTCAGTAGACATGGTGTTACTAAACAATGTGAATGCAAACTGAAAACTTGGTATTTTGCTGAGGCAATCGCAGGGTGTCAGGTGAAGATAATCTGGCAGTGAAGTCAGGAGTGAAACATCGTATTTTTTAATGATTCATCTTTCACACATTTAGCTTGAAACGTAGCTCTGAATAATTCTGCTGTGGAATGAAGTGGCTACCAAAGCCAAACATCATGAGAGACTTGGACTGAAAACACACTCACCATCAAGACTAGACTGTGAGTATTGTGTTCGTGACCAGCAAAGCTGCCTGAAAATGTGTGGTTTTGCAAGCTTCCCTGAAATGGAGCAACTGAAATTGGTTGCTCTGCAGGATTATCTGATCTTGAGGTTGTTTAGACACTGATTTGTCAAACCCAAATTACTTTCAACGTAAGGTCAAAGGTGCCTACTAGTTCATAGGATAATCATTAGCCCTGATTTAGATTTGAAATTACTATGGATTTCTCACATTTTCAATATCCTCTGCCTTTCCAGGAACATATAAAAAATAATAACAACTCAGGAAAATAATTAATTAACATCTCTACTTGTCCAGTATCTGTCTTGACCACAAACCAGTGTAGTTATAAAATTCTTCCTGTCTTCTCCTAACACTGTTAGGAGAATTATGTATTGTGTCTCAGTCATATTTCTGAGGGTAAAAAGGCCATTGTCCTTGTCTGCTGGTACAAACCTCTGGTAACAGAATGGAGAGGACATAGATTCAGAATGGCAAGATTTAAAAAAAAAAAAAAAAAGATAGCTAACAGACCTTCATGATGAACTCCCACAGGTCTGAATTTCTGAAGGTGTTCCTCTTATTGGTGTGTGTATCCTAGTGTTTAGTACAAAATAAACCTCATATGTGCAAACAAGTTCATTAAAATTGCAAGAGCCTGTAGCACATTTGTAACAGCTTGCCCAAAGGTTAACATTTATAGTTTTGCACTGCCAACATCCTGCTTTTATGGGGCACATTTATATGCTAAATGGCCTATTATGTTAAGCTGTAAGTTCCCATTTAGCAGCATCAGGAATAAGATTTGACTATAAGTGTTGAGATTTTATTAGTGCTTTGCTAGTCTTCTTAACAGCTCAAACTTCCTACAGGCAAAAATTTGCTGCATCCTCTACAGAGGTTCTTGTGTGATATGTGTTTAGGAACAGCTGAGGATAAGGAGCATGGGAAAAAAATGTAAGACACTGCTCACTGAGAGGAAAAAGGTGCCTTACTGTATCTCACCTCTAAGGGAGTCCTTAATGTCATGTTTAAGCAGTGATTGCATCTAAAACAATCTCAGTAACATCCCCGTCTTGTGTTAACAGGACCAAAAAGGTCAGCTGAAAATACAAGAGGATGAGTGTTTTTGTTAGTAAGTAAATGTCTACTTGCTTTGCTTTTGCTGTAAGTTACTTCCCAATGCATGACCTATGTGAATGAAGTGTGATATACCAGCCACAGGAACTGAAATGGCAGATTCCAGCTGAATATGCAGTTCTCCAAGGTAAGAGCGATGTATTTGCTAATGAAATTGTTTATCACTCAGTCTTCCCTTGCTAGCAGGTAGTTCTCAGGAGATGCTGGCACTGAGGGAGTTACCAATATCACAAAAGCCTTTCCATTCTAGGTCACCAGTTTATCAGAGCAGGGGCCTGATTTTAGTTATTACTTTAGAAACATCCATAAATTTTTGCTGTCCTTGGTGGTGACTGACTATTGAAAGTAACTTGACAAAAACAACAGAAGCTCAAAGCTCAGGATTTCTCTGACAAAAATTAGAATGAGAAATTTGTTAATAGTTCGATCAAAAATGAGAATATGAGAACATTAAGTTTTCTAGCATGCTGGAAGCATTCAAAGCAAATGAAGCAGATTTGCTTCATGAGCTGACCAGCCACTTTTGTGGACTTAAATTTAAGTTCACAGAGTGGGTGTAAGAATGATGCTCTGAGTTTGATCATCCAGGAGCTCTGGAAACATAAGCCATTTAAACCCATTTTTATTGTTGTTAATATTAGACTGCAACTAACTATTCACTGCAACCGTAAGTGGAAAACACAAATGTGGAGCTTCAAGTTGTCCATACAGAGAAAGAAACCTTTTCCAAGTGAGAATCACAGGAGTATTTTGATAAAAGAGGAAATTCTTAGCAGCAAGAATGATAAATGTAAAATCTGCCAGCACAATCCCTGCCTGAGGAGGGCTCCCCCAGTTGCTGATCAAATAGGATTGCAGAGAGTTTTGTGTGTGCTCAGAAGAGCTTAAAATGTTTCAGTGACTGTAGGTGTGGGAGAGAGGAAGGTGCCTTCTGTGTACAATACAGTATTATTTCCAAAAGATAGCATTTCCACAGGAAAGCTCTGAGGTCTCTGTAGGAATCTGACTGAACACACTGACTCGGCTTGAGGTTGCAGCCTGTACTGGCAACAAACATAGACAGTGCTTTACGCAGCAAGACAATCTGTAGGGACAGACTGGAGAAGCTCAGAGAGCTTGTGGAGAAATAAAAAAAAAATGACCTATTTAAAGTTACATTTTTCAAATCATTTAGGGAGAAGGCTCAGTTGATGCTACTTAATCAAAGTTCCCTGCAAATAACTTAAAGGTGACAGGTCAGCAAAGACAAGCTTATTTAAAGACTGTATTTTAAGATTTAAAATGCTAAGAGTCTTACCAAGTCTAATCTGCTAAGAATTATAATAAAGTATAAGAGAAGTTCAAACCTTATTTATATCAAGATCAGATTTATTATTTTTTTAAGACCTTGCAGGCAAAGGAAACAGGAATTAATACAGCAAGTATTTCTATAAAAGCATACTGCCTATCTCACTGGTGGCTGGATGATGGTCACTTCCATTATCCAGAATAGCTGGTTGCTAGTTTCTATGAAGTTATTTTGTGGTGGTTTTTTTTTTTTTCTATAGACATGACATGTCATAGCATCTGTAAATACACTGCAACACTGTGCCAATTCCAAGATCTTCTTGGTTGTACATTTATTTTTTCAATAGCTGCTGCAGTAGTCTGAAATGAAAATGGTGACTTTAACAAAGCACTAGGTTATTATTATGCCTTAAAGGGACTTCCACCACTCTCACTCACTCTGATATGCTGTGTCTAAATACCTTGGTGTTCGGGGCCTATTCTTTCGCTGAAGCCACTGAAAAAAAGGGGCTCTGCATTGCCTCATGTTGCTTTCTTCAGATACATTTCATAATAACCCACTGCACAGTAGGATTCTGATTTCAAGTTAGTAATTGGAATGGTACTTTAATTAGAAATGTGCACCTAGAACTTCACTTTTCCTGTGTCAAGAGTTACACGGTGAATGTGTAATGGAGGAACAAAACCCAAGTGATTTTCTACTTTTTATTAGGATGAGAAGGAAGTGGGGCAGTCCAGTGAAGGCTTTACAGACTCCTGGAAGAAGCCAGAGTGCTTTGCTGTAATGCAGCTCACAGCTGGGAGAGGAGAAAACAGAAGCTAATTAAATGGAGTTAACCGTAAGTTTGAAATTCTAAGGAAGTCTTGCCAAAACCACTGATACGTTACTAGCTTAATCCAGATTGTAACTCAGCCTTGCACTTGGGTCTGCGGGAGCGACAGGATCTGAATGCCCTTTTTTCACCTGAACATTATTTGAATTACAACAAGCTCAATAAGGGAAGAGGAGGGTTCTGAGGGAGGGGGAAAGAGTTCACCATTGTGCATTCTCTAGGTCAGTGCTGTCCCAGCAAAAAATAATCAAGGCCACATTTTAGATCCATTTGAAGATTTGTTAGGCCTATGTGACAAGCATATTAAGAACAAAGCAGCAAATCCAGACAGGTTTTAAATACCAAATGAGGTGCTTTAGTTTAGAATGAAACAATCAGTGTTTGGAGAATGCTCTTAATAACACTGTCTCTCCTGGTAATTACCTATTAGTGCAGGAAATTTCTATTTTATTACTTCTACAGGTAAACATTGTATTTATTACATTCAGAAAACAACAGGAATTTACATAGCTGAGCCTACACATACTCTTGTAGCATTTTCCTTCTCCTTTACTTTTATAATAAACATGAATTATATATGGAGACAGTCATGCTTTGTTTAAACTGCTGCACTAAGTACTCCTTGACAGCAGTAAATCAATGGTTTGCTTTCTTATATATTTGAAAGAATGTAGTAACTGGAATAAACAATGTGATGGATACACAGGAACTTTCTGCAGCTAAGTAGGACTAAAAGAATAATGCTTTTCCATTGTTTGTACACTTGTCATTTGCTGAGGATCACACAATTGTATTATTTGTGCAATTATTTGATTCTCGAGGGGTTTTTTAATAACTTACTCGGCATTCACTGAAAGTAATGTCTGAAAAAATTATTTTCTTGATCTTCTACTAGTAAGCCAATTAAGATCAGCTTTAGAAGCTATTAACCAGATTCCAATTTCTATTTTTGCTACCTAATTAAATTTAATGCTCCTGGTACTATTGTGACTGTCAGGCACTTAATGTGTTAATATTTTTTTAGAATGAATGCCAGTATTTGTATGAAATACATACATAGATACAGGCAAGAAAGTAAACATACATACATACATATATATATATATATATATATATATAAAAGACAGTCCTTTATTAACTTTAAAGACCAGCACGAGCTCCATTTGGGCTGTAAGGCTGTTTGGATGCACCAGGGGAGAATATGAGTGAATTAGTTTGGAAGAGCTTTCCTTAGGTTTCTGCTACCTGATGCCCTGAAGGTGGCATGGACATCATTAATAAGGAAACAGGAACGGTTCTACAGTGACATTCTGTGGACAAGCATAAAATATTAGTTTATAAACTTGCAGAGCTTATACTATTTTTTATCTCCTCATTTTAGAAATGGAGGAATTTGAAGTGTGAGAGTAAGAAATGCTTGGTGAAATGTCTTCCATGCTCAGTGAGATCAAGGAACAAGGAACAAAATATGACCATTAACCATTGTGCTTTCTGAAGCTCAGGGATTTCTTCATTAAGTGCAGAGATGCTGGATAAATGCTGGAAAAACAACTGATAGGGCTTGGCCCTGCACATACCTAGGCCTGGTTGTTGCCTGCCCAGACAGCAAATGGAGTCAGCTGATGTCCTGGGCAAACTACCCTAGTTTAAGGACTGCAACAAGCAACCAAGACAAGTGGACCTTACAACTTGGGAGAAAAAGTCAGGTATTTCTCCCCCATAAAGCTTCTGCTTTCTCCAGTGTAGCCTGTATCCTTACATGAATAATGTTAACCATAGCTTATGCAATCACATAACTGAGCATAACATTCTTGTTTTGTGTCTGAGGCTAAAAGTGACCAAATCTGTTGGCAACAGGACAAGTCCAAAGGATGAGCTTGCCTTTGGCCCACCAGAGGCATTAACTGATAGCAGTAACGTGAGAAATGCTTCTCTTTTCTTCCTGACAACTTTCTGAAAGGATTCTGAATAGTTTGTGTCCAGCCAGTGGTACTGATGTTGAAATGATTAAAAAAACTCAGCTTTGAACATTTTTGTCTTGAAGCCTGGATAATTTATTTTACTTTTTCAAAAATGAAACTAAGGCATTTTATAGCTGCTGAAGAAAGGTGGAAACAAACTCCTGTGGATGGTCACGTACGTTAAGAAAAAGTTAAATCCTAAAGTAGTTGAAATGTTTAGAACCATGTAGGACTTCCCCTAGAGGAAACTGCAGTTGCAGTGCAGTGGAACTGGAAAATAACATAACTAAAAGCTTGATGCTCCACATGCTAAATTGTGAGTATTTTATCTTGGATGACAGTTTCCCATTACACCACCATGTGCTGGACACAGCAAGATTCTCAGGCATGTTTTATGTATTTTGTTTGCTTATTTTATTGCATTCACCTGTGAGAAGGACAAAACAAAGACTGTTTTTTTTTAACAAAACTTAAAATGATGGAATGCATGGTTTAAACTTTTAAATTTCAGGTACGGCAGTGTTGCAGTTAATGTACCTTTCTCCCTGGTCCTTCCCAACTTCACCAGGTTTGTGGTGAAGTCACCATCCTCAGATCAGCTTTCCTCACAGAAAACCAAGTACAGAAAGCAACTGTCCCCAAGGACGTCCTGACACTAAACTACTAGTCAGGTCAGAATTTCCCCAGCCAACCTCCTGCTACTCTTCAGCAGCTCCTGACCAGGTAGACAACGTATTTCTACCCTCTCTCATACAACTTGCCACACTAGCAAGAAACGTAAGGCTGCTTTCCATGTGACAGTGTAACCTGCTGTGCAGAACCCACAGGAACAAGAGTGTTCAGGTTTCCCATAGTCTGGATTTCAGTTGGTATCTAGCATGGAGACCAGTCAAGAGTAAGTTCAGACATACACACTGAACAACCTGAGCTGACAGCTGACACATCATCTGCTGTGCCCTGTCCTGCACTTAACCACACTGGATATGAAACTACCTACTTCTTCCATCAAAATAAAATTTCTGACCCATATGTGTCTTCTTTTCTAAGACCTTGGCTTAGCAGTCCCAAAAAGTCCCAAATCACGTAACATACCTGAAATTGGAAGATTTGTTTCCTGTGTAGGTAGGTTAAACTTCCAGAATCTAAACCATTTATGCTTCTAGTTTGTATATAAAGGATGAGTTCATGTAGAAATAGTCCGTGAGCCCAGCCATTTGTATTCCTGCAATTAAGCAAAAAGCTAGGTTTACAGGGAAAAGCAAAATACTGTTTTTTTTCTACATGTTTTGGGCTTTCTGTCTCAGAAGCAGCCCTAAGGGACACTAGTAACCATGGTTATCCATGCAGGGGTAGTGCAGCTTCTCAAAACAGTTTTAGTATTTGGCACATCCTTTCAACACCTGAGGTACAGGTAGATGAGAACAAGCTCTGCATCAATGTACACATTAATATGTTAGACATTTCCTGAGCTGTCTAATTTAAAGAAGTTGTCTATTCCAAAGAGGTAATACTGCACTTAAATAGGAGCCCAGATACTAAACACACTTCATATCTTGGAGTTAGAATTGAGTTTTCTATGGCAGAAGCTAAAACATTACTAAAAAGAGCCACTCCTTTTTTTAAGCATCCTGGAATGCAGGTACTTAAGTTGTACTTTTCTGTCCAGAATGGGTTATATGTTCTGGGAGGATAGAGCAAAGCATGTCACAAATTCCTTCTACAGGAAAGAAGTAGCATTACTGAGTTAGTTGTTGCCTTGGTAATACTTAAATACTCCGCTAAACCAAGGAACTGGTGAACTCTTTCACCTGATGTGTGCCTTTATTTCAGGTCTATCACCTTATAAATATGAACTCCACCCATAATAGGGATTGGAGTGTTAAGAGTTTATCATTCACCAAAACAACAGTAAGAGGTTTGCAGGTCAAAAATCTCTGCAGCCTGGATTTTTTTCATGTCAGTGTATTAAAAACTGGATGGAAAATAAACCAAATAAGCCCTCTTAATTTTGTCCTTGAAATCTCACAGAGAAGTATTCAGTAAAGGAACAGGGTTATTTTTCCTGGAACTGACAACAGGCCTGTGTCACTTGCTGTGAGGATCTGATGCACTTTAATCCCTCAGGTTATTCACTGCATTTCCACTTACTAAGGCACTTTTCCTCCTTGCCTCTCATGCTGTCCTGTGCATTAGTGTGCTTACAAATGCAAGTGGGCAGACCTACCTGAACTGCTACTGTCAAAAGATAAGCTTCCATTTTAGTTCTAGGCAATGCTAAAAGTTTCTAACAAATTGTCGTACACAGCATGCTGAAGTGGCCACAGTCACCAAATTCATAATTAGATGTCTCACCTTTCATAATGAACATTTAATCCTCCCTTTGGTAACGTAAGAAGGTGTGGTAATTCATCCTGCATTGCTCTAAATTACTCCGTGTCAGATGGACATTTTGTTGGAAAAAATCTACTTGGAACAGTAGGAGAAGCTGACTAGTTAAAAACTTCAAAGGTAAAAGTTTAGCTTGCTTATGAAAACATAATTTCCAAGTGAGAGAGATGTTGTAAGGATGAGGGTTAGATAAGGCTGATGATTACCAAAAGCCAAATGACAATGCTCTGGCTTTTAACAGGGCTTCGAAATAAGATGACAGAATTTTATTTCCCTTCTCCCACTGACTGGCTTTAATAACGTTAAAAGACAATGCTGTTCTGCATGACCACACTGGTATTGCATCCTCATCTGAGATGGGAGTCCTCCTCTGCACTTTTTGTGAAATACAGTGAAATTAAAGTGACTGATAATTGAGGCTTGCTGGCATTAATTTTTTTGTATTAAAGGAAATCAGCGAATTCCCAGATAACGTTTACTGGCTAAGGTTTAGGTGTCCTTACATTTTGTGTAACCTCTTTACAGATGTTTGATGGAAAGTGGACAGATAATTGAGTGCAGGATCAAGTCTACTTCCTGGAATGGCTTTTAGGACTACTGAAGTAAATTTTCTCAGTCTGATAACATCAAGAAAGCTTTAAGTGGTACCACTTGCATTGTGGTCAAGCAGATACGAAACATAGCACTGTAATAACCTGGGCAGTGAAATACGCCAAAAGAAGCCAACAGCATTCCCATTTAAAATGTAAAGAAATAGAAAATTACTGCAATCAGCATTCAATAAAGGAAACTTGATTCCACTTTTTCAACTAATCAGACTGCCTGCAGTGACAAAATGCGTTCAACCCAGTAGCACCAAGTGGTTGTCTGCTTTTCCCTGTCCAAGGCCCTGAAGGTCTGTGCAAGGTGATAATCCTGGGCTGCCAGAGCAGACAAGAAGCAAACCCTTCCTGCTCTCACAGCACCAACAGGGGTTGTGCAACAAGGGAGCATTTGTGCTCCAATTATGTGACTTCCTGTCACAAAACTCAGTGTTGCTGTGTTTCTGCTTCCCAGGCACTGTGCTTACAGCCCTGCATTTTCTAATCTTTCTGGTGCACAGGCTGACACTGCAGCACCATGGTATAGTCTGTTACCTTCTGTCACAGCTGCTTAGATCTAAAGTAACATGTATATACTAAGACACAACCTGATGAAACACAGCACATGGGCAAAATGAAGTCGTGCTCTTTCTTGGCCTTCGGGACAAGTGTAGAAACCGAAATTCCAATACCAAAGACCCTGTAGGTAATCATGCATTTATGTACTGAATTCAAGAATTAAATGGAATATTCCATTTTCAGTACTGAAAATGGATGGTAATACTCAATGAAAAAAAATGGCTAAAATACATTATTTCAATGCATGTTTTTCTGATTGCCTAGTTTGCAAATGTTCATGGCAAAGTTGCAAATGAACAGAGGGCCAGTCTGAGTCATTCCTACTGCTTATTAGAAGCGAATTCACTATGTGCTTTAACAACGTACAAGCCTTGCTCTTGAATTTTATTCTGTAGAAATAATTTTTCTGTAGAAAGATCATCTATAGAAAGCTTGTCATGACAGATTTATCAACAAATTCAATTACGCTAAAAGCTAGAATGTCTGCACTAGCAAAACTGTACAAGAGAAATGGCTTCATGAAGGTAATGATAATGTGTTATGTCTACTCATAATCCAGCATTCTGATTCCAGTTAAGATTTGAAATGGGGGGGGGGGGGGAACAACAAAACAAACACCAAATCAGAATCCTTTGCTCTGTGAAAACACAAATGATCCCTTTAAAGTTAACATGACCTGAAGGCTCATAAAGATCCTACTAAGAAGAAAGCATAAGGTATGTGCATCATCAGGAAATGAACTTACCTCAATGAGAAGGATCTTCTCTGCAGCCACACAGCAGACCTTGCACTGAAGGGCTCATCCCTTGTCTTTTCCAAGTAGAAAAAATGTTCAAGTATTGTAAATTGTCTTTTCCCTGGTAGAGGATCAAGCTGAGGGAGACACAGATCACAACTAATATTTAGTTTGTATTACTTAAGCTGGCATTAACAGACTCCAGCCTTTATTTTAAAATTACAGGTAACTATACACCAGGCAGTTGTGTCATACACACACACACAGGGTGAGACGGGTCTGTGGCAGCATGTGTGTGTGTGAAGAGCTTCCATTTGAATTTATCACTTCATTTTTAGGTTCAAGAAGGGGAAGAAAAAAACCCCACTTACTGTATTTAACTATTTAACATATAATTAATACCTGAGAAATAAAGGACCCTCCTGCTCTGTTGGGGTACCACTGGATCTTGGCTTACTCACAGTCATCATTAGAAGAACTAGCAGCAGGTTGATTTTGCTGTTTGAACACTGGCTACTTGTGATTTTTTCCATGTTGTGTACAGGTTGCTGTCTGTTAAAAGACAAAAATCAATAGAAATGTTGAAAAGGAACCTTGTGTATCCAGCTTTGCAAAAAATTTCTTAAATAAGCACCAAGAAAATAGTAACAGAAAAAATATTAATGCCAGACATAATTACCAGTGTAGACAGAAAACAATATTGCATTATCAAGTATAAAGAACTGAGTGTAAAAAGTATTTCCAAGGAAAATAAAAATGGACTGATGATATACATTTGCATTTCAGCAGTCCTTATGTCCATTCACTTATTACTGATGTATCTAAGTGATCTGTTGATGCAGGGGAAAATTACGAGAGAAAAATCCTTAAACTTAAAATATAGAACGTGGCATAATCTTTATTTCAGTTGTTGACAAAAATTATTGAATCACCTGTATAATCTCTTAGGTTCTAGCCTTTGAATATTTGAGTGCATTCTGAGTATTCTGAAGTTGAAGAAACTTTAAATAATTTATGATCCTCACAGGAAAAAAAAACAAAATGGGCAAGTCTGCAGTCCTGTGTTTTGGTGGTGGTTTGTTTTTCTTGAAGCTAATTCTCCTAGTGAAGTACAACAGAAGGGTATATTCCCTGCCTACTCTACTCCTGAATTAAGATGCTGATTAAAAAAACACAAGTAGATGTAACAAGCTGGATTCTGAGCCACTAGATTGATAATGAATTAATTGTTTGTTTCTACACTGTATTGTTCTGTTTCTAAATTCCACAATGATTTTCTCACTGATTTCTAATTAGTTTTAAGAAAAAAAAAAAATATATATATACCTTAATTGATATCACGAGGCAGAAGGCTTAGGAAAAAAAAGTCTTTTCAGGTATGAAGCAGAGCACATAATTCACCTGAGAAAAACTTATTTAGTGCGAGTGGAATTAATGATGTCCTAGTGCGAGGCTTTTCCAAGATTCCTGTCCCATTTCACGTACAATTTGTAAGTCGCTTGCCAAGACAGAGCTGCCCAACACAATTAGACTTTCAGGTACTAATGAGAGCAGGAAGAGCTGCCAGCAAAAGACAAGCAAACCAATACTGAAATACCTAACAGTTTGCTGGGAGGGTTAGAAAAGGTACATCTAAGGCTGAATTAGAGAAATAAAAAGCCAGCTGCGTGCTCTTGTGTTCAGTAACACCATTTCACAGGCAGTATGTAAGAAGGGAGAGAAGGGGAAGGACACCAGCTATTAGATATTGATGTCTGCCAGTTCTGTAGCTTTCAGCTACAGCCTCTGGTGTCTGCCTTGTAAACACTCGGATATTTAAGAGAAGCAAGAACACAAATATAAGAGTAATACGAGCTACTGCAATGGACTATAAGAAGCTTTGAGCTTGTTTTGAGTTAATGGTCCTGTTTCTTTGGCAGTCTTCTGGTCCTTCTCCCCCAGCCCCATCTCTGTTAATATTAAATCACTTAATTGTTGATACTAAATTCTCAGACAAGAAGCAAAAAGAAGAATGGAAATGTGTTGATAGTTGCTGTGGATAGGGAACACCAGAATTTAGAAACTAGTCAGAGAATAGTGCTTTGTAGATCAATGTAGGATCATATAAAAAAGGTGCCTGTTTAATGATGAGTTTGGATAACCTCTGTCTTAAAAAGCTGACAGCAAAGACCCTCCTTCTAGGCATAGAATCTGTTTACTTTTTGGGTAGATTAACAAGATTTATCTATTAAAGTCACTAGACTCAAAGCCTGCTTAATTCTTTAAGTCCTGTGTACGTAATCATAAGAAGAAAAGATACCTATCAACAGTTGATTTTGCACAAAGTAGCCATTAGAAAGCTACTGAAAAACTAAAGGAGTTTGTATTGGTTTTTGAACAGTCTTTACAATGAACACCAAAACAATTTTTCCACATCACTTTCAGCCCCAGCCAGCTTCAGTATGGTAACATGTGCCCAGTGTTTACTGCGAAAGAGAAAATGCTGATCAAGAAATTGTTTTCATTCAGGCAATTAAAGGGATACAGTTGAGCAAAGCAGTTTGTGTTTATACTCTACATGTTATGAAATTAAAAAAAATCCAAAGCTCTTTGGGACTCTGCTTATTTTTTAATGACATCAATGTCAGCATCTGCTTACTAATAATAAACTCTCCGTAACAGATCCTTGCAAGAAAGAAAGTTATTTCAACTTCAGATAAAAGGATTATTAGAAAACAGCTCCGTAAGTGTGTGCATCTGTGCACATCTGAATGTTCTAACAATCTTGAAAAACAGTATCAACATTATTCACCTCAAGCCCATATAAACCAGACTACCTCATCCCACTAAATGCAAACAAGGACATGTATCTAAACCTGATGGGTTCAAGAGCATATCCTGGACTGATGATAATGGCTGTACTAAGCACACACACAGTATCCTTTTGAAACTAAGGGCATGCTAAAATCATGTGAGAAGTTTTCACAGTAGTTTTGTTTTTTTTAACCCACCAACTGCAGTGCCTGCTGCACACTCTGCAGTACACTTACTATGTAAAATGCCAGCAAAAAAAAGGCTGACACAGTGACTCATTAGTTTAAATCTTATTACACAAAGCTTCAAATCAATGTACATAGCAGAGAACTGAAGGGTTCTGTGCTATGTACATTGGAGCCTGGTGTGAGAATGAGTCTTGCATTTCTCATTCTGGTTTCAAGAAGCCACATCTCTTGTCTCATGTAAGGCCCTGGAAGTGCCCCTTGCACTTTGTATTCAAATCACATGGGCAGTGGCTACTCCAGTAGACAGTCAAAGTGAAATCACTACATTTTAAAATTTAAAGTTGATCTGATTCAAAATGTTTAGACATGCATGCCATCACGTGGTACTGATGACACCGGACAAACAACGTCACGATCAGCCACAATGACTCCTCATTGCCACAGGGATAAGTGGAGCCTTTCAGAAGCTTAAAAAGGGAGGGATGTAAACCTCATTTACATGGATCATGTCTTCCCTCTCCTCTTGATATCCTTGCTGGCAGACTGCTGACTTTTCCCTGCCTAGACTCTTGAAACATTGTTGTCCACACAAAAGTGGTTATTACTGAACCTGGCCACTCCCTCATGGAATTTTAGAACATATTTTTAATTATTTTTTATAAACTATGCTAGAAGACTAATAGCTTATATACTTGTGGGTTTAGCTGCTTGTTTTACTAATGGCTTGTTCCCGCTAATTAAAGAAAATCTCCAGGAAATCTCTCTTCTGATAAGTAGGTTGCACAAACAGCTTCAAGGAGAATGCATCCTTCCAGCCATAAATCTGTACTTATAACTGCCAAGCCTTTTTGCATAGTTTACAGTGGTGTGTTTCTAACTTCAGTTTTATTTTACACTGTAAATTCATGTGCTGTTTAAAAGATACATTCATTACTAATTACCGGGGATTTCTGAAAAAGCATCCTGCAAAATATTTTATTAATGAACACGGGTACTGCAGATCATAATCAGGCATAGTTCTACAGGCATCTACATCAAAAAGGACTGAATTATCAAAAAAAGTGCATCTTTCACATTAACAAAAGTTACTATCCTTTGAGTGTTTCAGTGCAATTAAGGGATCTGATTTACGAATGTGAGCTGCAAGATTCAGCTGATCTCCTTAATTTTGCCTAGTTTTTGCAGAAGATGAACTCCCCAACTCAGTTTTAATTCAGATTGCTCACAGTACTCTGAACTTTCTATAAAAAGAAAATCTCCAATTACCAGAGAGATATTTTGAAAAACAAAGTTGCATGTGCTGTGAAAGCAGAATCTAACTCAAAAAAACCCTGGCTTTAGTAAAGATGAAAGATATATATATAAAGTGTGTTGGAATTAATTTCTAACTGAATTCCAACGGCTCTTACTAAATCCTCCAAGAGCAGAAAGGTGCAGGTTACCAGTTCAGTGCTGCTTCTGCAGAGTGGCAGCAACATCAGGAATGCAGCTTCATTGCTGGGATTTAGCAGAGGAGCAGTAAAACACCCTGTATCCAAAGGGCTTGCAAAGGCACTTTCTGAAAGAGCAGGATTTCCATTGTGTCTGTGCTGTGTGCTTGGCAGATACTCATCAGCCATTATTGATTTAGAAGAAGGTATGGCTGGAGTAAGGAGGATTGATCCGAATCCTCCCTTGGCCAAGTTAACTATTGAGGGATCTATTCATATCAAGATAAAGCACTTGAAGAGGGACCTACAATGATAGGGAACAGGTTTCTCTGTCTTTACAGTGCATGTGAAAAACTGGCTTGCTGTTCTTCAGTTTAGGGTGGGTTTTTTTCCCATCCATTAACTTTCAGAAACATTATCTTTGTTAAGTGTAGTATTTCTTGACTTTGCTGGGCAATTCCTTAGGGAACTGCAGAGTAGCAGTTTCCTCTGAGCTTATCTGGTAAAGTGGTAAGACAGAAAGTGCTATTGACCTTCTAGTCTAACTTGTGAGAAGCAAAGGTGGCAAAGGTTATCCACCAAGGATCTGGCTTAGCTGTGCTTCCTTAGTCAGCTCTCCCTGCCCTCAAATGTCCTGGCACATCCCCAGGTTATTTCTGTGGTCAGTATTGCCATCCTCACCTTTCCTGCTTATGCATTGCTGCTCTTCCAGAGGCATCTGCAACTTGCCTTTCTCACAGACAGGACCAACCCAGAACTGCTCCCACTTTCTCCTTGCTGAGGTCTCTTACCTGGACAGCAGCTGGGCTTGGACCTCTCAGCTCTGTAACCACATGGGCAATATTTTATTCACAGAGTTTTATCCAGCTTTCAAGTATCTGTGACATCTCTCTGCAGATTTTACAAGTAAAGATTTACCTTGCTGACAATCATCTGAAATTCTTCTGCAAGGAGCATTCCTCTTTTCCTCTCTTTGTAGCCTTTCCTTTTTTCTTCTTTATTTATTTTTCTTTTTTACTCATTTTTGTCACTTCACAGATAACCTGACTGTCATGTGCCTTTATGGCCTTTCCTCCAACTAGTCATTTCACATGAGCTACTGATACATCAAGTGCCACCACTGATTAGCTTCTGATCTCAGCTTGATCAGCTATTTACTGGAGTTAGGGACAAACACATTTGTTCTTTTTTTTGTGCTGTTCTTCATACTCTAGAGGTCCTTCCCACAAAAGCACATACAAGGCCATTTCAGGTTTTTCCCTGCAGTCTTTTCAGGGAGGAATAAGTACCTTTTGTTTATATGCTGCTCGCTGCCTCTTTATGGCTTCCACTTGGCTGAACAAACACTCTTAAGGAGATTTTATCTCCTCTAAAAGAAACCCCAAACAGATATATTTTTTTGTTATTTTCCTGGCTCTGTTACTATTCCCAAAATAAACTTAGCAACGATAAGACTGAGTGTACAGAGTATACTCATTATGGGAATTAGGGTATTCCAATTCTGCAC
This sequence comes from Apus apus, assembly GCF_020740795.1. Lineage (NCBI taxonomy): Eukaryota > Metazoa > Chordata > Aves > Apodiformes > Apodidae > Apus > Apus apus. The sequence goes on along the minus strand of NC_067293.1, from coordinate 15,447,864 downwards.
ATATCAATAATTGGCATGTATTTGGAATGCAACTTGGAATGTCTTTTTTGTTGTTAGTGCAGTGACTGGCACAACAGATGCCCTGATCTCTAAGTAGGGCCCCTGTATGCCACAATACAAACAAAAAATCCTGTTTTTTCTTACTAATAAAGACATTCAGAAGCAAGACCACGGAGCTACAATTTAAGTCTGTTTTGTAATAATTTTAAATAAATATAAAATTGAGATTTTAATTCAATAACGTTACCTTTAAAACCAGATTATTCAGACCTGACAGCTTTGTAAAGGAATAAACAGAGGATAACCTTTTCAAATAAAAGAATAAGCATGGAATTCAATGATTCTGAGTAGCTCAGACTTCCAAAATCTTCATTACTTGGTTTACTTTATCTCAGGTCTTTAATATTTTAAGTACTCCAATCTTAAGAAACCTACACACATAGGAATTTATTTTCCCCACCTACTGTGCTTTGTTTCATGTGGTAGAGCAGCAGCTGTTAATGGGATTTTAGTCCCAGGGACCAGATTAAAGTCCATCTGACATAAAATTTCCTCTATGATGCATAATGTGGCTGTTGGGTTAGCACTTCAGGGTTAAAAAAATACAAAAAATCTGACTGGATATCCCTTTGAAAATGTTAATAATGAGAAGGAAGGTTACATACCTTCATTTGTATGGATTCCTGTGAATTGGACAACAAAAATCACAATCACTCTTGTTACGATGATTTAAACCAGGAAGGAAATACTCATAGTCCAGTTCTTCCTAAGAGAAGACACCAAGTTCCAGATGGTAAGAGTCCTGAAATACAGAATAGTGAAGGATTTGGTTATGTGGCTGACATTTCTTCTTCCAACAAAAAGCTCTGGCTTTTCAGTGTTTTGTTACATTTTGGAAACTTCTCATCTTTACTGCTGAAACCACAGACTAGTACTTACTGTGTTCTGAATAAAGTGATCATTGCAGTGAGTTCACCTTCAAATCATCCATATTTCCTTTATATTGCCTTTACATTTACAAGTCAGAGTATTGATTTCACTCTCCCATTGCACTGAGTTTGACTCTCTCTTAATAGACAAAATGACTATTTGCTTTCTATAAATCCTACTATATGTATCTTTTCTTCTCTGAGCTGTAACTTGTGACTTACAATAGGCTGCTGCTCAGTAAAATGGTGGGGTGCTGGTTCAGTCTACTATTGTTGAAATAAAAACAGTCTGACTGCCACTCTCTTGTTACTAGTGCTTTTCTAGTGTGTGCTCTTTGAATTACCTGACTTCCCAATAATCTGAATAGTGAAAACTGTTCGGGTAATTCTCTCATACAATATTTTGATCCCTCCACAATGCTTAGTGCTGGCCACTGTTCCCTGCTCCATACCGAGCTGTTCCCATTTCTTGTTCACCTTCTCTACTGTTGACTGTTACTCTGAATTAACACACCATACAGCATTTGTTCCTTCACTGCCTTCAACAGAACATACAGGACCCGACTGCCATTAGAACATCCTTCATCAAATTATTTTTCTCTTCTAAGACCTTTCTTGGCTCTCTGGGGTGGTTACAGGTTTCTGATGTGTGACCTGACAGTGCAACGCCAGCTCTGTTTCACACAGCTAACAAGTGAACGTGCTCCAGAACATCTCTTACAAGTGCACATGCCACTGAAGTGCCACCATCTCGTACCTCTCCCCTGAGTCCTCCTGTTTCTTAACTTACCTGTTCCCTGTCAAAAGCTTTTGTCATATTTTTACCAGGAGAGCTATAACTTCAACCACATCCATTTTTTATTAAGAGATCAAGTAACAAATTAGACCCCAGCCACTTTTGCCCTTTCTACTCTTGGTTAGAAAGAAAAAAGAATTTCAGGTAGTGTGGATATTACTCTCACACAATACAGAAATATTATTTTAAAATTCTAATTTGAGGCAGGACAATACGTAATTAACTCATTATTCTTTAAAAATGTGGGCTGTCTTCATACTCAGTGTTTAGCCCATGACCCCAGTGAACCAAACCTGGGGGTCCTTTAGGCTAAATTAAAGTATATCAAGATTTGCTCAAATTGAATTAGAAGGATTTAGCTCCTTGAATGTGGTTACAGAGAGGAAAGAAAAACCTGTTAATTAAAGATAGTTTTGTTGTCTTCCTCCTGACTATGACAGCCATGAACAGCTCTACTCAGGGATCAAAAAGACCTCATTCAGCTTGCTCTTTAGTAGCAAATTATCACACTGATCAATCCAAGCATCCTGGGTTGCCTGTAATTCACTTTTCTCCTGGAGAAATGTCATTATTCACCACTTACTGCCCTCAGCCTTTTGTCAGATTTGGTTCCTTTACAACTTTCACAGATTTCTTTTGGAGAAATTTCTTTGCCAACAGTGAAAACAAGATCAGCATCTGTTTTGGAGAACTGCTTTTCCAACCCACTGGATAATGAAAGCAAAGGGCAAGAGTGTTGAACTTCTGAAAAAGTTTCTATCATTGATTTTACTGGTTTTGATTTTCTTTCTCTCCTGACAGTGCAACTGCATTAGTATCTATGACATTCCTTTTTTTTAGCTTTTTAAAAAAACATGTTTTGATAAAATTATAAATGCATCTGGAATCTGCATAAAGGTAACAAAAAAATGAAGATAATCAGCTCTCACATCAGCAAGATGTATTAGTACGATTACTAAAGTGGAAGACCTGACCTAACTTCTTAATAATTACAATTATTTCCATAAGTTAATAAAAATTTGCATTTAACAGTAGTAAAATTTTCATTTCCTTTTATTAAAATAGATTTTAGCAATATAGGCTCATGCTTCATACATCAAATTCCAGAGAAGCAATAATCTTTTAACACTATCATAGTTGGTGTTAAAAAAAAATGAATTATTATGGGAAATTTATTATACAAAATAGTACTGGAAAATCATCTCCTATTAATTTTAATCAGGGGCTGGCATTTTAGCAGGCCAGTAAGCCAGTGAGTTCACCAAAGAACAGATTAACTAAATGGAAGGTACAGTATCTGCATGTAGAACAGCTGCTCAGTTGCTCCATTCTTAAACTGATGAAAGGTATGACTGCTGTGTATCCTCTCAACTGTTACTCCTTACACTGCCAGCTTCCAAGGGATTTCTCCAATGGTCTCTAAACAATAGGCTGATCACTGCTTCCACTCTGACTACAGGAAAAGCTGTGCAGTAAAACTGCACCCATTTTGCTTCACTGAGAATTTTCCCTGTTCCTTGGCCTCCTTATCTCCACCCCAGTGTATGTGCAAAGAAGAGCCTTCACCCCATCAAGAAAGCAGCCCTTCGATCTGATGGAAGTTCTGCACCTGTTTTTGTACACCTATTTCATTTTAACCTCAAGCATTAATCCACGTGCAACCAGATACATTCAATTAGCTTTTATGCATGGAGTTGCAAAAACGTGAATGGTGGGGGAAGCAGTATTGGCACAAGGGAAAAAACCATTCCCAGGTGAGCTACCTGTCTCCCTGTGTGACAGCAGGGCAGGAGGGAAGCGTGGCAGCACTTGCACAGCTCACAGATGAGGGATGGCTGAACAGAGCTTTCAGGCCTTTTAATCTGTGCTTTGATCATCTCTGAATTAGATCAAGGCAAAGCCAGTCCTTTCTTCTCGTGACAAAAAGTACTTACTGACTTCTCTGTATTAACCATAGCCTCCAGTTCTGGAAATCAGGCTCAGAAATATCACCTACTTACTCCATTTCAAAGGCCTGACCTTGGAAGAGCTTTGGTCCCAGTCCTGTGGTACTTCATTGAATAGCTGGAGTAACTGGGGCATGTCCTTCCTGAACTGAGGCAGATCTAATCGATAAAAGGAGCCATAAAGAATGCTGAAAGGAGCTAGTCAGAAAGCACTGAATTGTTTGTGTATCAATGGAGACGGCCTCTAAAACTAAACAGAGGAATTCTAACAAACGATGCAAGTCATGAAAGTTGATATTATAAGAATCAATAGATACCTAGTATGAAAAAACAGTGATGACTGGAGTACATTTATCAAAGTCCTTGCACACTCCAGAACAGATAGTGCTGTATTGTGTGTTATAGATGGACTGGGGCATAAAGACAGAGCAGCACAAGAACACAATCCGTTCAGGTCAAAATCAGTCTTGAAAAAAATGATGAATTGCTGCTGAGAGACTATGAGATTCTTTCTATGTAGTCCAAAAGGTTACCTTAACTCATGATTGATACCTTGACAGTATTTTTACACACAGGAACAAAACCAACCTGCAATTGTTTATTTTTCTCTCATTGTAGAAAAATGCTACTGGCAACAGTCAGACCTGTATGTGCTTTGAAAAGTTCAGAGTTCTCCAAACCCACAAGGTAGGATGTTACTTTAGTTGCAGGTTTGGTAACCAGTGAGGATACTAACTGAATGATGGAAAAATAACCTTGTTGAAGGCATCCCAAATTTGCTCAGTTTAAATATAATGAAGAACAGAGAAAAAAGGGTCTGTGACAGACATCTCTAATTTCAAAAGGGCAACAAAAAAGGAAATGTTATTTTAGTTTAGTGTTGGTCTCTTCCTGCATTCATAGGTTTCCAGTTCCTAAACTTCTTCAAAAAAAGCATTTGGAGAATGCAAAGTGAAATACAACCTATAATGAAAGAGAAGACCTGTTGTCCTGGGGCTTTCTCTGGTCCTTCCCTCCATTTTACAGTAACTGACAGTTTTAAGTACTCCTGCCATATGTAAGCACAGGTATTCAGTTCTCTAGCTGAAAATTGTTTCTATTGCACCACTGACTTATGGATGCTAAACCCAAAACCTGAAATAACTTAAAATTCATCAAAATAACAGTGGCAGCATTGGCACAGGGCATAAATCCATATTTTGACATCCTGAAGACAGCGTTAAGTTTTCTGTTATCTTATTAAATTGTATCAGACTTGGCTTGCATAGAGTACAACCAGGCTTTGATAAATGCTTGGCTTCAGCTATGCTCTCCCATTTATTTTCACACTGTCAGACTTAATCCTTAACTGCTGTTCAAAGGCAGCAAGCAGGAGATGAGGGTGCATCTTGACTCAGCTGGTAGCCGGCTACTGGCAGCCAAAAGCTACAATAATTTATTATATCTTGACATAATTTATATTCATTTTCTATAATCTATTCTCTAAGGACAAACAGTTTATAATCATTTAATTAGTTTTTATTTTGTGTCAATTTGTGTCTCATTGACCAGAAAGCATGGATTTTCATGAAAAAAACCCACAACCATAGTATCTGAAAAGTACATAGAGGACATAAAATGCAAAACTGGGATTGCTGGAGTTAATATAAAAGGCTACAAACACATACTCAAGCTGAACATAGTACAGATGGCACTGCTCCACTGGAACAGATAGGCTTGAATTATCTTGAATATTTTAAAGTAATGGGGGTGGTCTCACACTGAATTTCAGTTTAGCAGTCTTTGGTGGGTACCTTCTCTGTTGAGTTCCTGACATATTAGGGACAAGCATAAGAAAACTAATTTTTCATGAGAGAGGCTGTATATGTTCATCACCCAATAAAAGTGCATTTCCTTTGCCTAAGGGCTTCTATGGAAACAAAATTTTGGATCCTAAAATGGCTTTAAAATTACATCCAAATAAATTTCTTCAGATGAGCTGGCATAGAGACATAAATAAAACAACCTGATACAGATTTTAAAAACCAGTTCTTCCTATACAGAGTTATGCCCAGAAATAACAGTTCTTGTATTTTGATAATATTCTAGCCAAGAACACACTATTTTGAACAGTTAACAATATGTTTGGTTTTCTGCTAGGATAAATATTGAAAAAATAAAAATAAACCTGTAAGCATACAAATTGAAAGTCTGTAAAACTCTTCAATTGAAGATGTGAGTAAGTAGCCCAGAATTTAATGGTCCTTATTAGGTCCTCGATTATGGCTGTTGAGCCATAGAAGCTTTATCAGATATTTCTCTTTCAGATCAACCTTCTAACAGGTGCCATTCAAAGAGCCAAAGGGTAGATCTGTGCTTAAGTAATATTGCTGCAAATGCAAACTTGACCATGGTGTTTTTACACATCAAGTAAATCATAACCTATATAGAATAATAAAGATATATAAGCTGTATCCTGGAGGCCGTAACTAAACTCACCTTTATTACCTGAAGATGTTTTCCGTAAGGCAAATAAAAAACAACCAGTACATAAACACACAGAGTGCTATGAAATTAATGGGAAAGATGTTTGACTTGTTGTCAGAACCCATCAGGTGTTTATTTTCTTGGGAATCTCCTCAATAAAAAGCAGCAAAGACTAGTGGGTGGCATGGTGCATACAGCAGCAGTTAGTAGGACCTCTGGTAGGAAGCCTTTGCTAGAGAGCACTCACAGGGCTGGGCTCTGTGCCAGCTCTGTTCTGATGTGTCTTTCCTGTGCTGTTTACATGCCAGTACTATTTATTTCAGTTGGCATATAGATTAGTAGGCAGAGGGTAGGGTGTTTCTGCACACAGGGTGCTAACTTATCCTTTCTTTGCCCAGAATTTGATCACACTCAGTACAAGACAATATACAGATTTTGTGCTCACAACAAAGGCTCTGGTATGATTCCCTCATATTCTATGCTTTTTATAAACAAGACTAAACAAACTTAGGAAAACCACAGCAATACCAGTGCCAGAGTCTAAAGATAGCTTCATACCTGAAGGCCACTTGGCAGCATCCCCCCTCCCTGTCCTGAAGCTCCCTCCCAGCAGTTCCTCTGCACAGGCTGGAACGCTGAGGCACAGCAGGAAAACCTCTCTAACAAAACAGACAGCGCAGCACTGTAACAGATTGCCAGATGCAGCAACGTAAAATCGCTCTCACTGGAGAGTTTGAGATTAGATGAGACCAGTCTTCTGACAACCCAACCCAACCACTGGCAGCCCCTGCCCGCCCACCCTCTCTGGTGCCTCACCCTGTGCCCCTCCCAGGACACTGCTCGCCCCCCGCTGCCCCCAGCTGTGTGCTCTGCCCAGGCACCTGGGGTTGGCACCACACCCCTGTGCTCTCCTGGCACAGCATACTGCCAGCTGCCCACTTTGTGGGTGCCTGGGTTGGAGAAAGGTGTCAGGCTGATTACAGGAGGCTCGTCCTACCTCTTGACAGGTGTGGGTGAACTAAACAAGCTCTTCACATCTCAGGACTTAGTTCTGTGCTCTGTGATGTCATGCTGCAGTACTTCTTCCCAAAGCAGAATTCCTTCAATGGAGAGTAGGCGTGGACACCTTTGTGGCATTTGTCTTCAACAATAATCTCTTTTGTAAGCACAGCCCTAAAGGAGAGAGGAGGAGAGTTATTTGAGCCAATAGTTTCTACTTTTTCCTACCAAGCCCTTAGACCAGGTGGCACAAAAAAGAGTTTGCAAACAAGTCCAGTCTGAAAGAAAATAAGGTATTCAGTCTGTTCCTGAATGATTCATGGGTAGGAAAACAAAATAAATCAAAATGAATAGAATGTGTTGGTTTACTTCCAAATAATTTACATCAGTGGATTGTTCTACTTCTAATCCTGTTAAGACTGTCAACACTGAATGGGACACAAGTGTTGTATGTAAGCTTCAGACTAAATCTCTTAAAACTTTATTCAGAACAGAAATAGCACCGATTCCAAGAGACTTATTATGTGCTTTGGTAGTCAGGGAAAGAAAAACAACCCTGAGATATGGATTGTACTGACTTGCTCACACTACAGGATGCTGGGAGAGGAAGGAAAACAAAAAACGGGGAATAAGAAAAAACAACACAAACTGCATGAGGAAATTATTATTATTATTATTATTATTATTAATAATAATAATGACAATATTGATATTACATAATGTATATTAATATTCTATAGTGTTAATATATTTATTATTATAGCATCAAAACAGAACTGCACTGCAAATCCCACTAGGTACTGTAGACAGCAGCATGAGGATTTTGTGCTCATACTTGCCAGTCTGTTACAAAGTGGTGGGATGAGCAGCCAGCTCCAGTGTCACCAATGCACGCTGGTACCTTTGGTCTGCAGGATGCTCCTGTGACAGCCTGTCTCTCAGCTCTTAACCCCACCATTCCTGCAGCATCTCTGGAGGATAACATAGTGTGAACACTTCTATTCCAGAACCTCTGTATTAAGACTTATCATAGAATCATAGAATCCTAGGGGTTGGAAGGGACCTCGAAAGATCTAGTCCAACCCCCCCTGCCAGAGCAGGGTCACCTAGAGTACATCACATAGGAACGCATCCAGATGGGTTTTGAATGTCTCCAGTGAAGGAGACTCCACAACCTCCCTGGGCAGCCTGTTCCAGTGCTCTGTCACTCTTACAGTAAAAAAACTTTTTCAGATATTCACCTTGAACCTCCTATGCTCCAATTTACACCCATTACCCCTTGTCCTATCACTGGTCATCACTGAGAAGAGCCTAACTCCATCTCCCTGACACTCACCCCTTACATATTTGTAAACATTGATGAGGTCACCCCTCAGCCTCCTTTTCTCCAAGCTAAAGAGACCCAGCTCCCTCAACCTTTCCTCATAAGGGAGATGTTCCACTCCCTTAATCATCTTAGTAGCTCTGCGCTGGACTCTTTCCAGCAGTTGCCTGTCCTTCTTGAACTGAGGGGCCCAGAACTGGACACAATACTCCAGATGCGGCCTCACCAATGCAGAATAGAGGGGGAGGAGAACCTCTCTTGACCGACTAACCACACCCTTTCTAATGCACCCCAGGATGCCATTGGCCTTCTTGGCACATTGCTGGCTCATGGTCATCCTCCTGTCTACCAGGACCCCCAGATCCCTTTCACCTACACTACTCTCCAGCAGGTCAGCCCCCAACCTATACTGGGACATCGTGTTGTTCTTCCCCAAATGCAAAACTCTACACTTCCCCTTGTTGAATTTCATCATGTCCCCGCCCAACTCTCCAGCCTGTCTAAGTCTCTCTGAATGGCAGCACAGCCTTCTGGTGTGTCAGCCACTCCTCCCAGCTTAGTGTCATCAGCAAACTTGCTGAGGGTACATTCTATACCCTCATCCAGGTCGTTGATGAAGATGTTGAACAACACCGGTCCCAGTACCGACCCCTGAGGGACTCCACTAGTCACACACCTCCAACCAGATTCTGCCCCATTGACTACAACTCTCTGACTCCTTCCCATCAACCAGTTCCTAATCCACCTCACTACCTGATCACCAAACCCATACCTGATCAACTTATCTACAAGGATGCTGTGGGAGACGGTGTCAAATGCCTTACTGAAATCAAGATAAACCACATCTACCACTCTACCATCATCTATCCACCTAGTAATTTCCTCATAGAAGGCTATGAGGTTAGTCAAACATGATTTACCCTTGATAAAACCATGCTGACTGCTCTTGATGACCCCCATGTCCTTGATATGCCTAGAGATAGAGACAAGAATAAGTTGTTCCATCACCTTTCCAGGGATGGAAGTGAGGCTGACCGGTCTATAGTTACCCGGGTCCTCCTTCTTGCCCTTCTTGTAGACTGGAGTGACATTTGCTATCCTCCAGTCCTCAGGCACCTCTCCTGTTACCCATGACTTACTGAAGATGATGGAGAGTGGCCTAGCAATGACCTCTGCCAGCTCCCTCAGCACCCTTGGATGCATTCCATCTGGACCCATCGATTTATGGATGTCCAGATTACTCAACTGATCCCTAACCCAATCCTCATCTACTATGTCCTCACCTATCTTGACTACTTCTGGGGCTATATATACTTAGTAACTAAGTAATAAAATCTGACTCCATTATATGACTTGGCAAGTAGACTTGGTGCCTGAAAACAATTTTTTTTAAGTGGAATTTATATTTTCATGGAGTATGCGCTTGCAGCTGTCATCCAAGCTTTGTTTTGTTTGAGAACGTGGCAGCTTTTATAGGCCCATTTATAGGCACATGTTCTTAAGGACACCTCTCCCTCCCAGCTTAAGTAGGGAAAAGATCTGATCAGGCTGTTTGTACTGAGCTTTGAGTAGGCTGGGACAGCTTAGCAATTAGTCAGCTGTGACACCTATACTCACTCGTTTTAGGGAACAGAAGATCAATGGCCCTATAATAACATTTTATCTTATTCTTACTTTTAACCTGTCTTGCAGTAAAAATGCTCCATGGGGGGGGAATTATGTCACTGTGGTTGCATCATAATTTTCCAGCTACTATACTGCAGGGGGAGGATCATTCTCAACAGCACACAGTATATTTCACTGATTCATCATGTACATTTATTCATAGAGATTGTTTATTAGGAAGACATGTTAAAAGTGAAAATAAAACAAAGTAAGTGTTTCTGGAATTTTCCCATTCATCATTATAAGCCATCTGAATTGCAAAGATGCTACTGTATCAAGCAAGCCTTTCCTTTACCCCTTGGAATTTTGAGAAAATTTTATACCAGCATCTGAATTGTTCCCCTGATTTAGGATGTAAAAAAAACCAACCAAACAAAAAAAAACCAAAAAAGTTAAGACGTTCTATTTGCTGATTCCTTTGCAATTTAAATTAATCAGACAGTGTACTGTGCAAACATCCCCTCCAAATAGCTTCCTTCCTGCCAGCAAACTGCTAAAAGGTTGTCTCATAGTGTATTATACACGTTGGTCAATCTGCTCTAAATTGTCAATATTGTGTTTTTGCACCAATTTCCACAGGTTTCCGAACCATGCAAAACAACGTGAACTGATTGGTGCAACACTTGTTACTTTCTTGCCATCTGCATTCTGATGCTGCTGGTCATCACGCGCCCACCACAAAGCCAGCTGAAAGAAACACCCTTCTACAGAACAAGATCTAGCAGAGAAAGATACTGCATCAGTGTAACTTTGCACTGTCTTTGCTTCCACTTTCTGCTTGTGGGTAGTCAACAGGAGTGTTCTGGCACCAGCAGCACTAACCAAGCCTGTACCTGGTTCAGACTTCAACAAAAATCCTATGCATTCCGTATCATCACTTAAAGAATTGTGCATTCAACCATGTTGCTTTACAAGCAACTTTGACCTGCTTATATTATCCTGTCTCTAACCAGTTGATAGTTAAGAACAACAATAACAGTCCCAAGAATTTGTTGTGCAAAAAAGCTGAGTAACAAAACCAGGAGCTCTAAACCCATACATGCAGACAGAAAAAAAATGGGAAAAAAACCTTAAGATTCTGCTGTGTATCAAGAATACTGACTTCCATGCAACACAACCTCTTTTTTCTCCTCACACTTACTTTTTTATCAGCACAGTTTAAGAAGAACTCTTCTAAAAATGGAACCAATTGATAGCCACTGCTGCACTAGAGAAATGGAGCAGAGGATAAAGGAGTGGCAGCACTGAACTGTGAGCAGTATACTGATCTTCAGATCTATGCCCTACCTATTATCATTTATTGAGACAGAGTGGTGAAAGGAGTCCAAAGCTAAGTATTCACATTCATTACCAGGGAAAAGGAGAGAAAAAAGAATTTTCCCATTATTTTTATTTCAGGAGTGATTAGCTTTAGTTGTGTCTCTTAAATTGCCTGGTAAGTGTTCTATCTCTGTCATTTCTATAAAAGACATATTTCACTGCAGCATTTTCACTCAAAAGACTGGAATTATAAAGAACCAGAATGGGGGGGGAGGGGGAGCAAGGTAGTATTGGGAGGTCATTAGGATGTTTTAAGAGTTATTTCATTGTCTGTGTAAAAGCACTCTTTCACTCCTGTTCATAGCCTGTAAATAGGAGAACTGCCTCCTGAAAAAAAGCATTAGTGGTCATTTTAAGATTTTTTAGGATCTATTATCCTTTGCTAAACTACTGAATACAATTCATCAAGATACTCTTCTGTAGCACCAGATTGAGTTGTATCTTACTAAAAACACCAGTGTGCTGTCACAGATGGCAGCTGCTTTATCAACAGCATCGTGCAAAGTGCTGTAGCCAACAGCAGCAAAGTTTGCTGAAAGTAACATCACTTGGCCTCAGCATGGCAGAATCAGAAATACTGAAGTCTTCAGGAAGACTTTTGCTTCAAAGCTTCCTGCTCAGCTTCGAAGGCTGAGCACACTCAGCCTCCACTCTGCTGCTGCCATGCTGTGAGCCAGGGCTGAAAACCGTCACACAGCTCACCCCTTACACCTCCCATTTTTTCTTGGTACTATTAATTTTAGAAATCAGAATTATTGCAGGCATAAGGGCAATCTTTGAGCCATAAGGCACAATTTCATTTAGCTCTCAGCATTGCCAATCACGAGTTTGCTCCCGAGTTCAAAAGAATTACATTAGATGTAACTGAAATCAGAATCGGGCCCATGCATTCTAGCCCTCATTTCTGAAGTTATATAATAGCACCAATACTAAAATTTTACAGTATATGGTAAAGGTCAACAGATAAAATATTTGGAAATCTTACTCATGAATATATTTAATTTGCTACTGCAAATTATTTCAATTACATTTCACAAAATACATAGCTGCTTCTCCTTTTGCAATTAAAGATTCCCAATAATACAGTCAACCCTTCTTAATCATTGTTCATTCTACCATGTAGTAAATCTTGCTGTGTTTGAAGAGAACCTAGTCATCTTAATAGCATCCGTTTTGGTTCCTTTTTATTTTATGAGATTAGAATGCTTAGTAACCTTTACCACATTAGTCTGCAGTGGAAGTGTGAAGAAGAGTAAAATTTGCACAGTGGATTATATGGCTGGGACAAAACTCAGCTCTGTAATTAGGTTTGGTTCTGTTGCTTAGGTCTGCAGAAAAAGTAAGAATTAATAGTTCTTTTTGCCTAAGATTCCCCTGTGGAGTTATATATAATAGTACAACATGATTAGAGCCAGGCCAATTATCTGAATATTTGCCAAAACCATTGATTTTTTTTTTTTTCCTTGCTAAAAACATTTCTGTTTGGAGGAAAATAAATAGAAATACTCAGCACCTAAACAGTCATCATTTTAATTGCAAATAATTAAAAGACACTAAAATAGTCCTGGAATGCTCAGGTACACTTACAGTCTCAGACACGGCAAGTCCAGAGTGGGTACTGCTGCACCTTTAGAGCTCTGCTGCAGAGAGGCCTTGGGAAAGATCAGCCAGCCTTCCTGTTTATCCCCCTAAATCCTCACAAACTGAGCAAGGAGTTCTTTTTAAGACAAGCTTCATTTTCATTAAAAATGTGTTCAGGCAAGTTGATGGAGAAATGAACCAATTTGAATGTATTGAAGTTCTTTGCTTTGCTACAGTGCTTTTTAAATGGTGTCTAAACAGTTGGTCACAGATTTATTTATGTTTCCATGTAAGGAAAGAAAATATTATCATTTTCTATATGGGAAACAGTTTCCTTAATTATTTGGCTCCTTTTTCTACCACATAAAACACAGTAATTTGTACCCCTCTCCTTCAACCGGCTGCAATTATCAGCTACATTGCAATAAGCAGATTATGTTAATTAAAACCTCAAAACTATGTAAACAACGGGAAAGCTGACTAGCCATTTTCTATTTTTGCCAGCTGGGAGGCACACAAGAGAAATTAGTACCAAGCTTAACTTTACTGTTTGTAATTCAAGTTATTTGTAATAAATAACAGCATTTTAGGAGTATTTTTAAACAATTAACTGTCTATCTCTGCACTAATTGAACCATATCCCACATGAGAAATTTTACACCTGTATAAACTGGAAAAAAAAAAGTTTAAAAAAACCCAAACACCTAAAAAGGTGTGAAGGGAACAGGTTTGCACACAACATAACCAAACTGGAATATTAAACACAAGTCCCCTTCCATGCATGAGTCACACTCTCAAAAAGACATAGGTAAGGATAAAAGTATAACTTAGTTCTGCTGCTTAGGCAAAAATCGGAGCAAACTCTAGTTTAAACATTACCCAGCAGATGTGAATAAATTGTTTTAAGATGTCACTTCAGTTTCAGAGAGGTTATGGTTGTTTTTTTTTTCTTCTGTTTCCAAACTCAGACTGTTTAATGAGGGTGGGAATAAAAGAAGGCAAAAGTGGATTTTGCCTGTTACTGTGTTCCCAGAGCTCCCTCTTGGCTGTGGAGATACCTTAGTGTCACACCCTGTGGGGATGTCACCCCCAAACGGTGCTGGGTTGCATATATATGATATATTGATTGTAGCAATGAACTTGCTGTTGACCAGACTTTGGGGAAGAAGACACAGAACGATGGTCTCCAGCCCTTCTTCTGCTTTGCAGAGGAAATGCTGTCCAAGTACAGGAAGGAGACCACATAGTTTCTTCCTCAAGTTTGCACTACTAGATATTGCTGGTCAGACACAAAGAGGAAAATATGACTGTGGGGAATGATCACAGCCTCAGACGAGCTGTCAAGACTGCTTCTATGGGGCTTCATAGTGACTGCAGAGAAAAAGAAAATCATACAGAAATACATAATAGCTCATCTGGGAGCAGGCTCTAGGAGTGGTCAGTATGTAACTACTAGTTCAGTGTATTGTTTTGATTACACACTTGATCAGAAGTCCTTTAGAAAATGGGAAGATTCTCAGAAGATCTGGAAGTTGCTGACAGCTATACTATTCATAGACCCGTAGGAGGCCACATAATGCTAAGTGTATGGGAAAAGACAAGAGACCATGGGAAGCCTCAAGAGATGTGTAAGAGCTGGTCACATAATGAGATTTTGCACCTATTGTCTTTCAGTCATTTACTGAGAGTGGGAATCCCGAAGTGCTTCATGTATATTATGTTGGGAAAACATTTCTTCAGCTTTAAGAGCAACATTGATTTCCCATCTCCTGCTCCCCTGCAGTGCTCACAGACTGTGGGAGGGCCACTCAAAAGTGCAGTTGATCATTTCACTTCTTGTATTTCCACTATTTTCCTTTTGGAGACGTGAACTTTAAACGAGCTGCTGTACAAGCTTCTTGGGGTCAAAATAGAGGAAATCACATCCACCACAGAGACACGCACAGCAGAAACCCCAAATATGACCATTATGTTCAACTCAGCAGCTTTCTTCCTGTTGGTAGGTTTTTGATACAAGCTTAGCATCAAGCCAGGCTGTCAAAACCAATGAATTCTATTTCTGTGCCACTGAAAGAGCTCTTGATGAAAGTCAGTCAGTTCAGGGAATGTTATTTTAGAGTACCTGGAATCAAGACAGGGGAAGAGGTGGGTTTTAACAGAATTGCGGCTTTTTCTTCTTAGTTTCTAAGAGGTGAGGAATATGTGAACCCATTTAGCCTGTAAACAGCACATTTAGTGCTTGATGCTAACGGCTACATTTCAGTCTGACCATTTGCTGAGTCTTGTTTCTTTACAGAATTAATCCTTTTGCCAGGTCTTTTATTTTGAAATTATTTAGGGGTTTAGCTGTGGATGAGACTGTTTCTGGCTGACACACAGAGCAGCCCTCAGGCTCCTGAGTGAAACAATTTTTAGTTTTCATACTACAGAACGAAGAATATCAAAGGAATGGATAAATGGGAAAAATAGCAGCTTGGGTAATGCCAATGGTACTGGATAATTTTTCTGTATTTAAGCTTGCACAAGATTTCCTCTACAATTCATTGTAGTAAGCTGCTACTATTAAAAATTGCAAAAGGCTTTTGCCTATATATGGTATTTTTTATACTTTCTAGGCATTCTGAGCTCACAGGATATGAATACATAATTTGCAAGACCACTCAACAACCTTACCTAGTTCAAAAACTTTTAAAATCACAATTTAGAGTTTGATTGTTTAGAGTTTTATGGGCTGTTTGGTTTCCATTGAAGAAAAGGGCAGAAGATAAATACCCCAGCAATATTTGTTTGGTGGAGTTATAAATGGTTAATTGTTCCTTTGTGTGGATTTCCCCAGCCTGGAAGCTAACTATGGCTGTTTAGAGATGATCACTTCACAAAAAGGTTCATTTTTACATCTCAATCCATTCTCTGCTCGAGGTGTAAGGAAAGAAAAACTATCTTTTCCCCAGTCACTTCTTATAATGGTATGGAAAAATTACTAAAATATTTACTTTGTAAATATAACCAAGTTCAGACGAGCTAAAGTAAATCAAACAATCTTTTAATCCCAGAAAATATTTTAAGGCTTTTCTTTTTATTGTCTTAAGCTCACTTTTAAGACCTTAGTTTATGACACAATAGTGATTCATGCAATCACCAAAATAAAGCTGAGAAAAGAATAAAACAATGTTTATCCACTCTTGTAGCACTGAATCAGTTCTATGGCGTGTTAACTCAAAAGTAATCTGTACTTTAAAAAAAACTCTGATTGTTACTTAATTTTTCAATAAAATCAACCTACCAGCAATTTGCTCACCTAATATAAATCAAACCATTACAATACTTAGCACTGGCACTTTCCTTTGCTCCCTTTCCAGCTGATGTTGCTCAATTTTACCCAATATATATTTTCTATTAAATCCAAAGGGCACTTATTTCTGTTCCTCTATCTTCTACTCTCTGAACTGAAGCCAGGCCTCATTTCAGAGCCTCCAGTTCTACATGGGGAAAAAGGCAGTTCCACACACAACCTAAGCTACCAAGGACCCCAGCTATTAAATCAACACACTCTGTGGGTGGAGCATAAGCACAGGTTATGTGACTTACTCAATTTTAATGATGATACCATTAGGTCTGTATGGTATTCCAAGGAATTCTTAAGTTAACCAACAGTCATCAACAAAAGCAACAAGAAATCTACTGTTAGTAAATTATTTTTCCTCTTCCTGGAAGTGTATATTTTAAGCTATCCCTGAATATGTTTTACACTCCCATTAATTCTATTGACATAAGTTTTTTTCTAGAATTTTTAATAGGTAAACCCATGAAATGCACTCCAGCTTTGAGGTAATGAGATTAGGCTCTTCAAAAATTTAATTGATGCTCCAAGGATACAATTGTGTTGCAGGTTTGCCAAAGATCTCCCATTGATTCTGGAAACTTTCATTTCTTTGATGGTATCTTTGAATATTGATTTTATTTTTTTCATACTACATGAAAAGACAAGACATTATCTGCTTAATAACATTATAAAGAGAGGATGCCATGCTAGCTTCTCCCCTCCATTCAGTTGCCTGAGTTCCACACTTGCATAAATGTAGCTTATTTATCCATTACCTTTCCTGATACATATATTCCTTCATTATTCTAAACTCTACCATGGAAGAATTCTAATGCCACTAAATCTACAAATCTCTTTGCTGTTAACTAAGGTAGCAGTTTCTAGATTAAGCTATCCCAAAGGTTCCACAGAGATTAGAGCATCTTTATGCTGTAATTTACTCCATGAATACCCATGGTGTTGGTGGGTATGATTTATGGGAGAACTTTATAGGGATGATGGTTGGACTCAGTGATCCCAAGGGTCTTTTCCAACTTGAATAGTTCTATGATTCTATGTTACAGCATGGGTTCAGGCTGCAGTCACTGCTGTATTCCACAAACCCTGCCAGAGAGTCCAGGACTTGAAGCCCCAGCTTTTCTCATGCTCAATAAGCATCCATTTGCAGAACTCTTCACCCTTAGGGGCTGGTTGTCAGAGTAAGATTATTATTTAAAATAGTAATTCATCACTGCTATGTGCAACATGTCCACTTTCTTACCAGAGAATAGGGTGCTCCACACCACCAGGTAGAAACAAGCAAATGAGGAAAAAACACCCAGCAAGCCCCAGCAAATACTGGAGGGGAGAACAGAGGACTTGTTCCAAATAATGGATCTCCTCTCAACCATAGGTTAGGGGACACAGTCACAACATGCTGGTCTCAAACTGCTCAGCTCCTCTGACACAAATGGTGCTTCTTAGCCAGGTTTCCTGTAACCTTACCTTGAGAATATTCACATGCTTTATGTAATTTTGTTTCACCATACTAACGATTTTAGTTCAACTATTCAATTCATCAAAAGAATCTGTGCATAAAGTCAAATGGTGGACCACGGGAATATGAATTTTCACGCAATGGAGGTGGCAGGTTTTTCTGTTTACTTAAAAAAAAAACCCAACATAGGGAGTTACATTAAAGCAACTTTCTTTTAAGCTGCTGTAATGCCATTCATTGATTAAAAATTAATTACCATTACAAACAATTAATCGCCTTTTAAAGGCAATTTCACAATGAGTCATGTAAAAGTTAGAGATAAAATAACACTAATCATATTTCATTGTCTCTTTATTCATATGAGTTGTTTCTATATTAAATTATCAGAAGCTGTTTTTCCTTTCCGTCTCCTGCCTCAGTGGCTGGAGCACAATCCCTGGTCAGTACAACTGAAACCCACCATCAGCTATTCCTGCTGCCCAGCTCACTGAGACTCCCCAGAGCAATGTCATACCAGAAATTCCTCAGGGATTGCAACATTTTCCCATTTGTGAGAAAGATTTGGTTATTTTTAAGATCTGGAGTGAAGTAAGGTTGGCAGAGAGTCATACAACCATTGCAATTTTCCTCCTACTCCCTTTCTCTGCCCCACCAGGATCCATAAACAAATCCAGAGAGATTTGCAAAGCTCACCTTCAGTGTGACAGCCCTGAGTGACCAGAATTTTGAGCTGACAAGGACATAAACTCCTTTAAGTGAAGTGTGTTATTGATTTGTATGCAGCTACAGTGCAGAGATCAGAGGAAGTTCAAGGCTATACACTGTTGTTAAAATCCTCTCAGATTAGGAAAAAAAAATCTAATTACTTTCATTGAGGTACACAAAATGAAAAATCTATTTTAGTATTTTGAATTTAAAATTGATCAATTCCTTTGTGTAGTTTACCTTTTGAACTGATGGAGGCTTTGTTCCATTGTGTAAAGAACAATTATATCTTAGAATAAACTAAAAGCAAACATACTCTGTAAAACTGAACCACAGATGTTCTCTTATTGTGGGTATTTTAAAATAAATATCAAGATCATGACTCAACAAGATGCATGAAAACATTATGATTATTTAAAATGCTCTTCTGACTGCTAATACAGATGACCCAGGACTGATTCACCCTCACAGCAATAAATTCTCATTTTATTTTTAGTAATTTTCAGGCTGACTCCAAGGTTCTTTGCAGCCACAGGAAGTTCTGCATGGTCGGATGGTCCATTTCTGCTATGCTCATTGGTATTAGTAGTTTATCCACCACTTGCATTATCATCAATGCTTAAAAAAATATGCACGCTAAGTATCTAGAAATGAATTAATTCCACATGATTATCAGAGTCTTCAGCCTATTTAAAATAATCTCATCTGCTTGATACAACTAAGTCTTGTTTAGCCTTCCCCCCCAGTTTGATTCAGCTTTTCTCTATTGTTGTGGCAGACCTTTCAAAATGCATTTGATCAGAAGTTCTTTCTGCTTGATATTGTGGGCCAGTGATTGACAACAGTCCTTTGTGAGAAAGCATTTAAGGAATGATGCAGACTTGTTAGGGAGTTGCTATGTCAAGAAGAGGAATGAACTATAAATTGGAACAAAATGGAATCGCATTTGAAACTTGGCTGGAAGATTTTGCATTTGTGAGGACAAAGGACATTTGACAATCTGAGTCATCTTGCAGCTTTGCCTGTAGCAACTGTCAAATTAGTTCTTAATGCTACAGGGAAAGGGATTGAGTCGCAGCGTTGCTTAAAGTTAAGAGGCTCATCAGTGAATCACTGGCAATATTAACGATTAGGAGCTACACAACAGTATGGCAAAAACACGCCGAATCGTATGCTTACAAAAGAAAGCCAAGAGGTGAACATACTTTTGCTTTCAGATTCCTCTGCCTTCTCCCAGGAATTCTATCTCTAAATTGAGGAAGACAGAGGAAAAAGGAGTAAAACAATTCAATATTTTCTAGATGATGTGCCCTTACAACTATATAGCAAGAGGAAAAATAAGTACTAAATCTGGATTTAGGAAAACGTAGAAGTGAGGTGAGGATGGGAAGTGCTTACCTGCATACAAATTTGATTCTCATGCATGTCTGTCATCCCTCCCTTCTCTCACACACCTTTGACTCCATCCCTTCTCTGCAACAGCTGGAAGATGTGACTAGATGCTACAGTGACTATCTTCCCATCAACACGTGGTCACGTGGTGTGGTGCAGTTAATTAATTTAGACTGTGTGTCCATGCTGGGGATGAGGAAGGGCTGTGTCACACACACTGGTTCCAGTTAACTCTAAGAGAAAAACAAAAATTGCCTGTTAACTATAAACCATATAAACAATGTTGTCCTTCCAATTTCCTCACAAGTGCAAGAAACAGTCATAGCGTTACACTAGTTCAGATGCCAGAGACATTTAAGTTGCTTCACAGAGCACAGTCCCGTCGGTGGATTTGGGTCAGACAGCACTCCAGTGTTAGAAAGCTGCATGCAGAATCCTTGAATTTGAACTATTTTTAAAAACTTGGTGCATTTTCAGGCCAGCAATGACTTTCATGATAATTTCATGTGTCATTTTATAAAGTGGCTTTCAATGCAAAACAAAGAAAACATACACCCATGTTTTTTAAGACTGAAGATAAGACTTGGCTCTCCCATATGATGATCAGCATAATTTCATCTCTTTCAAAATCTCTGTAGGTCCAGCTCAATGTGCTGTATGATATTTTCAGGAATGTATTGTGCCAGGCTCTACGCTGCTTTTCAGAGACACAACTGCACAATTCTACCATTTTCTGGCATGAAAGGGGTCAAAGGGAAACAGAATTAGGTATGTTGTGGGAATGGCCTGAGGTACAATTGCATTGACAACTCATAATGACACTATAGTGTATCTTCTCTCACAAGCTGCACAGGTCTGTCACACAGTAAGCACTGCCCTTTTAGGTGCCTGCACACTGTAATGAAGTCGTGTAACAATGACAAAAGAAGGACGATGAGTACAGTCATCACCTGAAGAGTCTCTTGTAAGTGATGCCAGAGAAAGAAATTTCCTGACCTCTGCAAACACTGAAACTTCAAGTGGGATTGGTAGATCAAAATTCAGTTAAAAAAAAAAAAAGACCTTACAAACAAATAAATGAATTGATACATGGAACTCCCCTGATGCGTGTTTTAAAATAAGTTCTACTTCATGTACTCCAGCTCCTCAGCTCCTACACTGAGCAGACCTGTAGGATTATTTGCCTGGCACAAAAAATACAATCCCAGGATCTCGTCTCCTAACCATAATGAACATTATGCAATCTTTACAGTTATTCACATTTGAAATTGGTCTAAATTTGTGGGGAACTCATTTCAGGTTTATGAAAATTATTTATAAGCAGGCTGGAGTATATTCAGTTCTTTAACAAGCTTTACTATCAGTTAGATTGTTAACTGAACCTGAACATGCAATTCAACTCAACTGGATGAGTTTTGGTAGAAAAGAGATGATTTTTCAGTGCATCTAGTTAAAAGCAGAAAATGATATCCAGCTCAAGGGATTTTGTAATAGATCTATTTGGTACTGCAATTTATTTTTTACTAAATATGTTCAAATTTTGGGAAGAGACGATACTGTAACACCACCAAATCTATAGTAAAAGCTACATTACCTTTCAATAATAATTTACAGATCAGCTTGTGCAATTAAATTCAGAGTGGTCTGCAGGACTGGCACCAAAATGCTTTCTGGATTAAAACTGCCAGTTACGAGAACACCTCTGTTTGATGCTCTGTACTCAGAGCCACTTTGCAAGGCTGAGTGCTAGATTGCAGAGTTTCATTTAGAATTGAAAAGCATGAGAAACCAGCTCCATAAATTGTTTGAGATTCTCTATTTTAAATTTAAAAAAAACCCCAAACATTAACATAAAATATGAGAAGCATCTTTATACCTAATATCTAGTTTCAATTCTTTGCAGCCTCAGGAAATGCTGCTTGCACTTTCAAGTATTTTTTGCAGAAGATTTTTTGTCTTTTTTTGTGAGAATATTTCTCTATTTCTAGCCAAAACCTCTACCAAGTTCTGAGAAAATAGTTCACTGTGTAGAAAATAATTCCCAAGGCGCAACAAATCAAGTCATGGACTCCTAAAACTTCACGTACAATACATACAATTCCTAGATAATTGTAGCAATGTTGAATGTGTGAGCATGACTATTTTCTCCTCACATCAGAAAGAACTGCTGAGAGCACAGAAAACCGCACAACACTGAATGAATTCAGGAATAATTTCCTTCTCTTCCTTCCTAAGAGTGAGCAAAGTGACTTGTTTTGAATGTATCTATTTCCATTCTCCAAACCACCTACACCCCATGCTTGAAAAGACTCCACCGTCAATCCAGAGTCAGGAAATTCATCTCTCTGGTTGACTTTCTAGAAAAACAAAAACAAACAAACAAACAACAAAAAAAAAAAAAACCAAACAAAAACAACAAAAAAAAACCAAACAGAAAAGAACACACGTGATGCTGGTCACTGGTAGCTCAACCTGCCAAAGGTAACAACCATCTAAATAAACTCTGCACATGTGTAAACTAAGGAATATGAGCAATTATGTTTAGACAAATTCCTGAAGAAGGGGAAGCATGGATCTAATTTTCTTGACATCTTTCTTTTTATTTGTTTGCAAGTGGAACATTTGCATTTTCTTAGACCTTATTATGTGGATTAACAAGCAAGGGGGCTCCTCTGCATCCAGCAACAGGTAAAACACCCAGGAGGAACTCAAAAGAAAAACCGACCAAACAAACAAATAACAAAAAAACAAACACGCGAAGAAGAGTAATTAAAATAATTTGTTTCTTTTGTACTAAGAGCCTGAGGGAAGGAATCAAGCTTTATACACTAGTTTGATGAAGGGCTTTTTCTCTTTCCAGGGAAAATATCAATGGAAAACATCCTGAGGGACATAAAAATGGAAGCTCTGAACTTAACGAAGGTTGACAATGACTATTATTGATGTCCTTATCACAGATGACAAGCGGTTTAGGAGACTGTTCTAGCATATTGACACTAGTGGTTCACATGCTCTTTTTTTAAAGTGAGGGTAACACTTACTTCAGAGGCAGTGTTGGAAAAACTTGATGTGCAGAATGACATTTGTCACCCTTCGTTCCCCAGCTAAGAGCAGTATCTTCCCGTTAGTCATCTTTCAAACTGAGTAACAGCTGCACTAACACAAATTATTCTCTATCCGTCAATTTTAATTTCAAGATGAAAAGCAAAGGCAAACTCCAAGTGGAAGAAGAATGTTTCAAGAATAGATCCCTCCTTACCCTCCTCCTACTCACTTTCACAAGAACAGAAATTCAAATGCTAGACTACAGGATAAACGCGAAATGAGAGTCTAGAAGAATTTCTACACTAGCGTGATATCAATTGTGAAATGGTATAAAACATATTTAAAGTATGTCATCAATTTATATTGTACAACTTCGCTGAAACACTAACAAGAAAGGTAGGAAACTGAAAAAAATATTCCAAACATTTTCACCTCCAGACATCAAGAATAAGCACGGTACCCTCAAGGAACACAAGAAGTCATCTAACAAAAACCAGACTTAAATGAATTCCACCCACCCTGCCCCTGCAATCCTGTGCTATAGATACAGGTACTTGCCCATTAATTCTAAACAATACTTGCCATATGCAAAAAGTATGGTACAACTCCAGTCACTCAGGAATTTTCAGTAAGTTTCCCAAAATAAGATTATTAAAAATGATTTCGAAATATTTCTAACTATTCTAGGTTTTAAACCTTTGAAATAAATAAATCAATATACAATTTCAAGCTTTTTAATCTACAACTAAACATACTGAAAAAGTTTTCTTAAAAAGGTATAATCACACCATTCCTGAAGCTTGAACATAAACAAGGCAAACTTGTGACTTTATCTCTGCAACTAGGTAACACCGCACTTGTGTATTGCATGACATACTTGTAAGTCATTAATAGTATCTGAAAATACAAACTCCCCGGCTTATTAATAATGAAAAATGAGATTTTATTAAATAATTGTATCTTTCCATAACACACATTCTGACTCTGCATTGCCTGGAACAAGCAGATTCAACCATCTCTAGGACAAAAACGTTCTTCCTCATTCTATTTTCCATTAGAATAACAAACACTTGCTACAAAAGAAACAAAATCTAATTATTAAAAGAAATAAAAGTGCACAGTTAAATGACGGCAACAAGAATTTTCAACTTTAATATGTATTTCTGATCTATACCAACACTTACACTTCCATGTACAGAAGCCTAGAATACTAGTGTCTTTTATAATGAAGACTCATTAAGATTAAAATATGCAGACCAGAAACCGTCTGCTTGATAAAACATTGCCCAAGATAAATGTATGTACACCTCAGGTTGGATATATTAAAAAAATAATTCCTTTACACGTAAAAAAATTATTCAGATCTTTTCTTTGAAATAGAACAGGAACCAAAATGTGGCTGCGAATCTTACCGCAGGGTCGTGCTTTGGGCCTAACACGACAACAAAGACACAGCCCCAGGGCCGCTCACCCAGCTCCCCCCTCACACACACTCCGGGATGAGAACAAAGCCCAGCTAGAAACTCATGGACTGAGACAAAAGACAAGGAGGGTTCTTCACCTGCACGAACCTCTGTCCTTGCCGAGTCCTTCCCCAGGCCCGGAGCTGCTCCCGCGCTGCCCGCAGAGTCACCACCTGCTTCCAGAACTTTCACCTCCCCCGGCCCGGGCTCTGCCACAGCTGCAGCATCAGAGGCCACTGGCAGCAAATCCCAGCCCACTGACCGAGTTTTCAGCCCTCCTGACGCCTTCAGGGAATGTTGCAGCGCGTTCCTCCAGGAATGCAGGAGGGCAGCCGCCATCTCGCCATGGGCTGCAGGCAAACTTCTGCCTGGGCACCTTCTACCTCATAAACCAAGGGGATCTTCACCCCCGCACTGCCTGGCACCTCTCCAGCTCAGCTCTTTTCTAACTGCTCCCTCTGCTCAGCTCTTATCTCAGCTCTTTCGTATGTTAATGGCAGAGGTTCATCTGTTGTCCCTCTGATGGCGCCTCGGCTGCTCTGGAGCAGGGGCAGCTTCTCACAGGAACCGGCCCTCAGGCCCTTCCTCCGCTACCAAAAAATCCACCAAACCAAACCAGCACATTCCACCCCTCGCCTCTGCGAATCACGTATGAAAGAATCATTAGCAAAATCTACATTTGGCACAAAAATTTTCACCAACTTCACTCACATCGCAAAACGCCCCACACCAAAATAAATACAGCAGCGCGATACCACAGAGAAAGGGGTCGTTTACACACAACCCACCCCTCGCTTATTTACCATAATATTAACAACAAAAATTCCCCATAATCATACCTTAGCCCACTTTTGCCCGTTACCTCTCCTTATTTATATCCTGGTCTCTATCCCATCTAGGTGCCAACAATGTCGTGGTTTGGGCCTAACACGACACCAAAGAACCAGCCCCAGGGCCGCTCACCCAGCTCCCCCCTCACACACACACTTTGGGATGAGGACAAAGCCCAGCTAGAAACTCCTGGGCCCAGACAAAGGACAAGGAGGGTTCTTCACCTATTAAGGTCATTAGCAAAACAGACTCGAGGAAAAACAATAATTTAACGTCACACTAACCCAACGCCCACAGGACACAGACACACCCAGAGCAGCGCTCACCTGCGTTACCCCAGCCCTCCCTTCTTCCCGCCCAAATCACTTTGATCCCCGTTTCTCTCCCTCCTTCCCCCCAGAGGCACAGGGGGATGGGGTTTAGAGTCAGTTCACAGGCTGGTGGTTCCTGCTGCTCCTTCCTCCTCAGGGAGAAGGATTCCTCACAGTCCTGCCCTGCTGCCCCACGGGGTCCCTCCCCTGGGAGAGCCCTGCACGAACCTCTGTCCTTGCCGAGTCCTTCCCCAGGCCCGGAGCTGCTCCCGCGCTGCCCGCAGAGTCACCACCTGCTTCCAGAACTTTCACCTCCCCCGGCCCGGGCTCTGCCACAGCTGCATCATCAGAGGCCACTGGCAGCAAATCCCAGCCCGCTGACCGAGTTCAGCCCTCCCGGCGCCTTCAGGGAATGTTGCAGCGCGTTCCTCCAGGAATGCAGGAGGGCAGCCGCCATCTCGCCATGGGCTGCAGGCAAACTTCTGCCTGGGCACCTTCTACCTCATAAACCAAGGGGATCTTCACCCCCGCACTGCCTGGCACCTCTCCAGCTCAGCTCTTATCTCAGCTCTTTCGTATGTTCATGGCAGAGGTTCATCTATTGTCCCTCTGATGGCGCCTCGGCTGCTTTGGAGCAGGGGCAGCTTCTCACAGGAGCCACTTCTGGGGCCCTTTCCTCACTACCAAAAATCCCGTCAAACCAAACCAGCACAGATGTGATTTGAAAAACAGCTGCAGAAATCTTCACTCGATTAGTCCAAGTTATAAACCTCTTAAACAAACCCCTACCCATTTGCTCTTCTTGGAAGAGTTCTTTGTGTGAAGTTTCCAGAGTCCATTTGCACTAAGAAGAGTTTTCCTCGCAATAAACTCTCATGTCCTGCTGGCTGGGCTGGTTACAGAGATTTAGCTGGAAAACTGAAGAGCAGGACAAATCGGCAAAATGACTGCATGGAGCAATGGACTCTGTAGGCCCATTACATAATTAAAACAAATTCCACTAATGCAAGGAAAACAATCTCCTCCAGCACAGACCCTTCTGTTTTCTTCACTGTCAGACAGCTAGTCATGGCTAGATGTTCAAGTAAAGAAACATGCCTCAAATGGAGCAGAATTCTTCATGGGGGTAGAGGTGGAGCACAGAAAAAAAAATCTAGTCAGGTAACAATCAGTATATTAGTTTAGTACTTAATATACCCCGTTTCATATTTATGTTGTTAAAAGGTTTTCATTCATCATTGTCTATTACACATAAGGTTTTTTTTTAAATGATGCTGTATCTATTTCACACTTTACCAGCAAATTCATGCCATCTAAGAATGACTAACTAGTTCAGTATTTCACTAGGAGTCTACCAAGTCTACAGGATGCTTAGGCAAGCAATTAAAAAAAAAACCCATTGTCTGATGGAGTTCTTTATTTCCACTAGAGCTTTACAGAAATTGCAGTCAATGTGGAAGTAGCCAAGAGTTATGAACTGTCAACATGCTGATAAGAAAGTAAGCAATGTAAAAGAGAAGCCAGCAATTTGAGTCTCACAGCATGGTACACTGCTGGAATGGTTTAAATCATAAGCCAAATGATTGTTATTATTCAGATAGTGCATGTCACGCTTACAGAAAAATTGTGCATGTTAAAAATGACTGCCATTAAAAAGATAAGTCTCACAGGGGGAAGGGACCTCAAGCCAGTAAACAGACAAAATGCATTACAGGAAAAAAAAAAAAAAAAAAAAGGCAGGACAGAAAAGGGAAGTCTTTTCTAATTACCAGATTCAGCTATCATTTATAGTACTCTTTACTACGAAGAAAAGGCTGGAACAGAGAGAGATACAAGGGCAGTAGATGTAATTATTTTTTTTAAAGCAACAGAATCTCAGTTAGAATTTAGAGTATTGAAAATACGCGTATCTGAAAACAGATACTGGATCTTTGTAGACAAGTGTTTGGCATTGGTGAGAGGAATTCTGCACAAAACCAGCATTCTTATTTAAATGTCAATATAAAAAAAAGAAAGATAAGGCTGACCCAGAGGAACTTAGAGAATCATGTGCTTCCACCAAGAACACAGAAATGTTTTCCTAATCACAAGAATGAAAACCTGCACAATCATCTCCCCTGTATTATAACCAGATTAAAATACCAGGAAAAGAAATATCTCTCAAAACAACAGTTAACGGGTAACCATTTTAGTTTGTTGTTCAGGAGGCCAGAAATAGAGAACTTCCTCCCTGTGACAAAATACCAGCCACCTTTGTAGTGTTCTCCTAGCACACAGCACTGGCCAGAAGACAATTTTTATCTTGTCAGCTTGGAATCCTACCAGCAGCTGTATGGTAACTGACATGGAAGGACAACATGTTAAAGAATGCTTATGAGTCAAGATTCAAAGTATTTAAATTCAGAGAGAACCATGATCATATATGATGTCTAAGAACCTTCTACTCAAACCAATGAATTTTCTTGTATTAATTCCTGCTTGACTAGGACATTTCAGAGAAAGCCAAAATATTGTTTTATTTTTTTTAAGTTACTGCTGATGGACAATCTACCAACATTTTTGGAAAATTGTTCCAGCGGCGGTTTATTCAATGAATAGCATGAGATAAAGATGTTATGAAGAACCTACTTGCACTTTGCATGGAAAGTTTCATTGATCCTGTACCATCTTCTTACAGCCAAGAATATGAACTTAGACACACCTAGTGCCATAGGCTCTCATCTGGTTTTTGAAGACACACTTATTTCTCTACTGTGCTGTCAAATACTCTTGAGGACACTCTACCCAGTGTTATCATCTCTCTCAGAATGCCAGTACTGGAGAGCTCAACTTCCACAAGCTCTACAAAAGCCAGCTTATTTCTCAGCAGAACTGATGCTCAGGCTGAATTTGTAACCCTTCCAAGCCACATGGTGACTTTTCTGAGTTTCAAGGGTGTCTCTACAGTGACAGGGTAACTCCTCCTTACATGCACCTTCTCATTGCCACTTCTCAGCTGCTAGGCACCCAGCTTG
Organism: Apus apus; assembly: GCF_020740795.1. Taxonomy (NCBI): domain Eukaryota; kingdom Metazoa; phylum Chordata; class Aves; order Apodiformes; family Apodidae; genus Apus; species Apus apus. The sequence goes on along the minus strand of NC_067293.1, from coordinate 15,419,278 downwards.
CATAGCCATAAATGTTCTATTCTCAGGATCTTTCTTCCAGGAAACGTTTAGATCTGCTTCTCTTGAGCTCTGACATTACCCCAAGCTCCTCTGCTGCCTCAGACTGTGAGATGGCTGAGGAGTGCAGATGAAAACACAAGCGTGTTGCACAAATTTCTGACACTTTGTATATGCACCTTATCAAGTATACGGGTAGCAGAACTAGACACTTAACTCCTGTTATTATCACAGCCACGTTAAATTAAAAGCTTCTGGAATTTTTCTATTTGATACTCTCTTCTTCACATAACTAAGAAGCATATCAGCCCCCTTGGGCATTCAGACAAGCTTACGACTGATTGCCCATTCCAATTCAAGTGGATTATCCACTGTAGTTGCAGATTGCTTCCAGAGTAAGTCTGGAGGGTGGAGGAGATTCTGTAAAAAGTATTCTTTATTCGTAGGAGCAGAACATTCTTTACTTCTAGCCATTTCAAAGACTCATTATTTACTGGCACCAAAATCCACTTTAAAACTAATACGCGAGAGAAATGCTCAGTATAGAGCATGAGTAGAAGGGTAGAAGTCATCTTTAAAAGTTATACTCAAGGCAATCACTTCGTACCTCTCTTCATAATGCCGCATATTTTTAGGTACCCATTCTGAATATATTTTTTAAAAGAAAACACTGAGCTCACTGTATTTTAAGACTCCTAAAATACTCTTATACATTTGAAGGATTTTGTGCTCCAGGCCAATAGTTCATCATCTCTGTTTCTCCGTTACTTGTGAAACTAGATGAGAAAATCAGGTTATCAGTCTCAAAGCCCTTTAGGAGAAAGATGAATTAACATGACAATTCAAGTTCATGGAGGAAGATACTTGTGCAAAGTGTGCATGACTTATAAATTCATTTAACATTGACTTTGCAATTAAGTTAGCTTCCTTCCTTAAAGATACTGCAGTAGAATTGAGAATGTGGTAGGTAAATGAAGTAGCAACTCAGAAGGCTGAACTCATGCATTACCTTTTACTATCATTGGGATAACTGTTTTTTTCCAGAAGTCTCCAGGTCTTTCAGAAGTCTTCAGCACAAAATTATGACAAATATAAGAGAAAAAATGTGGCTGGGACTTTCATGTTTAGAGGAAAAATGGCAACTGCAGAAGGAAAGGACAAGCATAGCTGCTATGGTCCACAATATGGTTAGGAAAAGTCACATCTTTAGCACAGTTTGTTGTTACTGTATTCTGGAGGGCAGTCTCTATAGAACTGGTAGCTGGCGTATAATGCATTTAACCATGCTAATATGTTAATGCAATTTAATTTGCTCATTTCAGCACATTGCTTAAGTGTCTTCTGAAAGACTCATAATAGAAGCACGAAGGTGGCATGAATGAAATATGAATAGAAATGTATGTAAATCCCAGATGAAGCAGCAGAACAAGACTCGGAAATGATGTCCTGTATTGATCACAGAGGAAACTGTACCCAATGATAAAATGAGGAACGTGCTGCTTTTGTCAAAACCAGGAATCCTGTGCTCTGATACGCCCACAGCCACAGCCTGTGTTGGCAGGAGATCTGGCAGTCTGCAAGCAGGGCAATAGCATCAGGGTGACAGCATGCCACGTAGCCTGCTCCTTTTCCTGTTTGCTCCCCAGAAAAACAGACTGTCATCATATAGATGGGTCTGTCTCAAGCAGAAACAAGACAATGAGATAGCAGCCTTGCCTGTGATTTATGGAGAATAGCGCAGGCAAGGCTTGGAAGCAAATGCCCACTCCACAACAACTGTGGACCACAAACAATCTGAAAGTCCTAAAATTAGTTTGCTGTTGCCACAGAAGAACCTCAGAGACATGATTCAGTGGGAGACAGGATTCAGTAGTTGATGTTTTTTGTCCTGTGTCAAGCACAGGTGACTGGACAGATTATCTGGGCACACAGGTCTGTGCTTGAGTATGTTTTGAGATAGATGATGAGTAACATCAGTTTACTGACAGGTTTTGTAAAAACAGATTAAATAGATTACAACATCTGCTGGTGTAACTCCTCACAAATAGAAAAAGTAAAGCCTTGAACTTCCAGTGGAAAATAAATGGTTGCAAGAGAGGAAAGGTGACTGTGTCATTACTTCAAACACGTATAGCTTTTGCTGAGAAAAATGGCCCTTCTTGGAAGATGTCATGAAACTACTTATGCAGGATAAACACATAAAATGAAGACAAACTGATAGTTTTCATGCAATATCAAGCTTAATTTCTCTCTCCTGTGGTGGCTTTATGTTTATATACACAGCTTATAAGATCCAATTTAGGGGAGAAAAGAGATAGACACCTTGGTACAAGGCCCTGTTACTTTTATCAAAAGCTCTTAGCTAAGGTTCTATCTCTACATTTTTTAAAGAGTTTCCAGAAATAAGCAGCAGTAGAGTAAGTGCAGCAAGAGAAGAAAAATCTGTCAAAGAGTAATATACTCTTAAAGTCCAGCAGAAAAACTAGTGCCATAAGTTTGGAGTTCCTGGAGATGAAAAGGTACTTAGGTTACTGCAGAATAATATTAAAAAAAAAAAAAAAAGGCACCAAGAGGCCCAAGTACTCAGGCTATGGACTAATATAAATTGCAGATCTATACCTAACATCCTGCTCCCACTCAGCAACCCACCAGCCAAAGAGTCCAGTGTTGGGATTCATACACAAGACAGGTAAGCAGTGGAAGCAGAGAGCATGGCCAGGGCCTCATGTACTCCATGTCATGGCTCAGTGAATCACTGACATTGCATTTTAAATCTGCTGTATTCTAATGATCTCCTGATTATAACAAATGTCAGCATAGCTGAACTTTACATATGTGACTAGTTTATTAATTAAGTTAATCTATAGTTTTAATCTGTACTTTTGGTTTTTTAAGATGGGGTAAACAGTCAGCAAAAATAGTTTTGTTCATCACTTTGTTTTCCAAATACACTTATAAGCTGTTTTTCTATATTTTTCTATAATTGCTCCAGGTCTGATGTAACAGGAATAATAATCTATGTTAAGATCCTACAGTTCAATTGAAAAAAAAGGGTTTTGAATAATTAGAAAGAGGCAGACAGGAAAGTACAGTTCTGACAAGCATGGGATGCAGGTTCTTGCTCACCTCATGGCCAGGAGGCAGCATTACAACAATGCCAAGACTGAGGTGCTACAAGCATTAGGATACATGAAAGACCAGCTTCCCAGAGACATGTACATGGTAGTTGTCAAGACAGAGGATGTTGAAAAGCTACTGCTGTAAGTGAGCCTTGAGATGATGTAGCTGTTTGCTGTGACAGGTGTTTCTGTAGACAACCTGCACAGAAAAAAACTGTAACACGTGAGGACCTGGAGAGATGTCCAAGTCAAGAAGCAGCCCTTTAAGAGAGGCAGAATGGTGGTGATCTTGGTCTCACAAGCAGACAGCACTGCAGGCTGCTTATTAATATCTGTGTCCATGTCTTGACATAAGAGAAAGTCACAACTAGTAAAACTCAAAGACGGTTAATTCTGCCACGACCACACTGAGTGACAAAGGCTAGAACTTCTGAAAGTAAAGATTTGTTCCAGCATTGAGACTGGAGCCCCATCACCATCTCAAGCTAGAACATAAGTTCATTTCTCGTTCAAGTTTAAAAGCTTCCTATTCTTCCACCCAGATGAGTGAAGAAGAGGCTGCCTTCCCAATGCAACTGTAGTTGAATTTCACACAGCATTACAGACACAGAGTGTGCAAAATCTAAAGCTTTACAGTGTCATCTGGTTTCTACAGCACAGCTGCAGACAGAGAATATCACCATAAGACACCAGAGGTTTTGCCAGAATTCAGATGAATAGGAGCTTAATAACTTTCCTTTGTATTTGTCACTTCAGATAAAAATATTAAATTTCTATTTTGCACTTATAATGTGCCTTTGAGTCACAGGAATACCAAAAAATACAATTATACACAGAGATAATTTCCTTCATTACTGAAATGAATCCCCCTTTGGGATAATGAGAGAGTGAAGAGTGTGCACCAAATTGAGAACATTATTATGTTCAAAGACAAATCTGTATATGAGTCTAGCAAGATGCATGGACTTTGATTTCCAGACAGGTTCAAGCCAGGTAGCTCAGTAGGAGAGAGCAATTTGGTGCTTTGAATATCCAGCCACAAAGAGCACAATTAGAGCTGCTGTACAGCAAGTTCTCTTCAAAAACATGAAGGTGCACCTGCAGCCAGAGCACTTAATAAGGCATGTGTATCAGCCACTGCCAGGGAGGCTTTCCATGGCATGCAGAAGCTCTGAGGTCACATCAACTTCTAAGTGTTGCCCATTGAACTTTCAACACCGTTTCTGAGGACCGGTCTTAACTTAGTCTTAACACAGCTCAGATTAGCTTAAGTGCTCAGTAGTAATAGAACTGTAACACTGGAAACTGTGACCTTGCCCTCCCAACTGTTGAAGCTTTCTCAGACTCCAGCCTCTTTGAAAGCCTTCAGTTAACAGTACTAATTACATCTGCCTTTTCCTGGGTTTAAAAGCAGTGAAACATTGTTTCTAGCCTGACTGAAGCAATGTTAGAAGTCTCAAGAAAAGACCTTTCTTTTCTCAAACCTCCAAACTTGTTAAGTGCAGAAAGTCTGCCACCCTGAAATGGCACAAGATAACATCTTATTACTAGATTATATATTCAGTCTTACACAGAAAACTATTCACTTCAGGCATCAATTTGTCTTATTTACACATTACAAAAAGCCCAGAAATAAAAATTATTGACCATGTTCATCACTGCCTCAACATGCTGTTTCTGAAAGCTATAGACACTTTGGCTATCACCTACAGAGACCACAGGTACCATCAAACAATTGTCACCAGAGAAGCCACTTCACAAGCACTTCTTTCTAGTGCGTTTTATATGTAGACGCATGCACACAAAAATATTACTACCCTGCACTAAAGACAGAAAAAATTATCACTTGTAGCAGAAAAATCCTTCAAACAGTAAAACTGTATGTTTTTAAGTAGCTCTATCAGTAGAACTATTTAGGTCATTCTGTCTCAGACATGATTGGCATCAAATACAGCAGCTCTGTTGTCATGTCCCAAGTAAGAAATACAAAATAATGAACTTACATAGCAAAGACTCTGGAGCAATCATACAAACCTCTGTCTTACAACCTCCTAATTGAATTAGATAGTTCAGCTATACATCTGCCTTATCACATGGTAACCTTTCACTTCAGAGGCATCTGGATCACATATATAAATCTCTCCTTCCTAGATGCCTTGCACTGTTCAGCAACTTAGCTGAAAGGATTTATCTCCACATCCAGCCACTCAGGGACACAAACACATTTCTGCTTAGTGAAGGTGTCTGACCCTGTCTACAAGAAAGAAGTACTAGGAGCATGTGCAACAACAGACCTTCTGTGAGACTCCCCCAAAATATCTTAATATTTAATATTAATATTTAATTTCAAGAAAATTTGATCTGTCTAGTATATAGGGAGCTACTTGGGATGGGGAAGTTCCCTCCTTCAATTAATATGTAGAGTAAGACATTGGTGTGTTTATGGGGATGAGAATGTAAGTCTGAATTTCTCAGACATTATGCTTAAAAGTAATGTTTGTGTCCTCTCTATCTCTCACCTCATCATCCCCCGCCTTTCCCTTGCAAAGATTTAATTATTTAATGCCAAGTGCAATAACATCAAGAGAGACCAAGAGCATTCTTCCATGGAATACTTCATAGCACACTAATTAGGTCTCTTCTGAGAGATTTAACAATCCCTGTAGGCAGAAGAGGGAACTGAATCTGCTCTCTTCTAATCCCAGCGACCGTCCTCGTTTTGTGCTATTGCAAAGGGGAGCAGAGGGCTCCTAGTGGCTGCCTTTTGTAAGAAAGTTTCTGCTCACGCCTCCCTCCAGCTGTAGATGAGTGCCCTGTTCATTTCCTAGAAACTGGTTAGAACTGAGACAAAGCTCGCTGTCCAGCCCTTGCTAGTGTTTATGCAGATTACACAGCCTGCCGCTCAACGGGCTGCCTTCCATCCGGGTGTATTACCAGCTCTTCCTCCATGGAAAAGAAACTTAAGTGCCTAATTCACAACTGTGAATTCCACTAGGTACATGTCTGCATGTGAGGCTTTGGCTCCCTTCAGCTTATGCAGTAAGAAATACGAAAGCAGTGAGCCATGCAGGGAGCACACTTTCATTGATGGCAGAGCAGGCTGCTGAGGGGTGAGGAACACATGCTGGAAAGGGAGCACCAGCATCAAGCAGCTGCCAGGAGGAAAGCAGCATATAAAATAGCAAGCTTTACTTTCCTCATGGTTTTGAGCTTCTGACCACACCATGACTACAACATCACACTTTGGCCAGCAGAAATGGGATTTTGCAGTGCATGGGAGAAGTATGAGCAAACCAGAGGATTAGCAGGGATCTGAACATTGCATCTGATTGCAATGAAACATCTTACATATATATTTGGGCCATTACTTACAGGTGACATAAAACAAGAGCAGAAGAATTGCTTAAGTGGCTGTAATACTCAGTTACCTCTCCTCCTATTACAGATCACGGATGCGTCCAATATTTCTGCTCTTCCCTTGATCTCTTCACTTTTGCCATTGAATATTTATCAGTAACAAGCTATGATAAAAAATAAGGACAGTAAATAACTGTTTTTTATTAAGGCATGGCCAGTATTTTAAGAGTTATTGTAGTGCTTTTTGAAATCAACAGAAATCTTTCCCAATAATTAAACTAATCTAAGAAGAGCCTTCCATTAAAAAAAAAAGTTGCAATACAAATATTAGTTATGTCAAAAAAAGATCAAATTATCTTTTTTCAACCAGAGTAAAAAAGTTAGGGGTTTAATCCAATTTTTAAGTTGCTGCTCTTTATTTCTACCAATTAATGGTAATTTTGAACTTCACCTCATGATACTTGATTAGGCCTCTTAAATATACTTGAGTTTATACACTCTTCTTTTGTGTAATTCGTTAATCACTGTTCAATAAATGCTGTCAGAAAGCTGTTGTCTTTGATGTCTTATTGTTCATTGCATTCTTTCTTGTTGGTAGTTAATCAAATGCTCCCCTGCTGTGGTCAAAGCACAGTTTGATAGCAGTTTCAGAGATGATTCAGCATTAAAACACAGAGCTTATTTTAAAGGTTCATTTTTCCTTGTACCATGTTAAACCGAAAGCTTTCATTTTGCAGTCCTTAGCAAATGACACATTTGTTGTCATGCTCTTATGACTGGGTAGCTCAGAAAATAGTACTAAGTTCTGCCATCTAACTGAAGCACACTGTAATGACTAATTATCTGCAGCTCTGAAATGAACAGCCAAGTTTCCACTGTCAATCACAGCGAAATACTATTTTTTCTTTAGAGATCGGAATTAGAACAATTGTCAAAATGTGTTAAAATTTCAGGGGGCAGTAAGTCAAATGAAAGCATCCAACAGAGAAAAAATTCCATCCTGGGATAAAATGAACATTTTCATTTCTGATGTTTGTTCAAGGCAGATTTATATTGAAAACATTCAGAAAGAAATTCTGCAAAAGCAATAGTTAGTGGACAGACTGAAACCAAATGAAGTATCAACTCAGGACTGTATGGAAGAGGGGAATGCAATGGGACCAGCAATCCTCACTGAAAATAAAAATAAATGTATAACCAGACTACTATAAAATACTGAGGGTTTTCATAGGACTTTGGCATTGCCATGCTTATTTGCTTTAGAATACATCATCAGTGTTTTGGGCCTTTATATTAAAATCATCTAGACTAATTATTATTTCTTTTCATTTTCAGAGATCTTATCCCTCATTGCCTGATCCCCCCAAAAACTGCAGCTGTGCAACTGAAGCAGCAGGAAAACACAGGAAGATAGCTATCAGATTAATGTATAATATAATCATCTTTTACTTGTGAATTTGTATACCTACATAAGACAAATAGCACAAATAAAAGTGAAAAGAGACAATTCTGAATATTGTAAATGTAAAAAAAAGCACTTATAAAACCCTGGTAAGCTGGAATTCTAAGTCCAGAGATAAAAGATTTAGATCAAAATGACCATTTTCTCATTTAGAGAAAATGACCAAAAGCACCAAAATAATTCAACTTTAGGAATAGCTGAGATAAAGGAATAATTTTTAGCTGCACGGTTCAAGTTGCTTGGGAGATGGAGAAATAAAAAAATATTTATTGCCTTAAATCCACAAGGATTATTAGGAAAAATGTTCATGTCTGTGCTTTGTGTGTTATTGAAGTATTAGTTTTGCTAGCTAACCTGAGATCTAACCTGTTTTGCAAATACAAAACGGCACGATTAGCATCCAAACTTCAGACCTGCTTAGAAAGTTCATTAAAGTTCTTAAAAACTCTTCGGCATTACTGACACAGAGGAAGCACTTCTACAAAGAATGCTGTTACTCTACATAATAGTTTTATAAATAATATATAAAAAACAACTATATTTAGCAAAGGATAAACACTAGTCCCTAAGAAGCAGCGAATGCACTTTTAGGCAGTTAGGAGCCTGCCCTACAGCATCGCTGTTCCCTGGGCTCTTCTTCTGCAGAAGAATCTAGTGATAGTCACCTATTGCTAAAACACTCCAACTAGTAAGACAAGATCTTGGGGTGTGCATAGGAGAAATATTCCAGAATCTCTCAGATTGTGGCAGAGATGGGTAAATGTAATTAAAAAATAAAATGGTTTAAGTATCTTTATAATAGACATTTTATGGTACAGATAATGACAAAACCCACCTGTATTATCGTTGGATCTCTGTCCTGTGTGGTTTTGCAAGAGCTTTCATGAAGAATACACCTCTGTAATTAAGATAAGAGCTTGGTGGACTATTAATTTTCTAAGTTTCTCTTTGCTATCTGCTATTTCAATTTTTCCCTTGCTTGAGACGAACAGAAGAAAATATGGTATTTTACCTTGCAAGCACTTTCTGTAGATTTTTTTTTTTTTCAAATGACTGAGGGAAAAAAATACTTTCTTTCTCCAGACACTAGCATTCCACCTGAAAAATCCCCATGGTCTCAAGTACCATTTTCTGTTCTGTTCAAGTCTAGAAATAAAAACACTTAACACAGAGTCAGCCTGTTCATTCTTGTTACTATACACCTCTTGATCTTAAGAAGAGCAGTATAAAAAGTTAAGGAAAAAATCTGAAGGGTGTAAATCCCTGCTGTTCTAATACCAGGCAATGAGCTATTCAAAATGCAGAGGCTGATTTGCTGAGGTTCCGAGGCAGTAACACCACCTCTCCACTGCTACCTGCAGTGCTCCAAGCAGCTCTCTTCCCAGCAGCATCTGAAATTCACTGACCTTTTTAGCCAGACCCTTAGCTTACATTGCCCAACTTCCGTGTGATATCACAACTGTCAACCTACACTGCTCTCAGACAGGTAAAATTGGAACAACCTTTCAAGAGGAAAGAATTGACACCAGTGTTCTGATTCACAATAAGCTCTATGAGCTTCTCCATGGAGGAAACTCTGAGAACATTTTAAAAATCTGCCCACAAATAGGAGGCAAAGCAAGAAACTAAATTGTGTTTTGTTGTTGCTTTTTGTGTTTGCTTGTTTTTGCAAATTGAGCAATTATTTAGAAAAAATAAATTAAAAAGGCAGCTTCCACAGCAACTTTCCAAAGGGCTTTCATTAAGGTGTTTAAATTTAAAGATTTTTGCATTCTGAGCCAAAAGCAGAAAAAAACCTCTCTGCTGAATGCCTGACCCATAGATTCAAGAGTATTCCTTTAATTTAATCTAGGGTAGCACTGAGTCTTTTCATATTAATTATTTCTTTGTTCCCTGTTTTCAGGAAGTATGATCCTCCAGGGAGAAGGAATTTGACTCATACTGCATTAGTTTCCACCTAGCAAATCTGCATTCACAATGTAAACTTCCCCACTCTCTTGTAAGACGTATTCCAAGGCATAATTATATGGAGATTCAAAATCTTTTTGTTTTCTCACTGTAAAACTGTTGCCAACAGCTCCTCTTCAGGACACAGGCTGACTCTGTATCTTATCACAACATGTAAAATGTCTTCAGTATCTTAATTGTCTTTTTTTCTTAAGGTTTTTTTTTGTATTTCAGTGATTATCTCTGTCTTTTTATCCCTTTTTCTCTTTTCATTGTTCATTATGTGTCCATATTTCCCTATGGGCTTCCAGAAGACACTGTCCTAGGATCCCATTCTCCTCTCTGCTTTGTCTGCAACCATTTTCATTTTTAAATTTAATTATCCTTATTAGCTCCTTTCTCTGCTCTAGACTAATTTTCTTCTGTTTTGCCTGTTTGATAACCTAATCACAGACAGCTAGTTTGGAGATGTAGTTCAGCCTATTTAAAACAGCTCTTAATCCTTCCCCAGAACTTCATTTCTGACCACCAGACAGACCATCAGGATCTTGCCTGGCATGCAGAATTATAAAATAGGGAGCAAATTTGACAGGGATCCCACTTAGGCTGTATCTTGTTAATTCTTTCTGCACACTAGCACTCATTTTCCCTTCTGTGAGAAGCAGCTACCATTCAGTTCCTGCAGGCAGAACACCACATGCATCCTGCTGCTGGTCCTGACTGATTCTGTCCTGTCCCACTCACACGTAGAGAGAATGCCATGAGAGGCATTCTCATTATATGCATCTCCATTTCCCTTACTCATGATTAGAAAATTAAGTACTTTAATATAACAATAAATACAATTTTTTACTAGTTCAGGCTAGTTTATCAGCTCACTACTTTTCCTCATCATTGTCTTGTTACATTTTCTGTGTCTTATCTCTATGTCAGTACTTATCAGATACCTCTTATTGACTAGTATGAGGGAAGGGACAAAACTTCCCCTCTGAGCTGGACATTCATACTGGCTTCAGAACTTCCATTTTTCATACACCAAGATACTTTACCTCAAAATTCTCCTTTGAAGTAAATATTACCTGCTTCTTGCAAGCAGGAAACTACAGAAATGATCACATCACCAAGACGACATTGTATTAAATTGAAAAGATACTTTTAACCTTAATGCCACCTGGAAAATACCTAATTTAGAAATACAGGCTCCTGAAATGCTCAGCAGAGGTGAGTGCTTCCAGAGGGAAACTGACCAGCAACATTACAAGGAATCTGGCTGCTCCTAAGTAGACATTGCTCCTAAGTAGACATGCTGGATCACACCTGTTGTGGTTTTGAGTTTCTGTGTGTGTGTTTTAGGGGTTTTTTATACAAACATCTTCCAACTGACTCTGCAGGTAATTTTGAAAGTTGGTCTAAGCCTACAAACTTAAATATGGTGCTGGGATAACCCAGTAAAGTGACTTGTGCTGCCTCTTGAGGGAAGGCTCTGGCAAAGTCAAATATTGATGATCGTTTCTTTCTCAACTGAGTTCAGATGCATCAGCACACTAAAGCACTTCCCCTCACTATGTTGTTTACTATATAAGTAGGAAGAAAGTGCTTAGACCAACCTCTAAACTGACACTAAATATGATCATGCAACAAGATGCAGCTCCATCTAGGCATGTGAAAAATACTACACTCTTATTACAAAATGGTATATGTACATAACCTGTGTATGTAAAAATTCAGTATATACAAATTAAAATAAACACTGTGTGTGCATATATACATACAAATCTAATACCAGTACTTACACTGAATAAAACTTACTGACAAATACAAAATTCTGCAGCAGAAAAGGAGCAGTATGCTGCAAATGGCACATTTCAGGAGCATAAGAGATTTTTACCCATTCTTTATGATCAATTACATTGCTAAGCTGAACAAAAAATGTTATCTATCATCTTGACTCAGAACTCAAATGTGCTGTCTTCACAGTATTTCCAATGAGAGGTGGCATACCCATTTTTATGCCAGGAAAACTGACACAGTTACTTACCTAACCCATACCAGAAGTTGTTAGCTGAACTGAAAATTGAAGTCAAATAACCCAGCTATTACTGCTGTGCTTTTTCTATTAGGTTATTGCTCTTAGCATGGCAGGCAGCATGAGTAGCATGAACAAGATTAGTGTTTATTTCATCCACGGCTGATATCCATGTTATCTTCATATTTAGGAAGCAATTCATAATTTTGGCATTAATTTGTTCCTTTAGGTGCAGGTATACTATTTTCTATGCTGCAGAAGTTCACACAGTCTGTAGCTTGACATGCTGGACCACAGCTCAGAAAGGACAGCAGAGGGAAAATAAACTGATCACTTTGATTTAAAAATGGGATTTAGAATGAAAAAACATTGATAGAAGCTTTATTTACAAGTGTTTTCAGGTGTCACTGTTACAAAGCATAGAGCCCAGACTGCCACAGATTTTGCAAAAATAATCCAAGTATTTGCACAAAATATAATATTCTTAAAATATTAAAGTTTATTTGTAATTGGGTTGTAATTAGTGGCAAAACTCATCAAGATGAGACTAAAATCAAGATAAGTTATAAAAGATTAGTGTGTTTTTTCTGTTCAGCACAACAACCTATCTCATTAGTGTGGAGAATTTTAATATTTAAGTTATCAAAACAATAGAGTTCATATCCCAGCAACTATTAAATTAGTTATTTTGTGCATGAGAAAATGGAGTTTTAATGTAACCAAGAGTCAGTTCTTGTTCCTTCCATGTTATCTAGAGTTTGAGTCTTTCCCTCTGAGTGATTTTTAGTAAAAGAGGAGATGTTTTTTGTTATAGTTTCAAAGGAAAATAAAAGAGCCAGGTTGATATGCCATTAAACTGGCATATCAATTGTTAAACTGGCATACTTTAGAGTTTAGATTTTAGGACAATGAGGTTTGTGTTTGTTTTTAAGGGGAAATTTTTATTTCTAGAGTGGTAAAAAAACCCAACCTGACAGTAAAGCAAAAATGAATCCCCTATAATGCCTTTATTTATTTTGCTTTCTTTCTAAGTTGGTAAATATACACTCAGATCTTCAACTTAGTTGCTTAAGAACATTAGATTCTGCTTGTTACCTGAAACTACCATGGAAATGCCTTAGGCATCAGGCCTGCATTTCAGCACTTGCCATGGCACATGGTGCAGGTTATAGGCACATCCTGTGTTTACCACCACACCACAGCTACAAATTCTGCAACATACTGCACTAAAAGGACATAAGAACTTGATAACTAGTTTGTAAGGCTCTCTGTAGACAGCACAAAGGCAATATCACCTGAACCATCCCAGAAGGGCACCGTGGATGCATCGTTCTGCCTGGAGTCCTGCAGCGTGGCTGGAGTGCTCCTCTTGGCTCATGCTCTGAGGCTCTGGAGAACTGATGCAGCTGTTCCTGTTGGCATCAGCCAGCACAGCAAAACGTGCTCCAAGCTTTAGAAGCTGACTGGTGGCTGCTGGTGAAGTTCTGAGAGGAACGAGACCACTCTATGGGAAACACCATGCTTTTTGTTTATCCTTTTTGCTATACATGGCTTGTCACAAAGGTATGTGGTAGGATTTTTGATGCCCTGGAAAGGTACAAATAGAGATTGCTCAACTGTGTACAGATTGATTTTTTTAAAAAATGCAAATTCATATCAACAGTCATCCAAGAGTGTCACCCAATCAAGATCTCTTAGTTAATCTGTTCATGAAATACAGTAAGATGCAAGCAAGGACTAGACAACCCTAATCAAGAAGAATGATTCTGTCATTAGATGGGATTGTTTGTTAGCCCTAGAAATTAGAGAAAGTTCTTACAGCTCAAACAATAACAGAGTTTATTGCCTCTGTAGTAATTTTTTCCCTTCACAGTCTCATGATTGCAGTAACATTTTGATCTTCATTTTAAGTTGTTTGGATTTTGCTGCTTCCACTGTGGTACTTTTAGGCTATAGTGAATGAAGATAATACATTATCTTAATAATTTACCATCACAATAATGCAGTCGCAGGTTTGGTTTTGTTTTTTTCTTAAGAAAGTCAAGAGAATCTGATCTTAATGACATATTTTATGTGACCTTGCCCCTCTTATATCTATTCTCTGCTTGTGTCTCTTCATCAAGCTACAGCCATTTCACAATATAGTGAGTTGAAGAAGAAGCTGCAGTAAGAAAAATATTGGGGTTTTCAGATATGGGAGTATGTCGGCAACACCTAACTGCCACCTCTCTAAGAGACTTGAACAAAGAAAGTGGGAACACACAGCAGAATGGCAGGTGTAATTCCATTAGCATACTACAAGTTGCACTGGTACCTGGCAATCAGGATTAATGAGGGTCAATATACAGCGCTCATTGCTAATAAGCACAGGAAGAAGTAAATCAGGATCCCACTCATTTTTGCTTGACAGAAGGCAGTCACAGATCACTTCCAACACTTCCCTTGATGAATGATATGCCATGCTAGATGAGGCAGAGCTTATTTGTGTCATTACAAATGCGTAAAGAAAGCTCCCCTGGGCTATCAGCAGGTACGTTTTACCCTCCCTCTGTATGAGTTATGAACATGTTTGCAACTGAGTCTCTGAAACTATGTGCACAACAACTTAAGAGTTACTTCATGAACATCCTCCAAAATCAGACTTACCATGCATGCAATCACCTGTCTCAAATATATAGATGCCTGCTTCACATCTCCACAATTCCTCATGGCTGTTCACATCCTCATCCTTGTACGCTGGCCAGCAAGGTCTGCAAATGGCAGGCATTAATGAGAGTTGTTTATATGGATGCCAAACAGATTCATCCACATTTACACAACTTGATTTTGTATAGAATAAGTACTGTGATGTTGAATAACCTGAAGATGAGACCCGAGGCTTGCTCCTACCAAGACACGAGTTTAAAAAAAATAAAATAAGGTGAAATACAACACTGTAAGTATAAAATGCTGTAGAGAGCAGAAGTGAAACCCCAAAATTATTGTTAAATTGAAAATAATAAAAATAAATAAAATTAAGCTGTCAGGATAATTCACACAGCCAGTTGAAAAAAGTGCAAATCACAAAACTATAAATGCTTCACATGCTAGGATTACTTCACCCCCCAGCACACATTTGACTGACCACTGTTACACAGTTCCTGTAACCTGTGCAGTGTTACTGCCTTTCAACACAATTAACAGGACTGCAATACTTGGAGCTCACAGTGCTCTTCACCTTTATCCAAGATAAGTCCCTAGCCTTTAAAGTCAGTGTATTGCTTTTGAACATTTACTTCAAAGAGGTAGAAAGAGGTATGCAATAAACTTAAAACACAGACAAGTGGAAACTATCTGAGTGTGGCCACATCATGTTAGGAAGCTGCCTTGCAGACATGTACTTGGGACAGGATGCAGCAAGAAGTCAGGTTCTAAGGGAAGTTAAACCTATGCTAATTTCAATAATTCAAGCTCAGATACTTCTAAAAAACAGCTAATTTGCATTTTGCAGTTTCCCTTTCACATCTGAACTTCAAAAAAATCCCAATAACTCAACAATTGACCATTGTGTTTGTCATGTTTCACTGCCAGTTTAACAAAGTAAGGATTCTTTTAGACTTTTACCAGCTGGTGTTTGTACTATCTGTGGATCATTCATGTATGGTGCTTTTACTCCTGGATACAAAGACAGGTGAACAGAAGAAAAAGTGCATGCTTCCCAAGTACCCTGAATATGACAAAGCCCAAAGAGAATAGGCAAGGTTGCACTTAATGCATAAAATACACACAACTCCCCTTTTTCCAGTTGTTTTCCATCAACTAGAAGGTCACACTGCTTAGCAGAAAAAAATGCCATTGTCTTACAGTGACTGTGACAATCTCAGGCCACTCTAGAGGTTTTTGTGTCACTCCATCCCCAACTGCTCCAAAGCACCAGAGTTGCTGGAACCCAAACAAAGAACTGGCAAAAGCAGCCTGAGTGTCTAAGTGCTGATTACAATTTAGGACTAATGATTAAAACCCCATTGATCACCCCTGCCCTGCTTTGCCTCCTTGCAGGAAGCAAATCAAATCTCTCATGCTAAAATGTGCCTGCATGCTCTAGGACATGTTTTATTTTGTTACAAAAATTCAATGAGATTCTAATTACTTGTACTACAATACTGATTAGCAATATATATGAGAAAGGAAGATTTAGGCTTGAAGTTACATCCTTAATTTTTTTTCTGTGGCAATCAAAGAAAGTTTGGAAAACTACACTACACAATGATTACATTTTTATAATGAAATAAATTGTGGGAAGCCATGGCAGGCAAGGGAATTGTTTTGGAAAATGCGACTAGTGTTTATTCACCTCTGTATTATATCAAGCAGTTAGATGGCCCAAGATGTGAGTTGGGTGAGGGAGTAGGTGTTATACGTGCCTAAAATACATCCTTGTGTCATTCTGAACAAGTATTCTGCCTATCTGCTGTTTGCACCTTTGTAACACAGGCATGCTGCAGTCCACAGCCAGCAATGCGGAATGCTGAGCTTTCTAAAGAGGTTTTTAAACAATTTTCTTTCACCCAATATAGGAAATACTGAAAGTACCAACAAATACTAATAGGCCCCAAGACAGAAGGCAAAAAGGGCCTTAGAACTTGGGAAAAAGCAATATAAACCATTTTAGACACTATGTCTAATCATACATGTCAGTCTAGTGATTCTGAGTCTCATTTGGAAAGTGCTGTTTTCTTCTGAAGGGTTCAAATTAAAGCTGCAGAGGATTTGCAAGCCCTATTCTGTAGCAAACAAAATGAGAGTCTAGCAAGAACCTAATTAAAGTCAATGAAGAAATTAACAAATGAAATCTAGAGAATAAAAACAGCACATAAAAGAAAACAGAAGTCATGAATGGTGAGTGCTGTTTGGGTTTTTTTAAATTGTTCTTTGCATTTTCTGTATGATGAGTTAGTTACCCAACCTGCAGCTACAGCCCCATAGAAATGCAGACCTCTCTGTACGTGCCATACATTATGCCATTGTGGCGTTGTGTTTCTCCATCAGAAGCTGGAAGGAGATGTTATACAGAGAAGCCCTGAAAACAAATTAGCTGACTTTCTGCAGGAAAACTCTGAGGGAAATCCCGAAGAAACCTTTACAGTGCACTTACTTGCTCTGTGGGTCACTTTGGCACTTTTTGCATTACCCAGCTCTATGTCAGCTACCTCACCTGTTTTTGCAGTATTGACGTCAGATAAAACAGATGACTGATTCCTTTTTTGTGGTGGTTTCAGTGTCCTTCCTAAAAACCGACCAAGACATCACCTATTGTGGAGGCAGAAGCAATTTATAGAGTGCCTGGATGTAAGTAATTCTGCACTGGGAGGCAGCCTGTTCTTTGTACGTGGACAGATCATCCCAGAAATTAGGACATTTTCAGAGAAACCTTGTCAGGAACAGGCAATATAATTTTACAGTTCAGGCTACCCTTATACTCAGTATATTTTAATGTAGTCAAGAAAGGATCTTCTTTAAAGTATTAATTGGCCTCAGTACAAGAGTGTGGGTATGAAAATTAAGCCACTATGGAAAAAAATCCGTTCTAATTAGTATTTCAGAATTAATCAACTGGATGGGGAGGAATGGCAGTATGACATGAAGTTATACAGGTCACCAGTATATCATAATTTATTACCTCTCCTTCTGTGGGTGCTGGAAGTTCGATGATGCTGAATGTGTGGCTCCATAAATACATCTAGAGGGATTTCAGAAAAAATGAGTCCTCTTACTTTTCTAGTGATGTTGGAATTTGTCTCCCATTTTCAGATCCCTGTGTTTCAATTTTTGTCTAAGGTTTTCATGGGTTTTGCCCTTTAAATATAACAAAAAAATGTTTAAAAAAGACTAATAATAACCACTTCATACTATTTCAGTACTAAAATATGCTACTGTAAAATTGGCACCTTTCCAGCTATAGGTCTTTACACTCTACAAAATGACACATTTGAATCATTTGCTCTGACAGAAAGAACAGTTTCTTTTCAGTCACCTTTGCATAAATAGGAAAATAGCCACAACTGTGTCTAAAACCTACCTAAATAGTCCTGACATGCTGCAAATCTCTGTGTAACTGAGAGCCTTTCTCTGATATCTCCTTTGATGGCTTGGTATTGGGAAGGATGGCTGGGCCTGTCTACTGGTTTACTGCACGTGCCATTCAGACAAGCTGTTGGTGAAATTCACATCTGAGAGTTGTGTATGTGAAATGGAATTCTGGAAACATCAAAAGGCTGGCATTAATGCAAAATGAAAATAATATAGTAATGGTGAACAGGGGAACTTCATGGCAAAAATATCCACTGTCAGTCTAGACCTTGGTCTGAGTAGTGTTTGTGACAGTTTCAGCTCTTGAATCTCTGATGTGGGAACAACTTGCAGGAGAGCTCTGGAATATGTTATTGAATAATGAATATCCCTTTGTGTAGCTTTAGTTTTGCAAGTTTATTCCAGCAGCTACATAGTTGGCAGCCATCTCATAAAATTAAAAATATGACCAGTACATAAGCAGATGGCTACAGGATACAACAGTGTCATACCTGTTATAAACTAAAATCCACAACCTAAATCTTCATGTTAGCACTGCCTACAGAAGGGAAGAGGCTGAAAGCAGGGACTCTCAGCAGTCACCCAGAGACAGGTTGGGCAATGAACTGATCAACAAAATAATCACTCAGAGAATTATTTCTCCATAGCTAATACATGACATATTAAAGAAATCTCTGACTTGACACATAGCCCATAGTCTTGTGTCTTGTAAAGCTGATATGGCTCTATCTCAGCCTTTAAGTGGAAGAAACATCTTTACTACCACTTACAAAAAATAAAACTAAATATCCCCTTCTCTCACATCTCCACGAATAGAAGTATAGTTCCCTGTCCTACCATCATATGGGGTTTTTTGAGCACATGTATTAACACTCTTATTCTAGATCCTGAATTATATATAGGTTCTTTCATGCAAATCATGACCATAAAATATGGCACTTTTCCTTCCAGCAATAACACCACCAAAAAACTAACAGCTTTATTACAGGATTCTGTGAAGTTGCAGATTTCAAACCAAACTTTTTTCAAAACACAAGAGTAGAGCTTTCTGAAAACAGGTCTACTTAAAATTGCTGTTCAACTCTTGAGAAGTTATTGTTGAGCTTTTTACTACCAATTTATCTGTTCCTAAAATTGAAAGTGCATTATTGTCTCTCTGCAAGGTGGCAGAAAACATTCAAGATCTTGCAAGACCTTTTCCCAGTGGAGAAGAAATCAATTAAATAGAATTAAAGTATACATTAAGTAAAAATTGATTTAGATTCAGACATAAGATGTACCTCAACCATGAGAAGACTACAAGTGACAGTATTTGAACAAACCTTATAGAACATAACAGTTTTCAAGCACCGATTCTGGTTCAGGTATTCAAGCACTCAGGAACAAATTTCCTTGCACCACTCAGAACATTACATAAGAAAAGTGACAGCAACACTTCACATATCTACTAGAAACACACCATTTATTTACAGACATAAGAGAGCCTGGAAAATCCATCTAGGCAGCTTGTTATGCAATTTACATGGTACAATTTGCTTCTAAAATAAAGGAGTACAGACTGCCTTTTCTGTCTTTATATAATATGCCATGTAAGAACTAAAAGCATTAGATTTGGGCTTGGAATCTATACTGATTTCCAATATAGTAAGTACAGTATTAAAATGCAAGCCTCTATGTTTGTGGGGGTTTTTTTTGTTGTTTTTTTTTTTTTCATTCAGAAACACCCTCAAAAACCCCCAGTTCTATTTTAAATATTCTTTTTGCTAAATTTTATCCTCCCATAGCTTAATATTAGAGGCACAAAGAATACGTGAAAGGTATGAATAAAATTTAAAAGGCAGTCAGTGGAAATTTGCAGATGCAGATTTCTCGTTCTCAGAGTGAATGTGATTGTTCTTCATGAATTACAAATGCAACACAGATTAGGTTTGCTATAAATCTTGGTGAACTCATTTACATGGTTATATTATTGCATATCGGAGTGATAATTCATGTGACAATTGCAGAAATCACAGGAATATTCAGCACCAACTGATTTTCACCAAACTTCCTTTAGCTATAACATCAATTTGTATTTTTCGATTTAGTCAGCATAATTTTTAAACTGTTAAACTAATGGTAAAGGGGGATGTTTGCTGCCACATAAGGAGATTATGACACAACTTTTGGTCCAACGACCATCCTTAAAATAACAAAGACAACTCTGGGTTTGTATTGCTCACTCTGTGTTAGCTTTGCAGCATTTCAGCTGCCTGGTAACAAAGAAGATGCAAAATGCCTTGCAAAGCAGACAGACTTTCCTACTGGGCACTTCCGAGGAAAAGCCTTTGCTTCACAAGCTGATTTGAACATTATCAGGCACTTTTTAATATAAAATGGTCAAATAAGCAAAAAGACTAGTGAGCACATAACTCTTTCTGCACAAAAAGAAGTCAAAGTTAATCCTTTTCTAGTGCTTCAGACACTGTGATGGATATTTTGCCATTTAACTGAGTAATTTCCAGAAGTGATCCTATGTTTTAAGCAATATATCCTTTGTTGCACTATGCAATTTGTTCCCTGTATTTACGAAAAGAAAAACGTTAGGCCATTAGGCGCCGTCATTAAAAAACAAAGCTACACACAGTAAGGAAGAAAAGTAGCCTATCACCCCAGCCATCCCCCTGACTGCAATAAAAGCCAGCCTTTGGCATTTCTTCATCTGAGTGAGACATTGTTATTGAGTAGGTTCTCACATCACATTTAATGCAAAATACTATGTACAGCAACAACATATGGCTTGGCTGAATTCTAAAAATCACGCTAGTGATAAAGGCAGGAAACATTACCTAGATTTTGGAATTGGTACAGATTAGGGCTCCTGCCTAACGAGTGACTGTGCTACATCCATTGTTCTGCATATTATGAATAACCTGGGCTGAATGGACAGAAAACATTTTAAGGCCAAAGACATCCCTGAAGGATAAGGGGCTATTGGGCTTCTGTGACAGCAGCAGCAGTGAACAGGAGAAGCTCACATGATGTGGGAAAGGGGCATGAGACACACATGGATAAAAATCACAGGAAGAAGCCTTCACATGGATCTATCAGGTTTCTTGAAGAAATCACTAGGGACAGTAATGGAACGAAAAGCAGCAAGGAAGGGTGATATGTAAAACTTTACAGAGAGTCAAGCAGGAAGAGTTGCTTTAAGTGACAGTAAACAGGGCTGTGTCCAGTGCATCTACTCTAATGACAGCGAGTTTGTGCGATGCATCCATTTTAATAACCAGGCTTTTTCAGCTATTACAGGGTGAAGTGTGAGGCAGAGGATTTTTCTCTAAGATTAAGTTTTTCTTCTTAATATGTATCTATTATTTCCTTTGAAAGGGTTACCCAGATTTCTAAACAGATCCTTGCTTAGGTCTTTGGTTTTCAGTACTGTTCTATTTCCTTCCCACTTCATTAGGACAGGGCCCATTGCTGCTTTCCTTATTATTGCATAGTAGTAGATACAAGTAAAAGATAAAAGAGGAAAAAAGTTCTAAACCCCTCAAAAAATAACCCCCTGAAACTCCTAAACCAAGTAGTAATGGCATTCAAACTTGAAAACTGAATGACTCAAGGACAGAGTAAAGATAAAGAATGAAGGCATCTTGAATACATCAGGAGAGCAATACAAGTTAGTTCAGTGTAGTTGGCACATGCCTGGAATACAACAAAAAGAACTGGGCCCTGGCTCTACATCCTGTAATGCATATATTTTGTATTTAATTTTTGTTCCTGGTCTGGAATATTTAAATAAATGGGGAGAGCTGCAATAAGTTGAGAATTCTTTCCTCATTTTTTAATTACTAAGTTGCAGATGCTGAAATAAATACAGCTCTCCCAAAATACAGAAGTTTCAAGTTTTCTTCAAACAAAAGCTTCTGTTTATCCTATGTACTGTTAAATCTTTTCTTTAAGACAAATAAAAAGGATACCATTAACTGAAAACAATTTCTGAATTATTTTCTTCCCCTAGAATACTGATTCAAAAGAATCAGCTTTATTATTTGTGGATCTCATTAAAGAAAGAAAAAATAAGTCTTAGATTTGTAAATGACATGCACACTGAAACAGGACCTTAGATTTCCATAAATTCAGTGCAAAAAGGGGGTCAGATAACTTCCCCTCCCCCGTTGAGTCTTTGTGGGCATTAGTTCAAGTTCCTAGAAGGTCAAGATGGGATAGAGTGCATGAAATTCTGGTTATAATGATTCAGAGGCATTCTGATGACTCTGGAATGGTGTCATATGATGTATAAGCTATGGTCTATTTGTCACCTGCACAGATTAAGGGTGAAAAATGTAATGCCATTGAAGTAAATGGAAAAGTTCCACTGGCCTCAGTGGAAATAGGATTTACTGGGAAAAATTCATAAGCTATT
The DNA here is from genome assembly GCF_020740795.1 of Apus apus. Taxonomy (NCBI): domain Eukaryota; kingdom Metazoa; phylum Chordata; class Aves; order Apodiformes; family Apodidae; genus Apus; species Apus apus. The sequence goes on along the minus strand of NC_067293.1, from coordinate 15,396,893 downwards.
TCAGGCACAACATGAAATTCAGAGTCCTCTCAGCATTTTAAGTTTATATTAAAAAGCACAACCATTATTATTATTCCAGGTAACCCTCTTGCCTGCTCAGTTCTCATAAGTGTCATATGATCCTACTGGCATTTCCTGAATGGTGAGAAAATCTGATACTGTAAATAATAACTGCTAGTTTTCAATTTGAATGTCAAACAGAACTTGGGCAGAGGAATCCAACTGAGCTGGTATGCAGAATCATCCCATTCTGTTATTTGTATTTTCAAGGAGTTAGGATCCAGGGACCAAAACCACATTCCTCTATTTTAAAATCTCTCGCTCTGTGTTCTCCATTTCCCTACCCCATCTCTTTTTCTAAGTCTTCTTTGACAAATAAATTATATTTATGTTCAACACACAATAGGGTTTCTTAAACTATTCCCAGGGTGTTATCTTTGCATATCTCACTTTACCAGACTTTTGGGGAAACCACTGGCAATATTAAACCACTAGGAGATTTGGGCATGACACAGCAGTGTAGAAGTTGAATTCACAGTTGGTAATAATGAAAAACTTGCACCTGCCATAGATTAATCACCCTGGACAAGGGAAACATTATGAGGCTAAGGAATTAAAAAAACAAACAAAAACTGTGAATTACTTTATACATCACAAGAAAAAGACTCACTACCTTACTCATAGCCCATAATCTAAACCAGAAAAATTCCAAACAAGATGACTTTGCCAGGAGTCTTCTTGGAAGCAAAGTCCAACTCATGAAAATTCAAACAAACCAGCAAGATAATGCCAACAGCCTTCTTATAAAAAGCAATCCAAGCAAACACAGAGAGAAAGGTAAACTCATGCATGTTAAATAACAAGTACCAAGCATTCAGGATCCCTATTTTGGATACTGAGTTCTAGACCTACTCCCCAGTTGGTCCATGGCAGAGCACCACACCTGGCTCATCTGAAGTGAAGCCATTTCCAGTAGCATCAGGACTGGAGCACCATAGCAAACTACCTCAAGGATTCAGAGGAGAGGCCCCAGGACCTGATGCTGTCTCTTAAAGGACAAATTTATGATAGCAATTCACAAAGCTTTCACATTTTACCCACTTGCAGCACATGAAAAAACATTTGACTGGAAACACAGCCATAAATACATGTGTTCTGTCACTGAGGTACTTCCTGCTTCTCACTGAGTCAGACCTGCATAGAGTTCACAGCAGGCCTCTTATAAAAATTCAGAACATGCTTCAGGCAGAAACACTTGGCTTTCTGACACTGCAGTTTTGCTGCACCTGGACAGGTTTCCTTGGAGCCCTGGGCCAGAGGGAACCACAAATACAACTACAGCCAGCCTGGTCTCTCCCCCCACCAGCAATCCCCCCCTATGCTCCACTTCCCTTCCACACCTGAGGTATCTGACATTAGCTCCAGCTGTGGCTGGGTTGACTGGCAGCAATTTCCTGATAGTGATTCACTCTCTCACACATTGGGTATTTCTTAGAACAAACCACATTTTTCTTAAATAAAAATCTGCTGTTCCTCATCAAATAAATCAGCCCCTCAGTTACTGTAAAAAGCTAACAACTTTTCTCCTTAAAGAAAAAGCAAAGAGAGACAAATCTGTGCTCAAGTTCAGCAAAAAGAAAGGTGTAATTAATCTTGTTCCATACTATAGGTATGTACACATATTATAGGCTGAATTTAATGTATTACCACATTCATTAGGCAAATATCTAGGGTCTGACCACTGGGTAAAATGCTTTTATCTCTTAAGGAAAGAACACGTGGCTCCTTGACTGAGAGACATTACAAATGTCTATAAATATCTAAAGGGTAGGTGTAAGGAGGATGGAGTCAGACTCTTTTCAGTAGTGCCTGGCTACAGGAGAAGGAGCAATGAGCACAAGATGAAACACAGGAAGTTCCAGCTGAACATGAGGAAAAAAAAACTTATTTACTGAGAGGGTGACAGAGCACTGAAACGGGCTTGCCCAGGGAGGCTGAGGAGTTCCCTTCTCTGAAGCTATTCAAAACCCATAAAGGGGTGGACTAGATGATCTCTAGAGTTGCCTTCCAACTCTGACTAGTCTGTGATTCTGCCATATACAAATCATAGTATCCATGTACAGAATGTGACATACTTTCCTCAAAACCGTATTTCTTACCTTTTTTTATCACCCCTTTTCCATTTCTACAATTTTTCAGATTAAGAACTCTGATACTACTTTAAGTTTTCTTCTACAAAACACTGGCTAGAGAAGTCCATATCTTTCTCTGGGCAGCTTTGGGTGCTTGACCTCCTCAGACCTTCACTTTTGTGAGAGAAATCCCCACTTCCACCTTCTAGCTGACTCTTCTGAAGTCTACTGTGTAGATAAAGGAGCAAGCAGTTGAGCATTGGCCACCCAATTCATTTTTAGCTTTCTAACTACCAGGATATCTTTTATTTGTACAAAGTTTAGTAAGTTCATAGCTTCCCTTACAGGAATATAATTTGTTCCAAGAAAAAAAAGGAAAAAGAACCAACAAGACTAATACGGGTGTCTATTACTACTGATCTGTGAAAACACTATCTAATTTAATAAGCTGTAGCTTTACCTCATTTACCTCTTAAAATCTCTTCTTCCTACCTTAGATGGCAAACACAATAAAAGATCTCACATAAGACAGATCTTCCCAGCTCTTACGAGGTGTATCATTAAGTAAGACTAGATGAAAATGGAGTTTAAAATTCTAACTATCCTCTGCATCAGGTTTGTCCAAATGTTACCAGTGAACAGCTGGAACTTTCTAGGATGTCTGATACGCTGATCATTATAATAATGTATGAAGTGCTCGTTTGGATAACCTTGACCATAAGAATAGATACGTAGAGCTAAAATACATGCATTTTTGATGTTACTGAAGAACAGAATGGGACAACTTACTTAGAGCACTGAACAGACTGGCTGAATAAATATTCAAGTCAGTACCTGAATTCAGTTCAGGTACTAGCAGAATACAACCTAATATAACTTGAAAAAGCTAGTCTAAATAGACAATAATAAGAAAAGTGGACATTTTCAGAAAAAAAAAAAAGTATTATTTTGTATATTCATTTTAGTTTCAAAACAATTTAATTTTAAGGTTGCAATTCAACAGGGCTTTTAGATATGTTTACCAGCCCACTTAAAAAATAACTGTATTGTCTTTTCACTACATCAAGTAATTGCTTTAACAGAATCAACAGATATGACAGGAAATACTACATGATCTAATTTTGATTTCACTAGTTTCCTAATGTAGTATAAACACTAAATATGACTGTTTTTACAATGTAACTTGGAGTTTTTATGTCTGAGCAATAGTATTTGTTTTTCTCAACCTATTAAAGTGACTTGGAAGAAAAATATACCCCTAACTTAAAGCAGAAAACCAAATTATTATTTAATATAATTATAAAGAGAACACACTGAGAACCACATGACTGTCTTGGGCAATTATTTTAAAAAATCTTTTGGTTTCATCATTTGCAAATAATCTTCCATGATTCATCACATAACTTGCTATTCAAGCCTTTTCCAGAGGAACTATCAGACTCATAAATCATTTAAAGCTAAATCTGTGTTGAGCATGTTTCACCCCACTTCTTAACTACTGGTACAATCACATTTTTGTCTAGAAATAGTAACACAACCCTTCTTTGACAATCAGAGTGAATCACACTGAGTTTATAATGAACTAAAAGATGGACAAAGCTAGAAAGAGAACTAAAACTACATGCAGAAGCTATAAAAAAACAGAATCACAGTAGTATCTCTGGTTTTTGTGTTTCACTTTGAGCTGTATGTATCAATCATGTATTCAAAACAAAAAAGGAGGCAGATTTTTAAAAACAAGGTTAATATGTAAACCCAAACGACTGCATAATTCTTTTAACTATTTACAAGGTTTTTCTTGAATCAGGCCACATTTAAAGCTTAGATGTGAAAGAAAAAATATTATTCCTAGGGGGCACACGGAACCCAGTAACTTTCTTCTTCATGCTTAATAATCTTGTATGTGAGGGACCAATCTAATTTGTGAAACAAGTTGTACCTTAGGGATATGTTATTTCAACCCAAACTGAATATATTATTCATTCTAAAAAGTAGCAATAAAGATTATATAAGATGTAATTCATTATTTTTCTAAACGTTCCATGATTCCACTGGGAAGTGAGACTTAAATAGCTTACAGGAAGCTTACCTTAATTAGGTTGCTTTTCAAATAAAATATAATATAATTTTAACATAAAAATGTCACTCAAGGGAAGTATTCAATTTACAAGGTTGATTAATGAAATTTAAAGGAAAAAAAAGATACATCCATGGGTAATAAAATATTTGAAGGAATCTGAGAGAGGGAATGATGCACACATAAATGGACATGCACAAATATGCAACTAGCTATGAGCTATGTACAGATATCTGTCTCATATTCATGCATGCCTACACACACTCACAGAGAAAGGCAATTTGTTACCAGAGCAACCACGGTCAGTTGGTTTTTTGTCCTCCATCAGAATTGGTTGGCATTTTTGTTAACTCATTTTAGCTACTAGAAGCTCAGAAGAATTTACTGTATAAACAGATTTACTTAAGCTTAGGACTTATGTTTACATTTTTAAGAATGTCTTTTCCAGCATTATGATGAAAAAAGAAGAAAATTAAAATATTTTAAAGACATTTACAAGCAGTTCATTTCAAGACATTGAAGTTATAATTGAGGTACTTTGCCTCAGTGGTGCTATTATAATATTGATGTGTATGCCATAGAAATAGTCATTGCCTTTTCTGTGTATAGAAAAATGCTTCAGTTTCTCAGATCCCAGAATGCAGTAATTTCCATAAATATTGACTTTTAATGAGGGTCGTGGTCAATGATTTAATTTGTAGACTGCAATTCCACTGTAATTTAAAAAGCAACAATAAAACCCTGAAACTTAGGAGCTTTAATTCTCAGTGTATCCCTTTCTCAAGATGCTTAGTACTAAGTTGTATAAGCCTTCAAATAGCATTTAAATGAAGTACTTGAATTCCACTATTAGCATGCACTTGCAACTCTGCAGGTACCCTGGCACAGTTGAATATTCTGCAATTAGGCAGCAAAATATGAAACTTCTGGCCTTACCTGTTCTGCATCCCATTGCCACAGGAGAAAACATGCTGTAGGAAAATGTAGGCATTCGAGGATTTATACTTCCAAGATAACCGTGGTTCTTGGCTGGAAGATGCTATATACAAAATCCACTCAAAATTCCTTTTTCTTGAATATTCCTTTTTTTTTCTTCTTCTGTGAAAAGGTGTAAACATTTGTGAGACAAATCAATCATCAAACATAGAATACAGTATTCTGTGTATAGAAGATCTTCTATACTCACATTTTCTATACAAGAAACAGTCTATCCTGTAAGTCTGGTATAAACTTAAACCAAAACAGACTACTTATGAATTACAGTCTGGTCATCAGAGACACTTTTCCAGGTTAAAAAAGTAAATCATAATTTCTCCAGAGAAAAGACATCTATGAATTGGCTAGGGGCTGCAAACAAAAATGGCTGTAGGGATTTTGTAATATGATTTTACATACAACTCAGATATTTTAATACATAATGTTAAGTACTTCATGAGATCTGTGAAAAAACTGTTATTAGTTTTGGGCTTGGTGAGAAAATACAAATTTTAATCAATTCTGGGTCAATCTTTTTCTAGTTTGCTTAGAACAAACAACAGATGCTGTTTTGAATCAAATGAAACTGTTTTTAGCTACATATATTAACCTTAAAACCTATCTAGTTTTAGGCAGCTTTCTAGATAAAATATTATTTAATTTTTTTTTAAGAAAAGCCTTTGTGTGTGTTTTTTCTCAAATTTTGAAGTGTCATTCTGGAATTCTAGTTGACTTTTTTTTGCATGGATAATGAAATGTACTTGCCAAATTAAAAAAACTACTCACAACTTTTTGCCAGTCGATACAGAGCTGCAGATCCAAGTCACCCTGGACATTTCACCCAGCTGCAGGTACCTCTCTGGTGACTGCCAGTGAATGAAGAACATCAAACTGCAATCTTCCTATATTCTCAAAAAGATGAGGCTGTAGCAATAAGCAATTCTGAAAGCTTGAGAGACAGAACTGGGACTTTCTTGCTAATGAACAAAAAACAATTAATCAGTTGCACATAGCAATTTGGAAAACAAATAGGTAGAGTGAGGGATTGTCATGCACAAACATCCTGTACCCAAATACTGATCACATGCTTTATAGTATGATATTCTCTATGTGTACTACTATGCAGATTTCAAATAAATGACATCCTTTGTTATGACTAATATTTAATGTACTTAATGATATTTGACAGATGCCAATCTTTTTTCTTTCTTTTTCTAGTATTTTTCTTTTTACTTATTTTATTCTTATATCTTCCCTGAGTCTATTTTCTCCTATTCTCTATGGAAAGCATCAAAATATTAAGGACTGAGGCATTTTGGACACATCCCAGTCATCCCACAGTAACAGCCCTGACATACTCCCCCAGCAGGGCTTTCAGTACATATGAAAGATCCTTTACTATATATGAGAAAAGCTGGGAAAAAGAACAGCCTCTCAGAGCTTACCATAAGGACCTTTACCATTTGGACCCACTGATACTCATATTCATCCATCAGCTCTGCCTCTTGGCCACTGATAGACTTTATGTCCCAAGGAGGAAAAACAGCTTTTGATACCAATGTATAAAGTTCTGCAGCAACCATTCGAACTCTTGTGTTGATAATAGGAAACTCATCAGCTTGTGGCTGAAGGAAATGAAAGATACTGCTTCTTTACACACTGATGATGTCACCTGAGCTAAGCTGAACACATTGCTCAAATGCAATAATAATTTTACTGCTCGTTATTCCACACAGGGCCCCTTCAGCTCCATGTCTTCTCTTCAAAGGACACTTCTTTTTCCCAGCTGCACAGTTCCTACCTGATGCCCTGGGAGCTGGCTCCTCCTCAGCCTGGACTATCCTCACAGGTTTACAGGCCATCTTTTCCAGCTCAGTGAACTGCCTCCTAGCCTGTCTGTCAGGGTCACAGGACATGCACGATGCTTTGTACAGGCATGAGGTTATAACCCTTTGGCTGTAGGGTCACCACAATGAGTGCACATCTGCATCGATGGAGCTCAGAAGGTCCACAGGACACAGGTCCATTAGGGGGCAGGGGAAGAAGAGGGGTGGTGGGTGTCAGTGGCCTCCGCCTCCCTGGGGCACAACAAAAACATTGTACAAATGAGATTATACAAACATACAAGTAAATCACTGACCATGTCTTGCAGCTGTCCCAGACCTCCTACCACCTTCTGTTTCACAAGCTCTTCATGCTACATAAGGGTCATGACATCTGTGCTGGCTGCTTCCAAGACAACCTCAAGGGACTTATAAGGGCTCAAGGGAAGGGGGTAGATCAATACAACAATCTGCAAACGTCTCTTCGTCCTGAATATCCCTCTACTACACTTAGGAGGGGAAGTGACTTAGTTATCTCCAGTTCTGTGTTTTGTTATTCAGCAGGTGGTTGGATTTTTTTTTTTTTTTTCCAAGGTGGCTTCCTAACAACACATTTGAAATTAAATATGGAGCATTACATTTTCCATATTCAGATGAATCATTTGGGATTCAACTATGGTCACTACAGTTCAGGTAAGTGGAGTCATCAAGGAACAGGGTAAGGAAAAAAAATATTTTTTTAAGAAATACTTTCCAAAGGGATGTATATTTTAGTTGTCATTTTTTATTTCCTATGATTTTACAGCCTGCTCTTTGATTTTCTGTGCAAGAAACAGTCTGCCTGTCTTATCTGTAAAAGAAGATAAGGGCACATCATATCATAGTATTTTGAACTGACTCTTAGCCTTAGACACTGCTCTAAGGTCTCATTATTCCCAGAGGATATAGATAGAAATGTCTGTCTCAGGGGTACAATTTTTTTTCCCTTCAAATTATATGACAAGTCTTTAAGAGAAGTTATTTGTCCATTATGCTACAATATGTCTAGAAATTGTATCCCATCATGACTGAGAAAAAAATCATTCATTTTCAACCTGTCAGTTTGACAAAATAGGTAGGTAACTCAGCATGGAAAAATAGAGGCCGCTCATCCTCCATTAAAGTTTAGCACTGCCAGGAGACCTCTGACATCCAGTAAGTTAGTTCTTCCTTCCTAGCAGTTACTTTTGCTTTTTTTAACAGGAAGTTCATGCTTAGAGTTGGAGTACAGCTATTTTAACTCTGATAGCAGGAGAGAACTGAAAAAATGGAAAAGCTCAAGTGTGTACTCACCCTTTTCCTCTGCTGTGCATGAAACCAAGCTGATAGTTACACACATTTTATCCCTTATTTGTCATATCCCAGTGAAAATGAAGCACTAAATGGCTAGTACCAAAAAAATTAGAAAAAGATACTGAAACAGTATTAGGCAGGTGCAGAAAATCATCATGTTTTGCAATGCACAGAGACTTGTTAGATAACGTGACAGTGGTGTTAACTGCTGCCTGGACCAAAGTCTTACATCATATTCCAGCAGCTCACAGAAACGACACCACTATTGGGAAGCAAGCTATGATAGTAAAAGCTACATTCATTCAGTTTGTATTTTGAATTTTACATGCATGTTTAAATCAGATTACTTAAAATATTTTTAAAATATTTTTAAATATGAGAAAACTCTCCAGCTTTCAATAAGAAATCTAGTTGCACAGGTTAGTTAGAAGTTGTGTTAATGTCAATTGGGTAACCCTTCCTCCTCTCCACCCCAAGACACGCATAGCTTTATGCAGCAAAAGAGAAACTTATTCTTGGGGATACCGGACATCTTTTTCTTCCAAGATATTTGCTGCTATGATGACTCTGACTACACTGAGAACAGGATCTGAACATCAAACTTCTATGACCCTCCCTTCAATGCCACTTGGAAATCTATGCCAAAGAGCTCCAAATGAAAGCAGTAACATGACAATGTGCCAAAGGAGTGAATGCTGGGTATGCTACCCCATTTTATCTCATAGTGAACTTCCTCTTAGAATCATGGTGGTTTTAAATGTTCATTTGCAGATCATTCCATACATCACAGCAAGGTAGAAAAGAAATACGCAAGTCCGTAATCATGTCCCCTCATGGCCTGGACTGTCTCTTTACTACAATTTCTCACCCCAGGCCACAAGACCATGGTTCTGTCAGTGGACTTCTTTATTAACAATGGTTTCATTCCATATTATTAATATCTTATAATAAAAACCCAAATAAGTATTAGTAAAACCTGAGAGGTAGGTTTTCCAGCTTAGAGAAGCAGACATAGAACAGTCTGTGCTTCAGTTATTAAGAGGATGAAATAATTTGAGCAAAAGGTGGGCTGAAATTCACACATCCACACAGTAACGGACAGTAAAAAATCCACAAACCCAGACTGGAAAACAAATAAACAAAAACAAAGGCTTGAATTAAAGCATCTTTATCAGACAAAGCATGTACATCCAAACAAACTGCATCAGTAATTGTATTTTGATCATGTTTTAAAAATCTATTATAAATCTTGTGTCTGGGTACAGATGTTGTACAATTATTTTCTACAACTGACAATTGTTTTGATCTTAAATGTTATTCATTCTAAGATAAAAATACAGTAGATAATACTATAAAACAGGAAGCATTTGTGAGTAATGATGCTGCTCAAAAAACTAAGTTTCATTTTCCCATTTAATACGTACAGAGCCAATGTAACAGTTCTCTTACGTGTTTGGCCAAAACCATGTGGCAATTGCTAATATAATGGTACAGCTATGGTAACTCTATCATTCCTGAAAAGTGAAGCAGGTAGTTTAAATAAATAATGTATATCACCTGTCTGTAGCCAAATGTTAAGTCAGTAATATTTCAATTAGAAAAATATATTATTAGGCTTTTATATCATAGTAAGTGGCATCCAGTTCACCTAATTTTAGCCAGCAGAACATAAAAAGTATTCTCTAATTCTAAAATACCAATTTATTGCACCATAAATTAGCAGAAGGTAATGAATTCTTTCTTAAAATAGGTGGCCTGAATTGTCCTCTGGAGAACACATTCATTTACTGCAGATCACTTCCAGATGAGTTTTGTTGACAAGTACCTAACTGAAACACAGTTAGTAGCTAAACATTCTCAGACAGGCTTTTAGACTTTCTAAGTTAACCACCTATACATCATATATTCATCTGTATCATTTTACTTCCCTCTTACAAACAGCAATTTCAATTACTCAAAAAATCTGAAGTCTCAGAAAATCCTCCAAAACACACTGACAGAACAGGAAAAAGGAGACCACGGACACACAATACCTGCCCAATGGCATGAAATGTGTTGAGTGAGACACACATTATCCAGCTGGTGAGCTTTACCACACAATGAAAAATACCAAAATTGTATAATCAGCCTTGTGTTGCAGAACTTAAGGATATATTTATCTTACCACAGAGAAGGCTGAAGAAAGGCTTCTCTACCCTCATCAGGAGAGGTAAGTCTATCAGCAATCTAAGTAATAGCAGCACCCACATTTTATCATTCTATCTTCATTTAGAAAAAAACCCTGATGTTTAAGAAAGGAGAAAAGAATCGAGCAAGCCATGGTAAATACATATTTCTATGGAAGGGGAAACAAGCATTAATTTCTGATTGGTCAGATGGCTAATTGAGGGTTTGATGCATAAGATTACGCTACATTTTTGTAAAAGTGTTAACAAGAGTATTTAGAGCAAAAAGAACATCACCTGTGCCCCAGAAAGATGCAGTAGACCACCTGAAAGATTTAGGATGATTTCTCAGTACACACAGACTGAAGATTTCTTCTGAAAAGCTGAATTAAACCATGCACATCTTGAAAACTTTTTCAGCTCACATCAGAGACTCTGAATGATAAGAAAGTTGCATCTTTGCCTTGTCTCTCAGACTGCTAGGAAATCATACCCTAATTAGGCAACAAATTTCTCTAACCTCAGTTAACAGTCTTTGGATAGAAGGATCTTCCTGTCTCACACTATTCAAATCCATCCATGCATAAACACTTCTAAGGAGAGAACAAGTCTTCTCTAAACTTGGATAAGGCCACACTTTTGCCAGGTAAGGTTTGATATTCCACATTCTGGAAGCATTTTGTGCGTTTCCTTCATTCCTATTGATAATTTTAATATTCCTTTTGAACTGTGGTAGTTTCAGTACAGCCGAGGGAAAAAAAGCAAAATCTATTCATTACTTATATTTTATTATTTTTTTTAGCGTGTTCATTTTTGGGGTATTTTTCTCAAGTTAACTGAAAAATAATTTCAAGAGTATATCTACTCATAATGACATTAAAACACTTTTTTACTTACTGTATTTCTAACCCAGAGCTCTAAGTAAGCACAGTGTGTGGTCTTCATTTTGAAATGCATATCATTATGCATATGAGTATTCAATTGTGACCATTTAATTTAGTGCTCCAGGTCATCCTTAAGATCAGATGTACTGGAAGAAAGAAGGAAGAGATTAATGGAGTTGTAACTTCTGCCTTGAGGGAGGACTGACTGATTCTCCTCTTGCATGACTGCTACTGAGCACCCTCTTCAATCAGGTCGTCAACTGGATCCTTACTTTGCTCTGCATTAGTCCTCCATCCTTCTCATAATTTTTTACCCCAGAAACATTGTACCATTGGCAAACTTCACATGCATGACTCCACACATACTCTATATGTCCCCTGCAAACATTAATTGCTCAGTAAGTCTGGTTCTTTTATTCCCACTAGCAACTTAAATTTGTAATCTGTGGAGGAGTAACTTTCAAACTTAATCTGCAAAATACCCCTAATCCATGTAATGAGAGCTTTCTATCCAGATATTGTGATACTGTCTGTTTGGCTAGGCCTGCAAGCCTGTCAGAATTGGGAAATACAGAAAGGAAAGCTGGAAAAAAACAAATTCCACAAAATCAGACACATAATGTAAGAATCAGCATTGTAATAATTAGTTGTCTTTAAAGTCCCAACTCAATTGTTTTATTTTATTTTATTTAGATTCAATATCAATCCAGTTGATACATAATTCCCGAGTCATGATTTTCACCTTGTCCAGTACTGGGGCAATTTTATAACTTCAATCATTGTGCAACCCTTGTTTTCTTATTAATGTCGACATTAATTGTGGCCCAGGACTACCTAGTTTTCTATTATTCCAGCATTTGTCACCTAGGCTAGATGATTACACACAGTGTACTTTTAGTAAATGTTTCTTCTCATCCTCCCCAGTTACAGCTGGCAACCTTTCTGTTTCACAAGGGCTGGAAATAGTTTCTTTACTTCAAATCCTGGCATAGCTGTTACTCCTTACACGAGTTTTACAATGCTATTTTTAAGCCAAACACTATTTTTTTTTTTTAAATAAGCTTCCTTTTTCCTTACTCTGTTCACTATTGATGAACGTTCTATTTCTTCTCCCCCTTAGTAACTGCATGAAGCTTTTAAATAATAACTTGTATTTACTACCTTTCCCCTGTTTTTATATCCCTTGTCCTGTTTTATTGCTGCTCTCCTTTTGACTTAGATGACTTCCTCGCACACTGTAGCTTTATTTAGACAACAGGTAGTGAATAAAACATATATGATAAATTATTTCCCATCAATGTGGCTTACAATATAGTTAGTATTATATATCTTTATATCTATTGGAGCAAACATTCCTACTGCTTCAAAAAAATCAGGAGTACTGATACTGTTGTTGATTGAGATAAAGCAGGTCTCAGTGTCCTGGCCAGCTCACAATCCATACCACTTGGCTTACAATGCCCAGTCTCATGGCTAACCAAACTCAGGCTCTTCCATACGAGTGAAATGATATTATACCACATAGAGCTTCACAGCTGCAGGACTTGCTTTGCTGGATCTGTGGATTTGCTTAATCTTGCTGTAGCTACTTGCTTAAAGTATTTGCCTACAAATAATACTTGACACCAGTTTTTAATTTAATTCTTAAAAAATAGCTTACTTAATACAGCAACAGAGATTAAATGTATCAAACAGAGTGATTTTTATGGAAAATATAAATGAGTCCCATTTAAGTGACAAGTCCATGTGTTGCAAAAATAAATAAAACTGTATATAAATGTAGTAGGGGAGAAAAGGATATTTTGCCAGTGGTGAACCAGACTCTTAAAAAAGAAAAAAATCACTAAGATCAGCACTTTCCATTAATCTGCTTTCTATTCCCATCTGTGCAAGATACACAGCTATGTATGAGTAGAAGGAAAGGCTGCAAAAGCATTTCAGCACTCTGAGCTCCTAAACTGCCTTTCCTCCCTTCTTTTTCAGCTGCATTTTCCAGCAAAGGTTCACAATCTCAGTGCATGCTGCTTCCTGGTCCATGTTCACCTGTTTACAAGTGGTGCTAGAGAGAATAAATGGATAGAAGAACAGCAGCTGAGGGCAGGACTGGAGTGAGCAGGCTGCAAGATCCTTGAGGGAGAAGAAGCTTCACTATTGTTGAATTGTTTTTCTCTGTACAACCAAAGAGATAAGATTTAGTTTTATCTTAATGCTCTCTGGACCAATTGTTTTTCCTCTTGATGTCCTTACAGTACCTTCACACAGCTTTGAAGTCACATACTAAAAGATTCTTAGCAACTTTCTGCCATTTAACATGTGAATGGCTTTAAGGAAGCTACAAAATATTATTTAAAGGCAGAATTTAACCTTAATTGGTTTGCCATGTGGTTACTGTGAGCTTTGTGGTGCATCGATCATTGAATCCTAGGTTCAATTACATACAATTCTATACAGGTGACTTACCAGGTTTCCGTGTTCTGTGTGGTGCTGACAAACTCCACTGAACGGAACAAAAAAAAATAAATTAGAAAAGAGAAAAGAGAAAAGTATGTATATATATAAATAGGCTTGAATTTCTTCTATGCAACCACCGTAGTTTTGTTCACATTTCACTGCAAAGCTTTGTAGTGAAAGCAGACATGAAGACATCTTCATCCATGCTCAGCCAAAATGATTGTCCCCAAAAATAAAGGAAGACAAATTGTGTCTGACAATATTAAGCTTGCACACAGCTCTCTCATCCTTTACTCAATGTAAAAGAGATTATTTTTACAAGTGCTAGAATTTCTTTTTCTTGGGAAGAGAGTAGAAAAGTTGTAGTCTGAAATTCAGTTCTTTATAAATCAGAGTATCAGTCATTTCTAATTCAGGTTTTATCTGAATAGCTTTTCTGTTCTTCCAATACTTCATGTTGTGTAAGCTTTATTAAAGCCACTTTTTAAAGTATTTGAATTTGAACAGAAAGTCTCTTATAATAATCTGATACAATGTATGAATGCTGAATATGATGCTACTTGATACTTTCCTTGCCTTGTTACTTTAGAAGCTATTTAAGTGAGATGTAAGTCTCAAAATGATTATACAGAAATGCTTAGGTAACAACTTCTTACAAATAAGAAGGCAAAAAGAATCTGCTCCTCAAAAATTAGCTAGCTGACAGTTGTGTTGCAGCAGCTGCTGTGCAACATAGCAATATCCAAATTAATTTTAACCCTGTTACTTACTTGTAAGATACCATATAGCAGGCTTAAACTCAGAAAAGGCTCTTCCACTCAAAGAAATGAGAAATGTCATAACCTTGATCAGAAATTTCTTTTACTCTTTTTTTTTTAATACAGATTTACAAATCTTAGAAATATCCTAAATAAAATTATTTTTGGCCTTCATCATCAAAAAGTTATGTACAGAGGTCTACTGAATTTTAATTTTATTAAGTACATGTTAATATGAAATTGAAAGATGTCCATTCTGAGCTCAAAGTGGGTGGCAAAGGAACTGTATCATTTACTAAATTCAGTGATTTTTTTCTATGCCTGACAGCACTAAAAATGCACAAGCTTTTCAACAGACAAACTGTAATGTTTTCCTGATGGGAGAAGATAAGCAAGGTGCAGAAAAACAGAAGATTATCAACAGAACATTATCAACAGAAACAAAATGACAGGTGTATTTGTGTATTGCAAATATAGCAAAACACCACTATGATACTGTAAACTTACTTGAAACAAAAACAGTAATTAAAAAGAAGTTGACAATTATTTAAGAAAAGCTCTTGGCTAAGGAATTAGCTATCACTAACAAGATTAAGACTTCATAAGGGATGGATATGATAAACCTATCCATAGACACACCTTGTTATTCATCTAAACAAAATAAACATCTCTTTTACCTCTTACATACACTTTTCTTTTTGTGCTGCAAGTTTCTTAAAACACATTTAGGAAAAAAAAAACAACAACTGAAACATAATCAACAAAACCAAATCTAGGTAGAGGAAACAGAGGCAAATGCATAGTGGTGTACTTGGAAATCATTAATTCTTAATTACGTTTGAAAATATCTGATGCCCACATTTTCTTTTACTATAATCTCCATGTTACTAGAGCTTTTTTTATATGGCTAATGAATACACGTTCAGTATGGCCTCTGAGAAAATTCTTCATCAGGTTAGAACAGAACTGTTAGAGAAACACTACAGCAACCCAGACTAGCTAACAGGAGCGTGGTATGAGTGCATCACTCTGGCTAGTCAGAGCTTAGCTTACAGGCTGCAGTCTTTGAGGCTGCTTCCTTACCTCTCAAACACATCAAAAATGGAAGCAAAACATGGGTTTGAGACTGGTTTTTGTTTTGTTTTGTTTTTCTCCTGTGAGTTCAAGGACAGACTGGATGAGAACGGCTGTTGAGTATTTCTGGTTTTCTACTGAATATAAACTCCTTGTGTGTTCTCCTAAGTCTATTTCTACATTTTTCCCTTGTCCAGTGGGTGTATGAAAGGCCTGAAAAGCTGTCTTGTTTCTCCAGAGTTTTCGTTGGACTTGCTCTCTTTAAAGGTTTTCAGAAAGAGACCGTGATGGATGGAGCCTTGAGTAAAAGCCAAAAGGCATTTAGAAGGAAATGGTCTGTGGAAAGAGAATGCCCAATCCAGGGGTAATTGAACAGTAAGGTGGTTTGACAACTGCAAGGGAAACAAAAGGCAGAAAACTCAGAAAACACGAATGCAAATCCTTAAGCAGCTGCTTTTTGCTGTTGTTTTCAATTTTTTCCTGAAAAACTGGCAGAAAGCAGTCAGGGGTAGGCTAAAAGTTAAGAAATTAACCTCTGAGATTTACTGGGAGGTTTTCTCTCTAGCCTTCCCAGTACACTGATTCCGACTGTTCAAAGCCTGGATCCGGCTTATTTAAACCCTCTGTCAAGCTGAAATTCCTTTCACTGCACCATCTGCATATGCTGACTTCCCTACTGCAGTGCTACCTCCAAACAGCCAATGGTTTACATTAGAAGTGTATTGCTCAAAAAAGCAGTTAGTAGGATTGAACTTAGTAAACTAGCTATTGAAACAAAGTCTTATAAAAAGTAAACAACACATCATATGAAATTCAGTGACTGTGCATTGGTACAAATCTGTAACACTGAAGGCAACAGGCAAATCTAAGTCACCTAAACAAGGTGTCATACACATTTAACATGGCAAACAAATATCTATCATTGTTGCATTTCTTTCTTGTGAATACTTAACCTTTGCACATTCGGAGCCTATTCAATTTATATTTTCTAGAAGAATAATGAAAATGAAATAACATCCAAATATATTAATTATAAAAAGAACAAACTCTACTCACCAGGAAATTGTACTTTCCTACACTCAACCAAGCTGCAAAATTACGTTTATTTTGTGAATTTTATTTGTAGGCATGAACAGTTGCAAGACACCTAAATTGTACTTTACAAAGAATTCACTATTTAGCACAAAAATGTTTGTTTCAAATGATCATGGAGCTATATGTGATACATGGTCTTTCATTCACCTAACTGACACTGACGTGTAAGTTAGAAAGCTTGTCACATACTGTGCTGCTAAAACTAGGAGGATGTTCACTGGAGGAGTCCAATTCAAAGCATCAAAGTTAAATTCTTACTCTGAATTGGTCTCTGGAGAATCTGTCTCTCAGGTGATGAATTTCATTGGAGGTTTAAGGAGATTATTTTTTTGATGTAAGCACCAAAAGCTCTTGAAGTTAGATGGTGTGACTATATGTACCAAAGAGGCTGGACAAAACACATTGAACCACACTTTCTCTTTATCCACAAATTTGGACTTAATGAGCTGAAATAAAACTTTCAGTATTCAGATTAAGTCACTATTATTTTTTTCATTAAAAGACAATCTATGTTTGGTGAAAAGAAGAGGAGAGAAGAAGAGGAGGAGTAAAGGAAAAAAAGTAGCTTTCCACAGTCCTTTTAAACTGTTATCTTCATTGCTGAGGCTGGCAAGAATATGGAAAGCATTTTGAATATTGAAGCTCTTGCTATTTTTCCATATAGACTGCCAGCAGCAGTTGTAGCATTCCTGATTATGTTTAACCAAACTTGTTAAACAGAATATGGGCATTTACCCCCTGGAAAGAATATGACAATGAGCGAACAAACACTTGCATAAAGAAAGCAGACACAGAGGAAGCAGATCACACTGCACTACTTAACTTGCTCTGGCTGACAGAGCAAATATCAGGCTGCACTGTGGTTGAGTGATTTTTGTCCAGAATAGTATCAACAACACACAGTTCTGTTTTTCTCTGTCACTGCCTGTCAGCCCCCTCTGAAATTTGCTGTATTTCAGGTGCTGTCTCTGGTTTCCTTGACATAAGTCAATGATTTGTGTCCCATTCAATTTAGTTCATGTGAAAATACTCATAGCTCCTTGCCATATGTCAGTGGATGATAATTGCATTGATCCACCTTGCAGTGGGCTCTGTAAGGGCACCGTTCTGATAACTGAGTAACCAGAGGCCATTGCTTGTTAGAATTAGCAAGTTTCACTGTTTGACTGGCTTGATTCCAATCAGGCTTGACAGAGTGATGCATAAAATAGGGAGCACTAAATGTGCCAATAAGTGAATCACTTTTCAGATTATGTTGCTAGTGGAGATATTGATGAGTATGTTTACTAAGCTGAATATAGCAGTTTGCTACATTCTATTTTCTATTGAACGGGTGAATATGTTCTGATAAAATATAGATCAAATTTAAGTTTTCATCTCTAGACTATTTAAAAGACAAGTATTTTGTTTTCAAGAGCACAGTAATTTTTTCTAACACAAATTTTCACACTTCTACTTTAAAGTTGCTATCAGGAAAGAACTCAGAATGAGAAGGCTTATCCTCAATGACAATGTGAATTCAGAGCCCAGAACTATGAGATAAACTTTAAGACAAAATTGTTGGAAATATGGCCAGACCAGCACTATTTTGAGCTCTAAGATTATAGCTAGCTTATCCTGCATCAGAGCCCAATTCCATTTTTTGAAAAAGCTATTTTTTGAGATACTTAAACCATCAACTTCACTGGCTAATGCCCTGACAATCTTTAATAAAAATCCCAAAATATCCAAACATAGAGATGGCAGCAGCTGATTAAACTGTTAGTGTTCAGTCCCTGCCTTTATCATAGAGAACTTAAGACTCCTAATTTGAACAGTAACGACTTCTCATCTCTCTCTTGTCTGAATGCCTTGAAAACATTGCTGAAGTTACTTTCCTAATATTCCTCTTAAGCCGAGTAGCTCTAAGTCTTGGAAAAACCAGGTGTAGAATGAGAGCTTTCAAAGCTGTCTCTTAGTACCCACAGCTCCAAAGAACTTCTATAAAAGGTGCAGATGTTCAGTACTTAAAGAATATTAAAGAATATTGCCAGGAGGATCATGGTTCCACTGTGACTTGCTGCATGCCGAACATCCATTACCATTTGTAGGACTTATGTAGGTTTCTAAGAAGTCCCTCATGCTCAGTTTCTTAACTTTTGGGCAAAAATGGATGTACTATGTACCAAATACTGCAAGAATAAAATATTAGCATTAATCTTATTGCTGTTTAGCCAAATCTTTCCAGCCTTTGCTTTGCTGGGCATAGATATATGGGAATAGCACTGATAGTTTTAAAGGGTTGGTTTGGAAAGAAAAATGCTATTTAAAGTCAGTGGAAGTACGTGTTTGGAAAGGAGGTGATCCATAATCACCTAAGGCTTGTAAATCATAATCGAAATTCAAACACACAAGACTACACCCCACCCACTTTTAAATGCATTTAAGAAGAAGCTATGTTTAATATCTAATTTTTTACTCCATCAGAAAACACACAACTATGTTGTAGATAGAAAATAAAAAAAATACTTTAATATAATTTAAAGACATTTAAACTGCTTTAGGAAGTCATCATTTGATATAATTCACTTTTTAAAGCCCAGTTAATGCAACTGGGGGAAAAAAATAAAATGTGTGTCCTTATATTATGCTGTTCAATGGTCATTCTCTATACACTGTCATGTTGCCTGGACTCAGGTGAAGTCAGATTCCAGGACTGCAGGAATACCAGCAACAGTGATTTGTTGAATTTGTCACTAGACAGATAATTTCAGTAAAAAAGGAGTATGTGAAATTAATAAAGAACAAGATGCGATTCATAAATGCTAAAAAATATGGTCAATAATTAATACATTAAGCTTTTACATTAAGCTTAATTAATACATTAAGCTATTAATACACTGACTTTTATCCCAATCTTCGGAAGAATAGCGGGTATATCAGCAGATATTCATTGGCAGGAAAATAAATTTTTAAGCAAAAAAAATTAGGATAACAATAACTCTTCTGGTTTGTTAATTCATCAGCACAGCAAGAGGAGCTTGAATCACAACTAGTGGGCACATGTTGAATCATTGAAGCCTGTGTAAAGATTCACTATTTGCTGACCTCCAGATATGCAGAAGTTTTGCCTAAAAATCAAAGGCAAGTTTTCAGCTGAGGCCTGATCTAATGCTAGAAGAAAAAAAAAAAATCCACTTCTAAGTTCCTTCAACATACAACCATAAATAACATATCTTACATAATTAGTTATTGTAAATCATATGCCTACTTTTGGCTACTACTGTAAAATGTTACATGCAAAATTATTGTTGTAAAATTAGTATGCATCTAATGAAAATAGCTGCCTACCAGGCACACTTTGTTTACCTACAGATTTCAGATTATAAGTGGAAAGCTTTAAAACAGCTAAGATCTGCATTTTTAAAATCTGAAGTGCCTGTTGAAATTTTATCTCCTACTCATACAGAAGAGCAAAAATATTCTGACCACCATTCTCCAAACTACAACATTAGACAGTTTCTCTAACCATCATGTTACAGAATGTACATCAGATGGAAAAATCTTAATTTATGACAATAATAAGAAAGAGAAGTTATAATGCAAACTAGCAACACTAGAAAGATCAAAAAAATGTCTGGGGAGAAGGAAGAAAATAAAAGAATGTGGCTGGTTATGGATACCTGGTGGCTGGCTTAAATAAAGTTAAGTTAAAGTTAAGTGCTGCATTAATATGCAATTACATGTTCTGCTGAGGCCTCAGAAATATTTCAAAAAGCTTTTGCTTACAGACAATTCTGCTGGTAAAGCACAAGATACTGATTCATTTGTAATTTTGGTTCCCTTTTTGAACAGTAGGCACAATATGCTTTGTTGTGGGATTAATTATTGGGCTGCATTCAGTAATAACAAAAATACATTAAGATTGCATTAAAATTAAGGCACTTAAGTTTGAATTAGTTCAATACTTTGCTCTTCACATAAAATCACAGTAATTATTGACTAATGAGCAAGCCCCAGACAGTGATAATCAGGCTGTACTATTCACTGTGTTGGGTGATAATAATAATACCATAGATTTGTATTACAAAATGCTTAGGATGTATATTTGGGGTCTCAATCAACTCTTAAGCCATTCAGTTATTTGAGTGCTTGAATAATTATTCACATGCACCCAAGGAATGCTTACTTCACTTGTTGAGTGACTGACATAGATCATTATGCTATCCAAATGGTATCTAGAGAGCTGCCTCCATACAGAGCAGTCAGGTAAGAGCTGTGGAACCCAGCTCTTAAATTAGCCAGTATAGTCAGTTCCACAGTGCCAAAGGCAGCCTTCCCTTGCATCAAGTAGATGAGACAGAGAACCTTAATCTATCAGACAAAGAAGAGAAATAAGATCAAGAAATCCTCATGTTCCATCTATTATGATTTTTCTTTGTATCTTTAACCACATAGTTCGACCTTGGTGCATTAATTTTCCCTCTCTAAGATGAGGGCTATTACCAGCCTATTCATCAGGCAGATTTTATGATCTCAGCTGCTCCCGTGAAAAGTTTTAAGTGCTTAAACTTCTATTATAAGAGAAAAGGGGGAAAAAATGGAATGTGGGATGCAGAAGCTGAACAGCTGATAAAAATGCAGGTTGTGGCATTGCAGTACTTCGCAGCTACTGTCCTACAATAACCATTTCTGCTTCAAAATAGCAAATCGTTCCCAAGAGGCAAAGTCCATGAAGAGCAGCTTGTCTCCATTAGGTTGTTTTTCAGTGATGTCTAGTGATAGGACAAGGGGCAATGGGTGCAAACTAGAACACAGGAGGTTCCATGTAAAACATCAGAAAAAACTTCTATACTGTGAGAGTGACAAAACACTGGAACAGGCTGCCCAGAGAGGTTGTGGAGTCTCCTCTGGAGACATTCAAAACCCACCTGGACACGTTCCTGTGTGATGTGCTCTGGGTGATCCTGCTCTGGCAGGGGGGTTGGACTGGATGATCTTTCGAAGTTCCTTCCAACCCCTAAGATTCTGTGATTCTGTGTGGTTCTGTAAATAAAAATAGCCTCTGCCTTTAGATGCTTAAGAAGAACTGTGGTAGCTTCTGTAAGCAGAAAAAAAATGTGATCTTTACATAGAAATGATGGCAGACATTGTATAGCATTTTTTACATATGGAATCTGGAAGATTCCAGCTTTAGAGTCTAGAATACATATATGAAATAAGTCCCCCTAAGTAAGAAAAGAGTTAGCCATGAGTACCATCAAGCAGCAAGATTCCTTCTGTACTAATATCAAGACTGGCTTAAAAGTTTAGACCAACCACTAACAATACATCAGTGCCAGTTGTGAATCTTAAAGACTTCCTATTTATTGCTTATAATTAAATGTCTCTACTATTGCATCATAAGAAAAATCTGTGCATCAATAGACAGAACTGCTTCAGGGCACTGCTCTGAATACATTAACGTGCAGATACTTAGAAAGAAAAGCACATTCTATAATGAAAAATAATTTCACACAAACAAATGGTCCCAGAAGCTCAAACAGTAATTAGCCAAAAGAACAACAATATGTAAAAGGTCATAAATTTAGAAAAAATTCTGACACCATCAGCCAAACATGCTACCCAGCAAACCACCGTGAAACACCATAGCCTACAGTGCCACATGCTTATGTTGGACCTGCAGTATATGTTCTCTGATGTTCTTGAGTATCAGTATAGAAAATATTTCTACCTTCACAATTTCCTGTTCAAAGATCTCTCCATTGCAAATACCATTTTCCTTTAGTCTCAGCATCCTCTTTAAGTAACCTTTAGAGTGTTAGCTTTTAGTGAAGCTACACTGCGTGCTATGCGTAGAATATATATTCAGGTCTATCTCAACACCACATGTGGGATAACATGTATAAAGTGGTGGCTCTTTGTGCAAATGCCTTCTGCATTATAAATATAGTGGCACTGCCAGTTGGACAGGAAAAGGTGTGTTTAGCATTTGGATGGGCACTAGTCACTCAGTGTTGGCAACTCATCTTCAAGGCGCATGGTCCTAGAACCATCACCCAAAATATGCTTAAAAACAAGTTAGAGCCTGCTTAGCCCCATTTACATTAAAAGCACAGACACCCAAAGAAGTTAGATGAATATCCAGTACAGGAAACTTAACCAACAGTCTGAGAAAATAATTAGACAAAAACAGGTAAATGTGGTTTTATTTTTCATGTTTATGCCCCTTTGAGCTTTCTTTCCCTTCTCTAAGCTCTTACAGCTTCTTGAATCACAATTAAGTTATTATAAATCACATTTCTCTGAAATACTTTCTAAATCTAGATCAGAAGTTTTCAGTTGCAGCTTGCTTCCATTGAATCCAGATTATTTGGGGTGTTTCTAATGGCAAAATCCCAACATTTTAAGCTGGTATGTTGATGATATCACTCAAATTAGAACAGAAGAAACACTGGAACAAAAATAAAGCAGCTAACCAGAAAAATTGTAAGAGAAGATAAACCAGATTGTCCTTTATCTTACTCCAATTACTCTGTTGAAGTCAAGGAAACATGAGCGGTGTAATGAAATGATGAATCAGACCTAGTGCCTTTCTCCATTGCAAATTTAATGTTACGGAAAATGATATTAAAGTATAATATCCATACTTTAGGGCTTACCAGAAAGTGACTCATGATAAACAGAGTGCGTTTTTTGAAATGACATTAAAAAATAAATTTAACTTCTCTCTCAGACTCCTTCAATATTTCAGGGTATAATTTAAGAACACATCCTTTATTGCTTTCAATAATTCTTCCCTGGGAGTGGGATTTCAGAACTTTAATGGTAACTTTCACATTCATGCATAAAGTGATGAAGGAAACTTGAAGTAAAAATGAACATTTCTGAATACAGAAGTAAGGTAGCATGAGGCAAGGCATGCTTCTTTTTCTCAAATTGCCTTTGAGTAAGGCAATTTAAGTGACATGAAGGATTTTTTAGCTTTTAGAAACCGCATTTAATCTACAGAGTATTAACTATGTCAGTCTTTCTTTGTTATAACTGTCCATTTAACTCCATATGAAAAATATTTTTATTGGCTTAAACACGCATGAGGCCTTTCAGATAATTTACCAAATAAAAGAAATAAATTACTATTAGATTGACAGAGAATGTAACAGGGAGGACTGACTGTCAGATGTCAGTTTGCCTTGGATAGCCCAAGTGGCAATTATTTTTCTCAAAAAAATGATCCAACCAAAGCCCTCCTAAAACAAGTGTTTCTCAGTGTTTGAGCATGACACATTCTGCCTTACGGTGAGATACAGTCTTTTATGAGACTTGGCTAAATTAAATAATAAAACCTTCTGTTTTCCCAAACTACTGTACCAAGTATCTTATTTTGTACTTGAAGCCCTGAGTACATGTATCTCCAATATTTAGAGAGTTTAGTGCTTTTATTAAGACTCTGTAATTATTTAAAAGGGAAGGACTTAGGCAAAACTATTTGAGATATCTCTGTAGGAAAAATACACTGAAATCAATACACATTAAATTAATGTCAGCCAAACAGTAGTAACAATTTTCTTTCTACCATCACTAATGTCTGTTTCAGAAATACCTTAAGCTTGATTTTTTTTTTTCCCTTTCATTTTTTTTCTTTTACATGCCAAGTTTATTAACTTAGAAAATGAAATGCTCTTTAGTACTGTATAGTCACAGATCAATTGGTACATTCAGGTAAAGTGCCGGAGTAGTGGGAATGAAAATCAATCAGTGCAAAAAGTTGCAGAGCTCACTCCACTGCTCCACTAGCAAAAGCCACTGTCCCATGTAATGTGCTGCAGAAGCATCTGAAGCTGAGGAGAAATTCTCTTAAGGTCACATCCCTCCTTAAAGTGGTAAAATGTGAAAACTTGACAAGGACAGCACAAACCACACAGAGGTGTGAGCTGAGAGAAGCCTCACTGCAGGTTAACTCTCCTCTTTGTCCTTCCCACCTGATCATAACTCAAGGCAATTTGAGGAACAGAACCTGCACCGTGTGTTCAGCCTCAATACTGGGTCTGTTTCCCCATATAAACTATACAGATTTTATAAAAGGAGCACACATCAAGAAAATAAATTTCCATGACAACATATTGCAGCAACCAAACTCATACTTGGAACCACTTCTCATGTCTCTAGGCTGCACTGGTCTAACTGCAATCATTATTGGTCCAAGAGACACTGTCAGAAACACATGAACACTGAGAGCTATCCCCAAATGCAATGTCTTCAGTACTCTGCAATTACTCTTAACTTTGATCTTTAAAAGATCATCATCCCTTTTGCTGGAGATCCAGTGCTACTGATAATGCCACCTGCAGCTTAGCTCTCAGTTCCGTAGCAACCCAAGTATCTGACTGAAGGAACAGAGCTTCTGTTCCTGCTTTTCTCAATCTATGCACAGTCCTTGCTTTTATTTCTGTAGCATTTCACATCTTTCTATAAAGAGAGAATACATCACTCTTGCAGAGTAAGGTAATGAAGCATAACTCACCCCTTTACAGCACTACACGATTTCTTTTTGTGGTTCTCTCTCTCACCAATACTGAGCTGGCTCAGTGCGACAACAGGGAAGATTGGAGGAGCCAGTGTTGTCCCAGGTGGCATAGCAGGACCTGGACAATTTCTTCAGTTCTGCGGAGCAGGAATGTAACAGCAGTGTTGCTACCACACACTCTCAGAGGAAGATCTGTTTGGCTGGTATTAAACAGATGCCTAATTGGAAAATGTGCTGAAATAACTTTTTTTTAACATTCAAAGGGGCATTTTAGTAGTTAGAGAAAACTCGTGTTGCTTCATTCACCATCTTCAGGGGTCATTGTCTGGCTTGAACTGCAGACTGAATTTAGTGTAATTTTAAGCTGTATAACGCAGCTTTGACAATCTATGTGTCACATCAGCACTGTGCATGACTTGAGATTAAATGGAAAAAAAACATGGTAGCACATTCCATTCCTTCAGAAAATAAGAAAGTCAATCAAAAAGGTTTGGTTTCATTTTGTTCCCTATTTTATGTTTACTATGGTTGCAAATCTGTCCATTAATACTTAAACATAAGCAGGCGTCACCTAGTTTCTACTATTAAAATCTTCTGAAACCAGTCCTTACTCCTAATCCTGACACAGACTCTGAAAAATTTATAGTTTGTTGTTTTGTTTTTAAAGGACTTCAATTAGTTGGGAAAAACTTTTGTAAGTGGTAAGAACTCCCATCTGAAATATAATGAATTATAATGAATTACATAGCAAATAGACTGACTTCTTTGAATGCAGGTACTTATCAGGACACGCAAATCTTTGAAATCTCCCTTAATTTTTTTTATTACCATATGTAAAGTAGACTGCAAATTTAAGTGCTTTGTACATTTCTTATAAGAAACAGTCCTTTTTAGTGACTTAATTCATACACTGGTCAAACAATTATTGCAGTACAGAAATCAGAGAGGCACTAATCTAAAGTATTTAGTTAATAATAAAAGAGAAGGCAAAAGCTACTGGAAGGGTAACATGGTTAAGAAGTTCTGTGAAAACTGTAATACTAGTTTAAAAGAAGTCAAATGTTTGATGTATTTTTAAAAATACACCTGTCTTGATTTCAGTCAATATTAATCTCTAATTGATTAAAAAAATGCTATGGCTGTTTCTCTTTGAAATGAATGGACACAAAAAAAGTTCAAAAAGAATCCTCCATAGACATCATTTGTGGCCACATCAGAAACCTTAAGAAGTTAAACTACATCAGAGTGAGAACAATAATACTGGCCTGAAATGGAGGCATTGATCTGTTGAAGTTGAATGTAGACCAAATATCAAAAGAAA
The DNA here is from genome assembly GCF_020740795.1 of Apus apus. Lineage (NCBI taxonomy): Eukaryota > Metazoa > Chordata > Aves > Apodiformes > Apodidae > Apus > Apus apus. Next base: position 15,370,300 of record NC_067293.1, on the reverse strand, counting down.
ATAATGTAAAAATTATTTCCTTTTCGAAACATATGATAAAGAAAATGAGGATATTATCTATAAATTATTTGGAAATCCTTTGTAATAATAATTTTAAAATTTCAACTTTTTAAATACTAAAATTCTACTACAGGAATATCACGAGGTCTGTTAAAGCATACAAAATAGGTTCTTATTCTAGATGGTAGCAACTTATATAACCAGGAATTGAGACATAGTCAAGACTTCTGTTCTCTGAAATGACTGTTGATTGTAAGATGCTCAGTAGAGACAGGTTGTATAACCTTAGTTTTTCAAAGTTCTGCAAACGAAAAGGTTTCTCTAGTCAAGCTTATTCACTATTCAGCCTCTGAAAATGAATCCTGAGCGTTTTACTAACATTCACTAACAGACTTGGTTAAGGAGGGGTGAAATCCCATTTCACAGCACAGTCAGGTCATTCTGAACTTGTGTGCCAAAAAGCCAGGCTTTCCAATATTGGCAGCCCCTTTGGGAGCTGCCTGCAGAGGCTGCCTTGGAGCCACGGCAGCACGGCACGGGGAGACTTCACAGGGATGCCTGCCTACATTGCAGGGATACATTCAGAGGAGCAAAATGATAGAAATGGAGTTTGCTATTACAACTAAGCATAAATGAGGTATTAAGTTGATAGCAGTATAATACTTGGAAGGTACGAAACAGTACAGGAGTGAATTTCATCCACTTTTAGTCACTGCTATTCTGAATCAGGTTATACCAATTAGGTAACATCAGCAGCAATGATTCTGGATCATTGTTTTCTCTGCCACTTAGAAAAAACAATCTCAAAATTAAGCTTGATCTCTTAACTCTTAATTTGCTAACTTACCTTTGCCCACAAAAAACCCTGGGCCACATTTGCCATTTATGCCAGAACCATTAATTAAAATAAGGGTATGATATTCTTAACAGAGCACTCAGGATAATTGTCCTATAACGTCCTCCTACTTGTTCCCTGTCTTATGTTTTTATAATAAAGTATTCAGTATTATAATTGCTTTTCTGCAATGCTACCTCTTTCACAAAGACATAAAGAGAAATCATTAAATAAAATTGTTCCAGTTGTGTGAAGAATAGTTTTTTTTCTTTTTCTTGCTTTTAATTTTATAAAGATACCAGGTAAAGTCAGACAAAACTCGATAATTCCACTGATTCGGAAGAAATTTGAGAGTGAATTTTTTCAGCCCCTATTCTGAGCTTGCCAATTTTAGTGGTCCAGTTTTTAACACTTTTAACACTTCCAGTAGTTCAGGCTCCTGTCCACCTGCCCCAGTCAGTGCACAAACTGCTGCCCTCCCTGAAAATCCTGAAACTTTCATTTTCAGCTTCTTCAGAGACAGCATCTTTTCCATTCTCTTGACACCAATATACTTGCACATGTTCAGAAAGTTTTCATTATACAAGTGCTGCCTTACATAGCCAGAAAAAGGAGGCCAACAATATTAGACAGTTTTTAGCAAGGCATTTCAGGTTTTCAGAGTGGGAAGTCATTTATGGAAAACAGTTTTCACTTTCCTCACGGTTCCATATACAGAAGAGGGATATGAACTAAGGCTCTGCAGAAATGTGTGAATTCTTTCACTGAATCATACACTTTAAAATCTAGGCATCACCACCCACCCAAACAACAACAACAACAACAACAACTCTTAGCATTATCAAATGACAAATTACTTAGGATTAGCAGCTTTCACCCAGCAGTTTGCAAAAGACATGCTGATGAAGTCTCTGAAAAAGTATCCTCAATACTACACAAGTGTGCTTTGGAGTCTCAGGCTCTCTACTATTTATTAGAAGTTAGTTTACACCTGTAGCAAAACCGTTTCACCTAGATGGGCCAAGGGACATGCAGATATCCAGAGGAAATTCGTGAAGGACTATTAAGGTGAAAACTTTTTAACAACACCTTTACTGTAACCTTAGACTTTATGCTTCTTTGAGGATAATTTTTCAGTCCAAATCAGTTTTCTGTTTTTTGTTTTTTGTGTTGTGTTGTTTGTTTTTTTTTTATCACACACAAATCTATTGAATGGCACACAATATTCTCCAGTGAAGCAGCTGGTTTCCGTGGATACAGCTAAGATTACACTTCAGCATATTTTTTCTTGCAATTAAAAGCTTAGAGGAGCTCAATTTGCCTTATTAAGGAAGAAAAAAGATTCCTTTAGTAGTCTGTCCAAAACGCAGACAAAGGGAACCAAATGTAGCATTCTAAAACAAGAAATCTTATGAGGACTGCTGCCCTTTTAGTTAGAGATCATTAAAAAAAGGTTACATATTTACAGTAATAACTGCAATAGAAACTTTTAATTTGAACATTGGGAAGTTACACATAATTTTAATAGCTATTTTGAAACAATACCATGGATTTACATGTTTTTCCTTAAACATTTAAAATATCTTGCCTAAATTCAGAAGAATATGCTACATGGTAAATCCAGTTTCTTGACTCAGGTAAACTATAACATAACAGGTTTGTGAAACAATATAAAATAGGATTAGAAAAATTACTTGGCAATGAATGTTTTGTTTAATTATTTTTTTTAGACTGAATACAAGGTACTATATATTTTTAATTCTTTCTTCAGGTGACCCAGTCAAAACTTTTGCACAGTTCACAGACTCCCACGTATTTTGCAACTCATCATTACTCTAGAATAGAAATACTTCTTCAGCTACAAGTATAAATATGATCTTTCAATGACTCAGTTACTGCAGCTTCAATGACTCAGATGTCTTCTCTGTTAAATGGCTTGTGGCAACCTTTGATTTTATAAAACTTGTTAAACTGCAGGACTTGGTCCTACACACCGTACATATGCTTTCCTGTGATATCTTAGGCAATTTTCTGTAGATTCTTGAATCCAAAAAGATTCCAGAATTTTACACAGGTGACCAAAAAAATCTGTTGTTTTTAGCCCCCCCAGTAAGTCAGAGAAAAACCTAGATTTAACTGTAACATGAATAAAGTAATATTCAAAAGATACAATTAAAGTACTAAAGTTAGAAACTTAAGGCTCCTCAGAAGTGTACATCCTCTATTATTATGGCTTTTATTATGGCTTTATTCTAATAATACTGATTTACACTAAATGCTCACTCTTTTGCTGTTACATCCCTTGCATGTTTAAAGAACAAACATCATCTTTCTGTCCTATTTATATTTGTTCAAGAAGTCTACAATGTTGAAGTATTTTTATGGTTTTATCCACCACAATACATTTCCTGAGTTTGCCTGATTTTTCCCTAGCTGAATAACGCTGAAGACGCTCCCAAACTTCTATTCAATTTACCATATCTGGTTCAGCTACTGTGACACAATTCCTTTTCATCTCTTGCCAGTGTATTATTTGCTGATTACTAAAGAAGACAGCCCTGTAAGACTACCTATCTGCTTGCACGGCTGTCGTATTTCTTGATCCCCAGTTCTTACTCCAAACAATGTAATGATAAAATTCAGTAGTGATCAAATTGCTGTTCTTTCATTAGGGCTCCATTATCTAGATAAACATTTTCTGTTCCATCTTCTGCAAGGCCTAGAGGTTTAGAATAGTTTTATGTATCGTTTGCCATTTCTATCTTTAATCTTGATGCCAGTTCATTCTTTAGTTAGCCAGAGGCTTGGGGTTTGTTTTTTCTTTTGCTTTGTTTTTAACTTCAAATACAACTTTGTTATACTTTCTGCATGGAATAATGACAAATTGAAAGGAAGGAATAAGGAAAACACGTGGCAAGGCTGCATTAATCTGCAAAACCTACTGCAGATAAGTAAGCTGCTGCATAATTTTCTGCCAGGCTAAGGCCAAAGAGTCAGAATTAAAAAAAAATAAAAAAATAAAAAAATAAAACCTTGGGGATTTCTACTTGTAGGGCTTGACAGTTATTTTGTTTTTACATGCTCATTTAATTTCAAACTGCAATTAAAAAAAAAACAACCAACAACTATGTACACATTTTGGTGAACATTTTGCAGAATCTACTTATATTTTATGTAAAGCATTTGTGTTTTTTTTTCCTTATGTTTTTTTTTTGTTGTTTTTTTTTTAATGGACTATTTAGCTTTATGTAGCTTTTCTTGTCTACCCCATGAAAATATATATGGATTTATCATTACTATACATCTCTTTTTGGGACTAAAAACAGTTAAGAAGCACGTGCTCCTTATAACTGAATACTGAATGACACACTTAATAGACTGAAACTGTAACACTGTATAATACTTCACAGTTTTTTAAACTGAGAGTAATTAAAAAAAAACCTTTGCTTTTGTATTAGATTTACTTGAATTAAAATAGTTCTTAATTTATCATTCTCCTACTTGTAATCACTCAATCTGTACTCTGAGGCCAGAGAAATATTTATTGGATTGCTATTGCTAAATGTAAAATATAAACCTAGATTGCTACCTTAAATGTTAGTTTTGATGCATTTCAATTTCTACACTGGCATCTTATTAATCATACTGCAAATTAAATGCATCATAGCGTATAACCTATGCTGAATAAAGTTTAACACAGCAGTACTGTATTAGTATTATCATTTAACTAGTAATTACAATACATGGCATGTGACAAATTGTACATATGACATTATGATAGATGATAAAAGTATTTTATACAATATGAAAAGATCTCAAAACGTTTTTAGCACAGAAGGGATTTTTTGCTTCAACGTAATTGAAATGCCTTGTTCCATATTTTTATTGTAGAGTATTAATTTCAGAAACTGTGTTCATCCAATTGGCTCTTATAGGTAAAATAAGAAATACTTCTATTTTAAATGCTTTAATGCTTCTTCCCAAAATGAGATTTCATCAAAATGGCCACGTTCCTGAAGACTGTTGTGAATTCTCCAAAATTTCCATTTGTCACAAACAGCACTTCATTAAAAATGTTGTAACTACAGACTCTGAAGATTTTGGTATGAAGTTTTGCAAGAAATAGACCTAATTTAAACATGCAGGGAAGGGAATTCCACTTTCATTTAATGTTTAAGTTTCAGAACATTAAAACCCATTATTTTCCTTTTCTTAATTGAGCATAATAAGGACACATATTGTTGAAAAATTAAAACAAATATTTGAGGTTTTTTTTACCTCCTGGTATTTTTAATCTCAATTATACAGCTTTATCATTATCATTGTGAATTTAAATTCAGTCTGCTAGTAAGTATTTCCTTCTGAAAATAGAAAATTTTCTATTTTCCTTTACCTACTGACTCCAGTTGTCTGAAAACTATTAACAAATCTGAAGTTATTAGAAAAATTAAAGTAGCCTGTTTGGTATTTCCCCCCCCATCCTCTACCAACCTAAATTGCTTTCCATGCCCACTGTAAAACAGTTCTTGCTCATCTCTTCCTCATTAATATTTTCTATGGCCTTTCTGTTTTGATTCAGCTCTTTCTAAACCCCATAGAGCCTCTCATTTTATTTGCAGCACCTCCCCCAGTCCTTATATTTATATACCACTGTGCCTGCTAGTAGAGGCACTGAGTGGAAAAACTGAAATGGTCTGGTGGTTTTTTTCAGTAGAGTATCCATCTGAGATGTTCCCCATCCCCTACATACTAATTGCCATTAAATTTGTAGGAACTTAATTATCTTTGAGACTTCTGTCCCTGTGTCCAATCTGGTTGAAATTGACCAAGAGATTCAACATTTACTGAAGAGAGCAAGGGAGAGCAGACAGAGGACGATCATACAAATACTGTTCCATTAGGACAGAAGGCTAAAATAACTGTGTAACAAACAGTTTGAAGGAGTCTGTCTCATGAATGTACCAATTAAATCACAGGCAAGTGGTTTGTTTTGCATGTATTATCATAAATACGCTGTTTTGCCCTTTGCACAACCTCATTTCACTGCATTCATTTAAAACGAACTATTTCAGTCCGAGTTTTGTTTTTGTGGAGCACCGAGGAGAAAGTGTTCTCTTACCTTCAAATGTTATTAACTGGAAATAAGTGTAATCTATGCTTTAAGGTCCTTATTGCAATTTAGATAAAGAATTAGATAGATGATACCGAAAAGAGAAAGAGAACTTCGTAGTAAAGATTTGTCTCCTGGTGCCCCAGGTGACTACAGTAGACTTCCTTCTTTGTTCAAATGATTGAAAACTAAAATATCCTTCAAGCCACACTTAGAAAGCATTTACAATTTCTATATCAAGAAATACAACTTTTAAATTAGCTTATGAGATTTACAGAGAATTGTGCTTTTTATAGGAAGGTAAGTCATGTCCTCATTTGCAACAGCTATTCTATTTTTTCAAGAATAAACCAAATCCTTCCTTCACATAACTGGACAGTGAAGAAGAATTTCAACATTGGATACCTCCAGTAGCTTCTGCTACAGATACACATCACTTTAATTAATAAAAAATTATGTCTCTGTCACAAATTTATCCTTCAGGACAGTGCCAAAACTGAAATGCTTCACACTGTGAAGTTCTCTTAAGAAAAAACCCTTTCTGGTTAGATGTTTGAAAGGGACAAAAAATGACAAAAGAATATTAACTCTTTTCTTGTATCCACATGTTGTAAGCAATAGGAGCAGCTTTAGTGATTTAGTCACAGGGGACCCATGAGAAAGTTTGTGATTTAGCAACAGATGTTTTTTATGGTAGTTTGCATGTTACAAGATGGGAAACAGTACATAGCTTCAACGAGTACTTCTTCGAGGGATTAAATGACCTCCAAAATTAGAGGCATATCACAAAATCAAGTTTAGTTCAAAAGTACTGTTTGAAATGTTTCATCTTCCACTTAAGAAATATTACTGAGAAGATGCCAGAGTGGAGTAAAGAATAAAGAATTTTGGCACCCCCATGCCAAAAAAAGACAAGGAAAGGAAAAAAACAGAAAGGCAAATTAATTTGCTTTTCCTTTATTTGTACCTGCATTATTCAATCATGCATAGATTTTATCAACTGAAGTGTATACTATTTTTTACTCAATTTTTTCCATTGACTTTAGACTTTGGGGTGCTCTGAGAGCACATTTTGCTGGTGAAATGATATTTTCATAATCACTGGAAATATACATAATTTCTTTTTGTTAAATGACTACTTCAGCACACTCTGTGCTGTAGGCAACTCATTGCTCACCTCCGATAATTAGCATTTGTTTAACAATGTTTCTTGTGTGCTTTTGTTGAAGTTGTATCTGTGCAGAAGACCTTGATGTGATGTGAGGGAATGACACTGTAGAAAGCCCTTGCTTAACTAGAGCCCCAAAGTGAGGATGTTAATTGGCTACAGAGTAATGTATACAGATAAATGGAAACAGTTTCCTCTGTTAACTGAAAAAATTATGTGGTAATTAAACTAAATTTAAGAGGATAAACATCAACAGTTTTAGTAAAATAATATTTTTGCAAAAGAGTACATTAAGAAATACCTAAAGGTCAATATGTGTAAGAATAAGGTGTTACTTTCACTGGGTTGTCATCAGACAACCCTGAATGTGTTTTTCTTTTCTGAAACACAACTTCTGGGAGATTTAATATCTATATTTAATCAGCTCTGGGAAGGTGAAAATGAAAAACAAACAGACTAAACTAATAGTAGAAAATATGCATCTTTTCAGAAATGAAAAGATCTCTGAAAACTTTTAAGAGAACTGAGATAACAAAAATCAGAAAATCAAAGGTGCCTTAAGTCTGTAGAAGTACAGGCTTCACTCTAGTGTTTCCTGTTTGAGAGCACTGAATTCTTTTTACCTGCCTAGCAATAATTTCCAAGTCATCCTAATTTTAAGCTTTTGTAGCAAATTCCAGATTCAAACCTAAAGAACTCATTGAAATACAAAAAATGCTCTCTTTATCCCATGGATCTCAGTCATTCAACATCACCAATATCTACTGCACGTTGACCACTCAGTTTGTCTACACAATGCATGTCTGTCTTTAACTGCAAATACAGTAAAACTGAACAAAATAATAAGCAAATACTTTAAAATTAAAATTTACTTTTGCACTTATGTGATTGCTGATAACTGAACTCAAGGAAAAGATAAACTATATAATCTCTTTTATCTTTCTTTTTGTAAGATATGCTCAATGGATAAATGAATACACATTTTTCCTTTAGAAATTAATATACAAAATGTTCCATTAACAGGAGAAATGTTTTTTAGTAAGATCTTTCAATTCAGCAGAAACTACTGAAAGTCACAGAATCACTTTCATTGGAAAAGACCTTTAGGATCATCAAGTCTAACCATTAACCCACCACCACCAAGACCACCACTAAACCATGTCCCTAAGCACCACCTCTTGTAAATATCTCCAGGGATGGTAACTCATGAGTAGTTCTCTAAGTATATTTCACTTAAACTATACAGAATAGTACCAGGACATATGTCTTCATTCACAAAAGTCAGCAGGGTAATCTACATTAATAAAAGTCTTCAGTTAGGTTGTATTTTAAAATGATACCAAAATAACACAGACAAATTTTATCTAGCTTATGTTGTACTCTGTTGTTGCTGCAGCCTGCAGCACATCTGACTGGTGTTATTTAGCTATGAAAAATGTAGCAACTTGATTTGGAACAAAAGCTTATAACCAATGCTTTATTATAGCATTTGAACTATCCATCTAATACAGCCTGTTACATAGATGCTATATTATGTATTTGAAAAGTCACTTTTAACACTTTTTTTTTTTTTTAAAGATGATTTTAACTAACTGCTGAAAGACTAAAAAATAGCCATTAATGACACTGTTCATACTGTTTTCAGACTGCAAACATATGGAAAGTTATAAAATAAAGCAGATCTTACTCACTTAATACATAAATGAAAAGCTTATCTAAATGTCAGAGAAACTGCTGCAGATGTCAAACCAACCTTCTTCAAAGTAAGTTTCCTAGGAAGATCCTTGACTTTTGTTTTTTGTTTGACCTTTGAAATAATTTGGCCTCCTTTTTTCCTCATTCCTCACTTCCTCTTCATCTTTCTTTTTTGAAGGAAACAATGAAACAGAAAAAATACCTTCCCTGAGGAGCAGATGAAGACTTGAAGCTCTGCGTATTTCACTTGAGTCAAACCCTGGAAGAGGATTATAGAATTGCTCAAGAGGGAAATGTTGTGGAAGACTATCAAGTCTGTCCATGTAGCACATTAAAAGACTCTTCCTCTCCACTTAAATCTGCTAATCCTTCCAGCCATTGTAGGTTTTATGCATAATTTTCTTGCCATGACAGGCTTCAAATTGAAATGCTAATATGAATTTGAGAAATCAATACAAACTTTTTAATATAAAAATAGTTTCTTACAAAACATCAAAGCGTTTCTGTCAGATATTGTGGCAACAGCAACTTCCCAACCAAATTGTAAGCAAATGTGATTGACAGTACTTTGATTTTAAATTACATAATCCTATCCTTTAGACAACTGGGAAAACTATTTTCTCACCTACCAGCAGTGCACCAGTATCTGAAGCTAATCTGAATTTGATTATACGGTTTGATTCTTAATTTGTCCCAATGTTTTACTGTGTTTGCAGGAAAGGAAAAAAAAAGAAATATTCCACAGAACTAGTATTTTTCATTCAGCTTATTCTAGTATTCTTTAAGTCACAATACATGTAATATACAAGCTTTTTTTCCTACTCCTTACATACTAATAAGCAAGTCCAAAGGGTAAAAGTTTCATAATGGTAAGTTTTATGATTTTGAAAGCAAGAAAATAAAAATTCACAACACTGGTAAGCTGATAAGACAGTCACCAATTTCCACTGCCTCCCTGTAAATCTTTAAAAAGAAAAACATGAGTTGTTTTGTTTTTGTTTTTTTTAATGGATGCACATATCTATAAGACCAGCAAAGAAAGATTTTTACATGGATACTTCCTATCTGCAATCCCTGCTCTGTGCCATGCTACAGAGTTGCAGCAGTTTTACCCATTAAAAGTCAGAATCAGGAAACATGATGTTTCATAATCCTGACACATTAACACGCGTTTCCAGTTTACCAATATAATTCTTTTTATTTCCAACTGAAGTAAATGCTGGCAAAACTACAGTCTCAAAGAAAGACACAGAGTAGTTGAAACACACAGCCTCAATTTATGGAGTTGTAAATGCTCTCATGCAAGGCAGCAGGAGGTCAACTTCTTTAACATTTCCCTACACGCATAATAGAAAGTGTTCTAGTTAAATCTAGCTAGTTTGAATTCCTAGAAACTCTTGTATCTAATTTTAGAAACTTTAACCATCTAAGCTGAATTTTATGAAGTACAAAAGCATTATCTTTAATCATCATGCCAGGTATACTGTAGAGGTGTTCATTGTGAGACCACAAATCTATAAATTTTTATTTTTACCTAAGAATTTTCCCAGAGTGTGTCACTTCTTACAGCTAAGAAAACGTAAATTATTTTTAAAGACAGACAGCAGTGATTACAGCACCAAACTGCATTTATAACAGTTTTAGAACGCAACTTTTGATGGAATTTTTAATGTTATTTATAAATCTTATACTTCTAAAACAATTACTAGTAATTTTGCACCAATAGGCCCAAAAATAGCAGAAATGGGTGAATGCATTTAGCTATCCATATTGATAGAAAAACAAAAGCAGTTGGATGAAATACTCTCAAATCTCGTCCATTCCCTAGAATGCAACTCTAATACAGAAGTTAAAAGCACCATGCCAAAAACTTGTAAACTATTCCATTCATCACTTAATACATTATTTGTGTTATCATCACTACAAATCAGACTGCAGTAGGCATCTAGTTGCTACCCCATAAATTATGTAGTTTTTAAAATCAAACTGAGAAAAAAAGCTGAAAATTCTGCTGAGGAATAGACTACATAGCACTTGAATGTTACCTTACCAAAGGATATAATTTTTTTCATCCAAGAGAACATTTCAAATGGAAAAATAAAAGGCTAATGTTGTCAAAAAGTCTTACCTAATCTACGATTCTGCATGTGTCCATGAAAATTTCTAAGATTATCTGATTTCAAAAATAATAATAAAAAAAAGTATAAACGGAAGGCATGGGTTTTTTTTATTAATTTGAGCATTCTTCAACCTTTATTTATCTGTCACAGGTAATACTAGGACTATTCTTCTAAAATATTTTTGTAAGTCCCAGATTTATTACTTCTATTTCCTACCTACACCCAAATTTCAAGTGAAAATAACTCATATGGAGTACTTCCTAGTTGCTGATGACACAGACACAGCATGAGACAATGTTAACAAAACAAAGATTCCTGTATCTCCCATTCCCACACTCAAAATTAAGTTCAAAGACCATGTTTTTTCTTGTCCAATGGTCAAAATCATACTTTACCTACATGAATGAATCTTGAAAAAACAGAAAGATAGAGGCTCTTCAGGAAAGAGCTGGGAAGGTGTGGAAGAAGAGTTCTATTCTGGGCAGAGGAGAACACCCAAAGCTTCACCGTGGGGCAGCTGGTGGGCCAGGGGAGAGATTGTGAGGGAAGATAAGGGATCAGCACAGGTGATGCTGTGGTAGGCACCTGCTACAGACCAGCTGGTCAAAAGGACAATATAGTTGAAGCTTTCTTTAGAAGCTGTTAAGCTTTACCTTTGTCCCTAGGAGGGCTATGGAGCAAATAATTCTGGAAGCCTTTCCAAAGCCAGATTATGCCTGACAAATTGATTGCTTGCCATGAAAAGATGACAGGCTCTGTAGGCAGAGGGAGGTCAGTTGCTGATAATACAATCTGCAGTTTTAGCAATGCTTTTGATGCTGCTACTCACAGTATCTTTATAGCTAATTTGGTAAGACACAAACTGGGTAAGTGGATGATAAATTGCATGGAAAAGTGGTTCAACTGTTGGGTTGCAACTGGGAGTTCGAAGTCCAGCTGGTGGCCCATAGCTATTGTCATTCCTGAGGTCAGTAGAGGTAAATGTGTTGATGAAGAACCTGGAACATGGGACAGAGTGCACACTAAGCAGATTTCCACAGTATCAAATTAGGGGGAGCAGCTGATATGTCGGAAGGCTGAGCAGCTATTCAGAGTAATCTTGGCAGACTGGAGAAATGGGCTGACAAAAATCCCAGGAAGCTCAACAAAGGCAAATGCAAGTTCGGATCTGGAATACAGTAACTCCACACTGCAGCACTAGCTGGAGCCAGCAGGACAGAAAGCAGGCTTGCAGAAAAAGCTACCATATCCTGGCTGTCTTAGCAAGAGTGCAGCCAGCAGGCTGAGGGACTCTGATTGCTGCCTCCTATTTGAAGGGGGCATCGTGTGGGTCTCTACAACTGCATGGTGGCAGGGCAGAGGAAAAGGAACCCAGACTTTTCTTGGTGATAGGATGAAAGACAACAATTTGCAACACCAGAAATTCCATGATGGAAATCAAACACTGTTAGAAACTAGAATCCATTTACAGAATGGTCTCCAGTGCAGTGGCAGATGGAAAGGTGTTAGGATGGTGGATAGTTGGGAAAGGGAGGGACCAAACAGCATACCTTATCAATTCAACTAAATATCAGAAGATAATCCTAGAAAACGAAGGCGGTGTTCCACAAATTATTGAACAGAAAGTATTTGCACAATGGCAGAGAAAAATCATGTAATCCAAGTAATATCACACAGCCAGTTCTTTAAAAATCTGGCATAGAAGTGCCCACAAATTCTCACCTTGGTCAATCTTTTCACAGGAGGGGATGTGGTTGAACTTCAAGGATACTATTGGCAACAGAGTAGAAAAAAAAAACAATGCAGAAACTTAGATTAACTCCCTGACTACACTTAAACCCATTTTGTTTATCAGAGCTGTGAACCCAAAAGTAGCCCGAGAGTTAAGTAACAAAGTTCATAATGGAACTACCAAATAGAATTGACAAAAACTTGCTTGTATTTAAAAATAAAAAGTTGTACAACTTATGCCATAAAAATTCCTTTGCTAAACAGTCTAATGCATGAGTTGCTTTCAGTAAGTTCAATTCTTTTCACATGAGAGTTGCATGCTTCTGTACGTCCATCTATTTTAGACCTCCCGTGGAAACCTATGCATGATTTTTAAAGTATGCTAACTATCCAAAGGTGTTGAAGACAAAACAGTTTTATGGGAAAAATTAAGTGCTCAGAACATGAACCATAATTTTTGAAATGTCAAATTACATATTTAGACAATAATAGCACATTGGACAGAATATAACTGCAAATTAGTTGGATATTATAACTGAAAATTAGTTAGATATTATAACTACAAGAACGTATTTATACCTTATAATTTTAAAAGCAAATTATAACTTTAAACAATCATATTGTTTTATCTGTCATATTTTTAAAAAGAATACTGATTTATGTACAGTCTGGCTACATTCTTGATTTCATTAGAGTATCTGAATTTTTAACAATCAGGCCTGTGGCACAGGTTTTTATATTGGATAGCTGCAAAGGGTATAAATTATGATAGTTAACATTTGGGAGGACTGATATTAAAAAACATTTGACAGGTTGCTTTCACTGCATTAGTAGGAAAGAAATAATGAATGAGGAGAAAAGGGGACACAGATGCCTGAAAAATGTTAAGGGAGTACAAAAAGGAATGGAGAGAATAATAGTAAATGAGACACTTACAGTTCATATAGAGCTAGTAAGTTAAAAACAAAAGGGACAAATTAATGAGGAAAAAACCTCACAAATCAGAGTCAAGCAGAGCCAGAAGACAAAACAAGATGCTGCTATTAGGGGTATATGGCAAGAGATTTTATTTCTGTAACTCTAGAAAGTTCAAAAGCTAGCAGAGTAGAAGCATTTCAGAAAGACGACAGTGGGACTATTGTCAGCAGCATGATTAAGAGCTTCATGTCCATACAGTAGTCAGCATGTTTTACACAAATAGGGTTCAGCATCTACTCCCATTACGGTTAAAGTCAGTCTTCCATAAATACATTCAAATTACTGACATATCCATCTATTTTCTTAACCTATTTAGTAAGCACATTTCTGGTGCAAAAAAGCTCAGTACAAAAGGGAAAGTTTTAAACTTACTAGCTTTGGATGAAAAGGCAAGAATAAGCCACTCAAACCTATGGAAAAGATCTTATTTTTGGATGACATTAAAGACTTCCAGACACTTGAGGGCTTAGCTATGCTTCGTTTTTCCATGATTAACAGTATAGTTTACAATGTAACACATTGCAAAAAGATTTTACCTTATTTACAGAACATAAAAGCTATAAATACTCAGCAACCACTGCAAAGAAAATGTCTATATGTTAGGTTCAATGTTTCCTAATAAATGATTTAGCCTTATTCCGTAGCTATTTTTTAAGGGAAGTGGTAATCCTTACAGAAATACGAACACATTATGTTTAGGGACAAGCATAACATTTGGATAAAACATAAGATACACAGTAAATAGATCCTTCTATCTGTTGTTTACGGAGCAGCCAGGCCTGAAAACATGATGGTGGACTTAATGGAAAAAACATAAATTTATCAAGAATGGGGAATTCCACTTTTATATGGAATGCCAAAAATAACACTAGTGGTTAGATGGTTTAAAGTATATGAACACAAAGAATTATGGATCCTTTATCAAAGAAGTACAAAGAAGGTAACATGACACGATCAGAATATAGCAGAGTTGAGGTTATGAGCAAAGCTGGAAATTTGTTTTAAAATAAACATTGCAGTTTAACTCTTTATATAGTTGTCTATATGGGAATATAAAAAATCATACCGTTCTTATCTAAAACTTGTGCTCCCCTGATATACAGCCAAGTAGTATTTAAAATATGAGTTTCTGAAAAAGACAGAATTCTCCTTAGTAGACTCTCACCATTCTATAAAAGGAAGTTGAAATTATAATTCTGCATAGCATTAAGAGATTCATCTGGGAAAAGGGATCCCATTTAGCGAGAGAAGAGAGGCTGAACAAAAAGAAAGAGGAGATTGGGTGTGAAATCCAGCCCCCTTTGAAGTCAGTGGGAGTTTTGCCATCGATTTCACTAGGTCAGGATTTCACACAAGGTGGGTACAGACTGTGCTTTGTGATATTAATATTGAATTGAGGTTGCTGATTTCAAAAGCTGTATTGAAGTCATCCCCACATAAAACTACTGTAGCAGAGTACAGAATAAAGTCCATTTTTCTTTTCAATGAGAGAAATTAAAAGATTACAGTTAAAACCTTAGTGACAATATAATTAAGCATGCACAGAAGGAAAGTATACACCTTTCAGCATTCAACTCCTGTATCTATTTTGATTTTTCTCTTTTATTTTTTTCTCTGTGAACACTCTAAAGCCTCCCTGCTTCACTTCTGTTATGCACTTCAATGCTTAACTGCAAATTCCAGTGGGGAAAGTAAGCTAACAAAAGCACACTGTCCATTTTGCACAATCCAGCCCCTTAAAACTGCACTGTCCAAGTTTTGGGTAAAGTTTGTTAAACACAGTTTTAAATATATATTTTAATATGCATTTTTCAGTAAGAAAAAGTGAGTCTCATGCTTAACTTGTTATTAACAAATTCAGACATACAAATGAGATATTTTCAGCTTTCATAGAGGTGGCATTTGATGTAATCAAATAGCACTATAAGTGCTATTTTCTAATATTATGAACAAGCAATAATAAATATAGATTATTAATAATATCATAAACAATTCTTTTTGCAAAGAGGAAAAATAGATCCCTAATGGGATCTTCCTCATGAAGTACATTCAAAGCCTCTTGCTTTGAGATTGATTATGTTTACTGGTGGGAAGACATATTTTCCTAGTCCAAAATTACAAAATCACAGAATTGTCGGGGTTGGAAGTGACCTCTGGAGATCATCCAGTCCAACCCCCCTGCTAAAGCAGAACTCCCAGATCCTTCTCATGAGAACTGCTTTCCAGCAGGTCCACCCCTAATCTCTGTTGGTGCATGGGGTTATTCCTCTCCAGGTGCAGGACTCTACTCTTGCCCTTGACAAACCTCATCAGGTTCCTCTATGCCCAGCTCTCCAGCCTGTCCAGGTCACACTGGATGGCAGCATAGCCCTCTGGAGTGTCACCACCCCTACCAGTTTGGTACCATCAGTGAACTTGTTGAGGATATGCTCTCTCCCCTTGTCAAGGCCATTGATGAATATGTTCAACAAGACCAGACCCAGCACTGACCCCTGGGGAACACCACTGGCTATAGGCCTCTAATTTGACCCTGCAGCATTGCACATATCATGACAGCCACCAACTCTCATAGAAACTCTATCCAATTACTAAGAACACAAGAAAGAAAAAATAAAATTTTACATGCTATAGAAAATATTGCTTTTTTTCTAATGAAAATGTCTTCTGGAACTTAATCTTAAAATTGTGTGTTCATTCCATACATGTATTTAATGGAACCGGTGGTGCTATTTAATCAAATACTGGAAATTTAAGGTGGAAATAATATCAGGTTAGGAAATATTCTTTACTGGCTTCTTTCCTATGGTTTGTCCAATATATTTTTAATGCAAATATGTCAGTGTGCTCTCTCTTCTCTCCTGTCCTTGATGATAACAATCCCATAAGGGTGAAACACTGGCCTCTCCTGTTTCTTCCCTGCTGTGCCAAGAGAACGATTAAGTTATAACTATTATGGTATGAATGATGCCTGCCTAAAGCTGGGGGACCTATGTTTCACATAGTTTGCTTTTAATTTTAAAATATTCTTGCTTACAGAATGCAGCATTTCAGAAAACTATTGCTGTACATAGAGCCAAAAAAATAGGATGTATTTATGAAGTTCTACAGAACTATTCCTTCTAAACAACTTCTTGTCTGCAGAAGGATTCCTGAGTTAAAGGCAGGATTCTTTTAATTTTAATGTCAACAGTGTAAAATATCTTACTGAGTAAAGTGTTAGTTACTAATATCTGTAAGGATCAGACCTAGTAGTTGCTTTCCCTCATGTACATATTTTATTTTAATAACTGAAAAGATAAAAACATTTTTCAAAAAGGAAACTATTTAATAAGCTTTAACCAAAATGTGATTATAATAGTGGCATTTTTGCCTTCCAAATGTATCCAATTAAAGAGTATTGTTATTCACTACTAAACAAAAAAAATGAATAACAGTTAGAAAACTCAACACCTAGAAAATTCTCTGACCAGGTTTCCAAACTATTGCAGTCCCTCACTGCCAAACCAGGTTGTCTCCATTTTCTTTAAAAGCTGGAACTTAAGACAAGCTCTTTTCAAAGGAAAATAATCAGAAGCAAACCCACAAACTCACAGATACCATTGTGTGCCTTACATTACACACAAATAATTCTGGGAAAAGAATTAATTTTCCAAGGATCAGTTATTTTAAAATAAGAAGGAGAAAAACAGTATATGCAATAGCAGCAAAGGCAACAGGCATTTTTTACTAAAGGTTACAGTGAAGTGTAGAGTCTGAAATATTTTTAAAAGACCCTTTTAAGACCAGAAACATGCATAATAGGTCACTGTCTTCAAACGGCATTTACAAATGAAAAGTTATTTTGCCTAGATCTATTCATTTTAGGGTTCAGCATGTTATTAATGAAATGAGTAAATTCAACAGAAAAATGGTAACTGTTGACCATGGGCCTCAAGTTTTCTCTCAAAACTTCTGTATTCAGAACACATTATAATATATACCAAGTTGTCAGCCTTTGCCCAGTGAGACAGCTTTGGTTTTGAAGTCTTTATAAACACATATTAAGAAAAATGTAATTATGTATCAATAGTGAGACCTACTGTCAACACTTACGGTTGTTCTTGTCTTGTTCAATTCATAGGAGTCACAGTTCTTCATAGGAAACTTCTCAAAAAGTTTTTCATATTACACATTTTAGTCCTCAGTCTTGACTCTGTTTGTAGTCTTGGATTGTTTCTAAGGCCTGACAGGAGACCTGGGATGGATAAGCAGAAATGGGAGGAAGAAATGGTGGTGCTATGTTCAGGACCTCTAATGAGCAACTTAGCTCCCCATGTCTTAAGGGAATGGGCCTGCACATGATTCTCCACGCACATTCTAACTTTCACCAGAGCTGCAGGACTCAAGCTAAACCACTGTTGGGAAATCAAGCTAAAATATGTTGGCATTCTGGGTTCCAGAATTACTTTAACCATCAGTTTAAATACACGATAAAGTTTATTTATTGACTGAGCAACTGTTATTTACAAATATAGTAGTGATAGCAACCACTGGGGGAAGAAAAAAAGAAAAAGGCAGTTAAAGCTCCTGATAGCATTGACATCAGCATTAAAGCAGAGAAGAAATTTAGGCTACAAACAAGAAACTGGTTTATAACTCCCAGAAGGGGGAAATTCTGAAGCAGCCTTCTCAAGGTATAAGGGGAGAGTGAGAGGAAGGAAACACAACAGAGCAAAAAAGACATTCATTTTAAAAGTGAAGCTTGATGAATTTATAAAAAACCAGTCTCAGCAGAGGAAGGCCTTTCTAAGCCTGTATTCTCAATAAGATTAAAGGGATTGCTGAAATCACTTCAAGCCTACAGAGGTGCTGCCCAGTGAGACTTTAAAGGGATGTGCACACTTCAGAAAAGCCACAATTGTTGGGAGGACTCTGCAAATGAGGTCAGGTTTGTATATGAGTTAACTAGAAAACTTTACAGTTTGGTAGAAAATGAAACAACCCCCAGGTCGTACTGCAAATTCAATGAAAAACACAAGGACGCTCTGTCTCCACAGTAAAGGCTGTAAGCACACAGACTGGAAAGAAAAATGAGTATCATGAAGGTACTCTTTGTACCAATTCATCAGGTGGTTTGGTTGCTTGCTTTATGTTATATTTTGTACTACTCTAGCTCTAAGCCCTAAGTCTTTCTATAAACATTTCTTCTCTTAAAGAGCAAGGTGTAAATGATACAGCAATTGTGCTTTAAGTGCACTACTGTGTTTATAACTGTTCTGAGAGCTTTTTTTTGGTATTATATTTGCCTACTGATGCAGTCTGCTCACTGCCTCAAATATGGCAAAAATGTATTTTCTAGTGAAATTAAATAAAAGCTGGGGAGGGACTTCTCACAAAGGTGTCTAGTAATAGGATGAGGGGTAACGGTTTTAAGGTGGAAGAGGGGGGATTTAGGTTAAACATTCGGAAGAAATTTTTTAGTGTGAGGGTGGTGAGGCATTGGGTGGTGAGGCAGGTTTCCTGGGGAGGTTCTCCATGCCCCATCCCTGAAAGTGTTCTAGGTCAGGCTGGATGGCGTTCTGGGCAACATGATCTAGTGGGAGGTGTCCCTGCCCATGCAGGGGGTTGGAACTAGATGATCATTAAGGTCCCTTCCAACCCAAACCAGTCTATGAAAACTGACTTCTGTTACCAAAGGGAAAGACTAAGGCAAATCCAAAAAACCAGGAAGACTGGTAGGCTGACTTCTGAACAAATACAATAATGGAGAAATTAATGTAATCACAAAATAATTGTTTACTGGAAAAAAACCCTGGGTCTTCTCACTACAGAACACTGAAGGTCACAGTTGACTGTCACAAACTATGATTTGCCTTAATTTCACTGTAAGAGGAAAAAATCATTATAAGATAAGTGTGTGCCTGGAGTTTTTCATGTAGAGGAAGAGCAGGTTGTGGGTTTCACAGCACAAAGAAAAAACATTCACTAACTACACACAGAACAAGATGGCTGTGCAGAATAATCATCCACCTGACCTGGGCTCCTCGGGATCAAAGCAGATCCCAAAAACCATTGGGTTTGACATCAGGTGGGTCAGCTTGGCTTGCAAGGAGAGCTGCTACCTGCAGCACGTTACCATAGCAACTGGCCCCAAATTACATAGTGAATAGCTGCATAAATTAATGCGACTCAACATAAGGGTTTCCTCCTAGTTGAGGATCTCAGCTTGCTAGCGTAAGGCAGACAGGACTCCTGGTAGGAGTCACAAGCTGGAGTGCCCAGGCACAGCCCTTTAAACAGCTCAGGCCCATCTCACACAGGATTTCGTCTTGGCAATTTATACCTTACGCACATTCCCTGCTCCCAGTAGTCAGCTGTGAGCTTGAAACCCAGGTTGCACAAATAGAGCAAGACTTTTTAACATGAACTTAACCTGCACAATTAAATACAAATTTCTTGCATGGATTTTGAGACCAAAAGTCAGTTTGTTGTGCAGAAGCCTTGGGTCTGCTTCTGTCCTGAATTCACACTGACTTCGCAACATCAGAGTCCTACTAATAAGAGCTTTTAAAACATTTTGCTGGGTTAAGAGCAAGACACTGAAGTTCAACAAATCCCCAAATTCATTATTAGCATTGTACCTAGTCTTAATGAAGAACTATTACTGAGTAATATGCATTAATCCCACTTACACACTTTTATAATCTTAAATGCACCTACAAACACATTCCTAAAAGCAAATGTTAATATATAAAGGAGCTACTGAAGGGCTAATCAGTTTTGCAAATATATAATAAAGAATCAAAGACTAGATGGAAGTTCTTGAAAATTTGGGCGTTGTTTTAGATTTCAACCCAAGTATAAGTCAGTATCATTATACTGTTGAGGGTAATATCATAGTGGGACCTACAAATGGGAGTCAATACATTAAGTGATCTGAGTTCAGAAATACTCAGATAGTGGCCCTAGGACCATATACTCAACATAAGCAACTGTTTGAGGAATTCTAGTCTGAGTACAAAAAAAAATTCCCTGAATAACAGATGAGACAAAACACAAGATCCACCTGGATCCATGATCCAGTCACACAACTGGGAAACACTGCTGATCGTCCCTGCCTTCTTCAGGGAATATCAGAACAACCAATTATTGCAAGATTTAGAATAATCTGACACCTTTCTTCCTGCTTGTCATACATTTGTTCTTTGTGCTGAGTGCTTTCCCTAGTTTCTACAGATTATTCTGAAAAGAACCTTGTCCATGGAATAAATAAAAATACTGAAGTTATTTTAAGAGAGTATTGCTACCCCCCCTGTTTTTAAAATTAAGAAAATTAGAAACAGGCTGGTGAAATGACTTTCTGAAGTGGAAGAAAGAATCTATGTTTCTGAAAACTTTATCAGGTCCTATTTAAATAGGACATACTTTCTTCTTCTAACTCCAGGTAAGCAATTTCTAAAATTCAATTATCCAATTTCCAAGCCTAAGCAAACTAAAAACCTTTGGAAAAATAGCTGCTCTAATTTCATATACAAATTATTAAAATAATTAGTAGTTAACTTAGACTTTCTAAAATCTATCAGTTCTACTTAATAACATAGTTGAAGGTGAGAACATATGAAGACACACAAAATACAGTTGTTGTTTTTCCAAAGAGGCATCATTTAAAGAGTTGCTGCAAGAGTACACTTTATTGTTATATACAAATTGTATTGCTAGCCACAGATAACACTAAGTTCTACATTAGAACTCTGGAAAAAGAATGTGGTCTTCTCTTTTCAGCTTTTGTCTAATAAATACTTTATTCATAGCTTGAATGTGCATGGGCAGGAGACTATCCAGTGTCTAGTCTCATGAAAGTCTAGTTCAGTAATAACGAACACAACCAAAAACCCTAAAGGACACTGAAAATATGTGCAATATACACCAGAAAGTGTGATACTTATTAGAACTCTGTCCTCTTTTCAGTACTGCTGAAATAGATGTGCCTTGTTACAGGCCAACTTAATAAGATTCAAATTGTTACATGTCTTGAAATGAAGGAAGGATTTCCAAATTACACATTTTTTTCAGAATGCAGGTACAATTCCTGGTATATCAGTAGCCCAAGGGCACAACATATTGAATGAGTTATTAAAGATTCATGATACAAATTTATTTCCTCACAACACTGTAGGGACACGTTTTCCATTACAGGAAGCAACACTTCTCAAAAGTGTTTACAATTCTCAAATTGCAAAATTTAATTTTCAAATTGAATGAAGCATGAGCTTCATGAGCTCCTCATTCTTCACACCCAGGTTTAGCTACAAACATAACTCAGCAAAACAGATTAGAATAAGCAAACGAGGTAACTAGGTGTATTAAAGGCTTTTGATGTAGTGAACAAGCATGTCTCTTAACCAATGACAATTCAAGAGACTCTTACAAAGAACAAATAATGGCCAAGCTAACAGCCTAGATATCCTCATCCCTAAACTGAGAAAAGCAATGAAATTATATGCTCTGACTTTTGTTTAGTCCATGTCCAGGGCTAAACTGAAGCAGTTTGCTCTCACCCCATGACCCATCCCCAGCCAAGGAAGGGAATCGGGAAGAGGAGAGAAGCCCTATGGGGACTTTTATGAAATAACACAACTAATGCCAACAGGAAGTACACATAAGCTTATATTCAGCCTGGTTCTTGGGAGTAGCAGAGGCAGTGGCAGGCGCTGAGGCAGGAGCTCCAGGAGAGGGAACTCCCCTCCCAGAATGCCCTCCCTTTATAAGGAGCTGAGCTGAGGGGTGTGGGACACCCCTGTCAGTCACCTTGGGGCAGCTGCCCTAGCTGGAGCTCCCAGCTGACTTGGGGCTGCCAATGGCCTGTCCTCCATGGCTGGCACAGGATTCTGTCCCCGGGAAACCAGGACATGCTCTTTGCTGAACATGGGTGAGCATACACCCATCAGATTGAATTATTTTTATTTTTCTATAATATACAAAAGCAGCTCATTGTTGAGATGTATACCTACATACAACCTCTGTTTAATATCTTTGCAGAAGACTATGATTCTATTGTAAAAATGTAGCTCTTGTATGACACTACCATAGTGGTAAAAGGAAATGATTGAGAGAAAGATTTAGCAAAATGAGAATCAGAAGCACCTATCAAAATACAGGTAGATTAAGTGAAACTTTACTGAATCTGAGCTTTTGAGCCCAATTTTTGAAGAAGAGAGACTGACAGTATAGATCAAGTACACTCCACACACCAAAACCTCAGCTCTGTTTCTGTGTGAATATCCCTGACTAGAAATTTTGAAACTTCATTATTTATGCTGAATCAGTCAAACAAAATCAAAATAAAAGAACCATCACACTTTTCAATAAACTACTGCGAAGCCTACTGCTGTGTAAATGCACAAAATCAACAAACCAACCCAAGCCCTGAATGGAGTGTAAAGAGATACATAACTGAAAATTTTCAGTTGTACAAATTTTTCCATATCAATGAGTTCCTAAATTATTATCTAAGAAATTATTCATTCTATTTTGAATTAGTTTTTCTCACTCTGATCAATCTTACCAACAGATAGTTACTCATGAGAAAAAACCCCAGCAACTTAACTCTAAATTGCTTGGTCCTCTAGGGTAGTTTTGTCTTGATGGTGTTCTTCTTAAAAAGACTAAAAGACATTTAACTCAAAAGTTAGGCTTTATCATAAATAAATGAGAATATTTGATTTAACAGAGAAAATTCAAAACAGCTAAGTTAGTCCAAGTAGAAAGATAAAAACAACTTAAAAACAAGTGCCCAGATATATCCCTGCTTCAAGGTGGGTTTAAGTCTATTCTGCACCTTTCTGAATAGTAGCAAAATCTTAATAATCCCTGCTGATCAAGGAAGGTTATTTTGAAGGTTGTCGAGGCCTAGAAATCTGTTCCCTGCATTGCTTAGTCTAGAGATCCTTTGTGAGTGCCCAGCTTGCTGTTAATGACCCTGTCTCTCTCTCTTCTGCCTGGCTTTATCTCCCCAGACAACAGCTCAGTGTTTGCCCAGGAAAGGCACCGTCTCCCCTCTCTCCACTGTCACCTTGCCTCATCAGTCCTTTATTAAAGAAATAAGATGCAAATTTAGAACAAAGAACTCAACCAAATGTTGTCTGTCACACTGCAGCTTCACAAATTCAGACATAGAAAAAATAGGCATGGTACAATTTACAGTGGGGCTGGGAATCCAATGTCAAAAATAAATGTGTTTGTTTGTCTTCAAAGTGTTACTAAAAAGCAAAATAAATTTGAATAAAACTTCATAAATTTCAATGTGTCTTTCCTGTGACATGCCAATGTACAACTGAAGAAAAGCGCAGGAGAGGTAAGAGTTTAGTTTTCCCAGGGCAGCAATTTCCTTCTGGTTATGCCGTGACAGCTGGAGAGCGAGTCTTAATTTTTTTAGAAGTGAATTTAATTGCTTTTGAGAGTCAGTTTAGCGTAACACTTCAGAAATGCCCCAAAGCTAGAAGTAAACCCATTGTTCACCAAACAGCTTCTTATTTGTGAGATTCTTAGTTTAGGGCTGTAGTTACCAAATTACACTTTCAATACCTTACCAAGTATTCCATGAGTGGCCTCCAAATCTTATCCCTGTTGGAACATTTTTCAATTAAAAGTTTTATGATAAGGATCCATGATAGACTGAGAAGTGTAGATGGTAGATAATGGGCTATAATCCAATGAATTTGGGAATCAGTGGTGTAAAGGTTATCCTGGAGACAAGAATAATCCATCAAGTCTAAGCAGTTCTAGAGAAATAATTGTTTAAAATATGACAATTTTTAAGGATGTGGTAAAATTATTTTTTCTGAAAAAGATAAGGATTCTCAGCTTGCAAGTAGCTTAAGTGAAACAAACAGTTTATAATTAACAGAGATTTACGTCTGCTGAGAATACCAAAAAATGGCTGATTATTGCAGAAAGTTTTATAATCCTTCAAATATCATGGCTATATGTTTCCCACGATATGCACGTTTTGGATCAATTTGTGATAGATACTTTATACCAGCAGATAAGGTATCTAGAGGCAGCTGTGTCCTCTGGAGACATACCACTGATATTCAAACACATAAAAAGTACCAATACTGTTTATTTAAAGAAAATAAGGTAAGGTAACATACAGCAGTGACATAAAACATAGCAACTATGCTGTATTTTTCCCTTAAAATACAAAACTTTCTGGAGACACCCCCCCCAAATGAACAATAATATTGTATTTCATGTGCATTTTACATCTTAAAAACTTTCCACTCTTTTTTTTCGTTTATTTTTAGGGGTTTTTTTTGCTTATTCAAAATTGTAGGAGACAAAATAATTTATCACATAGTTAAAAAATAGGATGCATATGAACATGTCCAATATATCCATATAGATGAACCTTTCATAAAAGTGTGACTCAATTATTATCTATTGACAACTTGTCTTCTTGATGAAGATTTGTTGATATCTTACAGCTACTGCTATCTATCAGCACCTTACTGCAGCCCCTAACCAATTAATACAATCTATCTTACAGGCTAGATTTATTAATAAACATTTTATTGCTCTTTTCAGAAAGCAGAAAGGAAGCTAAAATGGAGAAGATAAGCTCAACATGGTAAGATTATACTCAAAATACAGCAATTGAGATCTGGGGAAACAAGAAAGAATAGAATAAAACAACCAGTAAAAAAACAACCAATAAACCATAAATGAGACTGGTAGAATACAACTATAGTTCTCAAAAAAAATGCAGTTCATGGATCTGGAATGAAAGTTCATCCAAAGAAATTAGTGAGGTAAACCAACATCCAAATACTGAAATACCTAATAGCATATGAGGATAGCTCAATGAAAGGCAAAACAAACTAAAGAAATCAGAATATTTATACAGAGAAAGGGAAGCAATTTATTGTAGAGCAACAAGTACAGTTTTGAAGACACTTCTCTAGCTGTCAGAAGTGTTTCTAACAGGTGAGGATCTGACCAGATACACTTTCCATCTGGCAAAAATTTTGCTCAAGAAGGGATTGTGTACAAATCAGTTTCTCCTTGTTAGAAATCTCTACGTGATTTTCTGTGAATATTGAATGAAGTAATTGGACTTTATTCGAAGTACACCTGGTCATAAATTTTAAATCATTTTACTCCATACATATAGTAGGGACCTACGGTCACAAAGGGAACAAAAACACCAGAACACTTGCATTTAAATTACTTTATAAGCAACAGCTTTGGAATATGTCATCTTACCCTGCTCTTACATATGCCACAGTGAAGCAACAAAGCATGACACAAGGGCCATTAAAGGACACACACTGCAACAATTAGCAGCAATACTAAGAGATCTGTCTCTGTGTAAGGACCTTCTCAAGCTATCTGCAGCAAATTTATCTATGTGATGATCCCTGTTTTCCAGGCCATCATATCAGTAAAGTCATATTTATGTTCCTGACAGTGACACGAAGTTTCTTCTTATTACTCTTACCATTTTTCCTCCTTTCTGACCATTAAAATTTAGAAAAATTCTACAATACCTAGCAAAGTTCTGATCAGTAATAGTAACCAAAAATACAGGGAAACTCCCACAGTATTATGTTAAGCTTACAGACTGTGATGCCTGAAATTTCAACAGATAGTCTTTTTACCTCCATATAAAATATACTTAAAGGACACACGAACAGTTCAGCTGGAGGTGTGCCGTGTGATATTTAGGCCCATTTATTAATTTGTATTTTGCATAAGGGAATTCAGTAACTAGCTGTGAAATGTAACTACATTGAAATGTTACATTTGCCAGATACAGGCAGTCTCTTTACAGCTAATTTATAGGTAGCATAATTCTAATAATCTCATTTACCTTTAACTGAGTGTGGAGTGTCCTTATGTCTTTTATACAGGAGAATGTCATTCAGACTACAATTTTTGTTAGGGAATATATGTTTCTGTGTTCTGGTCAGCTGGGCATAGGCTTGCAGGTCAGTAGGATGCAGGGTGCAAGTCCTGTTTGCTGCCATCAGCAGGATTCATTAAAACAAACTACCAGAATCTTGAATTTAGGAAATCAAGGTCACCTTATTAGAGTTAAAACAATGCAGCATGCAATTAAAAAACATACCATGATACTTTCATTTTCTTACAGGCTTGAAGGGCTTTCTGAACTACATTTAACTCATTCTGCCAAATTTCAAACACTGCAAGTGGATTAGTAATCACAAATGCTTCAATACTTTTCTATCTGTTGTATAGGATTATGAGACTCCTTCTTCCTACAGTGCAAGCAAAGGAAAATTACTATTTCACCTTACAGAAACAGTCTAAATTCACTATCCGGATACTACAGAAAATATACAAAAATATCTTACAAGACAGCTGATGAATACTTTTATTTCCAGCAGTATTTTGTTCTTTTGTATCTTTTAGTGCATGGCTGATCCCTAATGCTTAGCTTTTCTAAAAGAATTGGGGGTAGTTTCAACCACACAAGTAGAAATTAAAAAATAAGAGTCTGCTACATCATATACATACACTCAGTGTAAAAACCAGACAAAATCAGCTCATCTATGCTGCTTCCCTGCTTTGCTAAGCCTACTCCTGTATTTGATATGGCCTATTGTTTTTAGTCCCTCTTTAAATAGAGATCTTTCCGTAAGCATAACTGTCTCTGCCTCCATGTCCGGACTCTGTCTGATAAATAGATTGCACTTATTCTTATTTCATCTATCTCTTTGATGATGTCTGTTAATAGCTTGGCAGTAGAACTGTTTCTAGCCGTGAATGCGTATGAGGCACCATAATTTTTCATGCTTTACTTCAGTAGGTGAGATTAAAAGAAAAAAATAAATAACAAAGGCAGACAATCTGAATGGAATCCATAATCTACTTTAGCAGAATTCTCAGGAGCATATGCCTATAATTTAAAAAGAGTATAGCAGCAGTTACCACATTGGCTAACATACCTCAAACAGAACAAAACCATCACATCTAAGTGGATGACTTAGTATGAAGTGAAATGATAAAGCCATCAGTGCTTGTTCAAATATGATTTACACATTTGCCATTTATTCTGAAATACATCTTTGTCAATACCGATTTCTCATTTGATGTGCTGAACTGCAAATACCACATCTGCAGTTGATTATGATTTATTTTTTTAAAGAGATTTAACTGTGCTAAGAATGTGTTTTCAAGATTCAGACCAGTCTTCTACAGTATCTATTCTATTCTGTTCTCTTTTATTCTTATGCTGTAGAACAGCACAGAGTACAATATTTCAATTGGAAGGGACCTACACTGATCATCTAATTCATCCAAACACATGACCATGAATTGTAATCCATGAGGCATCCAGCAATGTCCTAACTGCTGCATACAAAAAATGGTTAATTATTAACATATGTGACCTTATTACACCAGATGTGTATCAGACATCAAATAACAAAATGCAAACCCAACACTTGTCAATACCAGATTAGTCTGCCATCAAGAATTTGGAAGATTCTTTGATGAAATCACTGAATTGATATTTTGATAATTCAGTAAGAGAAGGCAGGGTTCTGTGTCGGTGTAATTAATAAAGTATATTTTGATAGTGACACATCATACCCTGCCCAGATTACCCCAAGTTGTTTACAGCCTCATTGTTCCAGATATGGAAGGCAGT
This sequence comes from Apus apus, assembly GCF_020740795.1. Lineage (NCBI taxonomy): Eukaryota > Metazoa > Chordata > Aves > Apodiformes > Apodidae > Apus > Apus apus. Next base: position 15,342,010 of record NC_067293.1, on the reverse strand, counting down.
TGCATTCTAATGGAAGGAGCATATAATTGGCATTGCAATTGAGGAGGTCAGAGAACATCAACACTAATTTGGTCTCAGTTTAGATGGCAACAGATTAATAAAATAATAGATAAAACCTTCTATACTGGAACAAATAAGTTGGTCACTCATGAAAACGTTCAGCATGAGTTTGCATGACTAATGTAAACATTAAAGAACAGTTTTCCCGTGAAAGGACATGATCTGGAGTATCACTTAGAAAGACTTTTGAACTAATTGTATCTACAATGTCTTGGATTTAATTTTAACCCTGTTTTCTTTGATCTGTGCAACTGCTACTTCAAAGCAATGATAAAAAGCAGTTGCACATGGGCCGAACAACAGAAGCTCTCTATAAGCTTCTATTTAAAAACTCATAGAAGCCATAAAAAAATAATTGCGAAGTTCAGCATCGAGGGAGTCATACTTTTGTCCTTTTTCACATTCCCATAATACTACTTGGGACAAATAGGAGATGATACAGGAAATATTGATACTAGGCAAAACATCACGTTAGAGTTACAGAGGTCCATCAAAATCATCACTAGTAAGGTTCTGTCCATACAATTTTACAGAGAAAAATAGTATATCTGAATGTGCAATTCATTTTATTAAATCAGTTTTCCTAGGCCATGCTCACATCCTTTGGGGTATTTGATTTTCAAGAAAATTTGAATGACTAACTTATTGGCATGCACATTTGTACAAAGTTAATTTCAAAGTACTATGCACCAGTATTTGCAAAAGGAAAGTAAAATGCACACACAGAAGTATTTGTGCTGGAAGGGCTTTCTGCTGGGAGACTGATCTGATTTACCACAAAATCCCAACCTCCAGCAGTCAATACCTACTGATCTGTAGTGAAAAAATTACTTCAAACACTTGACTATTTTTTTTTTTAATCTATAAACATTTGTTTAGGGAAAAAAGCTCAAACAACAAACAGAAAAAGAGACTTATGATTTTACAGTGAACAAATTAAGTACTTACCTCCACCAAACTTCAATTGTAATTTTAGTAGATACAATTTTAATGGAGAATCATATTTGTAGAAGTCTATTGGACATGTTTTTTTCCTGTTTACTTTTTGCATGGGAACAACATAAATCCAATTCCATTGCCAGCTTTGCATGGACTATATCCTTCCTTTCCTTCCATATCAGCCTTCTTAAGATCCAATTAATTTTTCCCCTTCAGAAGAGTGAAATAACGGGTGATAGCTCTGGAAAACAGAGCTTTATTCGATTTATTGAGTGAATCATTGCTTCTCTGATTCATTAAACATCTTGGTAAGAAAATTAAAAATCATATACCTTTTCAAGTACACATTCCAGTTGTGTTGCTTATCTACTTTCAATATAGAAGATGAATTAAAGCATTAATCTACGTAATCATCTTCTAAGAGAAGCAATGATAGTTTCATAAAAAAATTCACTGTATAATGCTGTAATCACATTTTGAAGAACCTAACATAAAACCTCACTGAGCTGAGGAAGGATAGAGCCACAATAACTGACCTTACAGGCCTTTACCATTATTCTTCAAGTTGCTAAACTACATTTGAAACAGATTCTTGGTTATATTTCCACTTCAGAGATATATTTGGATTGTACCAGGTTTAAACATTGACAGGAAACATGCAAAGTAAAAATAAAAAAAATTACTTAGAGGGCTCAAAACAAAGTTTTAGCCAGGCTTCATATTCCTACATGAAAATGCTTCTACTCATCACTCCAGGTTTTGTAGGAAAGAAAGAAAATAACGTATTAAGTTCTGCTTCCCTGCTTTTCTGTCATCCATAGAAAGGATGAATTTATTTAGATTTAAAAATAGATAACAAAACAGTCACATAACAAATGAACTTGGATGCATTATTTGGAATGGAATCATCATACCAAATATGAAAGACATGAACACACATGTTGGCTATTACTTTTACTACTGAAAATGAAAGACTGAAAAAGTTCAGGAAAGAACTAGGGTCTTTAAAATCTGCATGGAAAGAAGTGGTAGGGAGATCCCAGTTTCTAACTTCTCCTGAATCACAGAGGCATATAAAATAGAGAATCTTGAAGTAACCTGGATGGCTTGTTAGAAGAATGCCTCCAGCACTCCTGTGCTGCTCTGCCTCTATAAAATCTTTCACTTAAACACAGCAAGTGCCTCAGAAAGCAGCATGTCAGCAGGATTATTGGGTAGGCAGAAACCTCACCTGGGGAGAATTGTACCTTTTTTTTTTTTCTTTTTAAAATGTGATGTGCAAGGCTCACAAAAAAAGTAGACCTGAAAAAAGGAGAGATGCTAACCTGCAAAAATGTGAATGAAAATAAAAGGTGCTCTGGGAGGCAGCTCAAAACACAGAACGAGCAGAAGATTTCTTATTCATATACATGAACATGGCTACATTTCACTCCTGCACACACAACTATTCCACTTCTCCCTGTACTCCTACTTAACAGGCAGACTGCCTCCTGGGAATCCTCCTTCCAGGAGCTTGTAAGGGACATTTTAAGTTTTTTGACCTTTACACTTCTCTACTTCAGGGTCTCACGTCACAATTACCAGATCTTTACTCAAGGACTGGAGGCTGCCAGTCAGAGCTAGTTAATGCCACTCCATCCAGCCAGGTCAACACGGAATACTAACAAATGTTTAATTTGGAGGCCTAATACAGACATTAGGGCAAAGCCAAAGACTTTTTCCAATACAACATGGCATAACATATCAAACCGTTCTTTTAAATTCGAAATTTACATCTCATTTTTGTATTTGAATGCAATTTATCAGGCCTTATCAGTTTGTGAAGGTTTAATAAGAACTGGAGACAATATATTTCAGGTCAAAGGAGAAATTTTTATTTTCATACTTTGCAAAAACTGAACTTCTTATGATTGAAATCTGACTTGCCTAGTCTATTTTTTTTGCCCACATGAATACATCTATGAGAAATCTAGTGCATTACTTTTAATAACTTCCAACTACAGTTAAGGTCAAACAGTTTGTCATTACAGCAGTAGATGGGGAAAGGGAATTGGAAGGAGATAATTAGCCTTTCTCCCCTCCTATTCTGTCTTCCCAATTTGCATCTTTTTCTTCCTTGGATCTCCCCTCCCCTGGCAGACAGCCTCACTGTGTGAGCTCTCCTGACATGGCATAAGGAGAAGCTCCAGGACTGACTGTGTTCACATCAGGGTCATGTCCTTCCCTTTTCACAGTGACAAGCATTTTAATGGATGCTCACAATATTAAACTAGAATTTTGTGTAAATACAAAAATACGGATTTTACCTTTTGAAAAAATATATTTGGATTAAAAGTAAGTTTTGTTATTTCAAAATTTGTCAAAATAAAGAAGAAAATAAGACAATTAAGATACAGATTGTATGTAAAATTATCCATCTTTTGCCTGATTATTTCTCTTTTGCCATTGAAAGAAAGGTCCTGCCTTGAGTCATTGACTTTGGACTCACAGGCTAATTAATCCATTGCTGTTGTGCGTATAATTAGGTAAATGTTAGCTGAAGGTAGCAGTTACCTTGCCAGACAAGTATGTGCCAAAAAGGAAAGTTCAATGCCTCCACTCCATTTTAGGTGTCCATATAACTGCTGACATAACTGAGACAAGGAAGCAGATAGCAGGGTAATTGCATAGCTAAACAAAACTTGCTCTTGCCATGCACGTCAGAAAAAAAAAAAAAAGAAAAAAAGAAGAAAAACCAACTTGCACCAGAACATGCAAGTTAGGGCTTGAACCTATAAATTAGATACAAACAGTTTAAGCCTTCATGCTACAAATTTTCCTCACAGTAACTGTAACACCCAATGACCTGAGTTTTGATGACTCGTGACCCTTCCTGGGAATCTCTGGGTCAGAAGACTGGAGAACAGAAAATGCTACCTGATGAAAATTCAGAGATAGTGGGTGTTGTAAAAAGCTACAGTTGATATCTATTGACATATTGGTGTTTGGAAGCTTTACAAAGATTAGGCCATACCTGGCCCTTGAGCCTGTGGCAACATCAATGGCTGTTCTGCAAAGATTCCTGCCTTCAGCATTGTCATCCTTTATCTTAGTAAACATCAAAATCTAAGCACAAAAGACAGAAAATGAGCTATTGATTTTCCAGTATTGTCTTAACCTGCAGCTTAATTGAAGGTCAGTATATGTATTCCTGTCAAAGACAGACTTTTACTATTCATTGTGGGTGTCTTGACACAAAACTCTCCTCAAGAGAGCACAGATAGTCTCCAGGCAGTCCACCAAAGGAGAATACACAACCCAACACTTCCAACGTTCTGACATTGAGGCATGGAGGATGCAAATTGAAAAGTAACTGGATTAGATGTCAAAAGCTTTACAGAAAAGAGTAAGACAGAGAGGGACAGAAAGAGTGGGAGAGAAAGGGTAAGAAAGAGATGAATGTGACTTTGTCATTGTAAGACAACAAATACATTCGGAGAAAGTAGATGACTGCCTCTCTCCCTCTGTGTTGTTCTCTCTCTCCCTGAGGGATGTAATCTGCAAATCCTCTCTTTCCTAACAGTGTGAAATAGCAGCTTTTTGTGAATAAAAGTTTGTTTTATTAGAAGACAAATGCAGTATGACAGTAAAACAGAAGCTGTCAGACAATTATTTTCTGTTATTGCTCTTGCTTTGCCATTCTTCATGATCCTCCTCCCATGAAGTATCAGAATTTGCCATTTCATATCTGTCATGTGATATGCTCTAGGCAACCCTGCTTTAGCAGGAGAGTTGGACTAGATGATCTCTAGAGGTCACTTCCAACTCTGACAATTCTGTGATTCAAGAAAGTTGTAAAGATAGCTTCTCCAAACCAGAAAAAAAATTTTAAAAAAGAGTGAATATTTCTGTTTCCAACATTTCCCAGCCCATTTAAGAAGCCTGTACTTTTTCTGTGTTGATTAATCTACTTTGTCTCTTTCTCCTTCACATTAAATGAATTAATTTTCTCCTATATATGCCAATCAACATAAACTACTCCTGCTTCCACTCTAATTATTGAAAACTTGGAGAGATGAGCAAAGGAAAAGCTTTATGTTTATTTAGCTTGACATGGCAGTGAAGCTACTCAGATGGTGACAGTCAATCTAAAATGTTTTTGTAAAATCAGATAATCAAGTAAAACTCCTTCTTTTTTTGTCAGTATAAGTCTTTCTGAATGAGCTTTGGAGTGCTGTTAGAGGATAACTTGCATCATGACAAGGATACTGAGCAAAACCAACATTAAGTCATTCACATTTAATTCACAAGATTTTTGCAGCTGGGAAAGCATAAGGATACCTGGCCTTACTAAAACTTTTAAACATGGATTACTTGGTGGCAGATGAAGTGACTATTTAACTGTTGTTTGCTCCAGAATGAAGATAAAGCTCATTGATCTTTACTATTCATATTTGAACTTTCAAAGCTTTTGTGTTAGGGTTTACAAAATTTAAGTTGAAATAAAGAAATAAAAGTAAACCCAATCACAGCCACTGAGTAACACCTCAAAAACTTTAGTGGTCTAAAAGTGTTCCCTAGGGAAACTGAGTTCTTAAGTCCTATAAGAATAAGAGGATTCATAATTTTTAAAAGCACTAAATATCTTGACAGCAGTGATCTGTGGCCTTACAGACACAAAATAAAAGGCAGATGTTTTATTCAGCAAGCAAGAATTTGTTTTTCATATAATGATTTTATTAAGGTCACACTTCTCATTTGACCTCCAAACATCTTTGGACCTTTCCTAGTTCAGCTCTATGAATAAAGATTGAATGGATGCTACTGTACATCTTTTGTAATGTGGTTATCATATTGAGTTTGTCACTGCACATTCTGATACTGAATTCTTGTTATCATTTATGATAGCTGGCATGTGTTTTTGAATGCTTATTAACTACTAAATTTGTTACTTATTTTTAAAGATGTATGCACTGGTCTTTCATTAGAAGAGCTCCAAGTACATGGATTTGTATCCAAACCAGTCAGTTAGATCTCTGACATGAATCAGGATTCTGGGGTTTCTAGCACATAATCTTGTGCTCAGATTACTGCCATAAAGCATGCACAATGATGTGGAACTGCACAAAAGCTACAGTAGCAGGTGTATGAGATTGGAGCATTACTCACAAACAGCAAAACTTGAGTCAGCTCTAGTGAGGGTCCTAAATGAGTGCCAGTAAAACCTTTTATATGGCATCTTCATGTATGTTACATCTTCATACTACAAGAAAATACTTTATGACTATTTGAAATAATTTAAATATCTTAAAACTCTGTACCTATAAATGCAAGAGACAATTACTACAAATCAATGACTAAATACAAGGGATCAAGAAAAATTTTCAAGGTACTCTCTTAAGGGATAACAAAATGCATTTAATCTGTCTGTAAACAGCTGAAAAGGATAAAGTTGCATTTCTGTAAGTCAAATAAGGAAAAACAGTGCAATGCAGCTGAGGAAATTTAAAATACTATTCTAACATACAGACATCTCAAAGAGATATGTAAAAGTACAAATAGTGAAGCACTACCACTACAAAATATGGTAAACCTATGTTCTGGAACAAGGGGTCAGGAAAACCACAGGCAATAATTCTGATACCGATGTGATAAACAAGAAAAACACACACAAAGAACAAACAAACAAAAAACCCCAAATCCCCTTTGGATATTCTTGAATTTACTGTGTATTTTTGAAACAGAAGAGAGAAGCTTTCTCTGGAGCCTTCTCTCAAAAGCTCAGAAGCCTGAATAGCATGAGAAAAGGTATCAATGAAGACAGAATTAAAGCCATCCTGAAATTCCTAAATTTTGCTATTTTATCTCTACAGAAATATAAGAAGGGAAAAGAAAGTACCTAGCTCTACTTCTGGAGGAGGAGGAAATTAAGTCAGTATTTTACCTGGGAAAGGCAATTTAGACTATCAATCTCTTAATGTGTAGCACTTCCATCATCTCCAGACAGGGCTATTTATTTTCTTTTTAATTTTTACATAATAATCTTTATATGTCACACACAGCATACATGATTATGAAAATAAATTGGAGTATCATAGGTTTTGAATGTGTTCATCTGCATATGTTACCCTACACAGCATATCTGTCACTTCAACAGCTATCACATTATTAATTCATTATTTTTGGTTCTAAATGAGTTCTACTAGAGGTGTGTTTTAAATACTAAGGTCCAAATTGTGCTGCCAGGAAAATGAAATAAATCACTCCCCCAGAACTCGTTTGTTTGTGCTCTGTTTAGTCTGACTGTTTGTTGTTCATGAAAGGTAGCTGCCCATACTGGACAGGACATTCTGGCCTGTTTCTTTATGCTTTCTCATTACAGAGAAGGGGAATTCTTCTCTTACTTGTATTTTATTTTACCTTGTCTTAAAATGAGGTTTTAGCTCAGAGAGCGTTTCTAGTCCACCATACTGTATTAGATGATAACAGGATTTCTCACTCCATCTTCAGAAAAGAGCACTGCATACTAAGAATTTTTTATTTCAGATCATGTCTCAAAAATAGTATATACAGTACCCGATAACCGTAAGACCCACAGCTTCAAGGGTCAAAACTGAACCATGAAAGTCCCTTCTTTTAAGCAGCAGCTTACACTGCATGTAGAAAAGAACTTCTCAGAGAGAAGGATACAGGTGGCATAAAAACATTACAGACCAGTTTGGAAATGTTTTCCTGCTCCCTAAATGATTACCTGTGGGTTACATACCCAAAGGCTATGGGTCTTACTCCTTAGCAAATCACAACCAACTTCTTTAGACAAAGTTAACTAATACTACAGAAACAAAGCAGACTGAGAAAAAACCTCGCTAAACACCTGTACACCTTCAGACCTCTAGAGACATGAAGTTCTGCACGATGCTTTAAACTTGTAGCAATTCCTTTCACAGCAGGAATTCAATACAAATATAAATAGAATACTTCATCTCATGATATTCTCCTGATGGAATATTCCTTCTTCTGGGACTTCTTATTGCTTCTTTTGAAAACACATTTTTTTCCCTCTGGTCCAAATTGTGAATTGCTATTACTACAGACAGCAGTATAAATTGGAATTGCAGTGTAGGCTTAGCTGCACATCTTTCTGGCTGTATTTATAACCCACCAGCAGCTGTATATTGTGGGTCTAACACAACATATATAGCACTACAGTGAGATTCTCTTTGGAGGCTTCAGTCACACACAAAATTGCCTGTATTTTATTTCCAGGCTCACAACTCCTACAGTAATTTGTGACAGTAGGATTAACCCATAGCATGTATTTTCTGAATTATCATAATTATCAAGGTTTTTTTGCTGTCTGGAGAGCCCTTTTGCCTCCTTTTTATATTTCATTACGTAAACTAAAGATTGAATGGCCAGACATCAAGTACTTTATTACTGAATTCAGAATAACAAGTTTATATATATTTTAAGGAAGGCTGAAGAACACAGAGAACAAGACTTGCAAAGCAGACAATGAAACTGAGAAGCTTAAAAACATAAAAACATATTTATCTTTTCAGACATAATACAGCTGGATACAGAAACCAAGCTGTTCTCCAAGAGGTGGACTTAAACAGATAAAAATACAAAGGTTCAAACTCAGTTCCACAGTGACAACCACACCAGAATGCAATCAGTAGCTAGGAATACAATCTAAGAAAGAACCAAAGTACTTGATTATTTTTTTTGTCTCACCAAAGCTTATGAAAGAATTCTGTTCCAGCATTACAAAAATTCTGCTGATATGCCATACCTTCACAGAGAGAGTATTTTATTTTTTTTAATTACTAGGAACTGCAAAGGACTTCCCAAGAGAAAAAGGAATTGAAACTCATCCAGCCATCTACAAGTGATCCTACAAAGACATTACAAGCTACGCTTCTATACCATGATCAAAAGCCAAGAAGAAATGACTGGGAGTGCACTGAATTTGGAAGCTCTTGTTTCCTCTTTTAGACACTGACACAGAAATCATAGATGCTGTATTTTGCCTCTGACTATTGGTCCAAATTAAAGAGCTGGTTTTGCCAGCAAATATTTTACACTCAAAAAGAATACAAAGTTATGGATGAACTTAAAATTTCAAAGAATAGAATATAGATAAACTAATTCCTTGGAATTCAGAAATATAAATTTTAGGCACATTTTTCAAGGCACTGAACTTGGAAAAAATGTTGTGTATAGTCAATGTTGCATCTTCATATATGGATTTTTTCTCAGGTTTTTGTTCCTTGTGAATTGTGTCCCTTCTGAAAAACCTTTTCAGCCTGCTTTGACTGTTCAACTGGCCTTTTCATTTAACTGCATTTTTTTCTTTTAATATTTTACCAATTTCCTCTGAAACAATCTGTATTATTCTATCATACCAATCAGCCTAGTTATGGTTTATACACTACTGAAACTGGAAGAAAAAAATCTGTTCATGGAATGTCTAATCTAAAAGAAACCTCAGTAAGGTGCTGTAGTATTTTAAACAGAAAGCCTGCTCAAGTTTTCCTACAAACATGACAGATGCAACACGGGCAGTAAGTTCCTTCTATCTCCATTGAACTGAGAAATATTAAAGAAGAAACACTGAGAAATAGCCTTGAAATTTAAGATATTCTTATAGAAGATTCCTGGTTAGGAGCATCTCCTGGTACAGATGCTCAATGAAATCAGACCTTTTTCATTGTATTTTAGCTAAATGAAAGAAGAAATGTGGTTGGAGAAAAACCCTCAAAAGATCATCCACTATTTCATTATAATTTTATTTTGAAGATTCAGAAATGCGAAAAAAAAAGTTAAATATACTAAATGTAGTTCAGTTTTGTGATACCAATTATACAATGTGCAAAATTGTAGGGGTTCCTACTACACAGCTAGTTGATATTTATTCTGTTAACTATTTCAGAAGAATCAAAACCCATCTGATCTCTAAATCTGGGTGGAAAAAATGTAAACCTAGCTGCAAGAGAAAATGGTTCCATACTGGAGAAGAAATTTAAAAAGCCAGTAAAGATTAGCTACTAGCTAGAGAAATTAATTATTGTAGTGATTACTATTTATAGGATATCTTTTGCTGAATACTATAACAAAAATGTTATAGTAGTATAATAAAAATCTTCTGTCCAAGCTAACAGTATACTGAGCTATAGAGGCTTATGGGTTTGAGGATTATTTTTCCTATACTACCTAGAATATATTAATTGAAGAGTGCTTTTGCCATTGTAAATTGAAAGAGTGAAATTAGGGAAGAGACACATGTATGAACAGAGTTCTTAGAAAAAGATCTTGATATAAAATTTTATCTAAATTCTATGCACATCATTCACATAAACACCTTATTCAAGTATTATACACTTCTTGTGCAATTTAAAACCACCTTTCCACAAAGGTTAACCTTTTCTTCTCATCTTCACTGTACCTTAAGGTTCTTCATTACTAATATCTTTATAACAGCATAGAGATAAAAATTATGGTTATGTTTTATGTTTTTATTACAAATGTAACATTTAAAATGTCTCCCTGAAAAACTTACACAGGTAGTCCTCACAAGTGAATATACCACTTTAAAAGCTCAGTGCTTTTCTGTGCCTTTCATAAATTTCTCCATAGAAATTATTATTTAAATAAAAGTGGTTTCAGTTCTCCATATTCAGTCTTACATAAATAAGAAGCTGAAACACTGTACTTTGAGCCAACGTAATAACAGAAGTAGATGTTTTTGTTCCCTCAGCCTGTATTGTATCTTCACGGCTGATTTTCTAATTTGCTGTACAGGCATTAGAAAGTGATCATCATTAACACTCATTTTCTGCCTAGGGTTTGATTTTTTATTAATAAGGCATAAACAGAGTAAGTACCAGCCTGCTGACACTCAGCTTTTCAGGCAGTTTGCCTTACAGGCTGACTTAAGTTTACAGAAAGGAAATATTTTTTAATTTTTTAAAATTTTTTTTGGAAATTCAATTCCAAACTACACTGAGGTGGGCAAGAGCCATCCATTTGGTTAACTGCTCCACCCTAGCCTTTCTACGTTATCATAAACAACCTTCAAAGTGTGTTACTTTCTAAAGACATATTCAAGCCGACTCCTTACATATAATATTCAATGAACAAAACACAGTCATCCCACTTAATGGAGACCGTCTGAGTTGCGATGCTTTTAATGCCAGCCATGAGGTACCAGCAACCTGGGGGCAAAGCATGTGGGAGTGTGGAGTAGGAATGTAAATATAATTAATATTTAGAGGTTAACAGCTTTCCTTGACTGCACTGAAATGCCAGTGCTCCCTTGCTCCTGCACAGTTTATTACAACCCTTATCCAGTATCAAAAGTTTCCTAAAACTCATCTCTATGGTCCTTAACCATAGCACAGTGTATCAGGAAAACTGATCACCCAAATGATCAGTACTTGTCTGACATTCATCTCTCAAAGAACATTAACCCTTTTGCACATTACTGTTATCTCAAAGCATGAAAAAACAACTTCTTAAATTATAAAGAACTCTGCTGTTCTGAGTTGATACCGCCTCTGTTCAACATGTTTGGGTAGCTAATTGTGCAGCAGGCAACCTCATATCTGTATGACTATTACAGACAAAAGCTGTAATAAACATAAGAAATGCAATGTAGAGTTCACTATCTCTTTACAGGTAGGTGAACACTAAAAATAATGTGATAGTTAAATGTTTACCACCCATATTATTTAGCACATTAATAAAATTATCTGTATCTATTAAGCTTCTGACAGTTTATGTGATTTAAAGCACACAGAATCTATTGACACTCCTCAGAGTTTTGGCAGCCATCAGAATTTCCTGAGCTTCTGCACAACTGTAACAACTGTGTTTGAAGCAACAGCCCTACTTGAAGGCAGATGGATCCCTGCCTAGGCTGCTCCCTTCGCTGATTCACTGGAAGAGAAATTGGAGAAGGAGAAGTACATCTGTTTTTCTTCATGGATGCAGTCCTAGTCCTAGATTTTATTCACATCTACCTATTAACTATAAAGAGTCAAGAGAATAAGTTTGGTATGACATGGCTTACCAAGCATGCAGGAGCAAAGAGGATTTTGGCAGCTCATGCATGAGGCTTGCAGCTGTGCTACACTGTGGTTTGTGACACACTTTGCTTGCTCTCTAACTGGCTCAAGTGCCACTTTCCACTCCTGTGCTCCCTTCCACAATCTCCCTTGAAGGTCTTTAGCAGCTCACAGCATCAAAGTTACTGAGGCAAAAACCTTTTCTTCTCAGAAACCAACTACTATTTCCTCCTCTTCCAACGTTGCTTAGCACATTACACAGGAAACTGGGAAAGCAAAGTTATGACTAATATATAACAGCATGGACACTGTCTGTAGTAGCAAGTCTGCCCTCAAGACTCACCGATCAAGAACAGGGAAGATATCCAAGGAGAGATAGCTCTCAAGTATGTGCTCAAGCTATCTGTGAGCATTTTAAAGAGTGTTTCAAAGCACACAGTAGACTATGGCATCATATGGTGTAAGCGAAATGCATGGTACTTGGAGGGATCAAAATAAATTCCTGCTGCAGGGATGTTAGTAGCCATCTACCCAGTTCTCTTGAGCGTGTGGGACAACAGAACTGACCTTCGTTAAATTTAACAAAAGGAATGCAGTCCTGCTGGTCTGCCTACATCCCCCCACCCTGACTGTCTTGCAAATGACAGCAGGCTAAATCATTGTGATTCCTACATTGGGTAAGGAGTAGAGGCCGAAGTAGAATAGACTATTGTGTTAGCCAAGGTATCAGCCAAGATAAAACTCCTGTGCCTGGCTTATGCATCTTGACTGCAAACTTGATGGCTGGCAATTAGCACAACTTCCGGAACACAATGAAGATAATGGGGCCTGGGGTCATAGTGATAAGCCGAAATGATGACGCCTGAGAAATATGCATCAAAAGCAACATTGGTCCTTTTCCCCTCCCCTCTCTTAATTAATAAGTAATAAGAGACTGTGAAAGTACCAATCAGAAAATTATTTTTTACCTAGTCCCATCTCATCACTTAGTATAAATTAGTCTTAGAATCCTCTGTTTCTCTGGAGGAAGAGATCAACAGCTATTTGGATGGATTGACGGGCCTGAATCCTTATTCAAGTATTCTTCTCCCCCAAAAGGGGATGCCTTTTGGCAAGACTTGCACCTCTGACTCTGTTGGATGCTTTTATTTTGCCTTTAATATCTTCACCTCAAATCTATGCAGCTAGTGAATTTATCAATGGCTATCCAGATCTTGTTACAACTCTTGCATCAATAAATCATATTAACTTTGTTTTTAAACTGTCTCCGTCACAGTCCTTGTTAGGGCTCTGAGGTGGGCAAAGTGCTTCAGAGAAAGTCCTTTTGGTGGGACTCTGAAGCAGCAACATCACAAAACTGTCTCAGTAAAAGTCCTGTTTGGGACTCAGACAGGCAAACGTTGCCCCTTTTTTATGCAACACACTGGTGACCATGAGACTGCATAATTACATGCTTACAGATTATTTAGCAGAAAAGCAAATCTTTTATGGGTTTTCTTAGAAGCAAAGCCAGCAGGATCCATGCTATGCTGAAACTTTCCTCTTTCCATCTTCCATAATTTTCTACAGAAATAATGCATTTGGAGTCAAAGAAAAAAACAAAAAAAAAAGACAAAATTGAACATACTCCTAAGACCAGAAACTTCTGTCTGAATTAATTGCTTTCTTTTAGAAACTATACCAAATTGATTTCTTTAAACAAAGGTTTATTTTTAAGGAGGTCCTGTTATGTTCATTGAGAGTAAACTCTTATGGTAACGGCCTGTCTTTTGCAGTTAATTGCTGCTTGTCTCCTTGGATATCATAATTTGCATAATTGTGATTATTTTCAATAAAAAGGGATTATATAATCTTGGAGAAGCAAACATCATAAAATTTAAATTTACATTAAATTAAAGGAATAAATGTTCCAGGGTAACAGTGCTATTAACTTCCAGCAAAGAATAAAGTCTTTAATATTACAAAATAAATGTATTTATAGAAAAATCACTTAGACTATGCTGCTTCTCAAATGTCATGCAAAATTAAAACATCAGACCAGGCCCTGAAGCAGCATTACTGAAGTTAATATTAATGTCAACTTTAAATGTTTGTAATAAGGACATAAGGTTCTCCTGATGTTCGTTTCGCATTCCTGAATTGGAAAATGTATACCCCTTTTAAGTGCAAAATTAGCAATTTCATTGCAATTTTATAAATAGGTGCAAATTTCAAAGTCTATACCACAGTATTTTTTTTGCACCTTCCAGTATACATATTTGTATAACCCATAGATGCACAAACGAAGCGCAATAAGTTGCAATGAGACTCTGAGATTTTAACAGACGGCTTCCTGCCACAGTAACTGGATCATTCATCCCTTCTTTTCTTATGTATGGATTAATTAAGTGTATTTGTTCTCATTGCCACTAACATCTGAAATTGCCGAGAACCCACGCAGGCTAATCTAATTAAGAAAGTGCTTTGTTAGCTGAAGAACAAAACCAAATTAGTTCAAAGGTCTGACACTGAAGAGCTACTAACTTAAATTCTGTAAAATTAAGCGTCAGTGAATTCTTAGATAATTTCTTCACAACCTATTGTGGCACAATTAATACCCTAAGAATTACAATTAGGCCAAACTCCAGCTTAAAATCACAAAACAACTCACATTTCCTTCCCATCTTGCTTAGCACAGTCCAACTTCCACAAAGTTTCGACTGTCAAGTCAGCTATGTTTTTTGTATTTTAAGAGAAGAATAAATCCTAATGATGACCTTGATTGTCTTTCAGATATGCAACCTTGAATCAGCCAGTATGGCTAACATCACTATGGAATGTAACACAGTACTCAACCAGTTTTCTTCAAGAAAGACCAGTCTCAAATGTTGAAGTAAAATCACATAAAGAATTTAAAGCAGAATTAAAAAAACACAAACAAGCTGATGAGAATAAGCATCTGTAACTTCTTTGAAGGTCATAAAGCTTGCTTTTCCAGCCTGATAACAAGTTATTTTCTCTTAACCTTTATAGAGTTAAATAGGCATGACAGAAAAATAAGCAAGCTAAATAATCTGGATGTCACAAGGATCTGAGGGTGAATGAGTATGAGCCTACTGCCTGAGCACACCATGCAGCTCTTCAGTTCAGCACAAGGAGTGAGAAGAATTCTTCCTAGAAATGGCTGCATATCAAGGAATCTTAGCCCTCTGGATTATTTTTTAGTTAAAGAATGTTCAGAATGACAGATAAAAATCATATAGGTTGTCTCTCATCAAATGGCAAATGCTTTTAACCCAGCAAATCAGAATGTCCCTGCCTATCCTGCTCTTGTCTGCTGTGAGGATTTGGAAAGCTATGAACTGATGTTCACAGCAAAGTAAACAATTCTGTCACAGTTCAGTGTGCATATTGAAAAAGATATTGAGAACAATAAAAATAACTGTATTTATGTTAGGCATGGATCTGTGAATGCAGACAATGCAGAAAATCAGCCTGCATGTGCTTTGTATTTGCTTGTCTCATTGCAGTCAAATATGTTTAATGTTCATGCTTAAAAATAAGCATCAAGGGAAAAACAGTAGCTAAAGACTGCATGAGGAGATCCTTTAATCATTCGCTCAGGGCAAAAAATAAAATAATTTCTTGTTCTACAACTGCAAAACATTGGACGATTTCCTCTGCAAACAAACACCTTTGCAAAGTGCAGTAGCATAACAACAACAAACCAAACAAACAGTATTCCACAAGTACCCTGTCTTCAGTTAAGAACGCAATAAGAAATAAATCTCACTGAGACACAAATTCATATTTAACAAAGCATGTTAAAGACAAAGAAATAACAGACATTCATCTCTTCAGATTTCATATTGAGCTGAGGGAACATTTACAAGCTTGGAAGAGTGACTTCAGATAAAAAAAGTTTAAAAATTCTTGTTATTCATTACATTATGTTGGACATTGGGAGGCAAAGTTACTTGCATTTATGAAGTAATAATATGCAGTGTGTTAGAAGTGTCACCCCCTACAACTACCTGTTGTAGAGTAGAAGGTTTTAGTGAGAGGGGGACTGGCCTCTTTTCTCACGTAGCCAGTGATATAGGATGGTAGGAAATAACCTGATTGTGCCAGGAGAGGTTTAGATTGGATATTAGGAAAAAATTCTTTACTGAGTGGTCAAGCATTGGAACAGGCTGCCCATGGACACAGTTTGGTTGGCATGGTGGTGAATGGTTGATGTTCAGACTTTATGATCTTAGAGGTCTTTTCCAATCTTAATGCTCTATGATTCTATCATTCTAAATGCTTGATGAAAGTTAATGATCATTGACATACATTCTGCAACTACCCACAAAAGCCTTGCCAGCTATGCTTTTTTTCAGAAAAGCAGTAATACAGGAGATTCTATACAAACCTTACATGGCATAAGGTATATATAATATATATCATGTAGCTTAAAAAAAAAAATGGGGACAAATTTATCATTTAATTTATGATGTCATAATAACTCTATTCAATTGGAGTCTTTAAAAATAAATTGCTTCATTTTTAAAAGTCTTGGGATGTAAAAAAATGCTCTTTTTATTTGTAACTAGAAGGAACACACAAAGACATCTCCCTCCTCCATCACTGCAAATTGACAAGAAGTTTTTTTCCTAACTTAATCTCTAAATATGAGATGTAGGTTGGTATAGGGGGAACAAATAAAGGAAAAAAAAAACCCAGCCATGCAACCAATGAACCAACTAAAACACATTCTCTGGTTTCTGCATCTCTGTAGTAACCTGGTCTAATCTGCAGCAGTGCTGGAAAAGGGACAAGAGAAGCAAGATGGTCTGCTCCCAGAAGCAGAACAGCCAGAAACAGAGGAATTTCTTCAAGAAGTGCAAGAACCATAGGTATTGAGATATTGGCACATCTACGCATACAATTGTGCACAGCACACTGGGCTTGACAGAAACGGCTGCAGTTTTCTTAAAAACAGCAAAGTAAAGTTTTAAATTGCTACCCAGGAAGTAATAATTGTGATAAAGCCACTGGCAGCCAGAACCCAATGAGAACCCAGGTGTTCTTGTCTTATCTAGATTTTCTCTAACAGAGTTCTTCTGGACAGACTGTTTTCCTTTTGAGTACAGATGGTTGAAATTAAAACAGCTATGACAGTTTATTAACATTTTAGAAAAAAGTTGCTTTCTGTCTGGACCAATTTTGTCCTTTGCCAAGTACAGATCTGTGCCTCCTATAACCCTGACAGACAGACTTAACAACTAGTTGCTGCTGGGAGTTGTTGCTGCACCTATGCTAAGTTATGCATCACTCTCCACCCTACCTGGCTTAGATTAGGAGCTGCAGCACAGAAGTCATTAAAAACAACACCACAACCCATGTATCTTCAAAAGATGTGTATCTAAGTACCTATGCAAAACAACTTTGAAATAGTTACTGTACTACAGTACAATACAACACTATTGTATGATATATCATGAGACATATACATACATAATACAATCCTATAAATTTCTGAGGACCTCTTCAAACATTTTAATGAAATAACGGAACATGGCAACCACTGTTTGCTTTGGTTGAGAAAGGACAGCATTTTTAAAAGACAGCACCTGCACAATCTGTAAAGAGAAGAAGCCTTTCAGGTTCGTCCCCCCAGAAGGACCTAAGGTGAGAAATTACAGTATGTCATCTGAAAACAGCCAGACTTACCATCCAAGAAAAACAGTCACAAAGGCCTGCATTAGAGAGACAGGGAGGGGAAAACAAAGCAAGAGATCAGAACAGCTCCACATACACAAATTATATTTAGTGGTGTTTACTGTGAAAGTTGGCAGTTATGTTTCAGGTGATATAGCCCTTGGTGTTGACATAATGCTTGCTATCAGAGAATGACATGTGAAAGAAATATTTTCATGGCATAAAGGCAGAAAAAAAAAAAAATCTTGGCTGGTTGAATAAGTTTCCTTTCCTCACAAAAAGGGAACCATTTCCTCTTGGCTAGAAAAAATAAAATAAAATCAGGTTTTAGGAAATCCTCCTAGGTATACCCATTTTTAAACGTGAGCAGAACCAATATGCCCATTTGAAGAGCTATAATTCCTCTTTACATTTATGTTTGATTTTTTATTTAAATATTTTGAGGAGAGAAATTCTGATTAAGCTTTAAAAAAACATATAGCTTAATACAAAATCTGAAGTAAAAAATGAGGTTTTAACATTAAAAGAACCATCTTGTTTCAACTTCAAATAATTCTTTCATGAGTACTCAGCTCAGTTACTGCTGGCAACCCAAATTAGTACTAAAATATGCCCCTGCATTTCACTGTAAGTTACTGTACAACACACTGTTTCAAGGAGTTAATTCAATCCATTTCTTCTTGGAAAAACAATTGTATAATCAGTAGCAAAATGTACTAACTATGAGCACAGCTGCTACTGCTATTGCACCCTCAAGAGCACACAAACACGTTTTTTCCTACAAGAAAAAAACCCCAAACCCAACAAAAAATCATACATTACACATGCCAAAACACCAGGGTCATTTGTCTGGAAATCTAGATATCCATGGCACATTTCTATGCTTAAGTCCAGATTCACAAACTTATGCAAAATATTAGTTGTATATTACACCCAATGTGTGATTTCTAAGTCTGGATTAAATAGCTATTAAGAAATAAGAATCAATGTGGATTGTCCAAATGTGCAGCAAGCCCACTATTAAATGCAGTCACTACAGACTGCATAGTAGCTGTTCGAACTCTAAGTTATTGCTGCCACCAACAGGATGTTCCTCAGTATATTTTATCTTTATATTTCTCAAAATTTGCCTTTCTATACAAAAGTCTTCATGCTTGCATTTCGATGTAAGGCTACTGATGTGATAAGAGATTCACAATCCACACCAAAAGAGCTGTACAGCAAATAATTCCATATTTCATAGTAAATCTGAGAAGTGCATTCTTTTTCCTCCCTATGAAAACAGATTTCAAAAAACAGCCTATTGTCCTAGGTTCAAGTCAATCAAAAAGAGAAACAAAAATCCCCACCCAAACAACACAGGAAAAGAGAGCTTATAAAATGTATGAAGGGTTCAACCTGGTGAGTACCATCAAAAGTAGCAATGGCATTATTTGTATTTTCTACAGTAGCAATAAAGTCTACATACAGATAATGCAGTCGTGGTACAGCCAAGTTTAGCATAAATTCATTTAATAGAAAGCAAAATTTGGGATGAAAAGCACTGCTGACATAAACAAAGGGCTCTTCCCTTTCATATTCTCCTGTTGATCAGATCTTATTCTACACATATGTATTCACTTACTGTGATAGGGGAGCACAGGAAGAAAAGAGAGGGAACTATCTCTGGGGCATTTCCCGTGGGAGATGGAGGGAGTCTTTACAAGTGACACTGTCCAAGCTTTGGAGAAGGACAGAGAGCATGGCTGAGGAGATGCCAGCAAGATTGTGCAGATCCCACAAAAAAGGGGAGATTTAAAAATAAATAAATTTTTTAAAAGTCATTACAGCTGCTATGATACACTGATAAGTATCAGCACTGGCCAGGTGATAGCAAAATTACTGTCTGTAAGAAAAAAGCTTTGACAGGACTAGCAGGTTTATAAACAAATCAATTCTAATCTGTTAAAAGGTCATCTTTCCATTAAGACTGAACAGGAATGAGATGAAATTACATGGTTGGCTACAGACATATACAACAGGGCACCAAACAGAAAGAAGGTTAGGAGCTGAGTTGCTTCAAAAAAATGCAGAATGATATCCCATGCCTTTGCTCATGAAGCAGTCCTGTGAGGATGGCCTCACCACATTTTGGTGAGGCTGAGTTTGAAACATATCTTTATGATGGTTAAAGGGAAATATCTGACTGAAGAGGTAGTAATAAACATTTATCTCCTTCTCTGTAAATAAGGTCCAGCTACTGAAACCTGCAATGGTAAGATTTAACTGTAGTGGATCACCCTCTGCTGTTTCCCTTCCCTGCAAATTTTGCTTGATAAAGAGCTTTGAAGAATTTCTGTTTTAAAAAAAGGAGACTGATTACAAAATCTGCAAGCTAAACACAGAAGGAAAGGGCATGTATACTCAGCTATACTTGATAAAAGGGAGGAGCAGCAGGAAAGGGACAGAACAGAAACTTTGCCATCAGCACTCCAAATACAAGAAAGGTTATGCCCTACCTAAAATGATAAATTATGAAAAGATACAATTAGCATCTGGATTACTGAGCTCACTCTTCATGTCTCCAAAAAGTCAAACACAAACAGGACCAGTGCAAATGAGCTCTTTTTGCTCAGTTGCTGGCTAAACTGTAGCAGATGCTAGAGGCTTTTGAAGCTGCAGAGTGTGCATGAGGGGCTGCTGCAGAGCATTGCCCAGATTGTGTGCTAGCTTGATTTCAGAACTCCCTTTGAAGAAGGCAAAAAAGCACTTTGTAAATGACTGAGAAAATTATTCTTCTCCACTTCTACCCCCAGAATATGTTTTAAGACTCTGTTTCTAAGATAAAGACAAAGAAAGCAAATATACATATACACACATATATATAAATAAATCACTAAAGTAACTTCTGCATTTTATTGGTCTGGTTTTTTGAAGATGTTTTTTCTAATGTCTGCTTTAAATGTGTCATTAAATATTTTACCTTAATTAGCTTATACTGGCACCTATTGGTAGAAAATAATATTTGCATCCTACATTATCAATTATTGTTTGTTCTTTAATCAGGAACAGACATGCTCCTAATAGTAATTATTGGCTTGCACCCTTCCCACCTCATTAGGAGGGTGTTTTCCACTGTTTTAGTTGTCCTACAGTAACTTGGTACTGAGAATAATAGGGGGACAGTACTAATTAATTTCTTAAGTTTTCTTTGTGTTTTTTGGTTTTTTGGTTTTTGTTTTTTTTTTTTTTAAACAAACTGTTCTAAGAAGTTTCTTAAGAGATTTATTCTTGTACTCAGAACATCTGCAAAGTACATTCAGTGTGACAGGGTAGAAATCAATGACAAAAGCAGAGGTTTTAAATGGAATCATAGCATGCCTGAATATTAGCAAGCCACCATCTACAGCAACTGTAGAAGAGATAACTGACAATTATCCTTTGAGTAGTAATTAACTACAATAGCAGTGCTAAAAAAATAATCTAAAACAAAATTGATAAACAATAAAATTAAACTATTATTATTAAAATTATTTCTGAATGGAAGTTATTTGGAAATAGTTTTCCAGCTTTCTCTCCCCCCCCGAATTGATTATAGATCCAACTATTTATTCAGAAGGATGAAAACTCAGCTTTTCAGTGGCAATTTATTTAGCAGATCGTATCAGGAAACTAAAATAATTCAAAGGATCTCTGCAACTGTGCTCTGAATGCACATCTCTCTTCACTGAAAAATATAACCTTCAAATTTTTTCTGACTTGGAGTCACTCTTCCTCCCGCCCTCCCAGGCTTAATAATATTTGTGATTATTAAAAATTAAATAAATTTTTAATCCTACTACTTTTCAGTTTTGCAATGGCTGTTTCCTGCCATTCCTGGAGGCTTTTTTTTCTCCTAAAACCCCAAATTTCAGGTGCCAGAAAGGTCATTATGCAATAATTCAGTTGCTTTACTCTAGATTCTTGTGCCATTTTAGATGCTCTTATATAGCCTCCAGCTGCTGCTCTAGAAGGGCAGTGGTGTCCCATCCCTTCTGTCTCATGCCTGCTAGCCCCACTAAGCTACAACGCCTACAATGTAAAAAAAATGGCTTTAGATTTCAATATTTAGGCAACTGAATTTGATGCTTAATATCCAGAAGAGATTCACAAACATAGCTGCTTCTAATGTCAGCTTGTATTTTGCCAGCCATATAAACAGCTAATATGAATAAAGAAATTGATGAAAACCCCTGAAGTTTCATGGAGTGCATTCTGTAACTGCTCAGTTACCTGCTCTTTTCTGTTGTCTATTTTTCAAATGGATCACTCAGGCAATTCAATGAATCAAATCAAATGGCTAACCTGCACATGCCAACAAATATTGTATTTGTTTAGTGAATTTAGCTAATTTTCAGATACCGATCGTATCCATGACACAGCAGCTGGGATAACAATTCAGAGCATAGCTGAAAAAAAAATATCTAAAATGCACGAAATATTTTTATTGAACAGTACTGGCCAGCTCTAGCAATACAAGTGCAGGGAAGGAACACAGTGTCTACTAGACATTTTGACCGTATCTTCTTTCACTTTGAGCTCTGTAAAGATGCCCTAAGCATACATCTTTATGGTATTGTGGTTGTGATTCACATCATAAGCTGCTATCAACACAGCCTTGCCATTGCAATTTGTCACACAGAGTAGCATGAGCTTTCTGTATCTCACTGAAATTTTTATCTCATAGTCACAATCACAGACTGCTAGTTTAAAGCAGAGCTCTCAGACATTATGAGAAGGTGAAATCACAAGAGATAACATAAACAGACATTGCCACCACCATAGAGACAAATACTATAGCTTTTCTGGAGGTTGTAAAATCAAAGGTAATATGGTGTAATAGCCAAGCTTTCATGTATGTATATATGTATGAGAGGGAAAAGAGAGTCCACTTACACCACTCCTGAAATGTTAATGAATCTTATCCAATACTGTTTGTTTGAAGCATAAAATTTGCCTTTAAAAATAATAATAAAAAAATTAATCACTTGGATCTCAAAACCAGTTGAAGCATTTTATTGAGACTTCCTAAACTAAAATCAGTGATCCCACCTTGCCTCAATTACAAGTTCCTAATTTATTCTGGTTTCAACTTCAAAGATAATTATTAAAGATGTAAAACATTGTTAGTGGGGTAACTTCTGATGATAGCCATATAAAGTAAAGGACTAAACATTCATAAATATTTCAGTATTCAGTTCTCATTAGTCTATTTTTTTTCTGGAATTGACTGAAGCATCAAAAAAGATTTTTCAGTAAACATTTTAAAACAATGAGCACCCTAAAACAAGTTAAAATAAACCCTTGACTTGAGTAAATGTCATACTTAGAAACAGAATACATGTAAGCGCTACTGAATCCGGAAACAGTCATGAACAGTTTGAATTTCTAGTTTTTATTAGTGATAAACCAATGTAACTTTTGTTCCAAATGCCTTTATTAAAAACTGTTCAAGAGATATTTTAATTTCAGTTCAAGTCAAGCAGCTTACTCTTCAAACACAGCTTTGAAATAGAAAATATCCAGTTTGTTTTTCCTTG
This sequence comes from Apus apus, assembly GCF_020740795.1. NCBI lineage: Eukaryota > Metazoa > Chordata > Aves > Apodiformes > Apodidae > Apus > Apus apus. The sequence continues at coordinate 15,318,723 of NC_067293.1, read as the reverse complement.
GTTCTTTTTTTATATTCCACTGTACGGAGGAAGAAAACATCAAAAAGAACTATATTATTGAGAAAAAATTTCTAGGCTTGAAGCAAAAACTAAACTGCCTTGTGAAAAATCCTTGTAGACACAGTTGCATTGAAGAACAACAACAACAAAAAAATAAATATCTAAAACAGAACAAAAAATACTGTAAACATACAGGCGGAAAAAAACCCACAAACAAACCAAAACACAACAGCCCAAAATATTTTGCTTTATAAATTATTGTATCTGTATTTGTTCTACACACCACCAGAACAACAACAGACAGGAAACCTAAACAAGATTCACTTGAGATAGTTCATTATGTTGAGAAAAGGGGGTAAGACTTCTCTACCCCAAGTGGATGCCTTGTGTTCCCACATATCTGGTAAGAAAAAACTTCATTTCCAGTAGAACTTTACAATAACAAAGTGGTTTGCTTTTCTTCCCCCCTATAAATTACAGTTCAAAAGCTACTATGCCTAGTTATACTTGATGAGGTACTTTAAAAAAAAAAGTGTAACACACAGTCACTTGATTTGTCACAGTCTGAAGCTTCCTACTAAAAGTATTCTGCACAAAGAGAACAAATTAGCACCAGAGCTTCTGAAGGTTTGGAACTTTGTTTGCTACCATGACGTTTTGTATATTATGTACCTGGATTTATTCCAGTTTTCCCTTTCTTTATCAATGTTTGCCCTGTAAAAAACAGATGCTTATCCAAGAATGTACAACCTTTAAATTCACTAAAAAAAAGTATTTTAATGACTCAAAAATCTTCTAGGACCTGATATTGAAGTGCGATTTCTGTATAGAAATTCGGTACTTCTAAATAAAGAACAGTAGCTTGATTTAAAAACACAGGTTTTTAAACATGCTTTCCTTTGGTGAGTGTGAGAACACAAACTCATTAATTCGGGTTCTACAAAGATGTCACATATGGATAACTATCTTTAGCAGACAATTTTTGAATTCCTGCTGGGAAAGACAACAAAAGATGTATAAAATTAACATGAACATTAATCACCTCTTATTTCTGTATATTTCTTCGCCTCCTCTGCCAAAATTGCAGGTATCCTACTAAATGGAAACCAAGTAGATTTTTCTAAAGAGCATCTAATGTCACAAGAATTTATCCAGAAGCAGGTATCTTCCTCAAGACTTGGCAAATACAAATGAGGTTTCTTCACATGTGGAGATACTGCTCAGTAAGATTACCTGTTCAGGAACTTGAGATCATAAGGCTCATCAGTTGGAAGACTGAACTATAGAATTTTGGATGTTGAACTCCCCTGAGCAGTTAAAAAACATGGCAGAGGGCTGGGGGGCAAGGGGAGAGGTAGTAGCAGCATATTTTCCTGTTTGGAGAGTCATCAGTGATTCAGGGAACTTTTCCACATATATATCCTTGGGTGACAAAGTAAGATATTCCTGAGAATTTCCCCCTAATGCACTGCAGTCCCTTGTTTCTATCGGGAAATGTAAAAAGAATCATTAAAAATCCTAACACAATAGTAAGAAAAAAATACAGACAGTGTTCAGCTACCACAGAAGGAAAAGTCAAGCAGAAGTCTCAATGGATGGGTCTAATCTTGGGTAAGAGGAAAAGATTATTTTCTTCCAGACTATCTTTAATCTACAAACTCTGGGGAGGATGAGATCTCAATGAGTCAGCCTGTACAGACAAAGTGATCCATATTTCTCTGTGGAAACCACTTCAGATGATACAGCTGTTAATGATAAAAAGTTTAATAAAAAAGAAGGATTTCTGGACAGTGGTTACATATTTTCATATGAAAAATATGTATAATTAGAAAAATATAAAACTAAAAAATGTTTTCTTAAAACAATTGTTTAACAAACATTTAATGTTGAGTCTTAAGTTTTTCTTGAATATATAAGGGTGATGCTGCAGAAAAAAAATCAAGTCAAATAACAAAGATTTAAGAAAAGTTTTCAGTGCTTTTTTCAAGTAAAAATTTCCATATTACTGCAACTTAACAAAAAATGAGCTCACACACAATTGGACATTTTAGAAAACTTATCCATATGGAAATAAGTAATTTTGATGGATGCATTCAGTTTGCAATTACTTGGCAAGCCAAAGAGGAGACCAAAGTCAGAAGCAAAAGCTGAATTCAGAATGAATGAGATGATCATAACCAGAAATGGGTACAATGATGCACAGACACAGACAAACATTTAAAAGTTAATACCCTCCATCTCCTGAATTACTGAACAAGTTATTAATTCAACAAATGCACTTCTAACTATTTCTTCAGCTGAACCCAAGGTGCCTTTTTCCAAAAAGGTGTTAGAATAAAAAGACATTTAATTAAAATTCCAAGAAATAGTCACCAAACCCACTATATACTTGACCTGAAGTGCCTAAATAAAAAAAAAATTAATGTGGTATTTCAATAATGTATTTTTTTAATGTTTTTTTTCCCCCCTAAAAATTTCACTCATCTTCAAAAGTGTAACAGATCTCTAACTGAAATTCTTTGATACACAGACTGGTTCTACCCCAGGAAATACAACTTCTTGGTTTGATAAGCTGTCTTTCCAGCTGATAAAACAGAAGTATTCCGTTTTCTCTGTTATTTCGGTTTTGATCTCATGAAATTTATCAACTAACAATGAAACAGCAAACTGCAAGAAGCAAAATATGCAACATCATTTGCACTGAAAATGTTGCAGAACTCACAGATGAGACAGACTGTTGAAAGAATGAACAAGGTACCATCATCTGATTATATAAATGGGGATATGTAAGTATGACAAGTTTATATTTTATTAAACCATTCAGGAAGAGAACATATCAAGTAGTATCAAATTATCCTTGTATTGCAAGCACAAGCACACTTAATCTATAAATAATCACATGCTATGCTTCACAAGCTGATAAAGTCACACTACAAAGAAACACAGCAGGTCAAACTCTACTCTGAACTATATCAGTATCATGGAAGCATCAACTTCCAGCAAGACCCCTTTGGTTAATAGTGATTATCCTTTAACAAGATCAAAAGACAACATGGAGTCAGCAAGCAGTGACACAAATGCAGGGAATTAGAGATTGTAAGAGTCCAGCAAACATCATCACATTTCATCACTCATTAACCACAAGGAAGGCAAAGAACAGAAGTCTAACTCAGTGTGGAACCTGCGAGGAAAGTAGCAGTACCTACTTGCCTTATTGTAACACACTTTCCCTAGAGCTCCAAGCTGGGAGCAGAATCTGGGCTTGGATCCATCTGTATGATGAGTCATTAAGGACATTGCTAGGTAATAAAGATGGTGAAAAGGTCCTCAACAAACTTAGAGCAACTTCTGGCACCTGATAGTCATCACTGACATTTAACAATAAATCATCAGCGTACATCGAGAGCTTCACAGTTCCTGCTGCCTTAATCCAAAGTTAGCTTTTCTGTTAATTTAATCAGAAACTTTTTGACTGTTCATAGCAAATTTTCCTTAAACTTTGGGAGAAACAGTCAGAATTGTAAATACTGGCATACCAGTATTAAGTTCTCCCCGAAATAAGAAAATATGTGACGCAAACAGTCCTGTTCTTAAGCCTTAGAATTATCCATGGCAGGATTATTTTGAATGCAGGGTTCTCTGTGCAGATTGCAAAGAAGAGTATATTTCTCCTGCACTGAAGTAGGCAGAGAAGAAACAACTAATGAAGGCAGAGCCCTTAGTAGTGACAATGACATTTTCCCTCTCGATGGCCTCATGGCCCCCACAGCTTCCGTTTGGGAACATTATATTGCAGGAGCAAGTCTGAAGAATTTCTATCAAGATGATTGCCTTCAAAGTAGCTGAAAGATAAATGCATGCACAGTGTAAGGTCCCTGCTATGATTTTAACCATTTTAAGAATGAGTTTGGACAAGGAAGTATGCTGATCATTGTATCTTCCATGTTCCACACTTCCATATCCTCTGCAAAAGAATGCAGAGCTCCAAGGCATATAGGTTGTTCTGCTTCCAATAGCCATGAACTGGAGTACAGAAGCTACAGAAAAGGACTGTGCCATCTTGCTACAGCTACATCTTGCCTTATGCCAGGTGCAGAATGCTGAAATACCAGTACAGGTGGCCCAGTTCAGTCAGCCACACACACATAACAAGGTAGAAAATCAGCCGTACGAATCAGCAGCTCACGGAATGTGGATGCCACTGTAAGACTAAAGGAGGATGCAGTTATTTAGAACTACAGTTTCACCCTAAGCTTTATCCATTCTAACTTATAGGGTCCTACTAAAATGGACATGCATTCTCCCTCCATTTCCCAGCCATTCTCTTCTCCTTTGCTAAATCTTGTTGCCTAGAACTGTGCAGTACTGTTCAGGAGCTTGTTGGTCTTTAGTAACACTTACTAATCCAAACTAACCAACCAAAGGAGTTTGTTTTTTTGCATGGCATTGGATAATTGTAACAAACGCTAGAGAAAGGTACATAAAGTTGATGCTGCAACTAATCCTGCCAATGGATATGCTGGTAATGACACTTTTGTGTCTTAATAAATTTTCAGAAATTAAAATACTGGTAACTGCTTATATTTCTATTAAGAATCCTCACATCCTCTCCTGCATTACAGGAAATGGTTTCACCTTCTTAATGCTATTTCTGGAACACTGATAGAAAATTACTAAGAGTCAATCAGTTAAAAACAACTAATTTTTTCTTCCTAATTTATCTACTTATTAATTGCCTTCTATTAAGGACATTGCAGCTTAAAAGTCCACCTTTACCCAAAAAATTATGGCAGTGAAATAGTTTGCAATCTATTTCACAAACAACTCAAACTTTTGCTTTCAGATGTGATAAAACCAAGCTTGACTCATTGAAAAATTCTGGCAGCACACCTGCCACACCATGCTGGCAGACAGAAAGATCCTAGAAAAAGCCAGGGCAATAAGTGACCTCAATGGCTTTCAAAATCCCCAAAAATATTGCTAATGAGTCAACATGAAGTGTAAAACAGTGGGCAAAATCTTGCTTCCCTTACATCTGGTTAAAAAAAAAAAGTGAAAAGTATCCTAGAGGATAATATTCTAATTACATAAGCCAAAAAGATCAAAGGTTGTGCTTTTATGGTTTTAAAGACTTAAAAAACTGATTAGCATAGTTCTAGGATGTAAACAGCTTTGTAAGTAAGCGTAAAAAAATCCATAATATCAAATAAATTGAAATACTTTATTGTATTTTTACTTCAATTTTATTTGCACCTATTATAAAACATCATGTAAGCCATACTTCAAGGTTGGAAGTACAGAACTCTAGAGGAAAGAGAATTCCTTTTAAGACAGCACTTCTATAAATAATATATTTTTTTACATTTTCCAGTTAAAAAAATAATACTTAATATTTAAAATGCACTGAAGATTCATGCAGACTATGGAAATTGGGTCTCCTAGCAGTTTGCAGAAACATTTTCTTTTCATAAACGTAGCTTTTCAGTTTTGCTTTTGGTTTCAGCTTTGAAGAAATAGTTACAATTGACTTGGTTTTGCACTGCCAGTATCACAGATAATGCAGAATCCTAACCCTGTCTATAGAAATGCAACTCTAAAAACAAAAACAAACCTGCAAAACTTTCAAAAGTTGAAAATCTCAAACACTGAAAAGACTGTAGTCTATGACAAAAACTACAATCAAATATATGAAAATTTTTGCACGTGCAACAGATACATTTATTTCTGCATCAATTGCACCACTTGAATAAGAAAATCAGCCATTTCACACACTTAATGGATTACACAGTCAAAATGCCCCCAAAATGTAAAATCTGCTGATTACCTCTTTCTAAGCACCTACAGACCACGGATAAAAATCTCAGAGGCATTATCCCAGTGTACACTGAGGTTCAGGTAGGCTGTTGTTAACAGTCTTTGGTTTCCTCATTGCTCTGTCTCCATGAGGTATTTGGAGAGGCAAAGGGCCATTTCTTACTAGGAGAGCAGAGGTGCAAGTCTGGGCTCAAGGACTTCAGACTGTCTGCTTGCAACATGTACCATGATAGCACCTTCCCTTATTCAGCTACTAGAAATCATAAGCTACCTTTTATTCCTGGAAGTTAATTACAATCTGGTTTGTCCCTACAAACCTAAACACAATTAAATAGATAAAGCACTGTAGTGCTAAGGCAACACCCCTCTGATGATAAAAATAATCTTTGGCAATCAGAAATCACAGCTTAGAAGAAAAAAGCTTGCACTTAAGAAAGCAAAATGTGCTAGTGCAATAATCCTGTTATTACATTATACCTCTGGCAACAAAGAATATCCTCCATCTGGGTGGGTGGATGGCTCAGATGGCTTTAACTACTTCATACATATATTTTCCAATCTATAACTCCAAAGGGTATAATAATCACATGTCATTTGGATTTTCTGTAACTTCATAAAATCCAGAAGAGTTCTTTAGAAATAAGTTGGTTAAGCTATAGTACTTCTATATAAGTTTAGGTTACAAAAGGTCTCTTGTTGAAAAGGTAGATTAAAGTATCTGAACTCCCCAAAGGTAGCATCTGGAGAAATACTTCATTTCTTTATGAGCCTCCATGGATACTTATGTTTGCAGTAACAATAGCAGATCAAGCAAATATTTATTTGCAGTGTGTATTAACAAAGGTGGACCTAGTATCTTAGGAACAAGTTAAAACTTAGGGTCTTGCCAGTACAGCCCGAAGACAGAAACAAAACAGAGAAAATCAGCAGAAAAATTAAACAAAGTATGAAGGACAATCTAAGTAACATTTTAAAAAACAACCCAGCATACTTCTAATAGAGGAATGTTTCCATAACAAAACTGTAGCTTTTTTTGGTGCCTAGTTTAAGTTTCTGGCATGTAAAAAGCATACAGATAACATCTTCTAGATAAGTTAGCTGGAAGTCAACTCCGAGATTAGAAATAAAAAGCTCTCTGCTGCAGCTGCATTTAATTAGCTCACCTAACAAGGTCTTTTAACATAACTGCTGAACTACACACCTGTGCCTTTCAGTGAAAATATAAGTACATAATTTCTACTTTGTCAGAAAAAAAAAAAAAAATTCCTTTTCTGTGAAACAGAAAACCATATGATATTTTGAGGCAAGTCTGGAACCTCATGAAAGTTACTTTGGGATCCACTCCTCTCACCTAGGTTTACTCTTCTGGGTTTTTTTATTAACACTTAAAATACATAAAACAAATAAGCCCAAACTTACAGAAATTATATACTGTGAGTAGACATCATTGCTAAGGAGAGCTAGAATAGCCACACTTAAATGAGTATGTAGCGTGATAGAAGAAATTGGACACAAAGAATTCCCATGGCCAGAAACACATTTTCACAAAAGCTTAACCAATCTTTTTATCAAAGAAGTAATAAAAGGTAAGGATACAGTCAGTACCTAATTCAAACAGAAGCTGATCCTACAAAAGAATCCTGTATTAAACAATACATTAAATTTTTCTACTAAGCCTATTACAGGTCTACAGCTGGGCTAAATGAGCACTAAACATCAGCAGACAGGAACAAAGAATACAAGGAAAGAAACAGCCATAATCAAAGCACACTGAGAAATGAAAGGTAGATATAAGAAAGCTTTTGTTACCTGGTAGAGTAACAAACACCAGTCAGACTCAAAGGCAGGTCCTCAGCTTCTCAGAAAAAGCTCAGTAAAGCTGACCCTCAGAAAGTCAACACAGGAAAACAAGAGCTTAAGCACCCTGAGGACCCTCCTTCCCTCACATGTGGTTCATATCCAGCTGATTGCAACCTAGCCTTGCATTTAAAAGGTGCCGGTATGTTTGTGTCCTATACAAAACTTACCAGCTCTAACTTGGCTTAAACCTTATTTTTTATGCCCTTCAAAGAGCTAGTTGGGCTTAGCCAGACACTTGATGTCAGTGAAAATTTCTATTCAGGTAAAGCACGAAGTCAGGCTGTAGGACCATAGATGGTCTCTTCTAGCCTTTAATTTTCTAAATATTATGTGTACTGGTAAAAAAATAAATCCAAATTGACAGACTAAAGAACTGCCAGTGAATAATACATCTTGCTATATTATTCCAAAGACTGGTACCACAAACTAAGCAGAATTCCAAATACACTGAAAGATAATGATAATGAAATTGTAACACAAACAGCAGACTTTATTTCACCACTTGTAGAAAGAAGGATAAAAAAATGAAAGTAGGTTAAACATCTAATCTGCTTTAAGGCCTAGACACCACTCTCAAGCAAGAAAAAGAACAGCTATACAAAGATGGAAAAAAATAAGCATAGGAGAAGGTTAAAAACCACCTTTTTCTAGACTTGACCAAGTGATCTTTCTCAGTCACCCATTTTAATAGATACAGACTGCATTGCCTCACATAATGTACAAAATAGAAAACAGCTTTCCCAGACCATTTATGTAATTACAAGCATGTTCATAGTAACATAAAAATATGACTGGAAGTTCAAGTTCAGGTAAGCATCTGGGAAATTGAAATACATTGCAACATGTTATTCTTTTCTCCAGTACCTTCACAATCCAACAGGAAGCCTAACAAGAATTCATTTGCAAGGAAGAAATCCCAAAGCTGTCTACAAATATGTTTTAAATAATTCCAATGCTGTTCTAATATGGGTATTAGTTAATAATTCCTAATATGTATACATTGGTACACATATACATCCCTTTTCACTCTCCCCTTGCCAAATAAAGTAAAATACAGATAAAACAAGGTATTTCTTTTGAGCTTCTAGAAGAAATTGGACAAGCTCATAGAAAAAACCCACTGAAAATTTCCCAGAATCCACCTGAGGGCAATCCTCAGCCGCTTGGAAGGTATCTGAGGCCAGTGTCCACTACATGCTTTATTTTTGACTAAAGAGAAGCATGACAAGCAGCAACTTGGGTGAGGAAAAAAAACAAAAGGGAGTTCTGTAAGACAAAGGACTACGCAAAAAATTTCATCCCTACTAACACACATATGAAATAGCCCAAGGACTTTGCATACCAAAGCTAGCAGGGATTTGATTACACAATGAGCTGGTTAGAAAGGGAAGAAACAAGTTATACGAAGAAAGCTGATTGCTGAACATCAAATCTAGGATTTTAGCCTCATGCAATGTAGGCTCCTGAAGGAACTGAAATAAACTGTCACCTAAATTGTAAATTATAATTTACAGAATAACTTGAGAAGTTTACATTGTCCTGTCCATTATATTTGTTTCATACATAGTATTTGCAAATTGTGTTCAGGAGTGGGAGAATCAAATAAAACATGTGGCTCAGCTGGAAATACATCACAGGAGAGGATGTGCTTTCCTAAGAACTATATACTCCACTACCATCTTGTAGCACACAAAAAATTCTGGGCCTTTAAATGATTTTTTTCCTGACTTCTAATTACTTATGGCTCAATAAATACTTTACATACTCATATATGGATGTAATTTACACTATATTGGATTGACTGCAATCAAGACTCAGAAGCAGCTAAAAGTAATATTGTTAATCCATTTATTACATTTCATACAGAGACCCTGTTTCTAAAAGCTTATGTGCACGCTTATCTTTATGTGACCGCTCAATTACTGGGAATAGCATTAATATAGCAAAGTAGATCTGTAGAACTTCACGGTACCATTGTTCAAACTATTGCTTTGATTAGAGACCTTAAATGAAGTGAAATACTGCTCAAACAAGCATTAATATTTGTTATTTTATTGACTAAATAGAAAAGAATTAATTAAAAAAATCTAGTCATATTTTTTCTTCAAATTAATACATGTGTTGCATTTGGTGTGCAATTTTTTGATTTTCATTGTCAGTTTTGTATAAAACTGTCATATCATTAAAGACTGCAGGTATCTTTTAATCCCTCAGTCACTATAGTAATTATAAAATTCAATCATCCTTTCCATCATTTAGGATATGTGATTGGCCCATGAATTTAATTAGAATGTTTATTAAGCATATCTGTGAAAAACAAGAGTTTTCATTAAGGAGAACTGGTCAAGCTTTTACACTGACAGCTGGTATCCATTCTGGTCACCAGAGGTTCTAGGCCAACATGATTAAGGAAAGGTGATACAAACTAACTTGTTGTTCTGACCTTGATTCAATGGTTTATTGTTCATTTTTTTTTCGGTTTCTCTGCATTGCTGTCTAAATTGCAACACAGAAATACTCGAGTAATACAGAGGAATGACCCAGTTTCAATGTTGAGAGTAGCTACCTAGGACAGTACAGCGCTCAGCACACCCTTAGCTAACATTTTTCACCCACATTGCTTCCAAAATTTAGCTTCAAAGTATCATATAGGACCTGTTGTCACATGGAACCTTTCTTTTCACAAAGGGACAAATGGTCAATGGAATACAACAGCATTATGCTCATTTTATTACGTTGGCTTCCAAACAAATCCTCAGTAGGTAAAAGATTCAATGCAGTATTGAAGTGCTCAACACCTCCAGCTTATCAAGTAGAAGTCTGTATTATATTATTCTTTGTATGCAACCATTTTTCGAGACTTGAAGGGCAGAAAGTTTAAAGAGCAGGAGGAAAGGTCAAGCTGGATAAGTAAAAGTCCATATTTCACAGAATTACTGTTTTACTTATCACTTTCCTTGAGATTTGACAGGCATTCTAGTGATTAGGTTATCACCCTCAAATAGATTTACAGGCTCTAGGGAATTTTTATTTAACTTACCCTTGGGGATGTCTTGAAATAAAGTCTCTGTGTTGCCATTTTGATTTTTAAAGATTTCACACAAAAAAGGAAAGACATGAGAAGCAAATATCTTTGAATTAGATAAATATTCTGGGTAGCAAATACTTAGCACTTTTAAATAGGCCTCTTTGCATTGCACATCGCTTTTGAATGCTGTTTTTGTTCAAAGATAGTTTTCAGACAGTGAATTAAAATTAGCATTTCCATTTTGGCTAACTTTGGTATTTGGCTTTTGTCACCAGTGATCTTGTTTGATGCAATATTAATTACTTTCTAGGGATTTTTTCATATTCATTGGACAGGTGAGCACTGAAGCAAACACAGTAATGGATCTATGCTTTTCATATGCAGGAACAAGTGTGCGCACAATGCTAAAATATAGACAGCAAGAGTTTAAATAGGGAATTTTGCAAAAGCTTGTACACTTCATTAGAACTAAATACAACTGAAGCACTGCCTTGTAACTACACATCATAAATCCATGGATTTAGTCAGCAGCTGATTTCTGAAAATATTTGCAGCCTGTTATTGTCAGAGCTGTAATCTTTACTTTAAATTCTTACAAAAAGCAGTCCTGCCAAGTTTGCCACAAAAGACATTCTCATCTATACCAAGAAAAAGTGCATCAGATACATTTCATGCAAAATGAAAATCAGAGCAGCAAACAGAAGTGACAGCAAGACCCACTAACAGACAGCAGCCTCTTCAGCAGTAACATTCTCCTCCAGCTGCTTTGTGTACTATTTCATTATTCTGGATGTCAATGCTGTTTATGTGTAAAATCAGCCAAGAGTGCATGAAAGGGCTACCACGGTACCTGGACAACCACTGTCAGTCTCATTTCAAAAGCAAAAAAAATCATTGCTTTCTGGGTGACCAACCCCTCTAGTAAAAAGCCTCTCAGATGAAACTTAATTTTTCCGTTTCATTGGATCAAGGTACAAAAATGGACAAGATCTTTTTTTGTATTTTGTTGTTAAAACCCATCAAATTTTCATGCAGTTCGCACAGACACCTCTTTATAATGGCAACTGTTTAGAAACTGGAAAAGAACACTTCCCCACAGGAGGAAGCTTACTCAATTTATTGTTTCTTCAGCTTCAGAAAGTAGATACCTACTTCTTAGGAGGCAGGGGAGGAAGAGGGGGGAGAACTATCATTGTTCCTTTCACCCGTTTGAGACAAAAACATTGACCGTCAGCTAGTTTCTGACAATTGGCTGTTATTAAACTCCAACTTGCTAGGGCCAGCTGTGCCTAATTTGAGTCACTGGTGCAAAAATAACCAGTCAGCAGGAATTGAGGCAATTACGGGTAATTCTGCTGTAGAGCAGGCCTGCATCAGAATCTCAGGATTAACTTTAGGCTGGCACTCCAAGGTGATTGAATGAAGAACACAAGGCTTCAGAGAAATCATCAGTAGCTGAAATCAGTTTTTATACAAGCTAATTTTGGAAGTCTGTAACCTGGATTTGTATTTATATACAGTCAGATTGTCAAAATTCTTTTAGTGCCTGAAGGTGCACGTACATACTAATATTTTCAAGGGGTACTGGCTTTACTGTTAAATATCCAGACCTCTTGCCCAAATATTAGCCTATAATAATTTTGCAACCCATCTAACCTCTAGATACGCTTAGCAATTTCAATACCTGGCCTTGTATCTGCTCGGCTAGATTACAAAATAATACATTGTTTTCTTTCTTTTAAAAACCCTTTAAGAAAATAATTCCTTCTTCCTAACAGAAAAAAACATGTAAAGCTATCTTTGTAAGTACTGCTATGAAATGCATACAATAAAACCAGAGAGTAAGAAGCATTCTCCTAAGCAGTCAGCCTTAAGTTATGTTTCTACTGAAAAAAAAAAAAAGTACAAATAAAATTTTAAGTAACCATGTAATTATGATATAAGACTCCAGAAAAATTAGTACAACTTCATAATGCAAGATGTAGTGTATTTTAAGTTTTTAATATGGAAACAACAAGTAGATGTGCTATATCTCTTAAATAGCTTCATTAAAAAAATAATGTAAGGAAAATAAAATGAATATAACCCAGCAGGCAGTTAAATTTCACAGAGTCCTATTATCAATAGCAGTATTAGACAGACCAATATAAAACATGTGTAGCTTTGTTTTTAAAGATGGCACCTGACACTCAGGCCTTCTGTTGTGTCACTGTAACAAAGAAAACTTTTCATAGAGAAAATAAATTATTTAATTGTATGTGAGAATTACAACTTCCAGTTCTGCAGCTTCTGAGGATATATGTGACATTTAAAAATATCAGGTATACTGACACTGTTTCCTTAAGTCAGCTTCTGTTGAAGCAATGCATAGGTTCCCTACCTCTAACAAGGTATCATTTAGGACATCAAGCCTCTATTCAAGCTAATAAGTAGATCCATGTCCCTTCAATTATTTATTCCTCTGGCAGACAATTCCATTAACCCCCTCCTGTGCAATAATTTGTTCTGCCACATGTTAGAAAAATTATTTTCCAGCTGCTCAGCAATACTACTACAGTAAATTGAAAGTATTTCCTGGTAGACAGCTGATACTCAACAGAGGTGAACAGTGACACCCGATACATGGAGGGCAATGTAGTAGTAAATAGCATAAGACAAAAGTTAAGTTCCTCCAGCATGAATTTTGTGGACTGACAGCAAGAAGATATGCAAAAATAACAATGAATTATTCACTTGGCTCAAGAAATAAAGTTTTTCAAGCTATATAGGTGAGACCCAACCACGAAGTGTACACTAACACCTATTACATAGAAGTTGAATAGTAAAATAGTAATGAATTATTCACTTAGCTTAGGGAAAGAAGAAACCATTTCATTTTCTGCACCCAAGAGGACTGTCTGGTGAGTATTATGTATTATGACAGCAGCCTTTGCTTTCTGTACTTTACTTTATAGGAGGCTGCACACCTCAGAAAGCTACACACCCCGTGGAGGTTTTGCAAAAGGTTTTACAGCTGCACCAAATTTTATCTCTACAATAGGCACCAGTCTCTCAATGGGTATCCAGTAGCACATAATTCTAAATTGAGAGTGGTGAGTAACAGCAGAAGTGCTCCCACTACGCTGGAAATTAACAGCTAGGAAAGCAAGACAACTCAGGCTTTGTACAGATGTCCTAGTCTTGACTTAGAACACAATGAAGATTTCTCCAAGGTCATGTGCTTGCTTAATGAATGGCCAGGAAACAAAGAACTAAGAAGCAGACCCCCTCCAAATGAACAAAACCCCCACATCATTCTGAAAGTCCTGTCTGATGGCATGCATAGCAGATGTTTCTAGACAGAAGTGGTATCAACAGCTGGGAAATCAAGACTAATTGGCTCAATTCCTCCTTCTCCTCTTTCTCTATTTCTGTAGGGGACTTATTTGAATTGTTTCAACTGGTTTATTTTCCTTATATTCAATCAATATATATATATCTATCTTTTTGGCTTGAATACACACAAACACACACACACAATCCAGTTCTACAGTGAGAAGATAGGATGGCATTTTCCATGAGCAATTAGACTAGAAAAGAAATTGTATTGTTTTAAAACACATATAAAGAAACAGAAATTCAGTCACCAGGAGAGGCCGGTTAAATATCAAGAAGAAAAGACATGGCATACTTTACAAATGCTAATGTATGTGACAAAAAACCATCAAACTCATTTCTCAATAGAAAATGTAAAATTCCAAGCTTAAATGGTTTACCAAAATTACACAATAAGTCACTGCTGAATTCTGAAACTAATCCCAAACCTAATCTCCAGACCACAGTGAGTCCCTAGGGAATTACTTACGGACATATTTTTCACTGAAATTGCGCCTTCCCCTGTTTCCATTGTATTTAATAAGAACCATGGCTCAACACCCTTTAAATTTATTATATTATATTTCATAAGCAGCAGACAGAGATAGGAGAAGACTGAAGCTGTTACCTTGTTCTTTCCAGGCCAGTCAGTCCCATGCAAACCCCAGCGCCTTTTCCCGCCTTTTTTGCCTGAGGGGACCCCCCCCCTCCCCGGCTCCCTCTCACCTCCTGACAGAGCCAGGCACAGTCATTCCCCATGTGGGAACCAAGTCTAGGAGAGAGTGTTCCAAACGAACAAAAGCAACATTTGTGACTCAATAAATGCCGGATGTTTCCCTCAGGTTAATATGCCACACTCACCGCCATGTCCTCCTCGCCCACGGGCTGCCAACCCAGCACCCCTGCTGGGCATGGGGATGGGGTCCGAGGCCTCCTGAGCCCTAGAAACACCTGCTGGGACACTGGGCAGCCACCTGAGGGCTGGTGTCAGGGTCCCACCAGCGAGGCACAAGTAGCTCAGGTAGGAGCAGAGACAGAGCACAGTGGCCAGGGGAGGCGGGCAGCTCCCCTCAGGGCTGGCAGTGAGTGAGCACAGGCTGCCAATCACCCACCCAACGTAACCACCACTGCGGCCCGGAAAAGAGCCTCTGCAGAAATTAAATCAGGTTTAGATGAAGAAATGTATGCTTGGAAAATTTTATGAGTCACTGCAACGTGTGAAGAAAACTGGGAAATAAGCAGCATAGCTGGAATCATAGTGCCATTGTGACCCAATGCACTATCAATTGTTCTTCATGCTGAAGAAATTCTTAATTAATTTGAGCAACTGGGTACTGAACAGTATTTTTAAGCTTTTTATATCACCTGTTAATTTGCTTATATTAGCTGCAGGTAAAACCATAATTTTCTGGATAATTTTAAAGGAAATCTAGGCTGCCATAAGGAAATTTTATATATCCCAGGCAGCTGAAGAGGGTTTGATATAGTCACATCACTAAATTAATTTTATTCTAGCATTCAAACTGCTTCTAGTCAATGGAAAAAGTAGAAAAGTCTACCCTGACAGTATAAAAAGACATGAAATATCACTAATATACTTATCACCCAGACTGAGAGGGACAGTCGGCAAGGACCGAGGAAGGATATGGGGGTGCAAAGCCTGTGTCTGGATATAGAGGGGCTTAGACAGCTAAAAATGACTCTTGGAAAAAACCTCTGGTGAGGAGAAGAGAATGAACAACAAGATAGGCAAGGGCATGGAGAAGTGGCATGTATGAAGCCAGATGGAATGGGACACATGATTTACCCTCAGCAAGGTACTCTGCTGGGCTGTGCAGCCAAGCCAGAGCACAATACTGAAAAGCTCCAAAACTTGATGCTGGGAGTGGAATACTAACACAATTAAAAACGAATAAAGACATTTCACTGAGCAAAAAAGAGACATAAGAAAAGTGTCAGGACTGCAAAAATTCGGCTTCTAAAACGTAAAAATAAACATCGCTTGAAAAAAATTATTTAGCTGTCTTGTATTCAGTGACTCTGATTAGCAGCTGATACACAAATCCATTGTACATTTGTTTATTGTTTCAGTTCCTGAAGAAACTCAAATGTAAATGTATCATTGTTACAAAAGGCAAAAGGTTTGTATTATAGTCAGAATAGCTGAATACAGTTTTAAAATAGAAGAATTGCCTTTGTTGCACAATTAATATATAATGCTAGGTAATCCCTTTATTTAGGTTTTTCTCCAGGTGGTCATTTTCCTCATGGAAAGTGTGGTATCCTCATTAATTCCCCAGCACACAGCTTTAAAAATGGATCTTGCTTACAGATACGGTATTACAGCAGCTAATCAAGTCAATGAAGCTATGGTATAGAAATACAAAGTTCCTTATAATGATACATTAATGTTCTGAAAATATCAGCATTTGCCTTCTCATTTTGGGCACATTGTAGGAGACAGTATTTTTATCTTCTTTCTGTGGCCTCATTCCCTAGTTATAATTCCCTAGTTATATGGATAAAATCTTTTTTATCTTACTGTTTTGACAATAAATAAATTCATGTCCTTAAAGCACTTAAACTATTCAAATTCTGTCCAAAAGCCAGACAGATACTAATTCTATCTCAATACTGTTATTTTACTTGCATATCATAAACCAGGACTAGAAATGTTACCAAAATGAGCATTATGTGAGCACTGTCCGTCTTGTTTTAAAGGAGGTAGGGTCCTACAGAAGTAAGATTATTACTGTTTTAAAGACATTGTAATTAATGTTAATAACAGACTAATTAAAACTGGACAGCACTAATTTAAGATATCCTCAGTTCTTTGTTAAATTGAATTTGCATTTTTATACAGTAATTTGTTTAACAAACCCCAAAATTTAGAACAGTAGCTGGACTAGAAAAATTAGCAAAATAATAAAACAAATTTAAAAAAATATAAACTCTGTAAGTAGTGTCTATGTAGCTTCAATTCATGATAAGAATGCAAATAGAAGATAGTACATATACAATTGTTTTGGTTTTTTTTTGTTATTTATAAAAAGCCCATAAAAGATGATTGATGGAGTATGGTGATACTATGAGCAATATTCTGGAAATGTCTCAACAGAGAGCCTCCATGTTTGAGTTCATACATCCCTGCCTTTCACGGATCACGGTTCCACAGAGCAATGTCTTCTATATGACCTTCCTCTGTCATGCCTGCTGTATGCATTGCCTCTCTTTTAATGCAGACACTTGTTCTCGGGTTTTTAGCAAATCGATAGGGAGGGGCAAACAAGAGACCTGGCAAAAGGTTCTACCCAGACATATATACCAGCCTCATCTCTGTGACAAGTGAGCACACTGAGGTCCAATCTGATTCCATGTGTTCATCGATGCATCAGTTTCCAACAAACTTCTGTCTCTGTTTACAGTTATACAAGACTTCAATCCTTGTCACATTTCATACATCATCCTTTTCCTAAGCCACAGAAGGCCATACTCCTGCTAAATATTTTACCATCTTCAAATAGGCGACTATCAAATGAATTTGGAGTTGTTGTGCATGTAGTAATATAAAGAAATCTCCTTGAGAAGTATTTAGCAATTATTTAAAATTCTTTCCTTCATCTTGTCAGTTTTTTGTTAATACTAAATTGCAACTTGTTCATTTCCAGAATGAAACATATTTGAAAACTGTATTTCCACCTGAATAGAAATTTAAAGTGATGATGGTTCTTCTTTGTACATTCCCAAGACAGAAAAAGAGACATTAATGAAATGTGAAACATCATGAATTAGAGGTAGTAAAATATTTAAACTTAGTTGTAGTTGTTCTGTAATTATGACACCCCATCCACACTGGAAGCATGCAAGAAAACTAATTAGTAATTTATCTTCTTCTCATTTTTTCTTTTCTTTAACACATTTTTTAAACTCCATGGATTTCAGTGGACACATTATACCCATCTCACAATTCAAAGATTTTAGAGCATTAAATTTATAGCACTTCCTCCAAAACCTTACTGAGTCAATATATGGTAAATGGTTATAAAAGAACAGAATGACACAAAATTCTTACTCAGTTGCATTCAGTGTTTCTGAACTGACCTTCCACCTGATCATACCTAAATGAGGAGTAAGGTTTTGGAGCATTTAGATAGCAACAGTCAGGGATGAAATTCAATTAATTGTAAGATAAAGCTTGTAACATTTGCAAATAGGATTATATAATTTAATTCCTAATGACAGAGGGGCCTGGACTCCCAACCAGGATACCTGCTATTTCTAGTCCTAGCGTATAGTTTGATTAATTCTGCAGAATTAATCTGCAGGATAGACTTTATATCATTTGCAAAGTATGATTAGCCAAGATAATTTTTTCTGAAATCACATTCTATACTTTTGCTCATGAATGGCCCACGTTCTAACTTTAATTTGAATGCAAACAATTGTAATACATTTCACACTACCTATTTTTAATCTTTTCTCCCTTTCCTCAATGAATATGATTTTTATATTTCTTCTCTGACTACACAGTGAACTCATTTATATCCTGTTTCAGTTTCTTATCTGATTAGTTCTTTTCCCTACAGATTTACTTTTGCTGAACCATGATGGTACCACAAAGACAGCAGAATAAAATATAAAGTTCATACATAATCATGTAAGCAGAGATAGAATACCTGCAACTCCTATTCATTTCAAAGAAGCTGCCATTGTTTAATGCCTTTGGAAGTGGCATCACTGTTTATATTCAGCAGAATACCTTATCCCAGCCTACAGCACTGGATAATTATTGGTAGATGAATGCTCACTGTAAAATAAGTATCAGAACTTGCACAAAAATAAATACCTTCTTTGAAATCCACTCTTGTCTCAGAGATAATTATGTAACCTTTGAGGGCGGAGAGGGAGTCTGAAAAGACCTTTGAAAGAAACCCTTCCCCTATCTTTAGGTTTAACTAGGACGCCATTGAAAGAACATGTACAAAGCTGGGGAGAAAACTCTGAGAAAAGCAGATCAAATTTCCATCAAGAATCTCAAAGATTTTAGTACTATCAGCAGACTCAGATAAAACTCTATACATAAGCACTTCTCTGTCGTGCAAGAGTATATAACAGAAAAAGAAGCAGCACATTTTGTTATAATCGTCAGTTCTATTCAGATAAGCATACAGTGGTACTGTTCCCTCCCATGAAGCATTTTCTGCCATTTATAAGGCCATTTGGAAATGTGAGCAAGCTGGCAGTTTATTACCAGCTGCATTTCACATAGCAGAGATGGTGCAAGTAATTTCCATCTAGAATTAGATCAAAGTGGCAGAAGTCTCCCACTGCCAATAACCACATGGACTAGCAGGGCATATACAAAATTTAGGTTAAAAGAGACCTATATTGCTGCCAACTTTAGCAAAGGACTTAAAATTTCCTACATTATCTATTAATCTTTACACAACCTCCTGGTGCCCCACTGACAGCTAAGACACTTCCCTGTTGCAGACACTGGTCCTATGCTCTAAATCCATTTTAAATTAAAAGTAACTTGACATTTTAAGGTACCAGGTACAACAGCTTCCAGTAACATCTCCCCCTAGGAATTGCTACTAGTTGGCAACATTAAATTAGCATTAATATTGATGGGCCTTATTTATCATAAGTTAAAACAACTAGTAGTTTATAATAAAAAACCAAAACAGTTTAATCATGGATGAAACTAGCTTGAGTTACCAAGCTCAAAGATCTTTAGTCTAAACCTTTGGAATGCTACAAAAGTCCAGATGCAAAACCAACCTGACTCATTTTAAATTTTGGGCCCATTTAAAGCCTGAGATGTCTCTTTCTTACTGAATGGAGATCTATTCCTCTCAGCCTTTTACCTTTTACCTATTTGATGGCAAAATTAGAAACCACTGTGTGAAAATTTGACATCATGAGTGGCTGAATTCTTCAGGTGGATCAGAGGAAATCATAGCAGCAGTTTTTGTGAGCAGCGAGAAGCACCTGGAAGCACCTTACAGTTGTGTCAGTTCCCATGTTGCCTGTTAAGGATAAGATGGCACTAAAAGTGGGTCACAAGTAAACCACTTTGTAAGAATTGAGCCCTAAACAATTAAAGTAGCGCTGCTGGAATAACTAGTGTGTGAAGAAGAAATGACAAAGGTTAAATATTTGATGGAGTGGTGTCAAAGTATCACATTAGCATTTTGTCCCTGCTTCATGGTTTTTCTGGGAAAACTCGTACATTCAGTAGCAGCTCTTCAATAGCACCATAAAAGAATTCTAGTGAAGTTTGTGACCAGAAAATCTGCATGAAACTGAGAGCAGGAGATTAGGAAAAGAGAACTTTTAAACATTTACAATTCAGTCATTAAAAACCAACGTATTTCTTCAGTTTGCATGATTCAAGGTAATACTCTAAACTTTAAGGTCCCTCCACTTCTTGATATTACCCACTTATACTCCAGTTACTAAATGCTAACTCTTACAGTCTGAGTAATTCAAACTTCAGCAGTGGAATTTAGATTTAAGAGTGGCTGCTGATGAAATGCATAAATATAGCTAAAGACAGTTTGGGAGCAGGATAAGTGTCCCAGAGTCATACTGCAATGCATGGGAATAACAGGTATACTGTTACCTATGACTTTACAGGAGGAGGGGCCAATGAAGATGACCTTTGGCAGCCCTTGTTCCTGGGCCAGAAGGTGGTGGTTCTATCCTCCACACCAGATTTCTGGGACCTAGCCAAAACTAACACTGCAATCTATTATGTGCTGTTCTTTGGACGAGATGTTATAGATGTAGGTTCATTGCTACAGATCTCACGAAACATTCTGAAAACAGATGGGGATAACCAATGCTTTCTGGCCATCATATCCTCTATCACACAACATGACTGCAATATACCGTCTGTCAACAGAAATAGGATGTTGTGCTGAAATCTATTTTACCAGCCACTGCTGGTCATATCATAACTGTCACTCATATGACAATCTCCTATCACTGTCACCCTACCCTCACCAACTGATTCCCTCAAGGGACACTGTATGATCTCAGACAAACTTCATTATAGACTACAGAGTAAGCTGAGTCCTTATTCTCTCCTTTGAACTACCTGCCATCTCGTTTTGAGCTGAGGCATGTAGTCAGTACATTAGCTGCTCAACTTAAAGTTACTTAGTAAGCAGCTTAATTAGTTTCCAGAGAAACTTCACAGAGCTCAGCACTAGTATATTTTAGACAAATACTATTTTAAAAATCATAAAATACTGGTAGCTTATGACTTTCCAAATACTATAGAAATAGCTATGGCAATCCATAATCAATTACCACGTGAACAAATGCTTTGCTGAGTAGTAAACTAACTTTGAAGTTCCTTTTGTGTTCCTCAACAGGGAATTTCAGACTGACCTAAGCTAGAAATATCTTTTCATAACCAAATCATTTAGATTCTTTTCAATTAAAACATTACAGCATCCGATTCTCACTTTACCTAGCAACACCAAGAACACAGGAATATCTTTGATACATGACTTTTGTGTCACTTTGATAATTCTATTTCTACGTGAACGTCTCAAAAAAACAACCCAAACATTCTTTAAGAACACTGTAGTAATTTTTCCAATGGTATACAAAATGTCTCCCCTTCTTTAGTTCTTTCTGCTGACTTTTTCACAGGAGGAGAAAGGTATCACAAAACATGCACCATGAAAGGAAGGGACAGGAAAATCCACATCACAGACTATATGATTTTGCTGGGAATAATGGACTCAATCCACCCAATGGCTTTTGAGGAGCAGCTAGAGTTCAGAAACTGCCTTCTTTTCAACACACTCTCAAATGAAACAATATTCTCACAGCTGGGAAATATGTAATTTGTTCTAAGCTTCTTCCCATATGCTTCTGTGCTTCCTCTCTAGAGACAACTCTAAAGCTGAGATCTAGCGTAAAACAATACATGAAACACAATGAAAAGGAATCAGCTCCTTGCCAACATCAATAGAATGAACACTTTTTCAAGCCAACAAAAGTCATATTTGTGTAGGTTTTGTTATTTTAGATACCTTAAGGCCTGATTGTGTGGTTAATTGGATTCAAGAGAGTACCACAAAGTATAGGTGGTATCTGTTAATAACAACTGTTGCTAAAAGTAGGGAGATGTTTTAGAAGTAAAAATGCAGACTAGATATTCCAGGTATGTTTATTTTTCTGCAGAGAATAAAAAAATATTTATGTACATTTATGCCTCTGTAGCAGATGTCATATAATTTCTGATTAAAATTGCTTGCCAATAGGAGATTTCTCTCAGGCACAGATTAAAATCAGCTTCTATAGCTAATTCCACAAACAGAAAACTTCCAATGCATTTGCAAAAATGTTCTCCGTATTTTCTGAGACAAATAGTGAGACAGATAACAAATAGGACACCAAGAAATGAACGTTAGAACACACAAGTATTCTGAATATCATCTGAAAGCACGTTCATTTAGAGACCCCACTGCCCCTGGATAATTTATGTGTGCTTATTCCAGCTATTGCTGATTTAAAATATTAAGGCAGCTCGCTAACCTCTGTAAGGAGACTCATAGGCTTGAAAGACGGGATAAGGGAAAAAGAATAGGCTTGCTGAGCACACCAGATGAAAAATTTATAACTTTAATATCTTTGTATTTCCATATTCTATTCTATGTTCATCAGAATCTGAAGCACGAAATAGCAGTTATTTTATTTTTTTTTCTGTATATACACCAAAGCATCAAGCTGATAGGTTGGTTCATGTAACACCAGCTCTCTTATCACTCCAGATAATTTATTTATGTTGAGAATCATGTGTTTTCCCAGTAAGATGTTGATGCAATATGACTGCCTTTTCAATTTCTAAAGATGTATAATTGTTAAATGGATACAAATATTGATAAAACATCATTCCTTACATGAGAGTAGATGTGCTATACAAGGAGGGTTTTCAGCAATGAATCCTAGGAAATAAACAACACACAATCTGATCTTCAACCCAATGAAATACTTCCTCAGTATTTAAGGTCTGAACTGCTGAATAGCTTTAGACTTTTCACTCCCACACTGATTAGCCTAGTCACAATTACCTGGAAGTCCTTCACTATGTAGAAGAGTGCTGTTTACTTGGCTTGGTTCCTGGAGAATGGACATTAAGGCTGTATTTGGAACTTGAGTTTACAGAAATGAACAGACCTGTCAGTTCCAAGCATTAAACCATAATATATGAGATGGTCCTCTGGCATAACAGGATGCACAATATATGCACAGGGCCATGCCAGATGTTATACCAGTACACTAAGCCATGTGGTAGGAAAAATGAGGGTGTTAAATAGAGAACGCATCTTATTGCAGGGCACCTTTGCACATGAGACTTTGCTTGCATGAACATGATCATTAGAAGCACAGGTTAACTCCCTATTTGATTCCTGGCAGAATCAGGGCCCTGTGATAAAACTAAAAAGCACTGGAAACAGTTCATGTTGCCTACACATCAGCATTATGCTAAAAAAGTATTATGAATCATATGTTGCCTTATGAACTATTTAGAGAACTGAGCACAAATCTTCCACTTACAGGTTGCTGGAAGTGAAAGACACTAAGACATCCTCTGAGAAGCATATATGAAATTCAAGTTATACAAATCTGGTTAATGAATGCAAAATTAAACAAAAACAAACAAAAAGGGCTGTACACATTTGAAGGTGTACTGAGAGTTAGTATAACTTTCCTTATAGGAAAATGAGCTTCAAATTCTGTGATTCTGTTAAATTCCCAAATTATGTTGAAAAAATAATTTTATAATATTTTTTTAGCATTATATATAAAAACTTCCTTTTAGATTTGGTGGCCACTGAGTTGGTATATGTCCTCACCTCTATTTACACTAAACCCTTGCAGTACATCACTTTTTCAGACCAGAAGTTAAGTGGTAATCTTGGAGCTTTGGTTTGTGCCCAAATGACTTGGCAAGATTAAATTCAGTGATAATGAAACTTCACAGATTTACAGACATCCTGAAAACAATAGAAGCAAGTTCAATATTACACTCCAGGACATAATTACAGCACTCAAATATTTTCATTAAAGATTTAAAAAAAAAGCTATGAAGAGGAAGGGACAGAAATTGTTCACAGAATTAAACATTCATATCAAAAGACAAGTACAAAGAAGAAACTCTGCCAGCTCTCCAAAATGATGTATTTGTTTGAATTAGTGATTTCTGTAATGAAATTTCAAAATACTTAAGTTTCAAAACATTTGAAATATTCACTTTAGTATGTAAGAAACAGTGGCTTAACTGAGAACCTTACCAGGTAGCTCAGAAGTAATTAGCAGTGTACTTTAGAAGTAAAACACAGATCGTGATGTCCTTACCAGAGATCACTCCTACAAGATGAAGAAGTGTAGCCTTTCAGGCAGCAAGTTATTTAGGATCAAAACCTAACAATAAAGGAGTTTGCAATGAGTATGTCAAAAGGGGCAACAAAGTATCCCTGACATCTACCATAGTGTTGAGAACACACAAAAATTATGAAGACTCGTTAGGTGCACAGGTGTGATAAAAATAAAAACAGTTTAACCTGCGCAAACATTTTTTTTATTCCTACAGTCTGACTTTAGCTACACAAGACAATATACAGCTACAGCAACCAATCAGCTTAATAACATTTTCTCTGAATTTCAAGCACAGCCTATGACAGTTTCAGTCTCCCTCCAAAGAAAACTGTAAAATCCATCTGTTCTGATGACCAAAAAAAACCCACAACAACCCTAACCCTTTTCAGATTCCAAGCATGTCTGTTAACTTTCTCTATTAACACTCTTGGGATAGAAATAGCTTATAGAATGCGCAAGAGCTAATATTGGAAAAGTTAAACAAAAGCTGTAATCAGATTTTAAAACAGACAATATAAAGCATTATAATTAACTGGGTTGGAATAAAGTGGTCTTTATTAGTGCAAATGAGCTCATCTGCTATAGGAATGAATATTTCACAATCTAATCCAGAATGTATTGACATCAGCCAAACATTTACACTTCTTCCATGGACAGATTGTTATTGACCTTGTGATGTGACATATCTACTGTCACTAAGCTACAAAATGGGAATCTCATCCTGCCTCTCCTCTTTTATATACAGAAAGCAACTAATTTGTCAGCATGCCAGCTTTAACTAGCTGAGATGAAGGTAAGCTAATTTAATAGGAACTGTTCAATAGCTTCGACCCACCTGACACTGTCAGTTAAGGCAGCTCCACATTGCAGTGTCTTTCATTATTTCCAGCTCTTTCTTCAGACTACTTGAAGAGCAAGTCAAATAATATGCTTAGGAGTCAATAGGCCTGACTTTTTCTCAAGGACATTCTTTTGATGCCAGGAACTGTCAAGTGGGAAAACACGTAGCGTGAAGGTGAGAGGACACTAATTAAATATACATAGCTCTGGCCAAAGAAGAATGAGGCACAGCTTGCTATCTGAAAACTCAGTTGCCTGCTTGACTGAGGTCACAGCTGTTGACTTGTACAAGTTCTTAAGTTGAGGTCTCAGTATGAAATGCTTTAACACTCTTAAATAATAGACAAAGGCTCTCTTCAAGGATTCTGTGTACAGTTGTATGTGCTTCAAAGACAGACAGTACAGAGTCATTATTTAAGTTCAGATAAAATGAATATGTATCTTTTATCTATTGAACTTTGAGGTAATACAGCATTTCTTGAAGCCAGGGAAGAATCTATGCTTGTTACAACACAACTTTTGTGATTCTATTAATGATATCCATGCAGAAACTGACTTTTTAAAGGCCTTTTTCAAAGTGTGATTTAGATTAGACTTGCTACACTGAAGAGCAATGAACAAGAATTGTGTTTACATACCTGCATTTGGATTATTTCACCGAGGTGAGCATCCATGTTCCCATCTGTGTCAAACACTTTCAGACCATGAAGCTAACATTAAAATATCAGATGGCTTAATGCTTTCCTCCCTTCCCTCTGATCTCTTTGCACTACTGATTGTTCTCATTTAATATATTTTATCTAAAATCAAACCTTCTACTACCCAGTGCTGAAAGTTGGGTTTTTTCATTCCATTATAAAGTATCAGCACAACATCTCTTCTGAGTGCTGTTGGACATAGCTGCAGAGTGCAAGTTTCTGCAGAGTTCCCTGAATGGCATGACTCTGTGCTCCTCTATCGACACGGCTCCGAGCAGCGCTGAGCCCCAGTGCCAGGGAGCAGCCCGCTCACACAGCACCATCAGTGGGCTCATTTACAGAATCAGAGTTGATTAGGACTTAATGGCTGGAGCACTCTGCCTTCTGAGCACAGCTACACTGCAGGTGGACTGGTATCTCTGCATCTGCTCCATGAGGTTTGGAGCACCCCAGCTTAGTCTGGGAGTCACTTCACTGCTGTGATGCAGGTGTGTCCTTTGAGATGAACAAATAATAGTAACAGTTACAGAGTTGAATTAGTTAATTCATATCCCTATGACATGAAATCCAAGTAGTATTACTGGCATTTGGTTGTACTCAGCAACAGAACATACAAAAAGCAGTCAGAAGGATATCACTTTGACCTGAAAGTTGTGGCCTTTACACGTCTTTCCATCTTGCCAAATGCCACCCTCACAAGTAGTCTTCCTTCTACCTGATAACCCTGACACGATTTGTGCATGTTCAGCCTTTCACAGATACCTGGGTAGCAATGGCCTGTACCTACAAATGCATTTGTGTTTTTGCTCAGATATTTGTGCAAGAAGAGGAGATTTTGTAAGGCAGTTTACATGTTGTGAGGTCTATCCCTCCCTTCAGACTCAGTGGTAATCAAAACCTACATTATCTGTAAATGGACAAATGAGGAAGTGCTCAAAACTGGGCTTATATGAGAGAAAATTATGCATATTAACACATTTAATAGTTGCAACAACTAACCACATAAAACTCCAATATTTACTATTCCTAATACATAGATAAAATGGCATATCATATTTACCCTTCATTGTTTCCAGCCTCTAGCAATCTTGACTGTGGCCAAGGCAAGAGTATTTTCCTGGAAACAAAGTTCTGTATCCCAGTTTCCCTTGCTGAACACACAAATGACACAGCACGTTTAGTTTATAAGAACCACTTTTGTTCATCAGCCATCACAAAAAGGAACAGAGGAAAACAGGTCATGCGTTCTTCAGAGATTGGACCTGACCTTCCCCTTTCCTTCACCAGACTGTTTTCTGGTCTGAAAGCTGTGAGATTAAATAGTGTCTGATAAATTACCAATATGCCATTTAACTAAGCCTCCTGGACTATTTGAGAGCAATCACAGGTCTCGGTTCATAAGCTTTTCAAGTTAACAGCCCTTTTTCCCAGCCTGTAGCTGTATTACTCTCTGAACACATTTAAATGTAGGTTGAGAGAAATACAGTTCATACTCCTTAGAAGCAACATGCAATACGCTATTGCTGAAGGCAAAATCTCCAGCAAGATTAACACATGCTTCGCTTGGTCCTGTTTTTCACTTTCGTTTACCTTCGGTTGTATTTTTCATGCTTACTTGATTAACAGCCTCTGTATGTATGTACCAGTCCCTTCTGCTGAAGGCTTAGCTGTCCACGGATAAGTAGGTTCCACATGGTTGAGGGATACCCAGCAGCTGCCTTACTTACCTTGCTTGATTTCAATCTAGCCACATAATGTTATAGTTTAACAAACATACTGGAATTGCAAACACTTCCTGCCTCATTGCAGTTACATCTTTTTTAACATCTTGGGTGTCACATGGAGTGTCCACAAAAACCTGGCTGAAGCAGCTGGTAAAAGGAAGCTAAATGGGTTTGGTCTGGCAGCTCAGAAGAGACTAACTCACAAATCCTTCTCCCATTTACTGCAAATTTGCAACAATTTAGTTCTTTTGATTGCAGATAAATCCCTTATATTTACAAAAAGGTAACTTAGAGCAAATTTTGTCCTTTTGGGCTTAAACACAGAGGGATATTGCCTGCACTTGCTAGTTTCAAATAATTTAACACATTATGCTCCATATTCTGATACTGATATAATCATGCTCCCATCCAATATTACAAAAAGAAAATTTATATTATTTAATATTTTTTTTAAAATATGTATTATTTCCATAGTATTTTAAAGTATAGTAACAAAGAGATGAAAACCAAACACAATCATCCTTGTGATAGGGGCAAAGTAGATGAAGGCAAAATGTTCAAGAAAAGCATTTCTGACTTACCATTCACCCTGAAACAATTGCAACATATTGATGGTAAATAAGAAATGTGAGACACTAAGACTTCTACAAAATAAAACAACAACTCTCTACCCAATGGCTGTTCTGCAATTAGTGCACCGTAGGCATTGACCCACTTAAAAAAAAAATCAGAGAAAAAAAGAAGTTATTTTCCTTCCTTGATTTCTTCAGGGCAGGAAGCATGTCAATGTTTGTAAACTTATGTAAATACAAAGCACTACACAAATTTTGTTAACAATCAAATAATTCTATTTTTATGCACAAATTCCAGAGTAAACCTTTTTTTAGCCAAAGGCTCTGCAGAAGCATAATCCTGATATGGCATAATATAGCAAATGCCACAACAGCAGCTTTATTATGTCACACAATCGTGCAGCTTTATGAACACGTTGAGGTGGTTTCAAAACTGGTCTCACATGCAACTGCTCCTGAAGCAACCACCAGTGACATGCACATTGGGATCACTGCAGGTTTGCGTATGATGGGCTCAGTCTGTCAGCAGAGGACACGTTCTGCACTGCCAAATCATGTCCTGCCTGCATTCTGGAGATGGAACAAATCACCTTCCTCTTTCCTTGTCACTTTTGTGACATAAGAACATCACTTTCTTTTGTCTCAATTGAATGTATAAGGAAGTACTGAATATCTTTTTATGATAAGCAGAGCTTACTGCATAGCAACAACTGAATTGGAGATAATATTCTGGCTAAGAGCAGGAAATTATTCACTGGCTCCAGTGAATTGTTAGAAGTGTTTGACTTACAAGTAGTCTTTACTGTGCAACTCAGAATGAGATTTTTATACAAACTCAGTGTTTGTAATGCTGCAGTCATACAGGTCTCCAAAGGAGCACAACCATGGCAGTGTGGGCAGAAAAATGCAAAAGGGTCTCTGCTGCTTTCAAGAAGTATCCTAGGGCTGCTCATGGCTGGGAACCAGCCCTGGCTGCTAATGCCACCTGTGCAACGGCATCAGGACAGATCCATAGGGGAAAGCATTCTAGGGAAGTTATCTGCCTTGTACACGTCACAGTGACAGATCTAGCCTACAAATAAAGCTTTATCATTTTGTTTTAAACTGAATTTTTCGAATGGATTAATGTTTACAGGAACTTTAAGTATAGTTTTCTATTTTTTCTGGTTAGTTTCAGCTTTGGTAAGATATAAAAAATTTAGCAGCATGACAGAATAATGAAGAACTCCCAGGTCCAACAAGAGCACAAATCATGTTTGTGGCTAATGTATTCAGCTTTGGCTCAAAGTTGAATCAAGAGAGTTTCCACCATTCATGTTTCTTTCCTAAAATTTGTTATTTCAGACCTGTAGGTTAGATGTCAATTTTGCAAGAATTCTAATACATAATAACATTTGTTTCTTTTGTTTGGGGAGAGCACTGGGTTTGGAGTTTTTATTCCAAATAATGGAAAATAGGAAATTATGGCATTGTTTGTGAATGCATCAAGATTTAAGGTAACCTGTAAGATTAAATCAAAGCTTAATTTCCCAGATTAGGAGTAAGATATATTGTATAATAACCAATCCCTGCTGAAAAAAAACAACACCAAAATAATGAAATTTATCTATGGCTTTTACAAATCTACCATGAAAGCTCTGGCAAAACCCAAAGAAGTTTCGTATTTAAAAAAAAATACATAACAAAATTGAATACCTCATTTCACATTTCATAAAAAAAACCTAGGCAATATGCTGACTTAGCTATATTAGAGTACCATACTCATAAGATTCATATGATCTCTCAAGTGAATCAATGTTGATACTAATTTCTCAGTGTACTTCTGCACGTTTTTTAGGATCTCAGGATAGGATAAGTTAAGTTACAAAAATTCTTTAAATTGGACACTAATCCACAGCTGTTCCTGCACAAATGCTCTCTCCCATTGACACCAGAGGATAAAACATCATATTTTTAACTGTTACAGTAGTGAAAAATGCATTCACACTAGCTCTTAAAAACTTTACTATGTATTACTGTAGTTTAAAGCTGGAGTTCTCAGTAGCCAGCTTCTAGAGTATAGTTTCAAATCAGCTGGAGGTTATTATGTCACTTGAGCAATCATTCCTCATTAGAAAAAAAACATTACTTGTTTTCATATTAATTATATTTATTCTTGGCATTATAAACACTGGCATTTGACCTGCTCCCAGCTGACATTTGTATGGCTCTGAGTGCAAGCAGGTTCTCACTTCATCAAGGAAAACTAACTGCCAACAGCTGATGTAGATTTAGATTATGAGATGATCTTCAACAAGAGTACCAGGGTTATCAACCTGCTTGAAAACCATTGACTGAAGATGGTCTGACAGCACTTTGAGCTTAACTTCACTCCTTCATTATAAAAATCTACTGAGAGTATATTATAAGGCCATGTGATAGATCTGTAGTATTTAGAGATACTAAATATTCCACCAAGTTGGTGAAATCACAAAATCGAGATGCTAAGAATTTAGAAATTGGATCCAGGCTTACTACCTCAATGCTGCCCTGATTCAGACCACGTATTTTGTAGCACTTTTTAGATTATAATACTTTAAAAAATAATCAAGTAATGACATAGTTCTTCAACAACTTATAAAAGATCATGTTACACGTATTGATTTAAGAAAAGATATGACAGTTATATAGAATAAATTATATGAATCAAAACGCACCATCTCATCATAAATGATTAGAGAGTTAATTAAAACCGGGAAGTAATTATTATTTTTTCTAATCTAATACACTGCTTCTAGGCATCATTTAATGAAGATGTTTAAGAAGTTGGGGTTTTTAAGATTTATATGGGTAATAAGAAATTTCACATGTAATCTAGAAGGCACATTCCGCACCAAGCAAAAGACCAGGGACATAATTAAAAGCCAAGACTCAAAAACCAGAACGGACACTTCAGGTTTATAATCCACTAAACTATGAATATGCCTCTTTGCATTGTATTGTTAGAAGTCACAGACACATGCACTTAGGAAATCTATCATTGTATTAAAAACACTGCTATAGAAGGTAGGGAGCATGACAAATTATGGCTTACTCCAGAAAGTAGATTATTATAGACTTTAGGTGTCAAGCCCTAGAAACACCATTGATAAACCTCATCTTTTCAGTATAAAATACAGCAGCTTAGAAAGCATTAAGAAAAGCTCAAATGTATGAGATCAAAGAATCCTCAACGGCAACAACCTGTCTGTCTCTATGTGGACTCTTAAGGAAAAGTATAGAAATAGGTCAAGTTTAGAGTGACTCTTGCATGGATACGCTCACACCATCCATCAGTCTGAAGCTAAAAGGTTTCCTAACTTCCTGAGGTTTTTATCCATCTGGCAAACTTGAATAAACTTTCCCTGTAGGAAACTTTCAAGCTTCTTCTGGAACCTATGTATACTTTAAGTATTCATAGCATGAGAATGTACAGTGAGACTCAGCACCTAATTATCTACCTGGAAATGGTAACACATGTTGATGTGCAGATATAATAGTATCTTAAAAAGATACTTCAGGTATGATAAGTGGATTCAAGACGAAAAGCATTTTTTTCAGGTTATGTAAACTACCATTTCAACAATTGTTTATAACAGAAACTTGTGATAAAACTTGTATCAGATACTTCTGTCTAACTAATATCCCAATGTCCAATTAGACAATGCATATATTTAGTATAACATTTGCCCTATTTTACACCTTTTATGGAATTAGGCTGAACAGAAACCAGGAGAATTTCAAGTAACTGGGAAAAACCAACACAAATACACACTGCACTGCAAACACAGAAATACTCTGAACTTTGGAGAGTGCCCTAATCATCAGTTACAGCCAGAACTTTTTTCATCTCTTTCAAGATGTAAATATGCAAAATGATACAGCTTCAACATGAAGAATTGAACACTGTCTTCTAAAGCCTAACCAGTTAGACTAATATATGAACTTGTGCCTCCCCTTCCTAATTTAGTGCTCTTATCATTTGGATATTAGAAGGAAGCATCACCATGAATTTACAGTTGCACATTCAGCTCATAACTTCCTTTTCTTATCTTGCAAATTATTAAAAATAAAGGTGGAAAAGTGCCGGCGGCGAGGGAAGCAAGCAGTCCAGAATCAATGTGATTGATAAAGCAAGCTTCGGTTTATTGAATACACAGTGTTACTTTTATACCCTTTTCCGAACCTACGTGTAGTGAATTCATTGGATAGTAACTACTTGTGATTTCATTGGATGGTAACTACTTGCAGTGATTTTACTGGATAGTAACATACACACTGAGTTCCAGGGTTCTTCCTTGTTTTCTATTATTCTACTTCTCTACCTTGTCCTCGCGTTAGCTTAAGCTAACAGAGAGATTGTTTATACTTGTGTTAGGCTAAAAAAAGAGATTGCTTGTACAGCTGCTATTTCTGTTAAACTCTCAAGGCCTCTTGAGGAGATAGCAAGGGCCCATGGCCTTGCTGCTCAAGCCATTCTGCAACAGAAAAGATTAAAGTTTATCTTGTGTAAAGCAGTTCATGACATAAAAGACAACTAGAGGAAGAGTTTCATTGCATTTGGAAATGGAAAGTATAGTTAGAATAGATTTGATTTGGCTTCTTTAACTTCCAGTTTGGTTACCGACTAAAAAATGCAAACAATTTGCATAGCACCAGGATAGCTTCTCTTTTACAAATTAAGAAGCTATAAATATCACCAACCAACAGCTGTAATAAAAAGAACAAAAACTGGACTGAAATACATAGCCATGGATCTCTGCTTACAGAGACTCAGACTTTTAAGACTGCAGGAATTCCTTTAGTTTCCATGGATGCGGAAGGAGGAGAACTGAGAAGATGGTAATAGGCAAAGTATTTTGTGATATGCAGATGGTGAGATAATTTCCATCTAGTTTTTTTCTCCACTGGGTAATTACACTCTCCCTAGCAGAAGCTTTTTGTCTGCATTGAAAGCCATAGACAGTTCTCTGTAGGTAATCTGTTTTGTATATTGGGATGGGTGGAAGAGGGTTTTGCAAAAGTATTTTTTATCTTTTTTTCTTTTGTTAGAATTTTTGTGCTGTAATTTCACCTCAAGCGGCTACTGTAATTGCAGGTTAAATTTGGCACCTACACTCTACTAATCTAATATTTTGCTAACTCATTTAAGCTATAACATAAGAGGAGAGAAAATTGATTTTAGGCTTCTGTAATGTAATTATTACCTCTTATAAAAAAAATAAAATGTGTACCCAATTAGTAAATAATGAAAACTAATTTCCTTTTGGTTGGCAAAAAATTGTGTAATTTCTGTCTTAAAATTTTTTTAAATTACCTGCTGTACATGGCCAATTTTTCTTCTCCCTACTAAGTTTTCTAAGGACTTCTACACAAAGAAACATCAACATTCTATAATTACAATTTAGAATCACTGATTACATATATTTACAGTAATTACATAATTAGCAATAATTACATTAATTATACAAACAATAGACTGCATTGAATAGCAATGAAAAACAAGGACACTCTCATGTGTAAAAACATGCTTTCAGCTAGGAAAAAAGGCTTTTATCCTTAGTTCTAAACCACAGAACTGAAGCAGTGAACACCACCACTGTAGTATGCAGCTCAATTCAAGCACTGGAAACTTTTAAAAATGCTGGTTACAAATACGCTGAAGTATTTTGAGACACATTTATTCCAGATAACATATGTAGAGATAAGGAACACACAATAGATGTGGAATACATTGGGAATAAGGATTTCTTTTTCAAAAGCACCTAACTCCTGTTTTCAAGAGCCTGACAGGTGGCTGCACAACCAGCTGAAGCTGATCATACTCTCAGCTGCCAAGGGAAGGTGTGACCTTGCACTTGGCACTGCTCCCTGGGCTGCATGTCCCCACCCTTTCTCCTGGGCTGCCTCTGGTGCTCATGTGGCCACTGATACAAGACAGTCACCGTGCCAACAATTTTTATTTGGTCTTGTTTTCTGCTGAGCTGCTCCAGATGATCCACAGCTGTGGGAGCGCTGGAGCTGATTCTAGAAGGGAGAACAAAACTCTCCTTTTGAAAGGTAGCATTCTCTCAGATCAAATTAAGCAGACAGTGAAACTGCAATTTTAGGTGCTTAAATTAGATAAACATGGTGTGCAAAATCAAGGAAAGTCAGCACCTGGAAGATGAGGGCACTCTGGGGACACCCCACTGCACATCAATCATACACAGAACCTATCACAAGTAGAATAAGAGGAGGACAATGGAAGAAAGCTAAGGAACAAACAAATGTTTTCCAACAAAAATGACAAATCTTGTCTTCTTTATGACATCATCTGTGACCAAAGAAGGGTCACACACAGTAACTACATTTAGAAAGAGTATTTTTAGTCTGAATCTTGTAAGATAGAAACTATGGTTACCTCTGCAGTACTAATTATGTCCCTGGTGAAGGAATGAACAGCAGATTGCAGCCAACTCATGCAAAGTGGCCCTGGGTTCCTCTCAGCTTCATCTCATGTTGTCTCAGTCTTTCATATAGGGGATTTTATTTTTTTAATGAGTAGGATTTTATAGGATGTGAGGACTCTGTTGCAGCCCATCTGAATGAAGGTATCTACTCTATTCCTGAACGGACAGGTATGCTTTATGAAGCAGGGAGTATAGCTTCAGACCACATGAGCTTCCAGAGAGTGCAAAGCTTGCCTCAGTGATGTCCAAGGGAAGGGACAGCCAAACCTGGGTCAGTCTTACCTACACTGCTCAATTGTACAAGTCTCTGCAGCAAGTCATTCCCAGAACCACAGCTTTTTTTTTTTTTTTTTTTTTGAGAGAGAACTTAGAAAACTAATTAGTCTCAACCAAAAGACAGATCATCAGTGAATTAATATGTATGCAACGCAGATGATCCAAGGCATGAGGAAACAGGACTGAACAGGAAATAAATTACTTGAGAGCATAGTTGTTCCTACTATGTTTATCAGGGTTGTAGTGACTAGCTTTGGTGCCTGGATACATTTCTCTCTTTATTATGGCTTTGATGTTCAGAAACCTCAGTTAAGTTAAACCACACATCTGCTTTTAGTTGAAAATTGAATTGTAAATCAAGACTGTTAGGTGAAGGACTACTGGGAGAGGTGTCCCTCAGAGTGCTGAGGGTGAGGCAACCTTGGCTAAGGCAATAAAGGCAGTTGCTCTACAGATTTCACTAAATCTGTGACATCTATATTTTCTGTCAGACAAGCACAAAAGAATTCAGGCCAAAAGGTCAAGAAGATGTGTAGTCTTGTCAGTGTGACACTAAGCTCAAACTCTTGGTTTGGAAGGTGCCATGTTAATATGGCTCTGAAGCTTCTGGGTTACAGCACATGGAGCTGTGGTCAGTTCTCAGCTAGTCTAGGACTCAATGTCATTCATTCTGTTGCTCAAGAACATGGAAGAAATCAAGAGTGCTGAAGCTCATTGAGGTCAATAAAGGAGAAGAGCATGTGTCGAATGTGTGAGGCTCTGCAGAGCAAACCTGTCAGAAGCTAAGCAGCAATGTAGACAGGAACAGTCAATTACATACAACAAGGCATTTTCTCTGTTAATTAAGATCTTGATTCAAAATAAACTATCAAAATATTTGTTGCTTCTTCTGACATCTAAGCTGATATTTAAGTAAAACTGTTGCTTATTACAAACTAAACACTGTTTTGAGCACAAGCCCACACACACTCTCAGTAAGTTACCATGTGGTCCACCTACAGCACCTTCCTTTAACTTTATATCCCCGCCCCAAAAAAATCATATTGTGATACTATGCTTATGCTTATGGACAGAAGTTTGTTTCAGTAACTACAATACCTTGACATAAAATATTTAGACATAGGGAAGGTCCACTAGCTCAACAGAAAGCCAAAGCTTCTGGGGTCCACTAGCATACATTTTGCTCATTGTGTGCTCCAATCCTTATTCCTCAAAGCCAGCATGAGTTGCAGGTACAGCAGTTATTGTTTAGAAATTTGGCTACAGCATTCTGACTTAAACACTTTAATTATGCAGCTCTCATGCTACCTTTGTATTTAGTGAATGACAGCAGTGGTGAAGGTTTAATGAGCTGTGAATGACTACACAAAATGTACAGGATCACAAAACCTGCTTCTGGTAATTTACATGAACAGTTACATCTAAGTGCCAGAATCTATGTCAAGATCCATTGTTAATATAGCCCGTATGCTCCTTCTTAGGATTGGTTGGAATATAATTATTTTCAAGTCTCCAAGCTAAACCTGTCCATTCTGGTTTTCCTTTATCTGAATAATTCGTTGATACACAAAAAGTCTGCCTATCAACATCAGCTCCCTAGAGGTTTTAACAGTTATATTTGATACATTCATAATTCCACCTGACCCAAGTTTTTTGAAAGAGAATGCTCTACATTTTTGTTGAAATCTGTCACACTCTGCTTGTCGATTTGCAGACTGCCAGTGTTCCCTACTAGAATACCTGTAGGCACATTGCACTGCTCACAAACCTCAGATAGGCTTTAGAAAGGTGAACCAATGCATCACCTTACCTTGCATAAACATTTGATCTTGTGCTACATCCAGCTACCCAAAGTGCCAGAGTTTTTACTCTTGGCACATTGTAACTTAGAACACGCTATTTCCTGAACGCAGTATATTTTTCTGAAGATCACTAGTATTCTTGCAGTGTCCACAACAGATGTAACACTGCTCGCAATAGGAGACTTAAAAATCCTATCTCAGAGGGACATAGATTAACACAGTAATACTTTAAGTCAAGTCAGATAGTGTTATCTCGTTATTTATAGTTATTCCCTAACAAAGAACTCTCTATCTGCACTTCTATTTCTACTTAGAAACAGTGTCTATTTCATTTAAGAAATTCCTATTAATAAGAAATCCTCCATTTGTATCTCTGACTGTCTCAGCTCAGGAAATGACTTGACATCATCTACTCATTAACTACATAGATAAGCCACCTCTGATATTAACAAAGGAAAACTCTAAGAAACAAGGAAACCAGAAACAGAGTTGAGGAATGCTCAGTATTTTATTTCCTGTTAAAACACCTTCAATTCTGAGTTTGGTTTATATGTAAAGAAAAATGTTTCAGGAAATACAACTGACTTTTCAAACTTTGCATATACATACATGGGTGCTGTTACTGTTAAAGGATCTATTTATGCAACCTATAGAATGCTCAAAAATAAATCAGAGACTGACTCAATTGCAGTAACATGGCTAATACTTTAACCTTGACATGGAAGATAAAGTCAGAAAGGCTGGGAAGTAAAACTTGTTTCATTATTGCCACCTTGCAAGAGATTAAAGAAAAAAAAAAAGAATCTGTAAAAACCACCAAGAAATCCTACTCTTTGGGGTTGCTATTCAATTTGCAAAAGATGAATTCAAAGCAAAGGCAAACATTTTTCTTCCTGTGAGTTGTCCACATCCAATCACTTTATATGGGATGGAGGCAAAGAGGAGAAAATACAGTGCACAAATAGTCCACCTTCTGAATGCCTCAGTTTTGTGCTTTAATGTAATTTTGCTCAATGACCCAGTCTGTCCAAATTACACATGCCTACACTTTTATTTTTTCTCTAGTTACTTTAAGCATAAAATTTATTGATAGCAAAGATTCAAGCATTTAACTGCATTTTTCCATGAGCTTTTACAAAGTTCTGTGTCTACACTGGGATTAACCCCCATCTTTACTTATGCTGTGTAGGGAGTTTGTTTTCATGTCAAAGCCACATGTTCTCTGGCATCTTTTGCAAATTGAGCATGCAGATCAGTAGGCAAAGCCCAATTAAAAAATACTACAGTGCAGCAATAACAAGAGTATGTTGACCTTGCATCGTGTTAACAAGTACATATGTTTTGCCAGTGTGGGTACACTTGTTCCCAAATAATTATTTCCTTATCTTCATAGTCTGAAAGATTATAACCATCCTGCTTTACATGATGCTAGTTAGAGCCTTTTTTCTTTTCTATCTGCATGGCTTTTCAGAAGAAAAAACAACAACAACAACAACACAACAAACCTCAAAATCACTAAGATTTTTTTTCTCCATCTAAACAGTGGAAAATGAACACACTTGGAAAATAATGAAAAATTCCTTGTAGGTTTGTTTTGGAGGAATATGCCTTTTTCAAAGTTTCAGCAATTCAGGTAGTGAGTTTCTTACACAAAGTGTAGGAAGAGTCATGAAAACCAGTCCAAAATTGCCTAACCAGTATATCTAGCATTAAGGAAAGGGATGTTTCTTTCCCTCTGAGCTACTGTCTTAGCATTATCCATACCCTCTCACTTGGATTTGCAATTCTGGAGCTAGGTGGAGCTGCACTGGGAAACGGTCATGCTTCTAAAGCAACATCCTCTTTATCTCACTGTTACATCATCCTCTGTTTAATAGAACTGTTGTTCTCTGTTTAACTCAGAAGACACCATTTGAGTATTTAGTGAACACATGGGATAGCTGATAAATAAGTAGATCAATTAATCTAAAAAAGTCTTAAATTGCTGTCTCACTTTCCCTGAAAGATTGCAAGTGATGACAATTTATTTGAAGACAGAATTCTGCTACAGTCTTCCATTACTTAACAATCCAATGTAACAATCATTCCAGTTGCCAAAGGTCCTCAAGATCAATGTTATAGTATTTTCCTCACTCCAGCATTATTTATTTATACAGTAATTTAAAATTATTCTTTGCTGCAATATGATGATTTGTCAAAGACAAAGCATTTTCCTTTAGAGGAAGGTGCTAAAAAAAACCTTAAAGGGAATATTCTTAAGGCCAATAACTAGCAGAAAGCCATGAAACTGCCTGAAATGCTGCAGAATTTTCTATTCCAGACAAATAGACAGGATCAAACCGCCTTGCCTGTATTTCAGGTTAGTGTCTTAATCCAGTTTCCCTCCTTGTTCACCCCTAAAAAAAATTCCAAACAAAACCCTCCAAAACAAACTTTTCTAAGTTTCAAAGTGCTTGAACTGGTAATGTTAAGGAGATGGAGTTCATGCTCATTTTCCACATGCATAAAGATATTCAGTGAATGCCCCTCTTAAGCTGCAGTCAAAAGGAATCATGGCATAATAACTATAGTTTTAAGACCTTTCAGACTTCATCAATAAATCTCTCTTTGATGCTATATGAAGTTACGGGGAAGTTTAATCAATAATTAACGTTAATCACATTCAGTCAATCAATAACAGAACTACTACTCTTTTCAAAGCCTAGAGACAATTCTGTTAGGTACAAAATCAAATTTAATTAAAGCTGGGCATGCAGAAGAGAGTTGTTAATGCTATCATAATTAGTTTGTTTAATACTGCAACTGCCAAACTCCCCTGTACCTTTTGCAGAGTACTTGAATATTAAATTAATTAATTCCACTTCCTGCAAGAGAAAGCTGTGCCACTCGTACAGTTCACATACATGAGACTATAGAGACTAGAGATACAGAGATTTGCTTAACCTTCCAAGCCAATTGAAAAGTTTGCTCAGAAATGAGCAGACAGTATCCAGAAATCTGAGCATTTCTGAGGATGACAACTGTCAATGTAAGATGCACTCACCTGTGTCATGTCAAAAGCTGCTTTTATATGTATACTATGACTTGTTCCTAGCCTCCCAGGATCATTAGGTCACATTGTGGAGAAAAGTGATTTTATTCACTGAAAGTTATTAAGAAAAAAAGTTTATTCTTTAAGTTGGGGAACAAAAAAGGTAAGTGCTATCCACTATCCTACCTGCTCTCTTGAGAGATGTCAAACTGAGCCTTTCTATTTCCCTTCACAGTTGAAAGATGAGGTCACAGTGTAAAAGTCAAATATTTAATAGCCCTCTAACCAGACTATTCAGTGCCAGAGGACCTGAGTCAGGGAAGAGGGGTAAATGTTATGTGAACTGTGCTCTTTTGAGGCTGTTCTTTCCAACCCAGTTCTGCTAGTTGGTGTCTATTTTTTGCACATTATAAATTAGGTAAATCTTAACCAGTTCACACTGCCAGTTGCCTGTAATGGCGCATTTCACATCTGTGTAAAGAAAAGAAGAAAAAAAAAAAATCTGTTTTACCAGCATTTCTGATTCACACTAGCAAGTGTCACTGGTTAAAGGACTGTTTGATACCACATATTTGGCGGGAAGTAAGACAGTGATATGCTCCGATTTTTACTCGATTAGAATCTAAGATTTGCTTCTGAAAAGTAAAATATTTATATTTTTAATTTTATAAAAATAGAAATTATCCCTTGCATTGAGTCTTAACCTACTTAGGTGTCTACATAGGAATTACTACTGTATCACACCCCAATCTTCTCAGTTTCATCCATTTTGATAGCTGCCTTGAGCTCACACATATAAAACTAAGCAAGTTCATAAAGACTTGTGAGCACAAGACCTTAATAAGGCAGCCATTCTCTAGTAGTCAGATTTGACTGCAATCCAACAGTGCATTAAATAAACAAACAGAAGACAAAAGCACAAAATGGAAATTAATGAGCAAGTGTGCCACCACACACAACAAGGAATACCATCAGTCAGCTGCCTGAATGCTTGTTATTGCTCTTTTATTTATTTTTTTAAGTAAGCACAGAGAGAAATTTGCTCTGTATTTATTTTTCTGTTCTTAAGCCTTCCTGATTGCTGTAAGATGTTAAATGTTAAAGTGCAGCCTTGCATTATATATTTCATTGACCATTTACTGTAATGCTGAATGACTGATCAATTGGCAGTTAAAACTGCTCATTAAGAAAAAAGTATAAGTTTCTCTAAACTCAGCTACTCCATTTTTCTCCCAGTCATTTTCTTGGTCTATTAACAGGCAGCTTTTGTCCTACTGTTCAATAGTGAAAAGTTAGATTTGCCTTCTTCTGTGCAATGTAAAGCACTTAGGCAGTTTGAAAGTGAAAGTACTTTTTGAGAAGCTTCTTTAGAGCAAAAATGTCAGTAATAACATACATCTTAAATGCTAAATTTCCATGCTAAAGCATCAGTTCAACAATCTGATCTCTCTGAAAAAGCAAAGTTATTTTACTGTGATTTTATTTGTTACAATGAACTGACTGCAATTCTCAGGAGCAAAAATGCATGCTGTAAAATTAAAATTTAAAAATCTGACACTAATGGAAACTTCAATATGCAGACAGAAATCTACTTAGTCAGCAGCCACAAATAAGGACCACCATTTTCTTTCAATAACCTTTGCAACCTGTCTTCTGAGTCAAAAGGGCCTATTAAAGAAACCAAAAGCAAATGCTCACAAAGATTCAGCCCCTGAATTTTTCACTCCTCTGCTCCAGCACTGCAAGATTGACTTTGCACAAAAAAACACCTCTGTGTCAACCCAGATGATCCCAAGTTATGTACATCATATGAAGCTCTCCTTTTTCTTCTTGATGAGAATTGGGGGCACATATATGTGTGTGTACATATATATATATATAAAGTCATACATGCAGGTGTTCAGAACTGAAATATTAGTGACTCATGAAACACATCTTAGTGCTGATCTGCACAAAAATCATTAAACTTCTGGTTAGACTGAGCACTGCCCTGTTTCTTACATCTCTGCATATTCCCTTTTTCCAGGCAGATGGGTCTGCAGCACTTTGGCTTCAAGCTGGAGGACCAAATGCCAAACATATAAAAGATACCAGTTTACTAAAGCTCAGAAACAATTCTTCCATCCTATAGCATTGTTACCAATGCTATAGCCATTAAGGCCACTGTTCAAAGTTAGGTATCTCAATTCAGAAGCCAACAAAAGAACAGAACTATCACCTCAAACACGTACACACAGAAACATATAATTAAATAGCCCCATATGCCACAGGAGTCTCAGTAATACAGAGAAGCTGATCTAAGTAACATAGGGGATTGAAGCAGTGCAGGTACAAGTGAGGAAGGATGAAGGAAGAGCATGAAAAAATCTGAGAGGAAATCTGTAGGGTGCTGAAGAGCAGAGATAAGCATGGGGACCACGAGAAACTTAAAGATGTTGGGCAATATCCTGACCAGAAACACACCTTGAAGAGCAGACCATTCCTGTTCAGTTCTTCCTGCTGTGGGGAACCACAGAAACAACCTCCATTCGTCCTCCATAGAGGAACTGAACAGTAGGCTGAAAACTGGACCAAGAAAATTAGGGAAATGGCAGATCACAACAGCTTTATTCCTAATAGCATTTTTTACCAACAGTATTTTAGAAATGCAGTATTTTATTGTATATTTTCATAGCATTCCAATACAGATTATAGAACTGCAGCTTTCTGTAGTTTTAACAGTTCAGTTCCTTAAAACTCATGTAAAATGGCTCTTCTGTGGATCTATTAGTAAGACTAAAGGTTAAGAGGAGAAGAATAATCTCTGCTGTACCTATCACAAAAACAAAGACCTTGCCTTCTCCTGATACAAAACTCTTTACATGAATCCCTGTGCTGTTTACCTTTTGTGAGCTGTATTCCTTTAGCTAGTTGCTTATTAAGAATAAATGTTCAGTATCAGGACTTTACAGACTTTTATTTCACCACCCTAGGCAGTGTACAAATAGCTGAGGAAAGCACTGACCAACTGTAAAGACCTTCAATCTGTTGTAAATTCAAGCAGCCCTTCAGAACAGTAGCATGAACAGAACCTTTGCAGATTTTTTACTCTTCCCTTACTTTGGAATAAAGCTTTGTTTTACCCAGAGAACTCCACTTTGGCTCCCCCCAGTTCACAAAGTTCACAAGGAACCTGAAGAGCACTCATGACATAGTAAAAAAGATAAAACAACCACCATTATCTTTACTGAGATCCAAAACCATAAGCTCACAGCCACTACAATAAAGGTGGAGTCAGGCACAGATACCACTTGGTAATTCTAGTCTAAAACCTTCTGAAAAAAAAACATTTATAAAAAGCCATACAGCTTTTCAGATTTGACTCTACCTTAAAATGAAAACAAAACATATACCTTGATTAGTTAGTCCTCTCTCTTTCTATATATACGTGTATACAGATACATACTTAAAAGCCTTCATTTCTACTTTGTATAAAGTTAATTAAAAATACATGTCAAGCAGTGCATTTTACTAAGTCAACTTACATGTTAGGCCTAAAAGCTATCACTGCCCCTTTAACTTTTAAGTATAAGCCTTTCCTACAATAAAATAGCCAACTACCTCCCCACTGAACTATAAAGAATAGATTTAGTGGATACATTATAGCACACTACTCTGTGCATATACCTTCGCAGCAGAAAGCCAAATTAAATGCTGGACTAAGCAAGATCAATTCAGCTGTAGTCAGCAGAGATGTATCAGTTTACCTGTGATTACAACACAATTTGCAAATGAAGAACTGCCAATATTGTACAAATAGCGATGAATATCACCTGAATGTTTTCTTCCTTTACATACACGTGGCTCTGGAATTAAGTACAAAAGTAACTATTTTATTACATGATAGAAAACCATGGCTTTTAGGGGCTATGTATTTCAACATTAGTGAGAGAGAACTCCAACGGCAATTGTGTTACTTTACAATAGGAGGAATTAAAACACACCCTTTGGTTTTGGTCATTGTGCACACGGCTTCATCACATTTTTCAATGCAGACAAATAACTTGCCTGAGATATTAAAGAGACTTGAAGATGAAGTTCATAAGTGAGAAGCAGGGGTGTGGGGTGTCATAAAGTAAGAACTGGAATGGCCTTGCTGAATGCAGCAAAGTAAATGAAGGTCAATGTGTATCTGAATACATTGAAATGAAATTGAAGTTCTTTGGTCTGTGGTGTTCTGGAGCAGCATTCCAACAGTCTGAAGCAGCAAAGTCAACATAAAGATACTAACTGTTTTTGAGATGTAGCTTGATCAATTTATTTTATAATCCCTTTCCTATGCCTGGCTGCACTAGCAGGAAACTAGATTCAGTCATGCGGGGTGTTCCTTCCAGTACTTTCTTTACTAAGAGATATAAATAATATCTTAAATGCTTGTATTGTTTAATTTAAAAAATCAGTGGAGTGAACTTTGTAGTTAGCTGGAGCTATTATGCTGGTGTAGAGGGAAGGAGGCTTTGCCAAGCTAAGTATATAATATGCAATGACTGCAATTTGAGTACACCTGGATGGAGATGCCCAAGGACTCTGTGATGAACTGACAAAATTACGGCAAAATGCAGACAGTAAATAGGTGCTCCCACCTGTCCACATACTTTCCAAACAACAATGTTTTGGCATAATCCAGAAGAGATTAACACTGATACATAAATATGTAAATACACATTCCACAATGGAATGGTATTTTTTTCCTAAATACAAATTAAACAATTTAGCAAAACCATTTAGAGCCATTCTGTTTCTGTGAAAACCCAATTTACATCTCTCTAAACCAAATTTACATCTCTCTTCATGCACATATAGCTAGGCACAGGCAGACTTGTGTCCAGACCATCTATACGTAATTCCTGAATTCTAGTCTGAAACTAA
Organism: Apus apus; assembly: GCF_020740795.1. Classification (NCBI taxonomy): domain Eukaryota; kingdom Metazoa; phylum Chordata; class Aves; order Apodiformes; family Apodidae; genus Apus; species Apus apus. The sequence continues at coordinate 15,273,942 of NC_067293.1, read as the reverse complement.
TTATGTCATGATTGTCAAATTAAAAGCTCAGTTTTGCTTTTAGGGGCAGTCAGCTAGGTAAGTACCTCCAGTCCTAGGTCACAGTTTAGAGGGTAGTGATAAACAGCTAGGTCTGGGAAAATACATAATTAAAGCTACACCTTAAATTTAACTTCCTGTAACTGCAGAGTTGTATTTTTACTCACAGCTATCTTCTTCATTGTTTTTCAATAAAAATGGAGTCAAATACACTTGCACTTGAAAATAGCTTTAACATACTACATTTTGTCACAACGATGCATTGCTTTTCACTAATTGTCAGAATATTTAAGACCTTTTTTCCACTGACATGCTGAAATCTTCCACATTTGTTACCAGTACCAGGGTGGGCCCTTCCATTTATGGTAATTTAGAATAACCAGAAAGGATGCTTAATTACAAAGGAGAAAGTAAAATTGCAGAAAATTGGTGCTTGCATTTCTAGATGTAGATAGTTAGGGGAAAAAAGCAGCCTTCTTGATCATCTACAATTGTTACTTTTATTACCAAGTTTAAAAAGTTAATTTTATTTTACTTTTGGTTCTTCTTTTAAACACATTTCCTGTTTTAAACAAAATTGAGAAAAATCACTCTTTTTAATACAGGTGTCCTGGGAGTAACTGGAAAGCCAACTAGGAACTATGGAGAGATACTAAAAGCTCAGTTTATCCCAAGATATAAATTCTGTTACTAAAAATTCAACATTAATATTCAGATGTTTCTGGCAAATCTTGGCTTGTGCATAATTTTAACTCATAGCTCATTACTTTTAGCTTATACCTTAAAAAGTCTTTTAAATTAACCAAATTAAGATGGTCTTCCCTCTTGTAATTTAATACAGTTCTCTTCTAAAATGCCGTATCATTAGGTTGGATTATACCAGCATCTAACTTGGAGCTCAGCAAATACATTTTTAAGTAATCACACTGTTTCTTTTGCCTGATGAACTTCTCTAAAACGCTGTAATCCAGAAATGCTTCCATGTCATATCATAAAGCTAATAACCTTGCTAACTACTTATTTGCTGACAGAACACACTGTACTCATTTGCAAAATGTGAAGAATTCAGAATTCAAAAGAAAAAAAGCCTTTAACAAGGTGCAAAGTACAATTTTTGAAAAAGGCTTCATCACCTAGCTACACTTAGACAATAGCCTTCTCTCCTCTAAAAAACGTCTAATTAAATACAGCTGGAGATAGCACAAAAGAATTTCATTAATTAATTGGCAACCTGCTAACACTAATTAAGCTATGAAAATTCAACTGCTTCACACCAGATTTTAAACATTAGGCACTTACATTCGTTGGGAAGTTTGCCTTGCATCTCACAATCAAAAAAGAAAAAATGAACCGCGTGGTTAACATGTGTGAGAACAAAATGACCTATTATTGGAAAAAATTAGATATTAAACCTGGCACTGATACAAAAAAAGAAGTTGTGCTACAGAAGCCCTCAGTGATAGATTCCCTGATGAGTGGGATTAAGGGCTTCACAACTACAGCCTCCTTTTCACCATATAGGAAAGATTCCCCAACGCTACCAGCGCAGTGGAGGGGAAATGGTTTGTTTAATCCTCTGCAACACCCCATGTAAGGTGCTGCAAAGCTCCACTCGGCTGATGTTTGCATTTCCATCCACCAGTCAAGATTTTATGCAGTAACTCACAGAAAACATCAACTTTTTTTACCCCATTTCTTAGTCTCAACAAGAGTATCAAATGAGACCTCAATTAACATTTTAACAATTCATCACACTGCAACAAAAAATATTTATTATTTAATGTCTCAAGGCCTACTGGCAATGAGGGCTTCTGCTGTTATCTGAGTGGATATTAATAAACACCATCTGGTGCAAGCTCTTCCCCTTTCCAAAAAACCCAGCCCAGTCTCATAACGTGTGTAAGGTTTCAACACCATGTTGGGAATCTGATAACACTAATCTGTATCCACATAATTTATTAACAAGGTAGACAAAAAGAGGAACACAATGAAGAATAAAAATATTGTCTCCTTCTTTTAAATCCCAACTCTTAGAGTACTGCAGGGACTGCAAGAATTAAAAAAGCAACTCATTTATTTTAAAGAAATAAGTTACTGTAGAAAAGTATCATATAAGTTTCCCACTCTGTTTTCAGTTTTCTTTCCACGAGACACAACAGTCAAACCACACAGCCTCCATGTGACACAGTACAGCATAAGTTGCCCACCTCACTGTATTTTCAGAAATCTAATTAATTGGAAGCTGGCAATCAATTTTGGATCTGTAGAAAAGTATTTTTCTGAAGCAATTCTATAAAAATAGATTTATATAAAGTAGAGGCTCTGTAATCTAATATGCTTTCAGTTCTGAAATTCTCAGTACCTGGTGAATCAGCCAAGAATGTGGCAATGTTAATGAATGGATCATCTGTTAAATACAAAATATTTTTTAAAAATATTTTAAAAAGCAGGAGTCTCTCTATATACACTAGTTCACATTCTTCCTCCAAACACATGCTAATTGTTCCAAGATGTGAGCTTCATATTGAGGCTGTAACTCAGTGTAAAGCCCAATGAAATCCACCATTTCTGCACAGGTTAAGTTGACGAGCTGTGATTCCCAAGACTGACTGGCAAGATCTGAAGAACTACATCATATTGTGTCCTTCTATCATTTCTTGCCATTGTTGAGCTAACCCAAAATATAATCAAGAAAATGTGCTTTGCATTAAGGCTGGAGAAGAACTATGTTACATGGTGTTATTACAGTCATAACTGTAGTTTTTTATAAGATTAGGGTGCAATTGCCAATATATTTGATAATGTATTTGACTAACAAACTAAAGTAGTTTATGTTGGCTAGTATCCCACTTGTTCACATGGAATCTTCCATTTTTCAGCCTACCTCATGTTACACTACTTTGGCCACAGCTTTGAAATGCTGTGAAGTCAAACTGTCAGGAAGGCCACTATGGTGCAAGAAGACATTGATACTATCAAGAGCTGCAGAACCTATATAGTTTTACTTGGGTACAAGCAAGGTCAGACATTTAAACGAGATAAGACCATTCTAGAGACTGAGCCTCAGATCTAGACATTTGATTATTTTTCAAAAGAAAGTCACGACTTAATTCCCAAAGTATGTTTGTGAAGAACACTTATTTATATGTCAATAGTAAAAAATCGGTGATAAAGTGAGAGATGCTTTCATCTGAGAGGATACTGCCAGATGAGGGGTGAGAGGAAGAAGAGTTTAATGCAGTGCAGGATATTGTCTCACTGAGAACAGCTCCCATAATAAGGCCCAGGGACATCTTCCATGAGATACGGCACTTACTAATAGTGCTACTTTTCACAAAACTACCAAGATAATAACGGAAAGGAAGAGATCATATAACATCATCATATAACAAATGTATTTTCAATGCATCGAACTAAAGAAAGCAATATCTTACTTTTAACAATGGACTTTTAAACTCTATTTCAATTAAAAACAGGCTTCAATATTACATACAAGTAAATATTAATAGCTGGAAATAGCAAGCTCGTCTATTGGGGACTGAATCCTTTACTTACCATGAAGACAACAAAATGAAAATTGGGACAAGGAAGGTTATATTGACAAGAGAAAGGAAAAAAGTTCAAGCCATGCCTGGGGCATGAAATGGACAGCAAAAGTGAAAGGAAAAAAATAATGAAAAATGCATGACTATCAGATTCACATGTATTAGTGTTAAGTGCATTCATTAAATGTTCATAAAGAATATATGGTATAAAATGAAAGAGCACAGTGTCTAACAGAACCTGATGATTTCAGTGTGAAAAGCAGCAGACCATTACAACAATTTAAACTAAGATCACTAAATCTTGCATTCCAGCTTCCACTGCAAGCAATCCTTACAAGAAAAAAAATAATAAAATCACAGAGTAAATGATACATGTGACAAAAGAAAATATGAGAATATTAAGGCTACACTGCAGTGGTACACAATGAAGCACTCGTTTTGAAACCATCACGAAATCATCCAATCATTAACCATGTTGAGAAACGCACTGGTTCCAAGCACATACGCTGCAAATCTCAACACACATCCTGGTAAATGAGTTGTAGTGGTTTTGACCAGGTCATCTAGTATTTGCAGCCCTTTACATTCCACTGTGGTTTCTATCATCCATGTTATTTCACATAACAAGCTATAACAGATCCTTTGGCCAGGGTTTTGACACCTCTGCATGAGATTATGTTTAACACCTCATCAGTTGGTATACATATGCTAATTGTTGCTGTTTAGCACCTGTTTTCTCCTTTCCTGCTGTTCAGGCTCAACACAAAACTACCACAACTCTGCAGAATTTGTAGAACATTTCACCCCTGTACTCTGAAAAGGAGATACATCTTTTGAAAACATAGCAAAGAAATTCCTGACCCCACCTCAAGTAATGTAGAAAAATGGCTGAAGTAACCACTACTAATTATTATAATACTCTTTTTTTTTTTTTTTTTTTTTTTTTTTTAAACTAACTTGTTAATATATTAAAAAAAGAGCAAAAAAAGAGCAAGCATGGAGAACGGAAGGGGACTGATATGATGCAGGAGCCTCTCGTCAGAAGCTTAAAAACTTTTTTCAAAATTTTGTCCACCAAGTTTAAATCAGCTCATCATCATATAACAATCAAATGTATTTTCAATGCATTGAACTAATCAGCTACTGGATGGGTACTTATTGCCATGAAGACACTCAAGCAATAGTTGCTTGAGGCTGCAGAAGGTTTCCAAGAACAACTGGATGACGTCCTGAGCTCATAGCTGACCCTGCATAGAACAGGAGCTTGGACTAGGTGACATCCTGAGGTCCCTTGTACCCTGAGTTATCCTTTGATCCATGATCCTAATGCTATCAAGTTCTGACTTTTCTTTGTTATAGTTTTCCCATGCATTATCCTGATATTTACTAAATTAATGCTAAATCAGATTCCAAAAACACAGTACAGCACTAGCACAGTGTTGATCCATGCTCCAAACAGATGTTTTATTGGAACAATGACAGTGTACAGTATCATCACTCAAAGGCACTGGGCCCTTCCAGTCTTTGTAGGGGTAAGCTGTCAGGTATCTGGGAACCTACATGCTCTAGTGAAAACTGGAAATACTCACAAGAGCAAAGCATAAGCCTTTCATGAGAGCAGGTTGATCAGAGATGTTCATAATGAATGTCCCTAATTTAAAATACTAATATGTCCTCAGATTCACTTTAATGGGTAAATACCAACTGTGAAAGAAGAATTAACATATTGAAAACTCTTGCCTTCATAGAATTACACACTGTGCTCTTGAGAGATTTTTACCTTGTTACATTTATTAATTAGGACAACAGCATGTCTGCTTGAGATATTGGGATATTTTAAAACTCAGAGAAGAACAACAACATCAGTGCTTCAGGCACTGTTCCTTGAGCTTTCAAGATAACCTGAAGCATAATTTGGCTTCATGTCATAAGCAGGTCTAAAGCCAAATTCAGCATTCCCTGCTGATCTAGTCTAGATATCACATGTAGCTGTGGCACAGAAATGAATAGAAGAACATAAATTTGATCATTTTAATTTGAAGAACAGAATACATTGCATAAAGCTTTCCAGTTTCTTGACACTGAAAATAATTGTGTCTGACAGTTCTAGGGTTAAGTAGCCACTCATTCAGCCCAGCATCGTTTATCTGCCAACAGTATGTGTCTCTTGTTGTTACTTCAAAGAAAAAATTCAATAAAAATTTAAATAAAAACTGATCTGTCAGTGTAAAGCCTTAATATTTTACACCATACTCAATCTCTTTCCTTTGTAAAGTGCTTTCATACTTCCTGAACTTGTCCTGCAGTACACAATTCTCGTTATTTAAAAGAAAGAAACCATGAATCACCTCTAAACATCTACACTTTCCTGAAACATTAACATTTATTTTTAATAGACAGCACTGAAACTGGCTTCACTAAGTACTGTAGAATGCTTAAAAACCCTATGTAGACTAGAGAGGTATAAGAAAATATATATTAACTACTTCAGCATTGTTACATACAAGCAGGTTATTCAGTTAAGCACTCGTGATGCAGAATATAACATTAATGGCTTCATTTCTAAGCATAAATCTTTTCCATCATGTATATGAAGTATACAATATTCCTTTATTCCATATGCTCCCATACAGTATTTTTGTTGCTGCAGATGGCACACTATACTATAAACATACTTTGAAATAAATGAAACAAAGGATTCAGTTACTCAAGACAATGGCCTTCCTATATATTTTTGCTCAATTTTTCCTCTACCCACCCACATATTTTATGAATCTAGCAATTAAATACTGCAGTATTCACTGCTTATGTCAGACTTGTGTTTCAAAGCTGCTAGATCTTAGAAATCAAAGACAGTTTATGAGAGATAATTAACATCTTTCTTCTTGTAAGTGCATATGGCAAGGTATAATCTCTCCATTTTTAGCTTTCTCCCATATACATTTTAATAATAAAATGATTAATCTAGTTAGAATTCTCTTGTACTGTTTAGTAATTGAGCTCTGGAGTGTAACTACTTTGAGAAGAAGTGAGCCACTGGCCCCACATAACAGATTCAAGTTATAAAAGCATCCATAAAGGCATTTTCTTTAAATTTGATTGCACACCCTAAAAGCAAAATTTACAATCTGCCAAAGCCCCTATGTTCATAGAAGAAAAGACTGTAAAACACTATCATAATTATATGCATATAAACAGGATCACTTCTATTTGATTTTAAAAGTTTCTTCCAGGCAAAAAATACTACTTTCTATCCCAGTCACAAGTTTATAACCATGCTAAAAATTACAGCACTAAAATTTTGTGAAGACGATTATGATAAAATTGTCTTTTTGTATCAACTTTACCAGGCATAGCATAGGCATTAAAATGATAACGTGAAGAGACTATTATCTTATTTAAGTATCTTCATTATTTGAAATGATAGTTGCTCCACATTATTTGCCAAAATGTGTTTTTAAAAGTCATAAACCTCTGCTGCTTTCTTCTTTACACAAGTGTTAACTACAAAGTTCTACAATAAATTATGAAATAAAAGGGTTTAAGTCAAACCAATAATATTAAATCTGTTCTTTCAACGACAAAATCCATGCAGCTGAGAGCTGTTAATTATTTATTTAGCTTCCACAAACCAACAGCTGAATTTGTTTCCCTCTAACTTCACTTCGCTGTTTATCTTTCTTTTCCCAGAAGAAAAATTCCCATTACTGTATGCTGCACTATTCACTGGTGTGAATCTAGTGGTATCATCTCATCCTGTTACCAGTCCTGAACCCAGGCAATCCTCACATGACTATCTAACAGAAATCATGTTCCTATCCATACCACCACTGAAAACAAACAATCTGAAATCCCCAAATAACCTAAATGTGATTTCAGACATCCATCCAACAATACTGCTTTTCTAACATCTGATTATGTGTCCCTGCCTGACAGGAAAAACAAAACCCATCCTGTAAAGTAAGCCATAGTGAAATACAATCCCCACAAGTAGTAGAAATGTGACCAAATATTGGTCAAAGCTACTTCAGAAATACAGCTGGAGTACATCCCTCACACTCAAATTCCCAAACAATCCTTTCCATTGTATTCAGGAAATTGTATGGGTTCAGTTGGGGGCTCTCTCTTACTGCACTCTGAGAAGAGGCCACCTTCTGAAAAGCAAAAGGAGAACGGCAAAGTAGATGCAAAAAAATCCCCAAATTATTTACTGTAGCATTTGTAAATGGTGGTACATGAGACTTCTTTGGTGGAACTTCAATGAAAACAAGACATTTCAAGAACAAAGATAACACAAAAATGTGTGTATCTGGAGAAGAGGAAAAGAGCATCCCCATGTTTTCAGGAGGTGGCTCTCACAGCACTTACAGCCTGGCTCAGTTGCAGTTCTCTGGGCAGCTTGTAGTTCAGTTGAAGCTGGGAAAGGTCTGACACAAATAATACTGAAGAAGAAGGTGTTGTAGCCCCCAGAACTGAAAGGCTACAATGCAACAGTAAGCACAGGTTTAAGGCTAACTTGTCAGAGCAGAAGAGGATCAGAGCAGCACAGTGTTTAAAACAGAACAGAGTTTAAAATATTTTAGTCCCCTTTGGAAAGTGCACTAAGGAGTCTACTTACAGCAACTCATTCCAAGCAACAGGCATACAGAGCTCTGATTACTCCCACAGTCAAACGATAGGAACAATTTTCTCAAAAAGACAGTAGAATTTTTGTAATGAGAGTGAAGAATGAAATGAAATGAAGTTGTGGAAACTAAGTTCAGTTTTCCATGTCCAAGAAGGAATACTAGACCCACTTCCTTATGGACATATGTTAGTAGCTAGTATGTATCATGCATGTATTAGTCACAAAACCTTTTTTTGCTCCTCTGAAAATAAAAAAATTGGCCTTCTGTTGGAGTGTTAGTTCACAAAGAGCCAAGAATACAGCTGGGAGGCTGTGAAATAATTAACTGGTTAAATAGCTAAGACAAATTATGCCCAGGATTCAAAAGTGCAGATAAAGCCAGTTATACCCTAGATGTGCGAGGTATGAGCAAAAGAAAAGGTGAGAAGAAAGAGGTTTGCAACTTCTTAGCTTAACCTTGATTAGATAATTGCAAAAATAATGATACGAAAGTATTAACTGCATCAGGAGCAGCCCACAGCACATGAAAAAACAGGCTGCTCCTCCATTTCCACAGCAAAACGTTTTTTTCCTGCACCCAAACTCACTGTGGTTAATTTTATTCTTTGCAAGTCTTAAACAAGTGTTTGATTATCTGTTTTGAGATCCTCAGATGGAGAATGTTATTAATTCATTGTCATTTACAGTGGAAATCACTGAACGGAATCAGCAGCACCAACCACTTCCCTTTATGCTAGAAAACCAACCTTTTTGTTTTGTTCTGCTTTTTAAGAGAACATCATAAGAAACCTTTATTTTAGCAAACCAGGAATAAAGCATTAAAAAGTTCTTGGCAGTTCAAGGGAAAAAAATTTCTTCCCTTTTCCTGATTTATGTATCGCAATCATGCCATCATGCATACAATACACAAAATGCTCTTTAATGATGCAGAAATTCTACACAAATAAAGTTTGAAACCTTCTTGTGGAACTGTATCTGCGCAATCAATGAAAGCCCAACTGTTCATCAATCGCAGCTTCATCAGTGATTAGTTTATGTAAGGGCAGCCTTCCTCAGGTCCTTGATTTAAAAACTTGAAGTTAATTCAAAGCAATATAAGACAGCCAGAAAAGCACTGTCTGCTATCAAAAAAGACACACATTTGGAAGTTATCTGACATAAAAAGAAAGCCTACTGCTAATAATAACTACAAAAGTAGCAGAGGATTTGATAACATACCAAAGATTAGTGTAATAAAAAAACACATCTGGTTTTCAGTTAAAAAAAAAGAAACAAGGCAAAACCATATTTTAATATTAGCACAAGTGCTAAAATAGAAACTGGTAAAGCCAAGCTTTCAACTAGTAAGAAAAACAATGAATGGCTTGCTAACTCTTTCCATTAATTATCTATTGTAACATTCATAAAGTTTCAGTCTTTCAGACAAGCTCAGATGAAGATATAACTCCCTCTGAAGTTCAGAGGCATTCACTAGATAAACAGAATTAACCTAAAAAATTCTCGAAGCTCAAAAGCATTGAATGCTACAGATTTTCATTCCAATAGCAGCTTTCATACCCACCCCATAACAACACAATGTTAATAGTTCTTTGCAGTTCAGTGGAGTGTAGGTCAATTTGTAACTCACTGTTAAAATATACACTAAAAAAACCCAACAAAAAACACATCAGAAAGGAGAAAAGCTGGAAAAAGCAGTATGACAATCCTGTTTGGTTCAAAGAAACATCTGCCCAAAAGAGTGTGCTGGTTTGGCTCTGGTATCGTTTTGGTAAGCAGGGAAGGGCCCTACTGGAAGGGCTTCCAGTAAGAAGCTACTAAAAGCTCCCTCAGCTCAGGTGACCAAGGCAGGGTCGTTAGAAAGAAAGATAATAGATGCTCCTCCACGATTAACATATGAAACTGTTGTAAGACCTGAGCAGAGAGCAAGCAGAGGAGGAAGAGCTGTGCTGGAGAGGTGATGGCAGCGCCAGGGTGGAGAACATGAGACTGGTGGGGAAGAAGAGGGAAGAAGAGGGAAGAAGAGGGAAGAAGAGGGAAGAAGAGGGAAGAAGAGGGAAGAAGAGGGAAGAAGAGGGAAGAAGAGGGAAGAAGAGGGAAGAAGAGGGAAGAAGAGGGAAGAAGAGGGAAGAAGAGGGAAGAAGAGGGAAGAAGAGGGAAGAAGAGGGAAGAAGAGGGAAGAAGGTATCCAAGCAGAAGTTCCCCTTCAGCCCATGAGGAGATGGCAGGCTGCACCCCTGCATTCATGGAGGAGCACGATGGAACATCCCCTGAAAGCACCGTGAAGGACGAATGTGGATTTGCAGCCCATGGACTTGGAACCGCAGCCATGAAGGACTCCACCTCCCAAAGCAGCCTGTGACTGCGGAATCCCACACTGGAGCAGCTTGCTCCTGACCTCGTGGGAAGGACTCATGAAGGAGGGATTAATGGAAGACTCTCCCATGGGAGAGACCCTGCGGGGAAGCAGGGGAGGTCTGTAAGGAATCCTCCCTGAGGAAGGAGGAGCAGCAGGAACCACCAGACTGTGACCTGACTAAACCCCATCCCCCTGTGCCACTCTGGGGAAGGAGAGAGAGAAATCAGGAACAAAGTAATTTGGGCTCAGGAAGAAAGGAGGGGTGGGGTAACATAGGTTGTGTTGTCTGTGTCCTGTGTGCATTGGGTTAGTGTTACATTAAGTTAAATGGGAGGGGGGTGAATCTGAGTGAGCAGCCACATGGCTGGTTCTTTATTCTGTTAGGCCCAAACCATGACAAAGAGGAAGATAATATAATCCTAAAATGATGGACAAACTGAAAGTAAACACTAGTTCAGCTCCTTCTGAAGGAACAGGCGTCTATGTTCAGGGCTTCTTTAGAATTTAACTGATTAATTGAGGCTAGGATACTATAAATTGCTTATATAAAACACACAGGAATAGATCACCTCCAGAGCTAAATACCAAAGTTAAATAAACTGAATCCTCTTCATGTCAAGGCTAGGTCTTATTGACCTGTTAGATGTATGCAAAAAAGAAGTTCAAGTCCTTTTAGTCTATCATTAAATGTAAAGGTGCCTGTTAATAAACACATAAATAAAGAAATGGTCTATTTTGTCCTTAATTCTAAGCTTATTTATCATTTTATGTCAAGACTATAGAAGAAAGGTCTCTTCTGAACACCTGCTGTTTTCTATAGGTACTACAATTACCACACTACTATGATAGAAAAATTATTTAAGTACTTGGTCTTGTTCAGAGAAGCGGACTCTACAGTTAAGAAACTACTTCACTGTAACAGGAAAAAGATAGCACTAAGAAAGCTTAATTTATGGTGGTATTATGCACATAGTACCACCTTTACAGGCATAAGAACAGAAGCTGTAATCAACAGGATTACTATTATCAATGGTGAAAAGAGTTTGTCTAAGACCTAAGAACCAAAATAGAGGATTTTTAATGAAGACAATGACTTGAATTTAATATTTATTTGCATTTTTCATTTTCTGGCTTCTGTAATATGATTTACATTTTTAAAAAGATGGTGCACTCTGTTGGTAGATGTGCTTAACAGAGTCACTTAAAAAGAAAATTATGTGTCCTCCCTTTTGCTTGCTAGAAAGAAGACAACAGGGGTGTCACAGTTCATGGAAACACACGTTGCTATGTGCCCTTCTTGAAAGTTACCTTAGGTTGAACACCATGTACCATTTTGTCACAGCTGTAGATAAGGAATAACATTGGTTTTGTAGGAATTGAACAAAGGAAACAAATTAAAGCTGTTATCTTTTAACAAGATCAAGGCAATTTAACTACCAGTTAAATGGAGGTGTTACTTCAGAGTCACAATAACCTCCTCGATATACTGCTCTTCCAACTGCCTTTAACCTATAGGGTCATCTGGCACCAACCAGCATTTTCTTGTGACTATTCTTCCTTTCCACCTATTCTGGATGCTACTCAGCTATCCACTTGTAATGGTTCCCCTTCCTCCAACAATAAAGCTTGGAAAAAATTACTCTTCAAATGTTAACTTTTTAAAAACTCTGTTCCTCTTGGCTTTTGTTATTTGCTTGCTTTTGAATATATTTTTCTTTCCATTTGGTGGAATGACTGATTTCTTTCTTTATCTGGGAAACTGGAAAACAAGACAAACCTCCCAAAAATTCATCCACAGTTGGTAATTTTCCAATAATAAGCAGAAACTCCTCCCACCTCCACTGTTCAACATTATTAAGTACTTCTAGCTCCCCACAGCTATACAAATCCCAAAGTACCTTCTTTATTGCATTTTTTTATTGATGAAGTTTGTCATTTTATGGGATGTGGTATAATAGAGGGCAATTTAGTCACTGATGCACACAAATGTTACCTTTTTGCAATGCGTCAGCAGCAATAATCTTCTTTCAAATATGCTGAGAAGCAGCTATAAACCTTCTCCTGCCAGAGGCAAGCTCTAGTGAGTCAAACTGTGCTGTGCTGAGAAATGTTCACAAACTGTGTTCTTTAAGGCCTGTGTTCATCAAATATAGCAATAATTAACGGACAAAAGCAGTTCAATATTTGCGTGGCCCAAATAAAACAGCCACTGAATTATCTCTTAATTTTTCAAAACAGTTTATTTGATCTCTTTTTGGTGACTCACTGTGATAACCTTGAGGAAGACACGAGGCCTAGATACTATTTACACGTTTTAATTACCTCAGCAAAGGGATGGGTAGATGGGTCATAGGAATCAATGAACCCCAGAAAAACCCGTTAACTGTCCAATTGATAACAGAAATCCTATGCATTGGAAGCTGTCAGGAGTAGACCTGATTTCTACGGATCAAAACATTTTTGCCTTAAACTTTTATCCCTTTTAACTTCAGTAGAAGCAGAAAGAAATATGTCTGATCCTCTCTCCAACGTTTACAAGTCAAGTAAATAAAAGGTATTACAGTATGCAACTGCATGATGCCATAGTATTTAGTGAAATGAATAATTTTTTCCCCACATGCTAGAAAACACTTGATACTTGCTAAGAGAAATGGAAATATTTCATGGAACAAGTTACAGAAGCAGCATTTTCACTAGAAACAATTGGACTAAATCATTCACTCACAATTTATATCTACAAGTGAAACACTGGACAGATTAAAAAACAAACTCCTCAACCAAATTTGTTTCTGAATAAGCTGAAGCTGTAAACTGTGATCATCAGTCACAGAGAAACAGCTCCCATGGCCAGTAATTCTAGGAGTGACAGACAGGCATGGGAGATCCTGCAAGTATTGTTACAGCACAGATATTGGGCTGGAATCACAAACTACTGAGTAATAATTTTGATTCCAATTGCAGCGTATGGCCCTGAGGAAATGACTTCATTTCTCAGTTTTTTCATTTATGTAAGGAGGAGGATGTACATTTTCCTATAAACCCATTTTAGAGGGGTAGTGGACAATTACTTATGACTTGTAAAGCTTTCTGAGGTAACAAATCTCTCTTTTGCTCAAGTCCTGTATTTTAAAAAGCCTTCAGTTTTCATAAATCTACCTCTAAACAGTTCATGGCACTACAAAAGTTCTGGTTATACTTCGACAATGAAATAAAAGTGACCGAAGAAAATACAGATGAAATGTATCAATATCAAACATTGACTCTCGCTGTGCCTGGGTAGAATTTTCTCAGCAGCAATGATGGTGATGTAGGGCAGGACCATTGCAATTAGCACCACTGAAATCTCCTCACCTAGCAAGTATTCCCACACTGAGAAGGCTTGTTTGTGCATACACACACACACACACACACACACATATATATATGTCTCTCAGATGAGTTTGTTTTGGTTTTTTTTTTGGCTTATTTTTGCTACACATACATTCCCACTTTGTGTTTTCCATTATATAAACACATAAGACAGAAACATGTCAAAGGAGAATCCAGCCAACAATTCTGAGATACTATTTCATGGTTTATAAACCCCTTCATTTTTGTATTTTCTCCCAAAGAAATCAATGTAACAATTGTTTCATAAGCTGACAGTAAGTAGGAATAGCAGTGAAACACTATTAAACCTAGAGTTACCCATCAAACTTCAAGCATTTAACTGTGGAGCCAAAAGGAACTGCAGATGCTGCACACAGCCAACAATAAGATGCAGGACTTGCAGAATACGACCCTTCCAAGATCACTACCATTCTCCAGGTGTGCATCCCTCTTTCTGCCTAATACCTACACAGGAAATCTGTGGTAATAGAGGTTTCCATCTGAGGACCCTGGCTATCTGGGAGAGTGCTGGGTCCTTGTTCTCTCACTCTAGCATGTTTTCCAGTCTGTTTATATGTGTCATCACAGCAGATATGGCAGATTAAATATGGGCAATATCAGGAGCATGAAGCTCTCAGAAGCTAAGTGCTAACAAACCTGCGTAGTACTTGAATTAGGCATCACCAAGGAATCATGAATGCTTCAGGCATAAGCTATTGGTCTTCATATTCTTTTTATATATATATGTACCATTGTCCTATAAAATGCATTCATCTTGTGATTATTTCTTCACTGACTGAAAAGCACAATGAAAATAAATTCTGCTTTTTTTTTTTTTTCTAGTATATTAGGCAGATTACAATGATCTTAGTCTTTCTTTCTATTAGCAGCCATCTACAGAAGGCTACTTCAGTCAACAGTGAATGGCTTGAGAAACTGAAAAGCACTTACTTTGTCCCCCGAGACCAAAAGCTTCAAATCCCCACTTTTAACTTTTAGCTTGAGACATGATTCCATTCTCCTAAATGGCAGCACTATACACTGCTGCAATTCTACTGGGTCATTCTTTATTTAAATTCTCATTAAGAGAGGCTTGGGTAACATTACATTTGCAATATACTTCTCCAGATTCTGTATTTTGAAATCTAGCTATAAAGCTAAAGCAGCTTTCATTAACTCACAAATGCCAGACAGAGCACTTGGCTTGGCAGCCACATACAAGTTTTTTGGAATGTTTACAGACAAAAATTCTCTCACTTGACCAAAACAATAAAAGGAATTATACCCACAGTTTTGGTCTGGAGATTCAAACATAATACAGCTGGAACAGAAAGTTAATGGTAAGTCAATGTTGTCTGATGCAGCTTCATACAATATTCTGGTCCCATTAACCTTTGGAGGATAATGTGGCACCATTATTCATTCACACTTCCTTTTTTTAAAATGTTATTTTTTGTGCATTGCAATGCAAAGGAAGGGACAGGAACAGAATGCTTGTAGATATGGTGATAATAAACAGATTTAAAAGAAAAAAAACCAAACAACAAACAAAATGCAGCTAAAAAACCCTTAATAGATGCATTTTCCACAGACTTTGAGCTAGGTATTGAGCAACCTAGGGGTCTCTGCTCCCAAACCCGCAAATTAGTTTCCACCAAATTACCTCACTGCATAGGTCAGATGTTTGTAAAACTGTAAATGAAATAATTTATAAATAAAAGAAAGAACAACAGTGTATTTTCCTTTCAGCTTGTAATATGTAGGTTTTCATTTTGATTACATAAGAGATCCTGTCATATGCCTATGTTGCTACACTTTCCAAAATGAATAAGCATTAAAGAACACATATGAAGAAACTTGGTTGATCAGATACAGTATGTTTGTTTATAAAATCATCTTAGCACATAAATTTTTTTAGAAACTCCGTCACAGAGAACATGGGACTATACATGTAACTTAATAAGCCTCACTGCAGTGCCCTGGGTTAACTGATAACATGGTGTCTTTTAAGCACCACAGTAGAGCATAGAGCAAACAGAATTCCTGAGGAAAAAGCTCATCCAAGTTCCCGTCAGTTCCCCTGCCACATTTCAGGTGACTGTGCCAAGTCCTAGAGAGTCCTCCCTGTTGCAAGGGAGGATTTCAGGTATTTCTTCTAGATTTCCTCTGCTTTGTGAGAGATCGAATACAAGTTCTAGATAATGCCACTAATTAAGCTAATTATTTATCTCAGATTTCTTCCCATGAACTGATGAATATTAGATTTACAATATGGGCAACTTCAAGGAGGCAATAAGAGGATCTAGCCAGTATAGTTCATGTAGAACAGAAGTTTCACCTTGTATTCTGCTGTAAACAAAGAACTGTTATACTGCAACATCATGTTCAACCTTTAAAATACAGCTCTGTGTTGTTAACTCATAAATATATGTCCTACAATTTCACAGTGTATTTTCCCTTATGAGAGTTCTAAATAGGAAAATAAAAGATATATATATAACATCCTAAATCACTCTAACATATAAGCCAATCTGTTAAACTGAATCAATATAAAAGCAGTAAAGTCAGCTATAACAGACACAAAACATGGTGCAGAATTAAAATCCGTGAAGACAAATGTATTTATACTCAGCTTAGGTTACACTTGAATTTTACTTTTCACTTTGATATGCATACAGAGACAGACTAAAATAAGACTTTTCTAGTGTATGCTAAATTATAATTTCAAACATCTCTTGTAAGAAAAGTGAAAGTTCCTGCTAATTAAATGCTAAAGTGTAACTAGTGATTACCCCAAGCACAAATAAGACAGAATCAGACCTCCCATGACAAAATGCTCATATTCACATCATGCTCACATACAACAGAACTGACTGAAGCAGTTCAAGGATCTGAGATGTCTATGCCAGTAATACCACTGGTTTTCCTAAAAAGGATATAGAATCATAGAACTATTCAGTTTGGAAAAGACCCTTGGGATCACTGAGTCCAACCGTCATCCCTATGCCACAAAGTTCTCCCCTAAGCCATATCCACCAACACCACATCCAAATGACCCTTCAACACATGCAGGGATGGTGACTCCACCACCTCCCTGGGCAGCCTGTTCCAGTGTCTGACCACTCTTTCTGTGAAAAAGTTGTTTATAATGTCCAGTCTAAATATGGATATATAGATATATAATATTACATATATGTATATGTAATAATGCAAATACAAGAGTAATTATTTCAATACAAATATGCTACAAATATAAATCTGAAAGGAGGAACTGGAGGCTCTATTCTTTTATAGTTTAGGTAACTCCTCTGATTGTCTGTCACTCATTGAGCTCACTAAACAGCAGTTAGACGAAAGTGACAGAGAGAGATACAACATCCAAGTAAGCAAAATGTTCACACGAGATGCAATAGATCTGTTTTCAAGCCCATGCACTAATCAGTGCTATAAACCACACTGGCAATTCTAAGCCCTTCTAGGCCTGCTCTTCTGCTTGCCAGGGCGTGAGAGGACGAGACATGGGTTTGAGGATTTTTTTTTTAAATTTCAACAAATTTCGTAGGGAAGGAAAATTATGTTATTTTGAATATTTTCAAAATTCATTGCATGTATATTTACCCATTTTAAAAAAGCATTTCCATGCCTTATTTTTAGAAATTATTATTTTTTTTAAAGTTAAGCCTATGGCCAAGATCCACACTAAGCTGCAGGTTGCAAGTCCTCCAGCCAATAAATGCACATTGAGCAAAATTTCAAGGAAAAAATGACAGAAAGTAGAATCAGACTCACTCCTGTGATACATCTCTTTCCACAGTTAGCCCCTATCTTTTGATAAGTCATTAGAAAAGGTGACATGTCCTGGCACAACTAGATCCTAGGGAAAAGTTGACAGATGTTACAGTATAAATCAGTTCTGATGCACATTGTGTTGCCTCCAGAGGCATCTTCTGGTCTTCTACAAAAGGTTACTGAGCCATATATAATACAAAAATGCAGATACAATTATAAGGAATAAATATAAGGTTCTGCTCTACCCCACTTAGAAAGTCTTATGCATGAATAATGATCCATCTGCACAATGGTCAAATGTGATGGAAATTGACTTTAGATGTACCACATGAAGCAGCACAGACCTTAACAAGCTTAGAGACATAGGGGACCTTGTCAGGAATCTGTACAAAATTCATGATACAAGAAATTTGTATAAATGAGAATCTGGGACAACAAAGAATGAGGGTTATATTACAGGAAACTTTTGTACCAAGTAATCAAAACGAATCACATACTAAAGGCATTCTCAAGTAGAAGATAACAAAGGTTAGTCACATTAAATTTATAATAAGCATGTGAAATGTGTCAAATGCACATCTACATATCCTGACCATTAACTTTTCTGGATACATGAAGATAACACAAGTAATGGGAATAAAACAGCCTTCTGCTAACATGTTTAGCTCAATAAATATATATTTTATTGTCTGCAGCTTTAATCTTTCCACAACCTACCTTAGTCAACATCAGGGCAGTAGATCCCACTGGCATCCATGACAGTCTGGAGTTGCTGTAGGCCTCCTCATATCACTCCTAACACGGTAATGATGCAATGACATTTGGCAATTCTGCAGAGGTAAGAAAGAAAGAAGGGTTAGAGTAATAATATTCCACAATTTCTTTCCTCTCCTCCTAGCAAATGTTCCACAACTCTGCAATGCTGGAGGGACTGATGCCTAGAGAATTGCTCTAGACTCTTGATTCTCTATCATGTTTTTGCTTGTGTAATTTTGTAATCACTCTGAGCAGCCATACTGAACAAAGCAACAGGAAGATTTTCTCTTTGATCTGTACTTGACAAGAGCAGAACTACATTGCAGCAGTACTTCAGTAATTTTTTGCACATTGAAAAATGGTATTTTCTTCTGCTTGCTCTGCTTGACTCACACTTTTCATATCTTGAGGGCTAGTTTAATTCTAATTATTGGGTTCATCTGGATTCAGCACAACATGAACCACCTGGTGAAAATTCCCTACAAATATATCTGGGGGGAAATAAATCAGAATGCAGTTATGGTCCTCAAAACGCATGGTTTTCTTAAAAAGACTACCACATTTAACATGTTTTATTGCCAAAAACTAAACTAATTGTCTAAACCTCTTAGTTTTCAAAATAAGCCTTATATAAACATTTTCGTTAAGGTTAAATGAAAGTACTGAATGTAAACCATTAATAACAAGCAAGTTTATTTCATTTTAACAAAACTATTTCAAAAGCTTGAAGGTTTTAATGATTAATTTACTTTCCAGTCTTTTATTAATTTGTAAGGCTTATGAACTTAAAAAATATTAAAAGAATAAAAAAGGCTGTAAGATAAGTATTCTAGATTTTGGAAAAGCCCTATGACAGATCTGGTACCTTAATTCATTTAAAGCTGGGGACCAACAACAATAAATGAACAAGCACTTTTACCTACTTTCATCTTTCAACCCGACCTATAATTTTCATCAATGTGTAAATACCACAGATGATATTCACATCCCTGTGTATTCATTACACTCTGTTCAACTTCTTTCTGAAATATGAGAGAAATTCTCTCTTTATCAGCTCTTTAAATCCTCTGACTATAGCAGGAAAACCCCCAACAAAAGGGAGCCACCATACCCCGATAAGGCAATAGTGTTACTTCATTTTACAGATGGAGAAGTGAAGCAGAGAAACAATAAAGTTTCCTGTAAATGAGGATATCCAATCTAAAATACTAAGGGATCTGTTTTCCAGAGTACTTAAATTGATAGCACAGCAAAACATTAGAATCCCTGATTTAGTTTTCTACAAACTGTGTCAAATTCTCAAGGTATAAGCCAACAAAATGAGGAAGGCAGCATTCATATCTCTTTCAGTATTTAAAAACATTATTCCCAAACAAAGAAAATTCCAATTATGGTTTCCTGTAGCTGCTTTTGTGTCACTAGCTTCCTTCATGCTTAAACAAACAAAAAGCAAACAAAAAAAAATTCCCAGTAATTTAATCTGGACTTTCCATCCCTTCACCTACAGCATCTCCACCACTATGGGTTTCTAGACATAGAACATGAAACAGAAGAAGGGTGTAGGAAAGGGATGTAGCTGAAATACCACAGTGCAGTGAAACCCTGGCTGAGCTGAATGGCTGAGAACTGAGACAGCAAGGCCAAAAATGACAATGTCTGAGAAGAGGCTTAGCACATCCCAGAGTAACTGTATATTCAGAAAATCAACCCTCACAATCAATAGTTTTGGTTTCAGTAAGTAGTTGTTTTTCCCAATCTAGTTCCCTCTTTTGCATTTCAAAAAATCAAG
This sequence comes from Apus apus, assembly GCF_020740795.1. Taxonomy (NCBI): domain Eukaryota; kingdom Metazoa; phylum Chordata; class Aves; order Apodiformes; family Apodidae; genus Apus; species Apus apus. The sequence continues at coordinate 15,253,693 of NC_067293.1, read as the reverse complement.
TATTTGATCTTTAAACATATGAATGCCATAAGAACTGTGAGAATGTGGACACAGTTGAGCTGCACAGAAATAATAAATGCAAAAGCCTAAACCTTCTTCTCTACTTCCCTATGAGATGACTGTTTCAGGAATCAGGTTTCTGGGTAGACTCACAAAATATGTCTGAACCAGTATGTTCTGTTCAGGAAGGCATTCAGGCACCACAAATTCATGCACTAAAAGGTCTGTCAGTCACCAATTTAGTACAGTGATTTCTTCTTATGTTTCAGTGGCATTATGAGCCACACACTACTTTGATTTGAAAGAAAACAAGAGCAGCATTTTTCAAATTGGGTTTAAATTTATACATAGAATCCATAATGCCTCAGACTGTTTTTTCTAAAAATTCACTTCAAGATTTTCATTATGGAACCACAGACTTTAAAGACAAGAAGCTGAAATAGAAGTTAATACAACAAAACCAGTTAAGTGTTTCTTTTTACTGTGAGTCGATTCAATTTTCACAGAGAGAAAACAGAAATAACTCAAATAGTCATTCATCCAGTCTTCCTCTCAGGACTTTGACATACTTTGTTTTGCATTCTTTTTTAAATGCATCACACTTTAAAGTGTTGTTGGGGATGATATTCCTTGGCAAATAAATATTCTTCTGTATGGATTTATACAGATGGGACTGCAGCAGCTCGAACGATGGTAGCTAATAACATCAACACAGCATGTGTATGATTCCATGCACAGAAACTTGGCAAGAGTAAGAGTGTTTTTAGTGGAATGTGGCTATGCTAATACTCCCTCCTGTGAATAGCTCCTTTTCACTGCATAATCAAGATCTCCATGCAGTGATCTGAGATGCCTTTTCACAGAGCTGCTTTCAAAAATGAAATTATCTTCATTATTATTAATTTTATGAAAATAAATTGCCTTGGAGTTTAGTGCTAATTGCTGTCCCTGTCATACAGGCCAATAATGGGAGGTGTAGAATTTTGTGCAACAGAGTCTCAAAGACAAAAGCTACAACCTAGCAAAGTAATAAAATGACATAAGCATAATAGAAACCTTGAGCTAAAATGTCTCTAGTCACCATTACCTCACAACACAACATAATGCAAAGCATATCTCTCCTTTTATTTTCAACTCCACTAATACTACTTTTATGTTCAGAGAAAGTTTCAAAATAAATAATACCTTTTTTATACTGTATTTTACCCATTGTCAAAATGCATACGTTGCTGACAAGGGATCCACATGTGACTTTAGCATGTCTGGTGTTTAATTTCCTTGTTTAGCAAGTAAGTTTTTATTGAAGTAAGTATCAAAAAGCCCATATGACAATGCATTAAGTCTCAGAAGTTTCTGCCCTGATTTCCCCATAGATGAAGGGTTCAGGAACACTGAAAAACCCACTCACCTTGATTTCTGTTATCACTTGAGAGCAGACCAGAAAACCTCTTGGATCAAATTTAAGATACTTCAGTCTAAAATCACCTGCCAACAGCTCAACCATACGCTTAGGTGGAGCTCAAAGTCTAAGTATTGTCTTACACATCACAACTTGAGGGCTGCAACACATGAAATAGGAGCTCTGACACAGCCTCGTGTACCCACTCCCCGGAACGGCCTTTTCAGGACTCACATATAAAACTGAGTCCCAAGACACTCTGAGCAGTAACCTGAAGAGACCTGCTTGATCAGACTGAAAACCACACAGTAGCTTAGGGAAAACTGCCATACTAATAACAGTTCATCTCCTCAAAAGCTAGCAATCCTGAAAATGATTCGTTTTGTTCTCTGACCTCAAAATCCATGAGGGAAAGAAGCTAGAAACATCTGAAAAACATATAAAACCCCACAAAATCCTAAATCATGCTGTTTCATTTGAAGAGAAGAACCAAAAGGCTATTTGCACTAGAAGAGGTGAATGTGGAAATTCCTGTTGCTTTTAGAGCCTTTCTATAAACTCTAGTCAGCAGAACTAAACAATATAACACAACATTTTCTACATAAAAATAGTTTAATAACTGCTAGGTAAGAGAAACAGAAGTTTAAAGGAAGAAAGTTTTCTCCATTCTCTCTTCGTCTCTCCCCAGTTCAACCAGGGAAGTACCAAACAAAGTTGTTCAATAAATTTTACGGCTTGCTAAGGTAAACAAAACAACAAAAAACAAACAGAAAACCCCACACAAGTTAGTAAGAAATCACTGTTTGGATACTGAGGTAAATTTTACTTTACTTCAAAATTAACCCAAATGTAGCACAAATCATCAACTATATGACAATACTTACCACTAAGAGTAAACAGTATTGCAAGCAGATCCATGACACTGTACACCCCTGAGACTCTCTGGATTCAATGTAAATAACATGGACCTACACAAATACCACCTTCCTAATTCTTTGGGTTTTTAAACCTAAAGGATTTATTTGGAATACCATGTGCAACGAAAACTTCAGTTTTATAAAAAACCCACCCTGCTTATCTAGTGCTTTTAGAGATATCTAATTAAATAAATATATTACACATTTATTTTTATCACTAGTTGAGAAAACATGTGAAGTTTCATTAGATATGAAATATCAGGCAAAATAACAAACATTGCATCCATCACAACCTCATTTGGTTAATTGAATTCAGATGCTCAGCTGAGTAATTTTAATGAGTCGTACTGGACATATTTTCCAGTTGTCTGGAAGCAGGAGTTTTCAATAATTTATCCTCCTTTCTTGGTACTCAGAAATATATTTCACTATTTGATTTCAAATGGCTATGCCCTTAAGTTTTTCCCATGAATCATGAATTCTTGTAACAGTTGTTCCCAATTAACAGGTGGCTAAATAGCAGTGGAACAGGGGTAGCACTGTGTTAACTGCAGCTCATCATTTGAAGACGTTAGCTTGAGGGAGTCACAGAAATTACTCTTTTTTGTAATCAAATCTCAAATGCAGATCTCCTGTTAAAGCACTTTTTATGTTCAGATGAGTTAAGGTTCCATTTCAACTCACTTACAGTACTCCCAAGTGACTTCATGAAATCATGGAGTTGTTTTTCCATCTAAAGTGGTAGCTGTACTTTTGACCTCAGCAACTAACAAAAAATACTGACTCTGACTTTTTATTGTAAAGGAGAAACTGATAATGGATATTGCTTGATACTTTGCTAATTGAGAATTTCTTGTTTGTTATAAAATATAACTTCTTGAAACTGGGATACCAAAGCAAAAATTTATTTGCTCAGAGCAACAAGGTCTGTTCAATAAGACTCTTACCAAACCTTTGTGTCAGGCTTTTTTTTCCAAATGCTGCTTTCTCTGGCAGCTCAGGTTGTGCATCACACTTGTTTCTTGCTCAGCCTTTGTATCTGCCTTCTGCTGCTCATCTCTAAACACACAAACGTCGTGTTCATAAGAACGATAAGCTAAGGGAAACCTTGTACACCTTATGCCTTGAGCAGTCTTATCTTTGTCTTCAATAAGATAGGTATCTACCTATGTTTTGATCTGGCACCTCCTCGTTTTCAACAGTAAATTATAACAAATTCTCGCAGCTACCCTGAATAACATATAACCTGCACTCTTAGCTAAATTATACCTAGCTCATAACTGCTTCATACATACCAAATCCTTTCACAGTTAAAAGCGCTGCTAAAATTGCTAATTCAAGTACTGAAGGCTAGAAATATGCCCAGACTTGTGCTTACAGCAGCAGAATCCCTGCCTCAGCCGGAGAGCTCCTTGGTTTGTTTACCATTATCCTGACACGAGACGAGCCTGAAGCACAAAAGATTTGTCAGAAATATGCCATCATCTGCAAAATTCTGCAGTCTAATACGGTTGATAGAGCAGCTGATAAAACACTATTGTTTACATAATCTCAAATGCCAGGTGCTTGCTAATGCTACGATTCTCACACATAATTTTGTTTCAGCAGTCAATGTGGTTAATATTGTTTATAGGAAGAAACTCAAGTGCCACTGCATTAGCCTGCCTGCATGAGAGCTCAACCTGAAATAACAATGTTCCACTTTTTCCTGTAGAACATCTGTGAAGTATAATTATAATTAAGCAAGTCTTGAATATTAATTGTTCTAATGACACTGATGTAAAGGCCTAGGATACACTGAATCAGTTCTGTTTCAAAGCACTGTTTTATTTAAGAGCTCTGCCAGATGTTGTAATCATTTCACTTACATTTTTCCACCAGGAAAACCATTGCTGAGACTTGTGAATCTTCTGCCTTTGCCAACTGTCAAGGAAATAATTTCATCCCCAAACAGGAGGGGGGATCTTTAAGAATCTTTTTTTTTTATATTTCCTTAAAAAGAAGAGTGACATTTCAGAAACATTTGTATTGCTGCTGGTTTATAAAGGCTTTTGCTGAAAAAAAAAGCAATTTAAAGTAATCTTGGGCAACAATGAGCCATTTATTCATTCAAGTAGTCAATTTAGTTTTGTTTTTTTTTTGCATCTTATTTTCCCAGTATATCCTGCAGCAGAAATTTAGTGCAGTTTGTTTCCGTGTTATAGAAATTGCCATTTTAAAGGTATCCTTAGCCGATGCATCATGGCATTTTTACTGACTTGAGTTTTCACATGCCACAATAGTGCATCTGAGGATCTGCTCTGATGAGGGCAATGAGAACGATCAGAGGGCTGGAGCACGTCTCTTACAAAAACAGGCTGAAGGAGCTGCAGTTGTTCAGCCTTAAGAAGAGAAGACTCCAGGGAGACCTTATAGCACCTTCCAATATGTGAAAGGAGCTGATAAGAAGGCTGGGGAAGACCTGTTCCCTAGAGCATGTAACAATAGGACAGGGGGTAATGGTTTTAAATTAGAAAAGAGTAGATTTAGGTTGGACATTAGGAAAAAGTCCTTTAATATGAGAGTGGTGGATCACTGGAACAGGTTGCCTAGAGAGCTGGTGGGGGGCCCATCCCTGGAGACATTCAAGGTCAGGCTTGACAGCGCTCTGAGCAATCTGTTCTAGTTGGAGATGTCCCTGCTTACTGTAGGCTGGTTAGACTAGATGACCTTTACAGGTCCCTTCCAACTCAAGACATTCTATGATCTCCCTCTAAACAACCACCTTTATAATAGTGAGGAGAGGCTCTCAAGAACTGCTTAAACTGAAATATATTTTACAATTACTCATTCAAACAGTTCCAGACTAATGAACATAAATTCACTTGCATTACTTCATAGCTGCACAATCTTAAATGTGTTATTGTAGCTTATTCATAAAGAACAAGCTTCACCAATGACAATGAGTGACCGAAACATCAAATTATGGCCTTGACATACTTGCTCTGAAATGGTTCTTTCAGAGCAACTACTTGTAAAAAAGTTGCTAGATACCCCAGTAGTTAAAGAGTTGATCTCATAATGTACCAAGTGTCTTTCAAGAAACAGTGAGTTTCTTATAATTAATTGCTTTCAGCAATATGCACTTAGCAGACTTTAGAATCTTGAGCAGGGGTTGGACCAAGATGACCTCCAGACATCCCTTCCAACCTCAACCCTTCTGTGACTCTGTGAACAAGTGTTCATTAATATAGTAAGAGATAGCAGCACTTAGTGCCAGGACTGTTTTAATGATGAATAAAACAAATTCAAGATTCAGGCCAACATCTGCTTGATCTTTGGTTGGATGAGCTTTTGGGTTAGCATGTTTGAAGTTCAATTGGTAAGAACACTCATTTGATTACAAAAGATACCAATGCAATCTTGCCATGTTCACATTACACAATATTCACCTGAACATAAATAATTTTAATCAACAGGCAGTAACCTAGGTGATTTTGGCTAGCTCCCTAAAAATCTGGATCAATTTCTTCTGCTAATACTGTGCTAACTGCAAACAGAAAACAAAATGTGCCAACATTTCCTTGTGCCAACCACATACTCACCTGACAAACAAGTCATATAAAACTCCTGAAGTACAAGACAACAGAAACACTCTCATGCCCATTCCCCGTTCATGTGGGGAAATGACCTTACTTAAGACTACAAGTTAAATAGTTAAATTTTGCTGTAAATCCAAGTTTCACCTAGAATCAGAGTACACAATAACATTTTAAATAGGTTATTCCTTATTCAAAACATCTTTCTTCTTATATACCTTGATCAAAATTTCATAATAAATTGGTCTGAGACTGATAAGATTTATCAAGGAATGAGTTCTTGAAAGCATCTTCAAAGGAGATCATGATAGGAAGAGCAGAAGATGTAGTTTATCACCATACTCATTAACAGATGGTATTATAGCATGTGTCTCATAAATAACAAGGAAAAAATAGATGAAAAAAGTAATTTTTCAAAGGTGGCCAGAGTTTCTAATAGTAATTTACATGTTAGAAGAAAAAAGGAAAAGGCATGCAGTAACAAAAATCATTGCAGTGAAACACTAACAGAAAAAAGGAGAGTTTAACCCAATGTTTTCCAGATGTTGCAACTGTCCCTCTTTCACTTTCTCACAACATAGAAAAAAAACAATCAAGCTTTAAAAAGTTTATCTTCGAATGTAACTATAGCCTTTGTGTTATTTTAATCAAAATACAAATGACAGTAAAGGAAGTAAAATAAAAGTGTGATGTTCAGAAAAGAATCCCCACTGTGCCAGAAAATCTTGTTTTTGTATCAAGGAGGAGAAGAGAATAATTTCCCATTTCCAACAAACTTTTAACTACTTAGACAAGGCAGAATGGTCTTATTGGAAAATACAGAAAGATGCCCTAGTTAATAGTCATCCATTCATTTCGAGTCACAAGGTAATCAGAACATTCCGTAGTACTATGAATTTTTCAATTGTCCTTGGATGTTTCTGTGGTAACTACATGTACTTAAAGAAACGGACACTAGATACCAGTAATAATCAAAAAAGGCAGTTTTAAAAATAAATGGTCAACATGATTTTGAAAGTATAAAAGTAGCAAGTTCCAGAATGATAAAAAGATGAGCAATAATTCTAAATCCTAAAATATACTCTGTATTATGTCAACAGAAGTATGATAAAGACAATAAAAGCATAGAAATATTAAAACCTCAACTGAACCCTACATAATTTTAAAACTGCTATGAGAAAACCAAGATATTTAGAAGTAGCAATCCTCCTGTCAGTACATGTTTTCACTATAAAATTTCAAACTACTATTATTTTTGTCTTTCTGTAATAACTGATACTAAAATTAAGTATCTTGCTACGTGAAATATCCAATATAAGGGATAAATATTTATTCATGGTGTGTTAACAGAACATTTACCAGATTAGCAAAAATTTCCATACCAAAACAAGAACTAGTTTTAGGATGTATTTATATTTTTATCCCAGAATGTCATCACAAGAATTCCACAGAATAAATGCTTTTCCAGACTAATGAAACATCAGCTGGAGTTAATGGAGAAACACCTGATCAAAGCTTTGAAGAGGCAACCCATCTAGCAAAACTCACATTATCACTGAATAAAAACAAAAACATATGTGATTATTTTCAAACAGCAACTGATGAATTTTGACTTGGCTGGCTGTTTAAGAAATACTGGGTAAGTGCCAGAGGTAACTTTTTTCTTTCCTTTTTTGTTTCTGGAAGGTTTCATTTAACAATAGAATACTAGGCAGTGTTTCTGAAGTGATAATGAACCTCAGTGTCCTAATGGAAAAAGCAAAGAAAATAATTCTATTACCTCTAGTAAAAGAACATGAGTGCCAACAAGTAACGCCAAAAAAATAAGCACATGAAAAAAAACATTAAAAAATCAAGATTTACAGAGTTGTTCTTTATAAAGTAGAAGTGTGCTCTATACCATTACTATTTTTTTCAGACAAGTCTGTGACCTCACAATCCTACAAGCTGTATTATCAAAACCTATTTTCTAGAGGCTAATTTGCAGAAGTTCACAGAATTACTAGCAAGGCTGAGCACCAGACCTGCAGATCCATGACTTCAGTTCTCTGTAACTGCTCTCTCCCTTTGGGGAACTTTACAGCTGTCTTCACATCAGCAAAACAGATGGGAACTTTTTTTTTTAATTCAGCAAAAAAATGATAGTGCACTTACTTCCACAGAGAGCAAAGGTTCCCTTTAATAAGCTCACTGTATTCTCATTTCCATAATTAATTCTGTTAATCAAGAGGTTGAAGTTTAATCTTACATTCCCTTTTTTAGTCTAAACCAAAGGCTCAATGGCTTCACCATTTCATCAAGCCTGGCATAGATACCACTGAGCAAGCTAGAAGTTTCCACAAACAGTAACACATCTCGCTTTGATCCGAGGCTTGGAATGTGAAAAGGAACATAAAGGAATGAACCCTAATCCTCCCCAAATTCCCTTATTATTAGTACTGCCTTGCCATGAAATAGATTCATCATCAAACTTTACCATTCTAGTCAACAACACTTACAATTTTAAATGTGTCCTGCTTTTAGTTAAACGTGAAAGTGAGAATATTGAGTCATTCCTAATTATAAACAATCAGAATGAGCAAGACTTCTTCTTGTTAAATATATTTAATTTAAAATATCTTTCCCTTTTCAGGGTAATTCATATCCTCAGCTCCTGCAATTCTTCACTATCTAAGCAAGTTCCTTCAAAAGCATGGTCAATATGTATGGGTTCCTTGAGTAGCAGAAAAGCACAAAGATTGAAAAAATTACAAATAGTTGCTCCAGAAATCCTATAAATATATATTTTGGCACTTAAAGTGCTATTACTTTTTCTTTCCCTGTCAGGATTATATATGCAAATTGAAAATATTTTTTTACAACCATCTTCTGTAAATTTTAGATAACTATAAATAACACTGTGTGCATCCAGTTTTGTGTGACTGTCTCTATTTAGGCCTTATCCAGGGCCAAACTGCTGCAGTTTGCTCCCACTGGATAGCCCCTCCCCAGCTGAGGAGAGGAATCAGGGAGAGGAGAGAAGCCCCATGGGGTGAAACATAAACAAATTTAATGCATTAACACAGCTAACACAAACACCAATATCTGGCATTTGTGCACCTACCTCCCCGGGAGTAGCAGAGGCAGCAGCAGGTCCCGAGGCAGGAGCCCCAGGAGAGGGAACTCCCCTCCCAGAATGCCCCCCCTTTACAAGGAGCTGAGCTGAGGGGTGTGGGACACCCCTGTCAGTCGCCTTGGGGCAGCTGCCCTGGCTGGAGCTCCCGGCTGACTCGGGGCTGCCACTGGCCTGTCCTCCATGGCTGGCACAGGATTCTGTCCCTGGGACACTAGGACAGGGACACTTTATTCTCAAAAAGTGGCAATGGGGTGTATTTTTTAGTCTTATGCATTATTAAGGAGATATGAAGCACTTCAAAGGGATTCCACTGAGAGGAGATGCTGCTAATGATAAGGAGCAAATACCTTGGTACTAGCATAGCCATCAACAACAGAATTTAACATATGAATCAGCACATGACTCCTTACATTTATTACTATCCATTTAACTCTAAAACTATAGTTTTATAACTGCTTTGTTTTATCAAATTTTCCCACAGTGTTGGTGTATTTTATACCACAAAAGCTGATAAATGCCATCTATTTACTAAACAGTACTACTGACCTACTTTTACTTTAAAAAGCAATCTCTTACTTAATTTTATACCTCACATGAGGCAGGCTCCACTGAGAAACATAAAAGGAATCTAGCTTTGCAAGAGTGCCAGTAAAATGTATGCTATTTCGGACAGTGTGAGCTATAAACAAGATAGTATTTTTTTTTCTCATTATATTTATCCCAGTCAGTACAATATTTTTTTGTTAATTATACCGAGACATACTGTGTTGCATACCTCTCTTTTCAGCTGAGAAGTAAAAGAAAGTCTGGGGTAAGGCATTATGGCTGGGAGACAAATCAGCTAGGAAACTATCCTTGAGTATAGTTCAACATTATCAAATTCTTATTGATTTCAAATTTCCAGAGGTTGACAAACACACCAGACCTCTTTCTCTTGCTTTCTGATTTAATTACTTAATGTACTAGGTTGCGTAACAGTTTTTTAATGTGCTTACTTGCTGCCATCTTGCTGTTGGACACAAAGCAAATACCACCTACACTTGTTTAAAAAGGAGGCATAATGGAAACACAAAAGGGTATGTGTGAATGATAATACTGGCTTATTAAATAAGTTTTGTTGCAACTATTTGAAATAAGTGGTCTTAAACTTGGAGTGAAGCAGAAAATATGTTTTAAGTTTGTGTGATTTTGCCATTTTCTTTACTTCAAGACTAAAAGTGGTATTTTCTTAGTGAAGGCAAAATATTATCAGCTTGTCCACCACTGGTAAATGTTTCACAAGCAGTTTGGTTGTACTTCATACAACATACTTGAGTGATGACTGCATCAATGAAGCAGACAGTTTCATGTGATTCTGGTCCTCTATTGATCTTCAAATACTTCCAGTGAGACTGCTGATTACAAAGAATTAAGTGCCATATATTTTTGTCCACTACCATTAACTAAAGACACACATGAAACATTCACTAGCAAACTTCATTGGATTTCAACGTGTTTTCTATTTCAATTCACAGATGACATACTTTTTTCATTCTTGGTTCAATACTGCAGAGCTTACTTTTTCACCCATGAATAAAAAAGTTACTCTAACTTTAGTGACACAGTTTTTTTCTTTAAATAATGATTGTTTCAGCAAATGGAAGCTTATATTGTGATAGCAAGTGAAAAGATAAGCAAAACATAAGACCTAAGAATGACAAACTTAAAATGCTGATACGTTGGGCTGAATAAGCAACTGTAGCTCATACAGTAACAGTGTGGTGCATGCATGTGGCTTTCAGCTGCTGTGTATCAGACTGCTGGTTTTGCTGAGCACATTCTTAGCATTGTTAATATTCATACCTCAATGTAGAAATTCATAGTTCTGTGAGCATGCTGAATTTTTGCTCATTATTTTTCTAAACAGAAAAGCCATTCCCAACAATTTATTTAAGCTCACATAAAGAAAAAACAAGCAAGATTCGGTCAATTCACAACCTATATTAAGGACAGAGTAACAAAACAAAGTATTTCAGATTTTTTGTGCTTATCTAGCATTGTACAGGACAAAAAAAGCATTGTTTCCCCCCCCCCACTCTATTATTATTATTTTGTTAAATCTACAGTTTTTAAAGATAATTTCATCTAGTATTTTCTTCATGGTGAGAACCATCTAGAAAGTTGCTCATATTTAATGAACATAGGTAAGCAAATTTAATCAAACTGCAGAAGAATGGCTTATGAAAAAATAAGCATAAATAAAGATACAAATGTCTCAATCAGAAATTTAAGAACACTGGCAAATAGCTGGAATCCTAGCATACAGCCTGAGTCATGTGAGAACAAAGACTTTACGATTCAACTTTAAAGAATAAATCTTAGATAAAAAGTGATAAATACTTGTGATAGCAGGTTTGACAGCCTATGCTGTTGGGTCTGACACTACATAAATTACTGTAATCCAAAATGAAAAAGGTATCATCATTCAATCTTCTATTACCTAAAAGACCTTGAGCTACTCTAGTTTCTTAACAATCTCTACAAATTGCTCCTATGGTCTTCTATAAGAAATGACAACTGATCTTTCCTCTTGTTGGTTGTAAAAAAAACCCCAAAAACTAACTAAAACAAAAAACCCCAACTAGTAGATTTTTCTGCTTGTATTTTACATTGAGAGTCTCAAAACTTCACTTTTTGCAGAAGTTTGCAGAATTGTCAAGTCAAGGGCAAACCAGCATGTGTCTTTCTCCAGTGACATCAAGGCAGGAGACTCAGACCTCTGCTTCTTGCCAAGGATTGAGAGGATTTGGTGTGTACAAACCCTGCAGTGTAGAGTGAATAAAAACTGCACTCAGCTTTGTGCTACTGCTTGCACATCTATCTGCTACACTGAGATAGGGATGTACAAAGAATATTTAATCTGCATTCAAATTATGATTTTCTGGACAATGAGGTTTTCTGTGAAGGAAGAAAGGTGGAGAGCAGCGGTGCCGACTCCAGGTAGCAATTAGTTTTCTCCCCTCTACCTCTTAAATGGTACTGGAATCAGAGAAGTTCAAGACCATTAGCTCCTCTCCGGGGATATACTTTAAATGGACCAAGCCCTCCTACTGCCTGCTGGCAGTGGGCTTTGACTAGTGGATAATCCAGCCCTGTGGGTTTCACCAGTGGACAGCACAAACTAAGGAATTTATTCCAAATGCATTCCAGAGAAACTACTGAGAGTAAATAGTAAGCAGTTCCATATTTACTTAGTAACACACCTCCCATTTCCCCCAGTACATAAACTGGTTATGTGTAACCTTGTGCAAATCACCTGAGGCCTGCATTATCTCTGGGGATCCTTCCACATACTTCAATTCCTGGCCTAAGGATTGCTAGAAGATTAAACTCAATCTGAAATGTCTTCTACATATACAAGATGCTACTTGAATATTGAGGACTAGATCCTATGCTTTTCTCATATTTTAGTTTTTATTTTTGTAGAATTAAAAATTCAAAAAGATATTTTCAAAATTCAAATTCAAAAAAAGAAATCCCTGGAGGTTTTTAAGGTTGGATGAGGTTTTGTGCAACCTGATCTAGTGGTAGGGTTACCTGCTCATGGCAGAGGGGTTGGAACTTGATCTTTAGGGTCCCTTCCAACCTTTATGATTCTAAGTTCTCAAATAGACCCTTACAGCTTTGGCTAAAGAAGATACTGATACTTGAGACTAAAATGAAGGCTTGTGATCTTACAGACTGAGCATAGCACTAGCACTATAGCACTGAGCATAGCATAGCACTATACACAGTAAGCTTCAGTCAACAACTCTCAAACAAATCTACAACTTGTACTTAACATACAATATCTGCAGAATTTAATCTAATTATCCACAGCAAAACAGAAATCTGTTCTGTCTCTCAACAATCAATTACAGGAATATAACAGATATGGTCTTTCATAGATCTTACTTATAAAATCACCTTGAGCTTAACTGTACATAAGCCCCTGTAACAAGGACTGAAAGCACCCAAATCAATAACCGATATGGCACACTAATAAGTTCAGTGAAGGAAATAAATAGAGGTTTTTCACATATCATATGAAAAAACACCCTGAAATATGCATTAAGTATATTAGACCCAGGAGGAAATATAGACAAAAATAATGAAATATTAATAGATTTTGAAAGTGAAAAATATCTAATGCACTGTAAGAACAAGAAAAGCAATCTCCGTGGTGGGAGAAACTTGAAGAAAAGTATCCTTACAGCCCACAACTCATGCCTCAAGAAGCCTTGCATTTGCTGAAAAATACACCAAAAGAAGAGCAGGATAAGCTTATTTCTCTGGAATCAAGACCAGTCATCATAGTGGCTACACATGCTGGTAAGGAGAGGGACAGCATCTCTCATTTACACATCATATAAAATAAAGGTAAAAAGGGAACATCTTACACTGTTAACAAAGGGACACATTCTTGTAATTAGCTTTCTATAGGCTGTTAAATAATTTTCTGTAATAGGTGAAATTCACATGACACTGCAAGCACCCTTGAAAAAAATTTGGGTTTTGTACAGATTTGGTACCCTTGGAAGGTCTTATTTCTTCACATTTGTCTCCAATTTTCCTATATACAATCTTATATATTCACCTGAAGGACTGTGACCCACCTGGAGCACTGTGTCCCGTTCTGGAGCCACCAACACAAGGAGGACACAGAGCTGTTGCAGTGAGTCCAGAGGAGGCCACAAAGATGATCAAAGGGCTGGAGCACCTCTCCTATGAAGACAGGCTGAGGGAGTTGGGGCTATTCAGCCTGGAGAAGGCTCTGGGCAGACTGCAGAACACCTTTCAGTACCTGAAGGGGCTACAGAAGAGCTGGGGAGGGACTGTTTACAAGGGCATGTAGTGATAGAATAAGGAGGAATGGCTTGAAACTGGAAGAGGGGAGATTAAGGTTACAGAATCACAGAATGGTAGGGGTTGGAAGGAACCTCCTACCAGAGCAGGACCACCACAGAAACTAGAGGAGGTCATACAAAAACACATCCATATGGGTCTTGAAAGTCTCCAGAGAAGATAGGTTAGACATTAAGAAGAAGGTTAGACATTAGGAAGAAATTCTTTCCTGTGAGGGTGGTGAGACAGTGGCACAGGTTTCCCAGGGAAGTTGTGGATGCCCCCTGTCATGGTTTTAGCCAATAACCAGGTGACAGATGCTCTCTATTATATCCCCACTACCCTTGCAGGGGAAGATAAAAAGAGGAATTAGAGAGAGAGACTTTTAAGGTTGGAAAAAAAAACCTAGAATAGGTTAATGAATAATCACAAAAATGTATACAAATATGTAAATATGGAACCTGCACTTCTCAGTTGGTAATTACTTCTCAGCCACACCTGAGTCCAGGGTCCTGATGCCTTGGAGCAGCAGCACTAGTCCTACGTGGGGAGGCTAGAGAAGGTGACTGTCCTCTCCAGTAAGAAAACAGCATGCACCAGCAGCAGAGGGAGAGAAGACAAACAAAGCTACCCCAATCCAGCCCGAAGAGCCAAGAGAGGGCTCTCTCAGCAGCCATTTTAAAATGAGGTGTCCTGCTTTGAGCACCACAACAAGGAACACTGTGATTGGTCCTTTTGGGTCACTTGACCCATCCTGCCCTCTCCATAGGCACAGCTGCTCCCCCCCCATTGTAACTGCCACATCAACAGGCTGGCAGCAGCTGGGGCAGGTCCCAGGTGGTCTCGCATCAGTGTGGCAACGGCCATAGACAGTTTTTATCCTGGTGCTCTCAAACCAGGATGCCCCATCCCGATCTAGTGGTAGGTGTCCTGCCCATGCAGGGGGGGTGTGGAACTGGGTGATCTTTAAGGTCCGTTCTAACCCAAACCAACCTGTGATTCCATAATCTAAGGTTATGTGGGACATTTGGTCAGGAAAAAAACAAAACATATACATAAGACCAGAGATCACAAGCAATTTTGGAAAATAAAACAGCTCTTTGGCTAAAATGGAAAAAAGAAAATTGTTCATTCACCACAAATTAAGTCACAACAAAAATGGAACAAGTAGACTACAGCAGCTTTACACAAATAATCTAAACACCTATTCAGACACACTGATGGGATACAAAAATTCCTCAGTCTGCTTGAGTGTTTGGAAAATCTTGCTCAAATTTCCCCCTCTGCTCCTAACATCTGGGTTGCCTTCTCCTTCAACTGCCCCCTTCCATTTGTCCTGAAGTTGCTGTATTTTTGTGCTCCCTGCTGCCCTTTGTTTGCTCTGCTCTGTTCTCAGTGACTCCTTAGCTCCTGACTGTCCCCAGTCACCAGCATACGGCCCATATGAGTTCATTCCCTCTTAATCAACTCAACAATCCCTCCCTTAATCAACTCTGTTGAGAATAGGCATATTGAAGGGTGCTAAAGCCACAGGTACATTGAAACAGGAAACCTGGCTGCAAGTCAGAATTATTTGCTTGAAGAAAAACAAAAAGACTGTATGCAGGATACTTCTAGGTTAATAGACTGAAGTTAATCTCACATAACATCCTTTGTAAAGATCTAAGAAATGAAATCCTGGTCCTGTTCTTAAACATACAAGCAGGTACATCAGAGCTCCACACTGAGCAAACCACTTCTACTAATGGCAATGAGAACACAATTAGTGCTCTGCAGAGCATGCCTAAAAATAGCAACTTATATTTTTAGAAGAAAAAGTTCTAAACCATGAAGCATGGATGGTGTAATACATATAAACTGAGCAAGCAGTCCAGAAATTAGCAACAAGCAAGCAGATATTAATCTCTGCCATATACATTCATACGTCGGTATTTAGAGTTTTATATAGTTTTAAAAAACTGTTCATATACAAGTCACAAGAGGCAATCAAAGATTAGGTCTGATCTGTTTTTTCACAACACCAAAAAGCACAAGCATAGTTTTCAAATGCTGTTCTTACTGGGGATACTAAGGGAAAAAACACACACCTTCAATCTGTGTTCACAGTATTAAGATTTGTTGACAGTGAATAAAATTGAATGCAAATATGAAAGTGAATTTAAATCCTAAGATTGACTGTCAGAACATAAACCCTTACTCTGATTGTCATTTTGGCTTGCAAAGGATGTATTTACCTGATCCAGACATAACTGATTCTACTGCCTAATTCTGTCTCAGCAAATATGAAAAACAACCTGCAAGTGCCACAGCATTACAAGGGTACTAACAATACAAAAATGTTTTCTGTTTTTCTTTTGAGTGGTTTTTTTTCCTTATATATCTTGAGTTGTTCTTTTTATTCTTTACTTGATTTAACATGAAGATGCCTGGAAGCAGTAAAATATTTTCTCTTCCTATTCTACTGTCAGCAGCATTGCTTTGACCTTATCAGATAAATTTATGTTGACAATTTTCTCAAGCTGTATTCTCTCGTGAGCTACTATAATCTGCATCTTTATATTATCTCGTGTAATTTAGATGTCTGAGGAATTTTTTAATTATTAATTTTGTCCTGCTTTTAAAGTATAAATTGAAAATGGGAAGAAATCCTTGGACATATAAATTTGTATTTCACTTTATTAATAATACCAATAAATAAATACTAGTGCTTCTATTTCATTTCTATTTCAAATGTAAAGCCATGAAGCTTGAGTTTGCCAATAATTAAGGTTACAATTGCCAAATGCTTCACCCTAAAACATTACAGCACTTTTTCAGGTTGAAAATGTGAGGAGGAGCTGCTGCTTACTCCCCCATAGCACTGTAGGAATGAAACATAGACACATTTGATTTTGTGAATAGATGAAAAAGGAATTATGTAATGACATTTCAGTGCTGTTCAAAGAGAGCTTCTTATGGCACCAGAGATGCACAAAGCTCTCAGATGATGCACATTCACAAATTATTTCAAAAGGTGGTGGTTTTTTTTAACAACAAAAGGAGTACAAAATATGAACATGGATGAAAATGCTTAATAAATTGTAAAGCTGCACAAAATCAACCAAGTAGCATTTGCAAAAAAGTTTAAACGTTCTTCCTTAAAACAGCATTAACATGATTTAATTGATGTTAGATAATTCATTTGAACCAACTTAATCCTTTTGCAAAGTCCAATGGAAATGTTGAACAGTTAATCTCACATTTGCTGGCAGGTTGCACTTGGAAATAAAACCTGTGTTCTCACACAAAGACAAATATCTGCCATATATAAGTGGCAGTCCATGGTTGGTAATGGTCTTCATCCAGCAATGCACTTCAGTGCAGTCATGTCTGAGCACAGAAATAATCCGTTAACAGATCTATTTAAATTCTGAAGTAAATGAACGAAATAGTTTAACTGGACAAGTATCCACGGAGGCAGATGTGACTCTTTCAGGACACTCACTTCAGAGAGATCTCTTGAGAGATACAGAGGCCCAGGCTGGGAACCCCCGACTCAGAGGAAGCACCTGAAATGTGACAGTTTCCAGACCAACCTAAAATTGTCCCACCTCCCCACCCACCTCCATACACACTCTCCCAGAGCAGCACTTAATGCCAATGGCATGTAGCAGCTCCCTGGGAGATGGTGAAAGGACCCGGGACCAGGGAAACACCACACACCCTTCCCGCCACTTTCCTTTAGGCCGCACCCAGGGCCCGACTGAAGCCGGCGCTCTCACCTGACGGCCTCTCCTCAGCCGAGGGGGGAGAGAAGCCCGTGGGGTGAAACATAAACAGATTTAATGAAATAACAACTAAGTACAAGCATCAACAAAAATCATACAAGCTCACACTCGGACTGGTCCTCCCTGGGAGTAGCAGAGGCAGCGGCAGGCGCTGAGGCAGGAGCCTCCGGAGAGGGAACTCCCCTCCCAGAATGCCCCCCCTTTACAAGGAGCTGAGCTGAGGGGTGTGGGACACCCCTGTCAGTCACCTTGGGGCAGCTGCCCTGGCTGGAGCTCCCGGCTGACTCGAGGCTGCCAATGGCCTGTCCTCCATGGCTGGCACAGGATTCTGTGCCACTGAAACCAGGGTAACTCCCCCCAGAAATCTCCTAAAGAAACACAAACTTTTACTGATGCCAAGCTGTGAGCACCCTCACAGCTCTCTCTGAGTCGCTCATGGGACACTATAAGAAACACTTCAGGCCCCGCTCTCAGGAACTAGCTGGTCTCAGTAAACACCTTCTGTTACCGGAAGCCTGTAACTTTCCCATTTTCCTGTTGCAGGCTGCTGGAAACGAGGAGCAATGAAGTGCTCCCTTTCTAGCTCCTAAATTGCCACATTGGCTTAATCCCACTTACATGTATTGGCTCAGGAAGAGTAAGAATTCTGAAATTCCACTTTCTAAGGTGTTTTTTGTTTTTGTTTTTGTTTTTTGAGGGGGGTGGTGTTTGGTGTTTCAGTTTGGAATAAAACCATCTCCCTTTGGTGTTAATTGTAGGAAGGCTGGTTGAGTTTCTTTGTTTTGACTTCTTATTTCTTTTTTAGCTTTGTTTTTTTGTCATCTCTTCTAAGTGTTTGTCAGGATAACCCCTACATGGAGCCTACAGGGACATTGTGAAGGGGAAACTGAAGGATAAAAAGCAAGCTTCATAGTCCATAGTGTCTGTATTTTTTCATATGGAAATCCATGGCCAAAGAACAATCTTCTCTGTGACCCCTGAAAAAAACAACACAAGTGTAGGACCTCACAAGGAGGATCTGAATTGCTCTGTGCAGCTGGGGTTAGCTGACATGGTTACCTGTTTAGAAAGAAGGAGCCAGAACCGCTGGAGTAAATATGACCTTTATGATGGATGTTTTGCTTCACAAATAAAACCTCTTGAGTGAAGGAAAACTGCTTTGCTGTGTCTCAGAATAGATCTCATCCCCTTGCTCTCTAGGTACTACTGGTGGAAAAAGACTTTGAGATTAAGGAGACAATAAAATTTCCTTCTCACTTTGAAAGCTGGGGGAATAGGTTTCTGTGGTAAGGAAGCAATAGAGAGGCTTTGGAAGAAATAAATAAATAAAATCCAGCCACATGGCATTTCCTGCAACTCCCTCAGCTGCTGTGGCGTGGACTCACCCATCTGTTACCAGATGACACTTTCACTACAGCTCCAAATTTTTCAGGGTGGAGATTATTCACATGTCAGCTGGGACGTGGTTTCAGTGTAGCCTGCTCAGTAGTCCTGGCAAAACATTTTTCATGAAACATTTGGGAGATGAGTTTCTGTGGCCTGTCAATTATGATAAAAGAATTGGAACGGGACACGTTCTTCAAAACATTATTTCAGAGAGGGATTTCTTCTGCTCCTCCCACCCCCCTCTTTTTTTTTTTTTTTCTTTTAATTTATTTTAATTCTATGTGGGTTTGGCAATAAAAAAGCCAATGGAAAAATGGAAGTTCTTTTATTTCTCCAGAGCTTTTAAAAGTTCTGTGTGAATTCTTCAAGAACATGTCCTGAAGATGACACTGAGGAAGGGATGGCAAGAGCTCTGCCACAGAACTGGGGCCACCCAGTCTCTTCCACCCTTGCTGGGTTTTGCCCCATGACCAACAGGCAATCTTTAATATGCACCAGATTTAACTTGATCACTTCTGTACTGGTAACTGAAGAAGACATGACTCCCACAAAAGATTTATTACGGTTATATCATATTTCTTTTACAAACATTAATCTTCCTAGTGTCCATTATTGATTTATGTACAAAAGATGGTGAAATTAATCAGCTTCTTCAAATTATGCCCATAAGCAATGACTACGGGAAGAAAAGTCATTTAAATTTTAATGTAGAATCATGCAGAAAATATTTTTAAAAGATGCTATCAAACCAAAGTAAGCAGAATCCTGAGATATTCAAGAAGAAAAATAATCCTTGAAATGAAACCCTCCCATTTGATCTGCTGAATGAATGAGTGCCCACAGTAATACCCAGCTGCATTTCTGCTTCCCAATTAATATTTTGGGTTTGTTGCTGGGCAAGCTGCCAGTGCACATAGTCCACACTACATGATTGTGCTGCTCTTCTGTGAAAGTGACCTAAAATGATGCTGAATAACACTTTATCCAGAGTAGATGTTGGAATAGCCTACAGCAAGCACTAGAGCAGCCATAAGAACACAGATAAATGTTGGACAGAGCAATTTCATGAGACATTGAACAACATTCCATTTGTACTGTAAGACAACACTGTCTCTTCATAAATATAGATATATTTGTGTATTAAACACATACATTACATCTTTTATTTTTTTACCTCTCTAAATAAAAATTAGACATGGTGACAAGTTCTTTACTAGTCCTACCAGTTGGACTGAAATATATTGTGTCAGCTCAAATCTGTGATAGAGGCTGTGTTCAGCCTCGGGAAATACCTAAAACAAGCCATTTGAAACAAGGCACTGCTTTTTATTAGGCTAATCCTAGGCTGAAAAGCAAAATACCATACTGTACAGTTAATCTCTCAGTCAGCTTGAAGGATCATGGAAAAATCAGAAAAAAAATTGTCCCTTCTCCACTCTTTGGATACACTGAAACTTTTCAAGCTTTTCCATCACTCTGGTTTATTTTTGTGGTTCCAAAGCACTGTCCAGTACATTTTTTCACAAGTTTACAACTGAAGACCAAGATGTTCTCTACACTGTGTAGCTCACTGCCTGCACTGGGAGATGCTTGGGTAACAGTGAGTCAGGTTTATCACTGTTGTAGAGGCGGAGAGCAACATGCCAATGATACATTCAGTCATTCTGTGTAAGTATGCACAGATGATGATGTGGGGCAGCAGCATTTAGAATGTCAAACTTAAATGCTACACATATTTATAGTAGTAGCTACTGAAGATGCTCCAGCTGAACACAGTGGCCAAACAACTTGTATATGTCTTTATAAGGCAATAGGAATCCATAGAACACATGTGGGATCCTACAGAAGTAAATGGCTTTTGATAGTGAATCTTCCAAGGACTGAGCACAACACTAAAAGCAGGCCATTCCCCTGCAGGAACAGAGGATTCTAATGCCTGTGACAATGTCGGGTGGGGGAGATGTGCAGCATTAACTAGTGCAGCAGCCACCAGGAATGTGTAAGGCCAGTCAACTAATTTCCAAGGCTTACTCATTTCACAACAGCCCATGATGAACTGCAAATCCAGTTTAACAGCTGATCTGAGCAATCAATCATTCAAAACAAGATTCAGAGCCGTCCTGGTGAATGCACGGAAGGCAATTAGATGCCACCATTTGTGAAATAATATTGGTGGGAATTCTTCTCCCTCATCTGATTTATTTCTGTCAATCTACAATTTAGATTCTGTGCCATGATGAACTCCTTTGTCCTGAGATACCATATAGTGTAACACTGCCATTATTAAATGCTTCTGAAAGTAATTCTGAACCTCACAATTGCTAAGGAAATTGATTAAAGAGAGTCAGCTAGCACTGCTAATTTGCAACTGGCTATTTTTAATGACAGACTGATAAAATGAAATGCTAAGCTTGAGAATAAAACTCAGTTTATGTAATATGTTAACTGGTACAGAACACATTTGCATAAACATTTGTGGAATAAAATGAGTCCTTGGGCAGTTCAGAATATTCAGGCTGGCTGGTTTGGAAGAGAGGCTAGACAAAAATATAATGACTGAGCCACCAAATTACAATGTCAAAAGTATCCGTCAAAAGTCAAAATCTGTTTAATTTGTCGAGTTTCACAGAGTAGGTTTTCAGCTTGTGCTCTGCTTCAATACCAGAAGTTAAACACATCCAAGAGAGTTAAAAGAACAAATTCTAATTATATTCAAGCACAAAAGAAGTGAGCAAGTTTGGACACATGTAATTTAAACCACTGTGAAGTAAGATGGCATGCAATAGTTTCCAAATGCAGTATCTGAAAGATGGAAAATCCAAGGTGGAGAATAATTGCTTTAAAAGAAACAAAAGTGTTTCAGGAATAGCAGGATGATATTAAACAAAAAACTTTTCTAAAACAGGATTGACTACGTAGTAGATCACCATTTTCTTGCAAAGAGAGAGACAGAAAAGTACTTGAAGCAATCAAAAGATAAAAACCTGCACTGATTGCTCTCCAGAAAGCATGGTAAAACTGAATGCTTGAGTCCTTACAAATACATTGCAGAGATTTCTAAAAGTCTCTGAAAAGCAGGTTAAGGCAGAGGGAAAGAGAAAAAAAAATTATTTCTGTATAGAATTTTATATCCTCATTCTACTGAATCTGCATTAAGATAAAACTTAAGTGGTCATTATTTTAAAATAATTTAGAATATTATAGTAATAGAGACATATTTAATGCAAACGTGGCAGATTGATCAGGTTTACAAAAAATCGATGCATGAGAAGCATCCTCAGAGCCCTGAAATCTGATTATCTACATTTTGAAACCTATGTAAATCAATTGACTATAGCTAAGCAAAAGGTGAAATTCAATTTTATGGCAGTTTAGGAGTTTTCAAAACATGCACATTCGACAGAGTTTGGAGTATTTACACAGGGACCAAAGCAAATCTCCTGAACACTAGTTTGTGAGAATGGGACACAGCATTGACATATCTGTATTCAG
This sequence comes from Apus apus, assembly GCF_020740795.1. Lineage (NCBI taxonomy): Eukaryota > Metazoa > Chordata > Aves > Apodiformes > Apodidae > Apus > Apus apus. The sequence goes on along the minus strand of NC_067293.1, from coordinate 15,231,176 downwards.
ACTGGATTTTGGGTTTGAAAAGGGTGTCTGAGCTGACAATACATACAATTCAAGTGGTACTTTTTTCCTGTTGCCAGACTTGAGACCTGAATGCTCAATGAACTTCACACAAGGATCTATTCCCAGATAGCAGAGTACCAGAACTATAGGCGTAAAGTGACAAACAATTGCATAGTTTATGAGCTTCCTCATCTACCAAAATTGTACCAAAAGCAGAGTTCTATAAGCTTAAAAATTCCTGTTTTCCAATAAAAATATGAGGGTGCCCGTATCAGAGAAATGAGTATATCGTTTTATCTCAGCAAGCTCTTACCCTGTGATAAGAAAAGACATGAACCTCCTGAAATGAAGATATTTAGACACAATAATTTGCTGTAAATCCACATTTGATTTTCCTGTAAAACTTGTCCAATTTTCAAAATAATCTTCTAAAACACCTCAATTATGGTTGAAATGTCTGTTGTATTTTGTTTCATACATAAATACTTTGACTCGCTTTTGTGTAACTGAGTTTGCCAGTATGAAGCAGTGTTGAAAATACAGCTGTGGATACAGATCTCAAGCCATTTACATATACATAAACTTCACAGATGCAGTTAATGTATTATGCATGTAAATATTTTAACTAAAATTAGTTTATTTCCATGGTAAAAACAAGACCTGGAATCCATGTTCTTACCTCCAAAAACAGGACTCGGACACACAGGAGGTGTGACTGAGGAAATATGAATGACCTTAGATCCCTGTATCCTGTCTTCGTGCATGAAAATGTTGCTTCAGAGCAGTAAGTAGCAGCTACTTAGTGCAGCATCTCAGCATTTCCTGGGAACACAGGGAAATCTGTCAAGTCAGAAGAAGTTTTGGTAGCTGTTAGAAGCAGTACTTAAGTTGTGAAACAACCAGAATACAGTTACGTTCTTACTCCACTTCCATGAAATACTTCCTCTGACAAAATAGGATCTAAATAAAACCAGAATGACAGTAGAGATTATTTAAACAAATTTCTTCCTGAGTCTAAAAAAAATTAATTTTGAACTTAATGTTCTTTTCCTTTTCCAAAATTTACTTTTCTTTTCCAATGCTTCTTTAAAAAAAAAAAAGTTTTATTTTTAAAACCTTAAAAATCGAGCATTTTCTAAGCTTTTTTTTTTTCCTTTCATTTTCCCCCCTCGTTTTTCTTTTTTCTTTTGTTATTTGGGAAATTATTCAGAATTTATCACGTAGTTAAAAATATTAAAAATAAAGATAACTGATAACCTAAAAGAAAAAAGCCAGGAAGCCTCTGGGTAATTTGTAGCTATAATTTTTTGTGGATCTATAGCAAACTGTGGAATTTTAATGCACCTAACAAATGGAAAGTTGTGAATTTTCCATGAAAAAGTGTAAGTTTTCAGCCTAAGAACTGATCATCAAATGCCTGACATTTGTATTTCCATATATTCATATAGACACACTGTGTATAGATGATGTACAAGGTTAGAATTTACATTTTAAGTACGTCCTTGCTTTTGTATATTCAACAGAAATAATTAAAAAATATAATGCCTACAAAAAAGTATTTTGGGATGATTATTGTTTTAATTGTCTGCTTAAAAAAAGAATCCCATGTCAAGCAGTTTTAAAATGACCTATGGTTTAAGTCGGTGCCAGACTGGATAACAGATTAATTACAGTCTGTATCGCATTGTATTGGACCTTCATTGCATTCCTTGTAATGTCTTCACTGTTGCAAGAGAAAATAATTTTGAACACAAATCTTTAGTCAAATGAATTCCTAATGTATCTTAAGGTATAGTCATCTCCTGATTAAGTACAGTGTTTAAAGTAATTAGAAAACAGATTTTTGTCTGTTTTCCTACTATTACTAGTTGGACTTTTAAAAGAGTTTTCTCCAGAATCCATCAACTTCATTAAGTGCCAGTGAAATCTGGGCTACCAGTCAGGGTGGCAGTGCTTCATGCACTCCAAACAGTCAACATAAGCCAACATTCACATTCAGTGCAACACTTCATTGTCTATCCAGGTACAGTAAAGATGGGTCAATAGTCACAGGAAAAAAAACACAGCTCTGTGATATAAACATAATGAAGCAAAATCAGTGGCCCTTTCCAAAGCATAGCTAAGGTATGTTGTCATTTTTACCCTACTGTCTACATATGATGCTTATTAGTTTGATAGATAGATAGATAGATAGATAGATAGATAGATAGATAGATAGATAGATAGATAGACAGACAGACAGATAGATAGATACTTCAGAATTAAAAATAATAAAAGAACTACCTGACTGTAGTAACACAGTAAGCAAGAAAACCTAAGTGTCTACACATGAGAGACAGTGAGATTCTCTCACTCCATCTGAGAATCTAGGCTCCACAAATAGCAAGATACAGTGCAGGGGGTGCATCTCATCTATTACAATACTTTATTCTTCTCTGCCCTCTTTTTTATTTGGTCCCAATAGCCATCGGGATTCTTTCATGAGCTAGCAAATTTAAAACATTTTGCATAGTTATTTTTCACTAACTGTAAATGTCATGGATAAAATTATATAGGCCATACGTACCTGGTTATATAAAAACATAGAAAAATAATCTGTTTGATATCCAAGTAGGGGAACACATTACCATCTTTGTCTGTATTTCTTTAACAGTAACATAAATACATCATTCATGGCTAGGACAGAGGCTTTGTGGCCAGGGCTGAGAGTGCTGAACACAGAGCACCTCCATGTTCAGCAGAGTCAAACCAACACTGACTCCTTATTCTGTTTCCATTCAGGCCTCTCACTTTGGAAGATGTCATAAAAACCAGAACATTTATATTAGAGAACATTTTAGCAGCCTCAGAAATAGATTGAAAGTTAATAAGTTAAAAGACAAAGACAGAGCTTAGCTGGTTTTGAATGGCCACACTACAGATAGGGAAAGATAATTCCATTTCTAGGAGTAAATTAAAAAATGCTGTCAGTGCCAGGTATGTGGACAGAGACTATTCCATTAAAGATAATGGAGCTGAAAGGTATCAGTGTCAGTTTTCAATGTACTTGGAATTTGAAATTAATTTTTTTCATAAGAAAATTGGATTTTATAGGAGAATAAACAACAGCAAAAAAAGAAAAGTAAAAACGGTAAAAAAAAAGTTGGTCTCAGAAAACAGAGGAGTACTGCTCAAGGTAATATCCAAATTGAGTGGGGCAAATCTAATTAAAATACTCTTTTAAAATGAATAGGCTTATAATTAAGAAAAAAAACCAAACAAACATAGCAGAGATACTAGAATATCATTGTATGTATGGAAAATGAGTACTGTTTCCCATAAACACACCTTGGGGAAAAAGGCAAAGCCTTTCATAGTCCCTGGATACAATGGGAAAGAAGAACAAAAGATACAAATTCTTTTGGAGAAAACAAAAAAATGCTGAAGATTACATTTTTCCTCATTGGTTCTGTTTATCTTTTTATTGCCACGGCATGACAGAAAACTCCTTTCCCCTCTAAATGAGAGGGGCAGGACCCACTCCCCATGCTTTGGAGAATGAAAGCCACCCTTTACATCTATTGACCTGTCTCAGCCCAATTGCTCCAAAGACCTTTGTTAACACAAACCCATCAGCAGGTTTTGACAACGATCTTTCCAGTATTTGTCACTGAAATCTCTCCAATACAATCTTTGATCTTCATTGTGGTTGTAAGTGCCCTCACACAGCTATTGACTTAAGACTAATCACCTGGTAAGACTCAAATCCTTTTTTTCTTACCATAGCTCACCTCCTCAGCACATTTCTGTGCATATTCTTTCTGTATTTCCTGCTTCAGAGAAAAGACAGGACTTTGTGAGAATTCTATTTTGAAAGTGTTACCTCAATCAATCTTCTACTAGAAAAATCATCTTGCATTTCTCAGTCACAATGTATGAAAATATGACTACAATTGACTTTTCTTTATTTGACAGAACTAAAGTACCAAAACAGAAGTACCAAAACTCACAAAACACTGACTAACCAGCATTTCTTTAGGGGACAAATGCCCCCCCCCCATACAGAATCCCTTACTACACATAATTACATTAGTAAGGCTGCAGCACCAAGCAGTACATGGAAGCACTGCAGTTTGTGCACACACGAGATTTGCAGGCCTTGTCAAATGACTTGCTTCAGGCTATCTTCAGTCTTGTAACACTTTCACATTAATTTTGGGCAGCATGAATTATCCCGCTTTTCATCAAGAAATCCTTGGGGCATTTTAAACACACTTGAAAATAAGTAATTAATGCATTGGACACTATTAATTAGCAAAACTCAGAAACAGCTACTGTTACAGATCCTGAAAAGTTTTTCTAAACTTGTCAAGCTGTTAATAATAAATAGGGTGGAAATGGCCAATTAACATACTTAAATAACAACCTTTATGAACAGTGAAATCTGCTTTTTGTATTGTTTTGCATTAGAAGAAAACATACCAACTCTGCTGCTTTAGCCCTGAGACTCCACTAACAGAAATGTGCTGTTGCACTTGAAGGGCGTCTCCATGTGAGCTAGACTTGTGGAACCAAACACAGAACCTAACATGCCAGTTTGATTCACACGTTGGAAATACATGTATTTGCACTTTTAATGTGATAACAAAGTTTGTTAAAAATAACATCTGATAGTGAAGATTTATGACCATATTTTCTTACACCTACAATTTTGAACATCACAGATCTATAGTCATACATGTTGTATTACAGAGAAGTATGACTTTTCTAAAATGTAAGTGATTTGTTTTCTAATAAATACTGAATTTGGTTGTAGGACTGGAAATAATAAAATAAAAACATGCTGATGATTGGGAGTAGTCAGCATGGATTTACAAAGGGGAAATCACCTTTCATGAATCTGAGAGCCCTCTCCTGTGAGAAGACGTGCTCAGTGGATGATGGGAGAGCAGTGAGGATGTGCTGCTTGGCTCCAGCAAGGCTTTCAATGCTGTCTCCCGTAATATCCTTGTAGACAAACTGACAAGGCACGAACCAGAGAAGCAGACAGTGAAGCAGACTGAAAAACTGTCTGTACTGCTGGGCTCAAAAGTTTGTGATGAGCAGCACACATTCCAGCTGGAGGCCCTACTATGATATTAATGGAAAATAACCCCCAGTAGTGTGATATCAACAGGATCAAGGAGAGAGAAAGATGCAAAATCAGGCAGCAGTACTATTTCTTTCCTTTCTCCTAAAATTTTAACTGATCTGGTAAAAGAGAAAATTATGCAAAACTGACTGCTATAGCATTTGAGGCTTATCAATATTCATCTTCAGGTGACCAAGACATCTAACATGCCACACTGTTATGGCATAATATCTAGTTGACAGTCTACAGAAACTGCAGTACACTGAGCTATAATATTGTTGTTGCACTACCAGTTCATTTATTCATGAACTGCAGAGGAAAATAAGCACGTGGAATGTATATAAATTTCCAGTTCAGAAGTTACTGCCATCAAGGGACAGCCTTAAGTTATGCACCACCTTTAAAAAAACCAAAAGTTTGCGAGGTCTTTTTTTATTATTTTTTTCCCAGGAATGCATGCAGTGCATCTAATGAGCATACCCCTTAGCCTCTTGCTTTTGAAACAAAGTGTTCTTTTGTTGCTTGGGGTTCACGCTCAGTGTGACATATGCACCAGAGACAAAAGTGGTCTAAAAGTTTTGAAGTAACTATGTTCAATTTTCTGGTTTTTCTTTTTCCAAATTGCAAGATGCCAGCTTCTTATTTAACTGTATCTTCATTGGCTACTCTTGCCTACATGTCATGCAATAAAACAATTTGCATAGGAGAGTAAACCAGGAGGACACAGACCTAAGATCAAAAAAGATTTTTAGGCAATGAATTGAGAAAAAAAGTATATCCTGAGAGGTAATGCAACCCAGAGAACACTTTTGTTTCTTTTACTCCATTGACAATACTTGAAAAGGATAAAAATATTGACTTATTCAAGAATAAAATAATCTGTATTTGAGGTGCTGCTTCCTGCAATAATGTAGGGCAAATTAATATTCCTTCCCTGAGCTGACCAGTCCTCAGAGCAGTCTGAAGCCAGGTGCTGTCCTGAGACCCAGCTGCCGTGCTGCCTGCTAAACCAAACACCTTTGAGACAGGAGGTGTCGGGGACCATCAAGGGGCAACCACTGACCAGAAGGCCTTCCTGATCTGGATGAAATGATGACCCACACAGACACCTAGTCCAGCAGTTCAGGAAAGCTTCAACAGAACTTATGGAAACTTGGTACACTCAGGGCTTTCTTAAAGGTACTAACCACGATCCAATGCCTCAAGTTACCTCTGAGTTCTGACCAAAAAATACTTAAGTCTTTGTGATAACATCTATCTTTGGGGTTTATTAATAAATAGTGCTATCAGCCAAAGCATAATCTTGTGGTTTTCTGACTGTCTTATTATGCAAAAGAATAACAAATATATATAGTTGTCATATAAAATATGATTCATGATTTTAAAATATTTTTATTCATTAATGAATTAATGATGTGTCAAGCCATGAAACATTCCCAATCAAGCCGCACCCATAGACTTTGAATTCTTTGAGTTTAGTTATGATTAAATTAAAAATCATCTATTCCAAAAAGTGGCTTCAGAAAACACTAAGGGTAAAGTACATAACTATACACTTGTAATGGAAAAATAGTATCAGTGAAGAAGAGACAGAAAATATTAAATTTGCTGTTACTCTATATAATTTGGAACAATAAATTAAATTAATTTCATTTAAAATATTTTAAACACATACCTTGCCACTTTTTTTTTTTTTTAAGTTCTTCACTTTAGATTTCACAATGTATTAATTTTTAAAACAGGTTATTGAGTCAGTTCTTCAAACTAAGAGAACCAAAATAACTGCTAAGAAATGTAATTTGCATTTCCTTCTTTTTTCCTATAGTGAAATCTCTTTTGCTGTAGCTATCAAAGTGTTATCACTGCTTTATGTTTTCCTCCATCCGCCTCATCCAAAAACACACACAGAAACGGAGGGGGGGGGGGGAGAGAGAGATGACGAAAACTTCTGGTGTAGTTAACATCTGATCTGAATTCTGATTACCACCTGCTGTATCGTTTAACTAGAAACAAGACCTAAAATCTCTCTCGAGAATATATGACTGTGATTTAGCTAACTGACATCTGGATGCTCTACATAAATATAGCTGAAAGAACATTTTCCTGGCAGTTACAAGCCTGACTGATAAAGTAAGCAGTTTGAGCATTAAGGCTTCAGGTGGCTCATTACAACTCTATTGACAACTGAAATATTTTTCCCTAAATCTCAAACCAGCTCCTACACAAACTCTTTGCACCATGCACAGTTGAGTTCTGTGACCAGCTTGGGAGGGGAAATCTTTGTCTTCTCTGGGAAAACACATCCAGCATGCACACATTACACTATGCAGGGACAGGTAACCAAGGAGGCAGGAATGCCTTGTATACATATCCAGTCCAACTTAGAAAAACTGTGTTTTGCAAGAGATATTCTACAGTTCATCTTCTCTTCCATATTTGGCAATGGAAACTACAATATATCAAAATAAGTATCTACAAATAGAGGTTCATTTCATTTATAGATAGGTCAACAAAGACAGAGTAGCACAAGCAGTAAATCCAAAGCTGTACAGAAGTGCAAATCACTGGAACAACCCACTTAAAGTCTAAAATCTCCTTGTGTTTTATTGGACATCACTTGCCACTGCAATAGTCAAGCATTGTGAACAGAATCAGGTAGAAGGAAGATTACTGGGCAGACCTTCAGCACTTGACAAAGAAATCCAGAACTAACCTGTTCAAGCAATTCAGCATAGGAAAAAAAGGCATTTTCATGCCAACGTCTTAAGGTCTTACTAGGAAAAGAGAGGGGACAAAACAAAGGAATACTCAGGATCAAACTCAGCTAATGGAAAATTTAAGACTTAGGAGATTTGTATAAAACACCTGTAACATTACAAAACTATGCACTGCTAAAATGCACAAAAACTTAGCTTCTGGTAAAACCTCTTGGTAGTAGAATTTTTGTAATATAGCTGAACTTTTTTTTTTTCTTAACAGATCCAAAGAACTTGAGCAGAAATACTTTCATTTTCTAAACTGAATATATAAAATAAATAAGTAAATTACGCTCCTGAATCGAAAAAGCCAGTTAAATGCATTTTGAAATCAGTACAAACTGCAGGATCTGCACTCCATCATGCTGTTACCCAGTTTTTATAACATTAAGAGATACATTCAGAAGCCTTAATACGATAATGCATTAATATAATAGTGCATTGTGTCTCAATAGCACTACAGGACAACTTTAAAAATGCAAAACAAAATTAAGTTGCAACATAACCTGATTAAATCTAATTTGTGAAGTCCCATTTAGTCAAGTTTGCAAACTCTTTTCTGCCAACATCAGCTGTTTTGTTTGCCAGTTAGTAACAACATTACTACCACTGTGAGAGAAGGTGAAGCCACGGGCACCACTGCTCTTACCTCCTCCTGCAAATACGACCTTTCAGCAGATGGCTGCCTAAATGGATTGAGGGTCTAAGAAATTAGAGAGAAGAAGAGGAGATCCTAAGAAACTGGATACAAGTCAAATAACTGCAATCCCCTAATTGACTCAAATGCTTCCAAAATTTCAACTATCACGGTTATTTCTTACATTAACATGATCAATCCACTTGGTGGAACTGGTTGGAAAACCATAAAGGCAGGAAACATGTCCTGAGAGCAGGCAATAGTACTTGGGAGTAGTTGGGTGTTTTCTGCTTAGTTGGGGAGAGTATGTAGGGTGTATCCAAAATGCAGACCTTGATTCTTCTAACAGTGCAGAGTACACTCACTTTCAATAGGTTTTCTCAGGTCCATTTAAAATTGTAATGGGTCAATTTACTTTAGCTTACTCTGTAGTTTGTTGAATTATTTTCTGCAGTTAAAAGCTGATGAAGACTTTCTTGTGCCAAGACTGCAGGTCACTGCTTCTCATAGTTATGGCAGATAGCTGAAACTGACTGGGTTAAAAAGTGTCAGTTTTGTCTCAGAAGTTTAAAAAATGTCTCTTTTTTGCTTTGATATTCCAGAACAGTTCCCCAAATATCTACATCAGCAGAGCCAAGGTAGTAATGACAACATCTCATGAAACTACCCTTCAGACAGCAGGAACCCCAAGTACACCAGGAGCTGTGACACCAAAGTAATGACTTGTTGAATCTTCCAGTGAAATAGATAGGAGAACCACTCCAGCAAAATTGCTGCTTTTTCTAAAACTCATTAGTAAAACCACATCAGTTCCTCTTTTCAGTTCAGAAGGGACCATCCCAAGGCCTCTGGGACTGGCACAGGGGAAGGAATGAGGTACCTGGGGCAGAAGGCAGCAGGACTGCTGCTGGCAGCAGCTTTCAGTAGCTTTCAGTGTTTGCCAAAGCACAGCTTGTGGTGGGATCCATGAAACATTTGAGAAGATGGAAGGGCTTGCTGATGTTGAAAGAGAACAGTCCCTTTCCCTTCCCAAAACAGAGCAGTCCTGCTGTTCTCAGCCTCTCTTGCTCTGGCCTCGTGCTAGCTTTACCTCTCAGGGAGCTGGTGAGATTTATGCCAGCAAAATAAAAATGCAGGAGGAACAGAAAAAAAAAAAAAAAAGAAAAAAAAAGTGACAAGTGTTGGAGCTGGCACAGGAGAAGCAGAAGGAGTGCCTGGACTACGGGATGAGAGAGAGGAAACCCAGTAGGAAGCAGCAAGCTGTTAAATGAACTCCAAGGTGTCATGAAACTTCACGCTTCAAGACCTGGGTTAAAATTGCTATTTGCACAATTCATTATTTCAGGCACACAAGCACTTCTAGGGAAATGAAACAAAAGAAGCGAACTTCATTTAAATACAGGTTGGGAACAACTGTCAAGAGGAACAAGGTCAGCATCAATTCCCTTGATCATACACTTTATTGTTGCTTTAATCTTTTAACAGTTGATTAGTATGGCTAGTTAAAATCACTAGCCTCCATGGGATGAAGAGAAACAGACATATGTGAACATGTGTTGAAAATTAAAGGGTGATAAGAAGGAAAGAAACTCTGCAGGAACCCCCAAACTCTGCAGGAAGCACAACTTTTAGTATCTAAGTTCTGAACTGTGGTTCTCAGCCTCATTTCAGAGTTCCCAGCTCCATCTCAGATGTGAAGATGACCTCATTTGCACTGAAGTGCAGTGCCTTGTTTTCAACAGGATTTTGGGTCTGATGAAATATAAAAGAACTTCCATCTTTAGCCAAAACAATACACCACCACCACCACACTCCATGGAACAATGCTCATAAAAGAAAACAAAAAAACACACCAAAAAAAGGGAGAGAAAGCTCTTGGCTGGCACAGCTCTGAAACAACTCAACCGCTACCTTTTTCTCTTTCACTCTTCACAGTAAAACCCAAAATATCTTGGTTTCATTCTGATTCTTGTGAAGAATACTGCTGAGAGCTCAGAACTTTTTATAAAATAGATTTTCTGGGAGCCAATCCATTTAGATGAATTGTAAAATGAGGGCTTAGCATTCAGTGGCACAAAATGACAGGCACATGCTGAAATGAATTAACCCCACTGGCTTGGATGTAATAGCTAGTGTCTGTAAATGTATCGTTCCCACATTTCTAAAACTATTTAAAAAGAACAACTTCCTAAAATATCGTGAGAGTAAAGGAAGGGACTAAAAGAAGAACTGAGCTCCTCATTCTGGTTTTGATTTCTTAGTGATCTTGGCAAATCACTAACTCATTCTTCACTTTCTGCCTCATAAAATTGATAAAAAAACTTGATATATATCTGACACTTTTAATATGAAAAGCACTTTAGAGAAGCTTTTTGACACAGGATGAAAGATTGTACTTTGCCTTACAGAATAGCTGTATTACCTGACATGCTCATTATGCACTGTCAGAGAGCAACAACTTTCAGTATATTTTCCTCTTATTATTCCTCACTCTTTGACCGAGTTCAGTAATTACAGACGGAATTCTGTAGATTGCTTTAGCAACTTTTAGATTTAAAATACTTTCCTCAGAAATCCAGACATACTGGTTTCTCAGTTGTTCAGAAATGTTTTAAAGAGGCTCACCGGTATTTTGGTAGGGTTTTTTGTAATGAAGCCCTCTCAGTCCACACAGTTTCAAAAACAGGAATCGTCCTTATTTAAAATCTTTGCCAGTCCTTATTGTTATAAATGGAAAATAAGGCAAATGAATTATGTTTCCTGTCTGGTGTCACTAACCACTGCACACATGCCTACACAAGCAGCATTCACTGCAAAACACAATTAATTATTTGTGACCTCTATGCTTATGTTTTTGAGTCACTACCCAGAAGCAGTTTTTCTTCTTCTTGCCATGTCTCTGTTGTGTGGGCTGCCTGAAGATAAGATGACCACACTGTGAATGTTACACGACCATTTTTGCTGCTCGCGTTAGGCCAGTTCCCCTGGCTGTGCTTACAGCTATTGGAATTCCTCTAGCAAATCAGAATGATTTTTGGCACACTTCAGACTCACTCTCCTTCAGCAGAAATTGGCCTGCCTATTTTAGAAACAATCAGAAAGCACCAACCACACATTTATTTGACTACCTGACCTGCCCTTCAAAACAGTCATTACCATGCAGAATAATGACATTCTGCAAAGAGGAAAGTGCCACTCTCAAAAGCAGTGAGAGCTTTTGGGAATCGTTTCAGCAAGCCAAACAATGCTGTTCAGCCAATGAGCTGACATCACTCCTAAAAATACTTCTTTGTGTGTCAGTGAAAATTATGCCCAGACACACTAAACAAGGAGGCTCTATGTTACTTGTGGGTGGCAGCCAGCCGAGACTGCTATCTCTCTACCCATCTGCCTCTTCCACATGGCCAAATCCTAGGACCTTTATTAAAAGCAGGCCTTCAGTTATGCAATTTGCCAGATCCTGCCCCTTTCCTACTACTGACTCTAACATAATATCATACTCACGTCTAGAGGAAGGGAAAAAACCCTGATTCTCTTCCACAGGCTTTCACAAGAGGTTCAGCCAAAATCCATGAACTGCTGTTGAAAATTCTTAGAAAATCTATGGCTCCTTGTGTTTCTATTTCTTCAGCTCCTCATGCCAGCATGTGTTCTAATTTTCCTCAGAATGCAATTCATTATAGAGAATAACTTTGCCAAGTGCAAAGGAATCCAAAGGGATGTCTCCTAACAAAGGTGTGACTCCTCACAAGCATTACAACTTGGAGTACTGTGGGGAAAGTGCTGCCGCAGAGGATGACAAAAATGTGTCAATAGCTTGAATTGCTTATTGAACTACAGAATAGTTATATAAACCATTTGCATGTACTTACATGAAATTTCCAAATGATATTTTTGGGATCAATTAGTGTAATTTGTAATTTTTTTACCAGCTGGAAAATATCAAGCTATGTAGAATGAACAGACATTTGAACAACGTGCTATAGAGAGGTGTAATTTGCTCTCCACTGCAGACACTCAAATTTGGCAACTTAATACCTCACTGTATGGCTATACAGTGACCAGCCAACACGCTGCAGGATGGCCTACAGCAAGGTACATTATGTTTCAGCTGGGATCGTATCAATTGTTGTAAAGCAGAACTGAGTAAGAAAGATTAAACAAAAGCAAAACGATTTCCCCCCTTACACTGGTGCTGGTCCTTTGGGATTCATCATTACTTTTTGTTTGCCTGTTTGGCTTTTGGGGAAACTTTACCCAAGTCACTAGATGAAACTGTCTTCTGCCTTTCAGCTTAAATCTTTCTGGCACTTTCAGAAGCTCTACCCAACACTTTCAGCATTTATAAATGCCCCATAGGCCGCAGCTGATCTTAATATACTCTCCTGAACATTTTTGCATTGAACATCGTAAGACTTTTACCTTATAATTTTGCCTCTTCACTTCCTTTTAGATTTATACCAAATACATAATTCTTTTCTTACTGTGAATGATGCCACTTCAGGCAGGTGGGAAGGTGCTTGCATAACACAAGGTTATGTGCAGTCTGAGTAGCAGAGGAAATTCCACTTCAAATGGAATGTAACCAGAAAACGAAAGCTTGCTAGAACAAACATCATGTCTAACTCAAGTGTAGAAGGGTTGCTGTGTTCTTGAGTACAAAAGTGTCAGTGAAGAACACAATAAAAAGTACAGCCTCCATCACAGTGATATGCTGTGTATCTTTGCCATGCATTCAGAAATACTGCATGATTATCAAAATAAACTGAAACCTGATGAGGAAGCTTTCTGAAGACTGCAGAAATGCACAGTAAAACACTACGTATGCTCAAAATAGACGAACCTGCAGCAGGAACATTGAGTTTTTAAAATAAATTTGCTTGTTCTGCAGAATATGCAGTAGTGAGTAAAGACCAGTGTCTGTTATGTTATGCTAAGAGTCATCGTGTCTCAAAATTTCTATTGGTTAATAGTTTAGGCTTAAGGTTCAGCAGTAAAAAAATTGTCTTTTAGGGTTTTTAAAAATTTTTGAATTTTTATTTAAATTTGTTTAATTTAGGAAGTAAGAGTGACTCCTTTTTATAACAACATGCACTCTGGGGGCAAGATAATTTTACTGTGCACTTGTTATTTAAATGAGTGCAATGTCTCTATATAGCCATATGGATACTAGATATATGTTATATACTCAAGGGGCACTGAAGGGTTTAAAGTGCGTATGTTAACAAATAATGCTGAGTTGCACCCATGCATTGTATTCACTACAGCATGCAGTAATATATTCTATTTTTTCATTTATCTTTTCCTTAGAAGTATTTTTAAAATCTAAAAAGCACCTAGGGATTTCACTGAGACTTCACTTTATAATCAGGTTATTCCAAGAATTACACTATTGGAAGCATCCCATGGCTTGCAGTCAGTTCTGGTATGGTAAATCATACTTTTATCTATGTTCTTCAAAGCAAAACCAAAACCAAATTCTATATATATAACTATAAATATTGGGTAAATCTAGAATTCCCAGACAAGCTTCTTAGTATTAACACTTCTCATTTATTATGATACTATGTTAATTCATGCCAGATGGAGACTATTCAAATGTTCATGACTTGTACTTGTCATGAACATATGTTCCTGGAATAATGGAGTGGTTTCTTAGCAAACAACATCCCATATTTAAAGACCTATGATGAGGCTCATAAAAGCAAAAATATAAACAGAGAAGGGCACAGCTGGAAAGGGAAAAATTCAGGTTCTTCACTACCTAGAGGGTTATGGAGGGTAATGGATTCTCTGCACACTCGTTAGCTGTGCGCTGGGCAGAGAGCTCCAACCTCTTCCAACCAGCTGAAGAGGAACACTTGGTACTCACTGACTGCCCCACATCAGAGAACTCCTTGTACATTCAAGACAAATACTTTCAGCACAGGTGAAAACAAGCTAAAAATTAGGTCTTCAAAACCATGCATTTAATTTCAAGGCCTACCTTGAAATAAGGCACAGGGTGGACATGGGTATGCTGGGGAAGTGTCAGAGTGCCTGAACGTAGAGTTAGAATTTCGGTTGTGTTACTAAAAACCCACAAACGGAGTGCTCTGGGATAATAAAGGTTTGTTCTCACAGTGCTGTCAGTGATTAAGCCATCAGAGATAGGTGCTGTAGAAGAAAGTATATGCTATTTATTTTTTTAAAATATTATGCTTAATTAGAAAAACATATTTCTCAGCTTATTGTCATAATGCCCTTGAATTATGGGCACAGTTTCTCTTCCCCACCTATGTGCCTCATTCCTACTGCCAGAATTAACTTCAACCTGAATGTTTCATTTTTAATACAATTAAATGATTGCTTTCGGTTTTTGCCCTAGATTACAAAGTATCTCCAATTGATTTTGTTGCAGATGGGCTGGTTTCTGATTGTGAAAAGATGGTCTGACTGGTTACACGCTCTTTTTTCTCCTGTAAAACACACGGAGACAGAATTGGTATTGCTAAGGTGATGAAAGGTTTCAGAACACCTTCCTCAGATTTTGTCAAGGAGAGACACGAACTCCAATCCTAACTTCTGTCCTGTCATAACTAGAATATGCAGAATTTCCAGACTCTTTGTGCATATGTTTGAATGTGAAGATTTGGAAAAAGAGAAGGGTGAAAGGTGGATTAACTTTGAAAAAAGGCAGCAGGTTGAAAATGGCACATGATGGACTGAGAAGGTGGGGATAGATCTATAAGGCAGAGAAGAAATCCATGCCAGAAAGGATCACACAGTCCAAATGGACAGAACTGCAATGGCAGTTGCATAAGTGGTTCTGAAAATATATTTAGAGGAAACAAGCACCAAAGAAAACTCACAAAAACATAAACATTCCCTCCAAGACAGAGAAGTCACCTAGAAAGTATAATAAAAGGAAAAGGCGAAAAAAAAGCACTTTTGTGTCAAAACAGTAACAGTAAATTAATTGGACAGGTTGCATGCACTACGTGTCACACCAAGAGTTTTAAGCCTTAAATTTCAGTTGTGCAGAGATATTAATAATCACAGAAGCACATTTCATCCTTACACTAACCAAGTTACATCACCTCTGATAAACACATTAGAAGGAAATGTCTGATTGAAGTATTGAACCCTATCTGTACAACTTCCAAAGGCACTCTCAGAGGCAGATCACTTGGGGGGAAATTACCACTTTGGCAGGTAATTCTGCCAGAGCACAACTCATTCTCTCCCCCTAGATGTTGTGGTGCGAATTCCCATAGCGATGCCTCAGGTTGTGCACGAGAGGCAACCGAGTCAGGAGCACAGAGAAAGCTCATCTGTGAACAGTCAGCTCTACTTAGGGTACATGCACTCATACTGACTAAATTCTGGCAGAAAAGCTTGATTTTATTTTTTTCTGCTGGAAAAGAGGAGACCAGGGAAAAGCCAAAGTGAAGTTGGGGTCATGCTCTGTGACTGTGGGAGAAGCACACACTTGTACAGCCTGTCCTACAGTCAGTTTCATGTGGATACAGTTTCTGTGATGAGCTAATCTG
Source organism: Apus apus (assembly GCF_020740795.1). Classification (NCBI taxonomy): domain Eukaryota; kingdom Metazoa; phylum Chordata; class Aves; order Apodiformes; family Apodidae; genus Apus; species Apus apus. The sequence goes on along the minus strand of NC_067293.1, from coordinate 15,215,141 downwards.
GTCTCATCCCTTGTGTTTTTCTCAAAAACCCCACCAGATTTTACTGTGCTAGTCAACTCAAAGATCCAGACCCTGTGCAGTTTGTATATAGGCAACGAATTATAATGAATTCCAAGTATATTCTTAAACTACTAGCCTGATGTTCTGCAGAGTATTAGTAAACCAATGTAAGTAGTTTCTTTAACACGTATTTTCACTTAATGTGCGTGTCTTACCTTCCAAACCAGCTGTCTGAAATCACAGTTCCCAAAAGGGGACACGGGTTTGCAGATGCACGGTTACATTTCAGAGGCTCCACAAACTCCATTTGACTGATCGATTGAATTCATAGCCCAGTCATATGCACCATCTTTTAAGATGCTCAGGGTCAGGATACTCTCCATCTTGACAGAGAGATGACAAAAAGCAAAAGACAGGAAATTAGGACTACAACAAATTTTTTTGTATTATCATGACAGAAAGAGCTTCTGCAGTGCTGGAAAGACCTTTATAATATTTATCAAGTTCTGCCAGTAGTAATGGCAGCATGTTTCCTCTTCTATGCTGACTCAATGTGCATAGAAAATGAAAACCTGTTGGATGAGATAATAAAATGTGCATGTGTTCTGCCTGATAGTAGTAGTCCTGGTGATAATCCCATGAGTTCCCAAAATATGTCCCAGCATGATTCAGAGAACAAGCATTGCATTCTACACAGAAAAAGAAGGGAGAGGAAGAGGCAGCAGTAGGAATGACCAAAACCTCAAGCCTAAGAAACAGATAAAAAGAACCTCCAGACAACTTTTTTTTTTTTTTTTTTTTTTTTTTTTTTTTTTTTTTTTTTTCCCCCCCAGAAATGAGAGGGGGAAAAAAAAAAGCAGACAAGCAAGAAGCAAGTATTCAGCCTTCTGTAAAATATAATTTTAAAATCCCCATCACTCAATGAAACAGACATGGCTTTTTTCTCTCATATATGCTCTGTTTACAAGCCCTGAGAAAAGATCTCCAAGCCATACACCTTCCTGTGGCTGAGACACATCATAAGTGCTCTAGAAGGCAAAAGATAATACTGTTACAAACCCTAAACATTGTTTTCCACTTACCTTAAGAGCTGCTGTACAGAAAAGAATTGAGAGATGCAATAGTTTTTGTTCTTACATGTATTTATGCATTACTTCAAAAAATGTCTACTTATGGTTTCAGTCATTTCTAAGAGTGGGAAAATGAAGGAAAAGTAGAAAATATTTTGCATACACTTTCAGAAGTGGTGAGCTAAGGTTACACCTAAAATGTGTGTGTTCACACACAAGCCAGACATATATACAGGCATATATATATGTAAATATAAATATGAACAGCTTTTAAAATAGATAGTGCTACATTTTTTGTTACAAAACATGAATTTTTGAAAATACTCAAAAGCTACTGTAAGTAACCAAGTCGAAAAAGAAACATACTCTTCTTATTTTTTTTTTTTAAACATTATTTGTTCAATCGTTTTTCACTACAGACCATTTAACTTGCTCTCCTTCAGTGAGAGAAGACAAATCAAAAACTGTCAGGTGTTTTAAACTGTGATTTGCACTACACTTGAAGCTTGAACCAAAGTTCAGAATCATTGGACTCAGACCTACAATGGTTGCTATTCCTAGATATGTCACAAAATTCAGCTGTGCTAGAGGGACACGAATTCTGCTTAATTTGAAACTAGGACAAAACATTGTTGAAGGCAAAGCAGTCCTGCAAAGTCATAAGGCCTATGAACAACCCCATGAGCTGTCTGTTGTGCCCTCCCAATCACAGCAGTACAGCTCAGCAGCTGTGCTGATCCATCTACTCAGCCTCTTTCCCATGCAAATGTGTTTTACCTGTGCAGCTTTAAAATATATTACCCTTAAAGAGTGATGTATTCCCAGCCTGATTCCCTGAAGCTCTTTGCTACACTGGCATTCTCCCCTTTTCCCAGAATGGATCTCTCTCTTCCCAGAAAATGCATCTTTCTCCTTCCCTTTTTGCAGCCACATTCAGCATCACTGAAGTCTCACCCTACTAACTAGCTCACCAGCAGGAACCATTCCCCACATCCCTCGTGGCTTTTCAATCATTTGCTGTGCATAGCTGAGGAGTTTCTCTCACCACATATTTGACTGTATTCAGGCAATGAACAGAATTCTTCAGAGACAGATGATGCACAACTACATTCAGTTATGAGGATGACATTAGCGGCCAGCCAAAGCTGCAAATGTTTCTGCCCGTAACAAGTTCCTTCAGTACAACTATGTATAAATATTTTTCTATTGTCAGCTCTGAAGATGATGTTGGTATATTAGGACATGTGTGTATACATCTAGAGCAATGATTTGTTTCTTTACATTGAGCAGAAGTTATCTCTAGGGATAAATTACTCTAAGTCAGAAAGGGCTACAGAAACCTTCATCCTGAGTCAGTGGTTCAATGACTCTCTTGGGAGAGTTCAGGACACAAGTAGGACACAGAGTCAAGGAAAGAAAAGATACCGTGTCTCTGCAAATATTTTATCTAGTGCTTGAAAAGTAGGAACTTCCAGAAGTAGCAGGAGGCACTGGCTGCAATACTGAGCCTGCTACAGCAGCATCCCATAAGGGATGTTCTGGAACATGTAACATATGTGAGGAAAACACTTGCAAATCAATGCTTCTTGAATGCTTCTTGAAGGACTTATTTCTCTTGACTCTTCAAAAAGACTCTGCTTGACTTTTCCTGTCATTGCTGAACAGGGAGATAGCACCGAAGGAAAAATATTCTGAAGGACAAACCCATCAGGAGTCAAAGTTCTTTATAGGGTGCAATAAAACAAACTCTGCACTCCAAGTCTAAAATAGTACATCTTCCATCCTCTATTCAGTGAATAAATCAGTGTTACTAAACACGAAAAGGGGAAAAAGGACACTCTGCACTTTATTTGAAATATACTGCCCATACTCAATTTTGTATTCCTTTTGTTATTCAGTGAGTAGAGCAATGTTTTACTGCACCACTTGCCTAGATTAAGAGTGTCTCAATCTACATACTTATTATTTAAAACCCCGATTCCCCCTAAGGGAACACAATGGGAGTACATGATGTTAATTAGCCTTATGGCATTATATCCCAATTCTGCGTTCAGCACACCACTGTTGCTGCATTCCCAACCCTTATTCCTTCAACCTTTCATGAAAAGGATCTGTGCCTCCTCAACTTGGAGCACATTACTTTCCCCATATGGGAAAAAAGACTCCTGTAAAATGTACTAGCCTGAAGTGAGCATCACTAAAACATGAATGCACTGCTTTTTAAATAGTCTTTCCTTTTATATTCATTTTATCCCAGTGTCATGTGAAACTGCTTGACATGTTTTCTTTGGCTGTTTTTTCAAAGAGTGCAGATTTTACTCAGTCCAACTTCTAGGCCCCTGCAGCCCATTCATCCAATTAAAGAACTGCAGAATGAAAACAGAAAAAGTGCTTTGTGGAGCTTCAGAAATATTGTCTCTCCAGAAGGCTGCCTGCAAAAAGCGAACAAATCCATTGTGCAAACTGGCACATTCCAATAGAATAAAATTGCTCCTCAAAGTCTCTTTATCCAACATGGATTACTGACTCCTGATAGCTGTAGGTTAGTTGAAGGTAGAGTCTATCGGAGGCAGGAAAGCTCTTATTACCTTTTATTATAACAAATCCTCCCCTCATAATCTACAAAAAAGCCTCTAGGAGCCCATTCATTTCTACAGCTCTCCACCACCTTTCAGTTTCAGTAATGCTGAGTACAATTCAGTACTCTTTTCAGACCACTGTAGTTTTCATGTGTGTTCACATGCTAAGTATTCCCAAAATGCCCTTGGGAAAGACAGACTGCCATTTATTATTTCAGATTCTTGGGAATGGCAGTTGTTGCAGCTACCTGGGAATGCTATTTCAGACAGTTCTGCTAAAACCTGCAACCTTACCATGAACCACACTAAGTGAAATTGATTTTCATGCCAAGTGCCATGTGATATCCTTTCATAGATATTATTGATACAAATAAATAGCAGAGAACTAGGCTGACAAGCAAATGCTAAACATGGAGTTTTTATGATTACTGAGCTAGGATTTGAGGAACTTCACAGCAATAACTGCAGAAGACTAATTATGCACTGCCTCACTCTGGTTGAAAACTCAGGATTACTGCTTGATTGTCCAGATTTCAGGCATGCTCATGCATTCTTCCTCTTCAAAGAGCTAAGAGTGAGCTAGCTGCACAAGCCTTTTCTCCTTTTTCTTAAGGAAGAGCAGAAAACCACAAGAACTGAGATACCATTCAGATCTCCCAGCCTCCAAACAGTTTTGGTAACCCTGACATTAATTCATTCCCTTTGCTTCTCTAGAACCAGAAGATGCCCCCTTTCACCCTACTCACAAAATAAAGCTCAGAGAACTCTAGAAATAAGCTCACATTTAGACTGGTTTGAATGAACTCCAAATTTCCAATGAATGTGAGTAAAGCTGAAGAATTTTTCAGGTGAAGCAGCTGTAAAAATTGGTTGCTACAGCCCACTGCATGGTACCTGCATCTCTTGGGTAGTACTGGGGCAGTTATTTTGGATGTTACATTTCCACTGTGGTCAGGAAGTGTTTCTAAGAAATATGTTCACACTGCTTTGCTTTTTTTTTCTTCTCTATTTAGAAAGTAAATCCTCGCTTGTTCTCACATGGGACTAATGTACCACTGTACTCCAGTGATGTAACTGGAGAGCTGGAATAGTAATTTGCCAAAAAAAAAAATCATATCCTGATATGAAAAGGACCACTCACTTTCTGCAGGCTTGAAATTTACTAATTATCAACAAAAACATTGATCAGAAGCCTGGACTTTTAATTCCTATTTAACAAACAAGATTCTTGGCAGAGCTTATTGAAACCAAATGTGAGAGGAAGGAAACCCCAGTGGTCCTGTCTCTATTCTTCACAAATTTGTTCATGGAGCTGTCACATACTGGCAAGGAATGCCTCTTTTTTTTTTTTTTTTTTTGTTCCAGCATATTAGTACAAGTTTTAACCTTGTATTCTAGAGCCTTCTGTAGCTCCTGAGAGACCAATTTTCTTTTATTGTTGTTTTTAAAATGCAAAAGTGAAATGTAGCATTGAGAAGATACTTTCTAATGCCTTTTTTCATACAGCTTATCATGATCATTTCAATATCAGACAATGCTTTCTAATTAATTTTCTAATTAGCAATTACAAACTCAAAAAGCATTTATTGAGGGAAAGATTAAGCTAAGAACTAGCTTAATTGAATTATTATTACAGATTTGCTTGCTGTTGAAATTTATCATTATTTTCTACTAATAGAAAAAGGTAACTTTCTCACTGGAACATCATAATTATTGATTTTATACACACATCTAGGTTAATATGTTCCATGGTTTAATTTAAATATGTACGAAAACATTTGGATTCTTTCCCTGAAATTTGTCATGACAGCTTATAAAAATATTGAAAAAATAATGAAGTGTTCTTATATCCTTATTTTCTGTATGCTGGTACAAGATGAATAATTAATCACTCAATATTATATGTTAATTTCTGAATTCTAAATGCCCTTCTAATACACATGAAGGAATAAATATATGTAGATATAAATATTTGATTTGTAGAGCTTTCCTTCTCTGCTCATTTGATGAAGTCCCTGTTTTTCCATGCGTCACTACTAACCAATATAAACTTAGAAGAATATCAGAAACTAATAAAAGGCATTTTTAATAGACTTCAGTTTCAGTTCTTGTAAATAAATATCAACTCTTTAGATTTATACTTCAAGTAACTCTAAATGTATGCGGTCCAGTGAAAACCTATTTTTCTCACCAATGAGTGTTGTTAAACATATTCTTTCGATCCAGTAGTACATGAGAGAAACTAATAGGTCTTCACCTTCAAGTAAGATAAACTCAATGAAAATAGGCAGCTTACAAATTAAATGCTTATTTACTTGTTTACTGTATGACAAGTTAAAAAAGGATTCTTCCTTAAATGAGGCAAATTATGGTTAAATTAACTCCATTAATATCTTTGATGACAAGAGAGTCAAACAAGCATGGTGAATTATGAAAAAGAATTAAAAAGTCAAACAAAGCATTCATTAAAATAATATTTGCTGTCAAAGGATTTGGACTGACAAATCAAACACCTGCCCAAGCTAATAATGGCTAAAGAACATGTTCTGTAAGCATGTAGATGACTCAAAGTACTGAAGTAAATTCTTAAAATAATTCCTTTCTGGAAAGTAACTCCACAGTATCCATTCCCACTTCAGGTTCCCTCCTCCCCACTGTCCTTTTTTCAACTTCTCAAAGCCCCCTCCAAATCTTGTGCAACTACCTTGTTCATCAGCCTCTGCAACAGCTGTCTCCCTTTTTCAAGGTTATCTATAAGGTGAACTTAAAAGCAAATGTAATAACTAGGAAACCATTACATTGCAAGTTTAAGATACAGTATTCTCAAAAGCTCATTAGGAGATGAACCTCTGTAATTCCAAGCATATTTGTTTGTGAATTCTTGCAGCATTAAGTCTCAAATAAAGGCACCTAAATATATCTTGTTATTCTTATTTTGGAGCTTACGTTCTTGCTGCATTTAGGATGACATCAAGATCCTTTTCCTGGAGATGGGATGAAAAACGTTCTCAATAACCAACCCTTAAGTGTATAAGAATTAAATCTTCCTCTGAACTCCCAGAAAAATTATTTGCCTGCCTTACAGTAAAATTAATGACCTGAACAATTTAATTTGTTAATGTACGGAATCCTTAAAGCCAGAGTTTTTATTGTCTTCAAGTAGACCTGTAGGACAAGAACACTTCATAAGAAAGCTTGGCTATAAATATAAACTTTGGATGTCAGCTACCAACTGGCATTATAAAATAATGACCTTTTTCAGCTAGGAAGACCTTATGACCTCTTGGTCTTTGGGGCTGTGTGCTCAGTGGATAGGTTCTTCAGAGATGACAGCAAAGCAGAAACAAGATGATATACTTAATCATATTCAAAAAAAGCGTGATCACCTCCAGCACCTCACAGCAAGCCTTGTTACAGTATAAATTCCGTCAAGACGAAAGGGGATATCTGTACTCTTACTCTGGCTCACAGTTTGAGCTCACGCTGAAATCAAAATTTTTGACAGGCCCCTTGTTCAAGCTCAGCACAAGTTAGGAATGAGTCAAATGGATCATCATCTGGGGAAACTTTTACACACCAAGTGGAAAAACCTGGTGTGAAAGCACCGCTGCCCCAGCAGCCCTATGGACACAGCTGCTGCTTGGCTCCTTCCAAACCAAGCCAGCCTGTTTGATAGTCTCATTCATGTTCTCAGATCTAACCCCTACCTATCCTGACCCTAACGTAGCACCACAATAAAGATTCATACAGTAAAGGTCATATGTGATCACTCCCATGCTGCCCAGAGTTTGCTGTGGATGTGTGAGATGAGATGGGGTGAAAAGTTGTTTTGCCCCAGCCACATGTGGCTCAGACCCAGCAAGGCAAGGTCTGCTCATCTGGAGAGCAGAGACAAAAGCACACGGGATCAGGCACTTGCTCCAGGAGCTCCGTGCCCTTCCTGTGTCTGATGCCCCAGAGCTGGTACTCGAGGGGGGGACAGTGCAGTAGACTCCACCTGCTGGCCATGCCAGAAATTTTTCATCTGTATCAATAGTAACTTGTTTATTGTGACATGATAATTTTTTTGACATCTACTAACTAAAAAACTGAAACCTAGTGTTTTCCAAGGAGGATATGCACTTCAGTGTTCTCTCAGTGTGTTCTCTCCTCTCCAAGTGTTGTCTGGCAACACCTGGTCCCTAGTGTGCCTGGCAGCCTGGCGTGCTGGTTACAGGAGCAACATTGATTTGGACTCCTGAGGTACCTTTCCAGTTAGCAAGTAACCAGATTGCTTTGGGTACTGGATTTTATGCATTACTTTCAAGTCAGTGTAGCTAGATTAAGTTAGTTTAGGAATGGAAGAGATAATGAACACCATACAAGTGCAGACTTCTAAATTATTATAGGAATTACAGTTGATCCACAGTATTTTCTCAGTCCTTTGTGAGAAGCATGTGAGACGTACTCAGTCCCCTTTCTTTGACATAATTTCTATACCAGAATTCTGTTAGCAGCCCTATAATGGAGCTTTCTGAAAATATCTGAGCTGGGAATACAAAAAAGAAGCAGGATAATTTGTGGAAAGTACTAAAGCTGTTGAAAAAACAAGCTGAAATTTGACAGATAACTTTTATCTACAGACACATAATGATTAAAGATAAAAAGTGATTGCAGATATCTTCTTCCCCCCACAAAGTTATAATCTGATAGAAGAGAAAAAGTAGCTTCTCTGCTATGTTGTTAGATGAGAGGGAACTTCCAGATCTTTTTGTTAAGATAGATAATTTTTTTTCTTTCTGAAAAGGAGTCTTGGAAGTTGGGCCTGGAATATTACGGCAGTTATATGACAGAGAGTAAAAAAATATATCTCTTCTTATCACATATCTCTCCTTTCTTTCAGCTTAATCCTGCTTAGGGTTTCTGTTAGCTTTCAGGGCTCAGCATATCTGACTTACTTTGTTTCTCACTCTGCTGAAAAGAAGATTCTTCTGCTACCCATAAGCCCCTTTTCTGTCAGAATGTGCAGCAAGACCTCTCCTGGCATCTTACACTCTCTTTCTATTGTGAAAGGGTTTGTCAGGCTACAAGATGACATGCACCAAATCATTACATTTCCTTTTTCTGCGCCTCCAGCTTGGAAGGTTTATGCAGCAACAACAGTCTGTTCCTCTTTGCATTGTTTTTCCTATTTATTTGTGTTGTGTTTCTGCCACAGTGGCTTAATTTGTGCAACTGACGGCATTGTCTCACCCACCTTTCTGCTGCCAGCAGGAAGGGAATTAATACTTGGCACTGATGGCTGCTGGTGAGTCTGTAAGACTAAACACTTTGGCTTTATTTAACTCAATTTTATTCTTTCTGTTCTGTCCCCTAGGACTGGCATTAACACCCCACAGGCAAACGAAACACAGTGTTCCAAAACTACTTATTTGCTATGTGATTTATTTGCTATATAAATGTTTTTCATTCCTCTCTACCTCTCAGCAAGCTGTTCACCATAAATTTTTGTTGTTGTTGTTGAGAAACAAAAAAAGGTTACATACTACATAGTATCAAACATCTCTTTCTCAATTGCGCAGGAGAAGAAAGAGCATGTGGAGAGAGGGGGAAAAGGAGAATGTCACCCACTGAAAATTCTCAGACCGCTCTGAGCTCACCTTGGAAACGAAGGGACTGAAATCTCCCTCTTGGTGGGCAAAACCTAACGAGATTGCTTGCTGCCACTTCCTACGTGATCACTTTCCTCACCGGTTCCTTGGTTATTCTGAGTAGATGTTTCTTGTTTTCCAACCACTGCATTTATGAATAAATAATTACAAATTCAGTGGGGGACACGGGGATGCTACCTGTCTCGCTGGTAAAAACTCTCAGGATAGGTCTTGGGAGATCCAGATTAAAAGCTCTAAATCAACAAATATTTAATTACATATAGCAGAACAATGATTACAAAAAATAATGAAAAAAACCAACTTCATAGTAGTAACGCAGCATGATGCTAGCAATGGGGATGTGAGAGACTCCTGATCTAACTAATATCAGAGACTTTGTGTCTGAAATAATCAAAACCTTCTGAGAAAAACTGCAAAATAATACAAAGAGCTTTATCTGTTTCCCCCTAGTGTAGGAAGGGATAAGATGCTTGCTTGCACCAGACAGTACACACCAAGTGAGCCAATAATGAACGTAACAGGCATTTTTGATCTCTTTCCTTATCTGCTTAATCCTTTTACCCAATTCTCTTTCTCCATTGACTGGCTCACTGACAACTTGAACTCAGATGTGTTTTACAAGCTATTTCCACCCAGTGCATCCCCATCGCGTTGTTGTGTTGTCCATGAAGCTCAGATTTTGGAAAAGCAGTGACAACTCACCTGTGCTGAGTCCTCAGAAGTACCTGGGAGCCCTTGGCAATGCCGCAGGTGGCACCGGGGATGGGGAAGGTTGAGGTGTTGCTCTTTTCAGCCAAAAGAGAGAAGCAGAAGAGGAGATGGTCTCTGGTACCTCTGTTTGTCTCCCAGGCTCTGTCCTAGCAAGGGCACCAAAACAAGTGTCCCAAAGTTGATTTGACAACAGGAGAGGACATGGATGCAGGACTTGTTTCAAGATTAAGGTCTTTTGTGTTTGTAGCTGACAGGCTGAACAGAGCTGCACCACAGGCAGCAGAAATGGGTCAAGCACTGGTGGTGGGACATCACACTGTGAAGAAAGCACCAAAGGGGAGAATCTTTAACATCATATTAAAAAAAAGAAAAAGAAAAAAAAAAGTGTCTTTTTTAAAATTCAGAAATGTGATTAGAAACTGAACAATTGCTTCTAAGGTGACACAGTGAAAAGGCTTGCAAAGGACTAGGCAGGAGACACACACAAAAATAGAGAAAGGTTAAAAAAGAAAGAAAACGTTTTTCCAGAACATCGAGGTAATTTTGAATAAACATGGGAGAACAGTAAACATAAATAATGATAATTTATAAGACAACGAAATGAAAAGAGGCAATTCTTCAGTAGCCATATAAAGTGCAACAGTGGGAAAAAGAGAAAAACAAGGTAAAGTGAAAAAAGGTGCAGTTAGTATGCATTAAGAATTAAAAATATCCCTTGGAAACTACAAGTTCACATAAAACAGCATTTCATGTGATGAATAGATTCTCATCTAACACAAAGAGCTACTTTTATTACTAGAGAGAGGAAACCTTTGAAATACTCTGAGGAGCTCAGAACACCTAATTATTATTTTTTTAAGCTACAAATCCTGACAGTCCAGCAGAGGGTAACCAAAGAGACTCAAGGCTTTTAATTATTAAAAAAATTAAAGATGGTAAGCCTGTCATCTTTGACAAAGAGAAGTATGAGGGAAGATCAGCAAGACAAACTGTTCCAAAGGGAATAAAAAGGCAAATTGTTAAAATCGCACTGCAGCTAGCATCAAACAAATAAAGATGACTGCAGAAATCACAGAAAAAATAAGACACAAGCCTGAAAAATAAATAGTCAGGATGAGACAGGAATATAAACAAAATGCATATTTTGTAGGGCTAACAGGCTAGAAAATGAATAGGAGGTGCCAGTGCACAGCCAGTGCATTAAGTCCTGACATCTAGGCAGTAATGGCCCTAATCTCTGCTGGGCATTAATGGCCACACTATGGCACTGCCTGTCACCATGGGAAACTGAGCTTGCCACTGCTGTCTGCTAGTCATCCCTGTTCCTCATAATTTATCCTAACAACAGTATCCATCACTAGTTACTGTTTTTACTACCAGGAGAACTGCTGTTTTGCTCGACTTTTTTTAACTCTGCTGTTTCACAGTTCTTTTGGCCACCAGAGATGTTTACAGACAGCAGAGATGGTCTGAAGGAGTCTTTCCCAAAGAAAAAGAGAATGCAAACACACTTTTAGGGACAAATGTAAAGGAAGGACTTGCATCCTGTTGCTTACTTCAGGCCATGTAAAAGAAAATTGTAAAATTAATAGCTTTGCAATAAGAACAAAGTTTTAGAAAAGCTAACAGAGAAAAAATAGTACCTTAACTAAAAACGAGCCACTTGATCTTCAAGTATGATTTTGTCATAGATGATAAGACAAATGTAATTTTAAAATTAATTCCCTTAGGAAAATGTTTGACAATTTTGAATAAAAGGGAAACAGCTTTTGAATTAGAAATAATTACTGGTTTAGTTATTGAGATTTTAACTAGAATGTGTTTTTCTCTGTGCTTCTAAACTGTAGATTGCTTTGGTTAAAAGCACCTTGTTACTGAAGATCAGTGAGGACAAGGCCAGCACTCCAGACTCACTCAGACATTTCAGAACAGACTTGCCCCTAATGTGGCTCTGTTCCTCCAATTTGTATTTCTCCTCACTCCAGTTTTAAGACTGAAAAAAGAGTTTAATTTTCTTAAACACATATATTATAAAAACTTCCATAACAGTATCACCAGAGAGGAGAAGCTGGAAAAACTAACATGTTTAAAAACACTGAACCCATTCATCAAAAGCACCAATATTTATGTTTGGGGATGGATTTCTTCCTGTTGAAATAAGCAGACCAGGTTTCACCCCTACTGCACAGGAGAGCAGAGAAGGCATAAGGAGGCCAGGGAATTACACAGTCTCTTCTTCCCTCTTTTTTCAGCTTCCATGCATATGCTTTTATATGTAGGGTTGATTGACAGACCATTTTCCAGAATTCTGCTTTTTTTTTTTTTTTTTTCCCCCCCCCCACTTACCTGAACCTACAGAAGATGGTGATTTTTCAAGTTCATGTAGAGGAAGTCAAGCAAACTCTCCACTGTTTATGCCACCCAGCGGCCTACAAAAGGGGGTGTAAGTTTTAATAATTAAAAAACCTTGCTGAGCAATTTATATTCTCTTGCTACCCTATAAGTAAGAATGTCTTTCCAATAATTATTTCAAAAAAAAATTTCTTAGGGCTTGATTTCCAATTCAATCCAACAATAAATCTAGTAAGAAATTTACATGACTTAATTTAAAGCATCTAATTGAATGATTTAGCTTTGTGTAAATGTAATGAGCCATTTCACAAAATCAATAACATTGTAAAGTATAAACTAAATTATTATAAATGAAGGCAATAAAAAAGAACTTCTCTGTATTAAGCAGTGTGACACTTGATTAATGGGTTATTATTGTAGGTTGCAATAGAGCAGGCAGAAGATAGTGGGATGAAATTTTCAGAGGTACCAAGGTTTGCTGCCCAGCTTGCATACACCATTCATGCTAGGAGTCTAACTTCCATAAACACAGCAGACATATTCCCAAACACATCAGCTGTTGGTGTGTGACTCTGAAGCTCTGACAACTGCCTGTCAGTCCCCGCAGGGCAGAGACCTCAGCCCTGTCCTTGAAATTGCCTCCCCTCCCGCTCCTGACCCCGGTGACTGATCGCACTGCACTGATGTTTGAAACACACTCGCCTAAACCCCTCTCAGCCCCGGATGGGCACGGAGGGCTCGGGGCAGGTGTGAGCCCGCCCTGCCGCTGCTGCGGGGCAGCCCCCGGGCCGGGCTCCGGCCCCGCCGCTCTGCGGGCTGGGCACGGGCGGCTCCTGCCTCCGCAGCTGCCTCGGACCCGAGCGGCTCTGTCCTCATATGCCTATGTCAGTAACGCTTCTCTTGAAACACAGCGTCTCTGAGCTTGCCTGGCAATCTGTGTTCACACAAACACTGGCAAAACGTCCAGGTCTCAAGTTTCCATGAATAAGATCCTAATAAATTCCAATACCTTCTTACCAAATACATGTGGATACACCTGAATGAGTAACACATTTAGATTATGCTTATTTAGGCAAATGACTACTTTTATTTGTTAGCCAACAAAAATGAAGGGCTAAAAACCACTATAAAACTGAATATGAAAGTGTGACAAGTCAAGTTTACTTTACACACAATATATTCCACCTACCTGCCCAAATAGCCACATATCTCTAAACTTTAAACACTACAAAACCTGAGTTCCACACTGCATACCAGCATCATTGCCTGTAACGAAGCAAGTGGACTGATTTATCTGCTACTTTATATCAGTGTGACGTGCTATTTCACACTGGAGGCACCTATTCTTACACAGTTCTTTTTTATTATAACACCTTCAGAATTTGAAAAGTATTATGTAAATTACACTAAACAATTGAAAAATTGTTTAAAGTGCCAAGACCCTTGATATTAATGAAATGCCATTTCTAGCATTGTAGGTGAAATAGAAAACAACAGGGTTTTAAGATTTCCTGTGCTCTGAAAAATCATTCTCTTTGAATAACAATTAACAATTTTTCTTGGTCCACCTCTGAATTCCCCTTGAAGAAAAAGCTTTTATGAAAACAAAACTACAAATACAGATGTTTTTAAAAAGTTTTGTATTTGTACTCTCTCATTTTCAGATTAGGGGAATAGCCCTTCATCAATTATAAGTATTCACTAATGGGTTGGGCTAGAATAGCTGGAGGTTTTTTGGCCTTAGAGTTAATAGCTTAGAGAAAGACATGAGAGGAATCATATAGTTTCACTACGTACAGAATGAAATAGGAATCTTTCCTTTGGTTTCTGACAGTGATTCCACACCTGCAGGAACAATCTGAGGAGACCCTGAATAAAGGTAACAAAAGAAATGAGAGAGGAAGCATAAGCAAGAAGAAAAATCTACTAAAATAAAACCCCACAGATTTCCACTGTATGGCAAAAAAAAAAAAAAAAAAAAAAAAAAAAAAAGCCAGGCCTTCCCCAGACTTCAGACATTCCACTGGGCTTTACTAACCGCAGCAGCAGTTATGGCCCCACAGCACACAGAGAGGTTTTTGGGGAAGGAATGGCTCTCCAGAACCGCACACATGCAATCCCTGCCTACACCAAAGGTTTTGGTTCTTGCATCAGGACAGTGCTTCTGGCTTAAAACACATCGCAAAATGCAAACTATTACATGAAGTGGAAAACAGCTGTGATTAGGAGAAAGGAAGAACGCCACAGTCAGAAAGTGTCTCGATCTACAATCCTGCTTGGGAGGCACAGAGAAACATGAAAAGTAAAAATCTGGGTCAGCCTCAGGCCAGAACAAATTAATACAGGGAGACAATCAATGATCTGAAAAAGCTATGTGCAAAATGAAGCCTCATGCTCACTGAGTTACAGATCTACAGCCAAATCCAAATCTTAAATTTGTCTCTAAAACAGACAAATGATGGAAGGCAACAAGCACTGGCTGGACAGTTGGGCCCAAAGAGTGGTGGTCAATGGAGTCAAATCTAGCTGGTGGCCAGTCACAAGTGGTGTTCCTCAGGGCTCAGTGTTGGGATCATTTCTGTTTAACATTCTTATTGATGATCTTGATAAGGACATAAAGTGTATTATCAGTAAGTTTACAGATGACACCAAGCTGGGCAGGAGTGTTGATCTGCATGAGGATAGGGAGGCTCTACAGAGAGACTTGGATAGATTGGACCATTGGGCTAATGTTAATGGTCTGGGCTTCAACAAGGCCAAGTGCCAGGTCCTGCACTTGGGCCACAACAACCCCAGGCAACCCTCCAGGCTTGAGGAAGTGTGGCTGGAAAGTGTCTGACAGAAAAAGGATCTGGGGATCTAATTGACAAGCAGCTGAACATGAGCCAGGAGTGTGCCCAGGTGGCCAAGAAAGCCAATGGCATCCTGGCTTGTATCAGGAATAGTGTGACCAGCAAAAGTAGAGAGGTGATTGTCCCCCTGTACTCAGCACTGGTGAGGCCACACCTGGAGTGTTGTGTTCAGTTTTGGGCACCTCAATTCAAGAGAGATCTCGAGGTGCTGGAACAAGTACATAGGAGGCCAATGAAGCTGGTGAAGGGCCTAGAGAATCAATCTTAGGAAGAACACTTGAAGGAGCTGGGAATGTTTAGTCTGAGGAGGCTGAGGGGAGACCTCATCAGTCTCTACAACTACCTGAAAGGTCATTGTAGAGAGGTTGGTGCTGGTCTCTTTTCACAGGTAATTAGTGACAGAACAAGAGGGAATGGCTTCAAGCTGCACCAGGGCAGGTTCAGACTGGACATTTGGAAAAAAATCATTCACAGCAAGAGGGGTCAGACACTGGAACAGGCTGCCCAGGGAGGTGGTTGAGTCAACATCCCTGGATGTGCTGAAGGGTCGTTTGGATGTGGTGTTGGTGGAGATGGTTTAGGGGAGAACTTTGTAGAGTAGGGATGATGGTTGGACTCAGTGATCCCAAGGGGCTTTTCCAAACTGAATAGTTCTATGATTCTAAGTCTTTTCCAACGGCAAAAGCAGCTCACCTGCTGGTATTGCTTCATAACGGAGGAAACGGAGCCATCTGGCTGCTAATGTGGAATTAGCAGGACAGCCTGCAAACCAGTTCAACAGCAGCACCCTGATGTGTCCTTGAATCTTGAACTGTGCCGCTAGGATAGTTTGCCGGGGTTGCAAGCTGGGCAGGCACTGCAATGGCAGCTGCAAAAGTGGCGCCTTATGCAAGAGTGGCTGCATAAATCACCGGGGAAGGGAAATACAGGTAAGGGATTGCTTGCCTCTGAACTGGAACAGAGTGGCTAGCAGTCCAAAAGCTAAAAGAAAGATTGCCTTCATTCACTTGAATGATGAAAGCCAGCAATATAGCTGGAGAGAGGATGGAGAAAACATTTCTTATATTACAGAGAATTTGACTGGTCTGTGGAGAGAGATAAGAACTGGATCAGCAGAGCACATGAACATGGAGCACCACGGGCAGTTTTGCCTAACAGAAGTTAGGCAGGGAACAACAGAGGATGATTAATGAGGTCCCTGACAATTAATCTAAATCTTTGAAGTCCTCAGAAATAGGCTTGGATGGGATTTCCTCCTGAGCTGTGGGTTTCCCATTCTGCATAAAGCAGCATTTCTTCCTGGCTCCACAAAGGTGTTGCTCAGAGACAGCGTTTTCACTTGTGTCTCGCTCAACAAAACACAGAACAAATTGCTGAGGGGGCGGCAGGTACGGCACTGTCACCAACCCCAGGTGTCTGCACAAGGAAGGAGGAGAGCACAGTACTTCATTGTACAGAAACATCCTTCCCTTTCACACCTGATACATCAAATACACCCAGGAATCCCAACTATACTGTTGTTTCTCACACAGGCAAGAGCTCTGTGTAGTATTGGCTACTGCTACAGTTTAATCAATCTAATTTCCATCAGAGAGTCCTTGTCTCTGCCACTGGCATGGTCTGCTCTGTGACCTTGATTCAGGATGCTTCCAGGGCATACAAGATCTTTGTAAGAAACTACTCAGATTTGAATGCTAGGATTAAGGCCAATGATTCCCTCTTATACAGAATATAAGTCAGCATTCTCCAAAGAAATAAATATGCACAACGTATACAACATTTCCTACTTCTACATGTTTAAGGGATAGTATAGATTTGTTAATTGTTACCTACAAGCACTGAGCATTTAAGTAGCAGAGCTTTTTTCTAAAGCTGAAATGATGTGTTTTTGTTGTGTACTTCAAAATCAGCACACTGACAAACAGGTAAAAAAACTCACACTAATCACCAAAGCCCTAGCACAACATCTCATCTTTGCATATATAACTGATGTCGGTGTTGAAGAACTTTAGCATTTTACTAGCTGATAGGCAACCAGTCACAAAACTAATAAAATTATTCTAAATTTTCACATATGGAGAGGTGTCACCAGATGAACATTACATAGCAGCGATACTTACTTTGGCTTAAATTGGGTAGTTTATAAATGGCACTATTATTTCCCCACACCTGAATGGCTTGCTGTAAAGCTCATCAGCATTGATTAAATGATGGAAGTGTGCTTAGAACAGTGACAAGAAAGATCTTAACAACAGACTTTGAAGATCCAAAGATTATTTTTTGTTATTTTTTCTTTAATAAAAGTGTCTCTTTGCAGCAGTGGATATTCCAAAGCCCCAGGCTCCAAATTGCTTTTCACAGATCTGAAGCCCCCACCAAGGTAAGGAAATCAGTTTTACTATTTCATAGGCTTAGTAGTGCTGTAACTACCTCACAAATTTATTGTTCCACCCACCTGTTCAACAAACTGCTGGAAGCAGGTAGATGTTTGTGACTTTTTCCAAAGTTCATAATATCTGTTGTTTACAATGTATCTATTCAATAATGACTTGGAAGGATTTTCCACATACAATGTATTTTAGTATTGCTACAAGCATCAGCCTTTCAGTCTTTATCCATGTCTTGGTTTCATCAGCTATATCCCCTTAGGAGACATAAAATACTTGTATCTTGCTAAACTATTGGCATTTTGAACGTTTGGCATTTTTAGGGTACATTGTGCTAGGTACACCTAAGCACTCATGATTGCCGGGTTCGGATCACTTAATCAACTTTTCTAAGTTAAGGGGGAAAAAAAAAAAGGTTCCTAATAACCAGTTTGGTTGTCTCTAGTATTTAGGTAGCATGTGGAAAGAGGTTTTGAAGGATCAAAATTTTAGACGTTATCTGTTTCTGTTCCCACACGAAAAGCAAACAGCCTCTCTCTTGGAGAAGCTGGAAGGGAATGAATGTGCATTTGAGTACACAGGGTGAGGAGGGAAGGGAGGGAACAGACCACAGGGCTTCTCAGGTTCTCAATGTCCTAGACTTTGAACCAGCTCTTAAAGGAGAGGCTGCCACAAACCACAGCATTCATTATTAAAAAAAAACCCCACCCACATATTAAATGAACATTGAAAAGTGCATTAAAAGAAGGGGACACTGCAAATCTTACAATAAAAGTTAAAATAATGTTAGTTGTTTCAATTGAAATTCATTTCAACAAAATCATATGTAACCATCAACTGATTTAACCTTGTAACTCCCCTCTGGACAAGGCAAAGCATTGGTTTAAAACTGCTTGTAATATAAGAATGTGCATAATCCAAGTGAGTCAAATAAAACCCAGGAAAAAAAATTAGGAAAGCCATAAAGCCTTTTGTCCATAATTGATACACACAGTGAAGGAGAATTCTCTTTAAAGCTGTGGTCAAGTGTGAAGCAGAGTATTAAGAAAGAAAAAAAAGAGCTGCAAAAATTGCTCTAATGCCCAAGACTATGAAAAAAAGTCAATGAAAGAGCAAAACAAACTCAAGAACTCTCCACTCTGCAATTCTGCAGCTGAAAAGCCCAGCTCATTCTGTTTCCAGACATAAGTTGTATTTCCTTACCTCAAGCAGAAAATAAGACTAAATAGGAGTTGGGGGGCAGGGAAGGGAATTGAGAGAAGTAACTTGCCTAAGAGAGTTAAATGAGATTACTCTGGTCTATTTTCTTTTGTTATTCCATGCCTAATGAAGTGTCTGGATAGTTGGAACAGCTCCTGCAGCATGATCTGATTGTTGTAGTTGCCTGTTTGTTTGCCGTGAGTTATTGTATTATTTGGCTTTCATTTCTGAGCTGTTTCCCTGGTCTGTTGGGCAGACGGATGCTGCTGGATTGTGTTTATGAGCCTGTAAATGATTGGGGAGCTATTGCTCTAACATAAGAGATTATGAGACAGGGAGAGAGGAGTTGTGCTGTGCTAGGAAGAGCACAGTCTGCTGCAGCATATGATGGTCTGTCTGTGTCCAAAACCCACAGCAATATTTGAATGCACAACCAAGTGTGGACTTTTTTTCCAAAGGCAAGCTAGTTGGTCAGTGAACTCATACACATCACCCAATGTCCTTCCTATCAAACAGTGTGTTGAAGGACTCAGCATGGTGGGTGTCAATAGTGGCATAGTGGCTTCTTGCAACCACTTACATCTGCCTGTGAAAAGTATGACAAAGGGATCTCATCTTCACAACTGTAGCCTTTGGCTTCCTATTTAAGTTCTAATCAATATTTTTATTTATGCCAGAATATTACATCAATCATCTAATATCGTGCTGAATAAATCAAATCTTCTGAAATGAAATTCTTGTGCTTCACTGCAAGCAAGAAAAGAATATTTCATGAGAGTCCAGTACAAATCAGTCAAATACTTTCTGGACTGCAGAACACAAGACATACATTACTTTGGAAAAATAACTCACCATTTCTGCAATAACTTGGACTTGTAGTTTCAATTTTTTGTTTCCTTAACCATCTTAAAGCCAGTTGAGATGTAGCATCACAGATACTAACAAAATATTCTCAAAGCTCAGGGGGTGGTGGGAAACTGAGAGGGAGAAAAAAGGTTGCGTGTCTTTACAAAAAAGGAAATGCAAATGCCAGATCAAAAATTTGGCACATAAATATCAAAATCCAAATGCTCACCCAAGGTGTCCCTTAGAAAGTATCTTCTACCCTTTGTAAGAGAATTCATAATCTGTAATAATACTGAGGGATAAAAGATTGCCCTTTTAGTTCTCCTAACATTAGGCATTAACAAGACCCTTTTGTGTTGCTTTTGCACAGGGGCACTACAACAAATTCCAGTTCAGTACTCAAAGAGTTTTCATATCATTTAAGGAACACCAACACCTCGACGGTTCTCCTCAGAAATCTCTCTTCCAAGAAACATTTAATCCCAACAGTCCTTCTGAATAGGAAGGTAAAATCAAATATATTTTCTTTCAATGGTAAGGCTTATTCTACTCTGCTTTTTAAGTAAAACACAGCACCAGACAACAAAAAGATTATCAGCAGAAACTATGTGATAAAACAAAGAAATGAATGCCATTATACAGAGGTCTGTAGCTACCACAACTCAGAAAATCCAGTTATCATCTGCTATAGTGGATGTAGCTGTCCTGTTTCTTGGGTGGTTTACAGTCCAACATTTAAGTTCCTCAAGAGCCTTTTGCTTCCATGTAGGCTGTTTCAAAGTAGTTGAAAATATGAAGTAACAAACAGTGACAAGGTTTACATCACCATTTCCTTCCTCAGTTTCTATGGATAAAGCATTACTGCTTTAGCATCTAAAGACAGGTAGAGAGCCAGGGATCCTTGAATACAAACACCTCAGCAACCCTGTGGTCAAATCCTCCCTTGCCTACACTGGAAATCTCACACAGCATCACTCAAGAGTTATTTGGACAGTCAGTCATTGCTTGGTCCTGTCAGCTAAGCACTGGGGAACAAAACCCAAACAATATGCGTGAGCAACAAGGAGCATCAACATATTGATAGCCAGCTGACTCAGTCTCTCCACAAAAGCTTCCCAACCCTGCTTGTAGGCATGGCAATAGACAGAGTTCCAGCTCTGATCTCTACTGGAGAACCTCTGAGGTTTTAAATATAATTGCTCAGCTCTTCTGCCTCCCAGAATAAAACATTTCATTTAGTATTCCTGTGTAAGCCTGCAGCCACACTGACTGCATCACATGGTCAGAAATACTGAAACCAGCTGCAAGGGCTAAACAAATGAGCTTGTGTTACACTTGGTCTTGGTCCATTCCCTCCCACAGAACCCTTGGTATAGGGAACACTTCAAAATTCTCAGTGGGTCCGAAGACCATGAAGAGTTAAGACTACAATGCACCTGCACATTCAGTTGGATGGGCCGGCTATAGCACCAGCCCTCCTGCCAATAAATTCTGCTTCTGCAAGTGGTATTTTAGGCAGCCACTGGGAGACGGGTGACACAGTTGGTTTCACTGGCAGAGCACACAAGGTTTTATTTGTCAACAAATGGGTTTCATGATCCATCATTAACACTTGATTGATTGGCCCAGCACTTTGGCAGAATAATTTTTTATCACACTTTTCTACAGCAGAATGTATTTCAGGAACTGTCTTACCCACTGATCCGCTGGCAGGGGCTCTGCTGGCAGAAGGGAGAACGTTTCCTTGCATTCTCTGCTGGTCAGTGGGAGCTGTGTAGCAGATAACAGGAAGGACTACGTTATGGCTTTGCACATTACATCTGCTTCTGTTATGATCAGATCTGTCTCTCCTCTCATCACAACAAAAACAAGTCTCACATCATTTTCTCGTTCATCTAACACAATCCAGATCCTCAGATGTAAAAAAATAAAGAACCAAAAGAAACACCCAATCCAACCAACAATTCTATATCCTAAATTTGAAATACTCACCTTAATAAATTTTCTGTATTTCTTTGTGCAATAAATAAATTCAATCAGAAGACAAATACACTAACTCACTGTGACAGATTGGACTCCATCTGTCAAGATTTCATGTTTGATATAGGCTGGAAATTGTAGATAAAAGGGAAATATTCAGGTACTGTTCTTTCAATGAAAGTCCCGGAGGGAGATGAAGAGAATGATAAATTGGTTGTGGTCACACCCTGAGCCAAGCCATTGGAAGCCTAATTAGAATCCAGAAGGACTGCAGCCAGGAAAGACAGATGCCGGAGAGAAGAGTAGTGGGGGAAAAAGGATATTAGTTTCAACTGGGACAGAACAAATATACAAATGACCTTAACTGCTAGCCAGGAAAGAATATACTTTGTCAGCTTGCTTACAGAAGGGGTTCCTGCATAGGCAATAAAGGGTATTTTGGAAATAACTTCAAAGAATGAGAGGAGGTTTGCTTAGAAAATATACAAGGGGGGTAGGGGTGGGGGGGAGAGGAGCATCCACCAACTCAGATTTTTAGTGTGAAAATTAGAAATCTGGAAGACTTAGTTTATGACATCTTCCTGCATACCTTTAACCAGTTAATTTAATTTCCCTGAGTTTTCACATGTGTGTTAAGAGGCTGTTATGTGTTCTTCTGGGAGAAGACATATATTAGCATGAAAAATGTCCAAATACTAACAGGGACTAAAAACATTTGGAGTGTATTTTGGACTAAGAAAAAGAAAATATCTTCAGATGAGAGAACAGGACCAAATATTAGTTTCACCTAATCAAGACAAAACAAAGGACCCAACAAAGAATCTTCATGCAAATTGACTCTAACTTATTGCGAGGGGTCAAGTGACTAAAACTGACAGGCTGGCAGAGCTAGCAGAGGGCACTTTGCTCCTCAGGGACTGGGAGGTGACCCTCTGACAGACGGCAATGCTGACAAGAGAGAGAGGGCAAATCCAACTGATGGGCTGAGCTGACCGCTTGCACTTTGAGCTGTACTGCCAATGAATACAAGATTGGATTTTAGTCACATGAAGCTGTTTCTCACTTAGAAGCTCAGTAAATGCCAGGGCTGCAGGAAGAATCAAATGTAAGAAAAAGAGAGTGTACTTCAGAGAAGCTCTGGAATATTTTGATACTGATTTTCTCCAAGTGATGATGGTGTTGTTCTGGCCCAAACAAGAAAACCTGCATCATAGATAACATATGGATTTCCCCTTAAGTTGTATTAAAAAACCAACCAAAACCAAACCAACAAAACAGGAATCATCCTAGCCAAGGTTTATGGAGAGAGGCTGCAAAATAGATTCTACTGTCTCAAAACAAAGACTAATTATAGGGAGTCAGCAAAAAGAAACTGAGCCTGTGGTATTGGGGTCAGGAGAAGAAAAGCTGCCTGAAGGAAAGGTCACAAATATCTATGACTACACCTCTGCATTTTGATGTTTGGTCACATTTTGCCTTCGGCTCCACACGCCTGTTCAAAACTCAACCTTCAGTCACTAAAGCAGATTAGGAGCACAGGATTAAGTAAATGATCTTCCTGTGGTGAAGCAGTACTCCCTCTCTGCAACTCTGTCCTTTCCCAGTCACTTACAAGCTCTACTGCTTTTGCTTTATAAACAGTCTTGCTCAGTCTTCTGCTTTATTAATCTGAAATCTGTGAAAACCAAGATGTAAACCACACTTCCAAAAGAAAAAAAATATTTTTTTTCTTGTGGATTTATGGAGTCCAATGTAATGGGTTGCTGTAAATGAAATAGAGTAGATAAAAGCAGGATAGGCTTCAGAAGAAAGAGAAACAGATATTTTCCCTGACAGACATGACAAGAGATACAGCTACAAACAAAATACTACTCATTTCCAGATAGAATATCTCATATCAAAGAAAGACAAATGTTAGTGATAATAATAATAAGTATGTTACATGCAGTAAGTTCAGTCCTCCAGACTTTCAGTTAAATTATGCCTAGTCTTGTCCTGGGCAGGGCAAGACAAATTCACTTCAGAATTGGGTATAATGTATAAGGCCAACAGAGCAACTGTCAAAAAGGACAATTACTATAATCTCACCAGTAAGCCACAGACATCTGGTAATACCTTGCTTAAAGATAAATGTGCTTGAAAATAATAGAACAAAGAAATCTCACAAGCTGTAATATATGTTTGCTTGACCAGCAAATAAAATAATTGAAACATCTGTGCATTTACAGCATGTGAGGATTTGTTATATAGAAGTATTGGGTTATGTTATTATTTAACATTTTTATTGTAGAAACAAACTGTTTTAATTTAATGACTGGAAAAAAAACCATCAGCAAACAAAAACCAAACCAAACCAAACTCCCCAAAACCTCCTACCAGCTGTGATGCTGTACTGTAGCACCCCTAACAGTGTAGCAAAGGAAGCACAGGAGATAGTACTGCATGCCCACATTTATGTCAATAGTGCCTTTCCCCCTAATTTTGTATCACTTCCTAGTGAATTTGTTTTCTTGTTTCTGAGTGATCAAGCCAAGAAATGGACTATGACACTTATAAAACTAATTACTACTCTTTTCTTTTCACAGGAATTCCAACAGTAATTGGTCTTCAGTGTCACTATGCACCAACAAGCTTTGAGCTGAAACACAAGCTTTAATTTCATAATCATAATTGGCAGAGTTGAAAAGCCTCACCCCATCACAGAGCTTTGTTGAGATGACACTGAGGTGCGCATTTTCAGTATGATGCACAGTGAGTTGTGAATTTTACTTGCATTAGTATCAATAGACACTGGACACATAATTATTGTAAGTACAATCAATTTTCTCTATTTCCCAAAGGCAGCGTTGCTGATATCATATGGATTAGAAGAGAATGAACATACAGGTAGTGGATGAAAACAGTTCAGCAGTTTGCAAATGACTTTCTGCATTAATAGAAATGATCTCTTAATTCCAGAAAAGTTCGACATAACTATGGCCAGAGCTAAGGAACTGAAGTTGTCAGTGGGATTTAATTACAAAACTCAGGTTTGTCCTAGAGCTGTAGCTGTGGTGCAGCTGCGTGCCAGGGCTGTGCCCTTGAGGATCCCCTCTCAGCACTGAACCTGCCAGCTCCTCGGCTGGCCTGGGAACCCCCAGGCCAGTTGGCTGCATGGGTGAGGTGCTGGATCACCTCCAAACCAGGTGCTTGACTGCACTCCTAACCACCTGCAGCGTTAAGTATTTAACTAACAGGTGCAGCAGCTCTCTGGGTGAGAATTTCAGTCCATTGCGAAGATTCCCTCCTGCAGTGTCTGCTGGGCCTACACTAATTTCCATGCTTCAATGTGTTGATTAACATCCTTGATGGAGAGTCTGGCCCTACCAGAAACTTCCCACTGCAGAACTTATCAGATGGCAGACAGGTAAGACATCTGGAAACAGCTGAATGTGTTTAACAGATACAAGAAAGGTAAAACAGTATATGGCTCAGATAGCCAGATGTTCTGTTTGTAATTTAAGCTAATCAGTCCCTACATACAGGTCATGCAGGATTGGTCATGCAGGAATACCAGCCAGCTGGATAAAGGCATTCAGCAGAACACCAGTCTGGAGAGCTGAACGTGTCAGTGCAAGGACCTTTGCAACAGACACTTCTGGAACCACCCAGACAGCAACCAACAACCCTCTTTGAGAGAATCTATCCCCCGTGCGAGCATTACCCGACTCCAAGATTGAAATAGATTTGTTTTTTAAAAAAATTAATTCTGTGAGGATCTGTGCAACAGAACCAACAACTAGAGAGCCATGTAAAGGATTTCTCATTTTTGAACCTAAGGAATCTAGGCATTTCCTAGTGTAATTAGAAGCATTACATATTCAGTAATCATTAAAATAGCCAAAATGCACATTCATGTGGTATTCATTGCCCCATGGTAACTGCCCATATGCGTTTTGTTCTCGTGCAGTAATCACAAGATCACCTATTCATCAATGACCTGGATGAGGAACCAGAGTGCAGTGCCAGCAAGTTTGCTGATGACACTCAACTGGGAGGAGTGGCTGACACACCAGAAGGCTGTGCTGCCATTCAGTGAGACCTGGACAGGCTGGAGAGTTGGGCAGGCAGAAATGTAATGAAATACAACAATGTCACTGAAGTGGTCTCATAAGGAAAAAAAAAAAAGCAAAAAAAATAAAGCACTGTAAATGAAAAATAGGGTAAACAAGCATTATGTGCCAACCATCGCTCAATGACAAAATCCTAAACACGTTGAAATAAATGATGTATTCAGTAACTCTCGCCTCCCACAGTGACAGTGGTGAATGAAAGCTGAACAGAAAGTTTACACTGTTGTTTCTTACATGAAATAGTTTGCTGCTGCAGACCTGAGATGGCTGAAAAAAACCTGCTGATGTATCAAAGAAAAAGTTCAAAAAGCATGTAGATCTATAAATCCAAATGACTGTCCCTCCTGTGCCACACTCCATGACACACAATTTACAAGTTAAGGCACAAATTAACTTGGCTAGATATATCCAAACTGTTTTAACTGGCACTTTTCCTTGATTATGACAAAAACAGAGTTCTTTTCTTCTTCACTCATTTTTATATATCTCTTATCAGTATACCTGCTATGTTGCTACTTTATTCTGTATTAGTGACAAAGGAACTGGAGGTTTAGGTCTAACAGCCACCTAGCTTTTGACATTGGTACTATTTAAGAACAACTTTGGAGATCAAGGGGACTTTGGCAGTGGAGGTATACAAATTTTGGATTTAGGTAGCTAAAGTAGCAGTTGGACAACAAGATTTGTCTCCTTGATTTTTAACACTGTATCTGAGAAAAAAACAAACATTAATACAGTTCTCCCTGAGGTTTAGATCACAGAGGTGTATAGGGCATTCTTATACATTTCAATTATTTGAGTCTTTTTAATGTTCCAAGCAGGTTATCTACCAAACATGAATATTTTTTTTTATTATTATTATTATTTTTAATATATATATCCCTTACTACATATATAATAAAACCAACTGCAGGACAGTGTGGCTTTGACTCTGAATTTATTCTCTTTTTTTTCCTTTTTTTTTTTTCCTGCTTGGCTCCATGTTTATAAAGAGACTCTTGCAATCCTTAGTCAGGAATTACTTCCTATCATTTCCAACACATGCAGGATACTGCTGGCTGCTTTGCAGACACAATTTCATCATTTTACAGGATGCCTGAATTTGCATTCAGTGCCTTAAAATGGGCTTGGTTCTTTTGAGATTCCTTAAGCTTAACTTTTTCTCTTGCATGTTCAGGCTCCATTGCCTGCTCTTGTCAGACACCAAACACTGATTGCCTTTTATTCCTCCCCAGTCTTATCTACATTGCAGACAGTTTTCATCCAAGTTACAGCACTCAATGCATTAATGACTTTTAATTTCTGTTTTAAAAAAAGGAATGTTAAAGGGAATAAATAAATCTCCAGCTGAGATAACTCAGTAGTGATCCTGGCATATGAGAACAAGAGTCTGGTCTCCTGACAGATTACTGCATTCAGTTCCACTGAACTGCAGCAGCATCTTGAGAAATATGACTATCTTAAACTCTATCAGCCTGCTGCATTAACAAGTAAGATAAGTCACCACCTGTACAAATGCACAGTGAGAAACAAAGAGCTCAATTTGGGAAGCAGAGTTGGAGCCTTGTGTGTTTAAGTTTTCTAGTTACAGATGCCATTTAGGACTCAGTTACTGCTGATATCAAGGAACAAATCTAGGGAACATAAAACTACCAGTGAAACATACTAATTAAAGTGCAGTTTAAAGACAGCAATTAATGATTAGGTGTAAAATTGTTCACAATAACTATTCACAGGAAGATAATATTGCCACACTGAGACATACTGTGTGTGATCAGTAAAATAAAACATAAAATAGGGGATTTGCTCCCTTCTAAAAGCATCTTCAGTATAAAACATTCTTGCTAGCCATTCATAACAGAAAAGCAAGAAAAGTGAATAAAAAGAGACTGATTAACTCTTTGGCAGGAAAATGTGGTATCAATCTAGCAGCATTGATCCAAACTACATTCTCCTTTTCTACAGCTACGGGATGTTGTGGGAGTTCAGATTTGTTAGACATTTTATCTTCTGGACTTCTTAATATGCCAGCAAGTATTTGCTGGATAAAGGATGCTAAATCCTTTCTTCACCTGTGCCAGTGTGTTTGACTGTCTCCTGTTTGCCTCTCTATCTTCACCGTTGTCTTCCACCACAACTAACTCTTCTAGATCCTCTTTTATTTCCTTTTTCCTCACTCTTGAGATTTCCTAGTTTATTATACCTTATTCTCAGCTGACTTTCTTCACTGCTCAGCACTCTACTTTTCTTGTCTTTAAGTCCATCTTACACAATTCCAATCCCTATCACTGAACTTCTTGGATAAGCAGAGTAGCATAGCAAAATAACACAACTGAATTATCATTCTGGAGGAGACTTCTCCATTTTTTTAAACTACTACAAAACTATTTTGGAATTATTATCATGTTACTTAAAAGAATCAGACAGAAGAAGTAAAAGAAAACAAAGGAATTCCTACCAGAAAGAAAAAAGAGGTGAGGTACAAAATGCCTACTTTTAGACCAACTGACGTATGGTACACTTAAGGATACCAGGCCTTGAAAGAACATGTGGAAATGGACATATTTCTGCTATTTGCAGTAACAAGATAGTATTTGTTTAATGTGTTTTTTTCCCAAGCTTAGTGGCACAGTACCACATCGCCCAAGCACAGCAGGAGTCCTCCATCATCATTTTGCCTTTGTGAAACCAGGCAACAGCAGATGTCTCCAACCACCGTTCATGGTGTTCAGATTGTTCCAAGCTAAATTTATCTATTTACACGTTCCTTCCAGCCTATATTGGTGAGATGTTATTTTCTGAAGCACAGTGTCCATATTTCTCCCAAACCAATGATGAAAATAATAGACTAGATCTTAGGGCTTGGGACTACTGTCAAGTCAGGTAAGAACTGAACTGCTAAAGACGTGACTCTACACTTTGCTTTTCCTCAGTTTTTCATCACTTAAGTGGTGATAAAATATATTTCCTATAAAATACTTTTCTGTAACAGGATTAATCATACTGTAGAAGTACTAGACATTATCTAAGGTTAGAAATGGAGATAATTTCATTATCATTATCCTGGAAGCGTCCACACCCGTTCTTGAATCCTAAGAAACAGTCCCCATTTTTTTCTGGCAGCAGCCAGAATACGTTAATTGGGAATGGTAGAGGAATTACTTCAAATTGATTAGATGCCTTATTTTGTTAGAAAGAGTAAATAAAGCCCTAAACAAATAAAGCAATCTACCTATGCACACAATTATTTATTGTGATTTCTTTTATTGTGCTCTTTCTTATTCCTTTTTTTCTGTAATACAAACAGCCTCAGTCTCCTAATCTCACTGCATATGAGATTTTTTCAAAAACTCTATTTTCCCATTCTTGATGACTAAAGCCTAACTTAGCTTACTTGTTTATAGAAAGTCTACACTAAAATATTGACTTGCTTAAATATCAGTTGTATACAACTCTGAGAAGAAAGTTAGAGAAATACTTATTTGTATGTCCAAGACGAAGTTTATAGTTGATGTTTTTCACCACCAAAAAATTGTGCAGTTATCAAGAGCACTGTCTTTGATTTTGAAGTGAATTGTAAGGCCCTGGACAGCTCCTGGACCGACAGTTTACTGGGCAAAGCTGGACTTCTCAGTAGCATTAGGCACTGAATATCCACAGACTCCTTTTCACAATTTCTATCCTATACTCTTCCGGGGAAACATAGCCAAATATGTTCAAAGGTTTTGTTGTGTTGTTTTATTTATTTATTTTTAATAGAACGTATCTGATTATTATTTGCAACAGCAAATTTAAATGTCTGTAAAAGACTTCTGAAGCCCTTTAAGAAAATCAAAGTTGTGGTTTTGAAGCCTTTATAGGCAGAACGTGGAGCTGACATGAGCTGCCCAAGTAAGCAGCAAGGCAACTGACAATAAAACCCTCAAAAATAATTTCATTTACTAAATGAGATTTTTTGGAACTGTAAATAATATAAAGGTTAGTGCTCAAAGATTAGAATAAGTTGGAGAATAATTTATTTTCTGTGCGTTTCGCAAAATACAGAAATCCAATTTCCAGCTACTTTTTCCATTACCTGAAATAAATATTAGGGCCTGATCACACATTTAATAAGAATATGCATAACTTCCTGAAAATTTTATCAGGAGAAAGAAGACTATATGCAGTCTAGACAAACAATCCACAGAAATGAGGCACTTTGGCTTTGGGGGAAAAAAAGTTTTCCATATTATAACAAAAACACTTATAGAGTGTTAAGGGAAAAATCATCTTCTGTAGTTTCTTTGACATTTTTCTGTGTTCTGAATTGACAGATTTACTGAGTCTTTTGACAAAATTTATTTCAGCAGAACTGTTCACTTGAATAAGTGTTTTAAAATCTATATTCCATTAGTAAGCTCAGTTACTGAAAGACAGCCTTTCAATAAACCCAAATGATTATTTCCCAAAAGTTGGGACTAGTTGTTATAAGAACTACTGACACTTTCTGGAATGACAGATACCTAATATGACATATACAATATTGCAGAAGTGTGAAGTCCACCTCAGCCTGCAGGAGGATCAGTGAAAACTTTGATTTAATAATTAGAATTTTTTTGCCATCTTCATGGGTTACATTGCCTTTACTTTACACTGTAAGGCCTTGCTGTGACCCAGATCAGGTACTAAGTAAAACACAGCAAATCCTTGATGCAGTTTAGAAAATAATCCTGCAGAAATTGTTCCAGCCCAAGTGGGGGAATGTCATGTCTCAGTGTGAGCACAGTAATATTGCAAAAGCAGGACAAGAGATTCTTAAGCCAATGCAGTTGTTCAGTGCTTTGTCTTGCAGTGTGTCCTCAGAGTCAAGCTCCAAATCCCAGTAATAAAAGACAGTAAGCTATTTTAATGAAATTTTTTTGGCTTGTTTGTGGGTTTTTTGTGGGGTTTTGTTTTTGTTTGGTTTTTTTTGGTTTGTTGTTTTGTTGTTGTTGTTTTTTTTGCAATTAATAGAGTTTCTAAATACTTTGCAGTGAAAAGCTGCAACAGTTATAAACCCTAAGAAAATGGAACTTTATCAACAAACCCAATGAGCCAGAAGTGTCCTTGCTCTTTAGACCAGTTACAAAAAAGGCTGCAATGATACAAAGGAAAATAGTTTGGCTCTGAGAGCATTTAGTTTGGCAGAATTATTCTACTCTGCCTCAGTTAATATTGATATTTGTTAATATAGAACATCATTTGATGTAAATGAGAGACCAATTCAGAGATCTCATGTCTTGCTATCTATGTATTTTCTTTACATAGTGACTGAATACCTTATAACTCCTTGGAAATGCACGTTACAGTGAAATATAATACTTAGTCTGTTTATTACCAGTACTAAATGTACTGTTACAGTATAAATCTTTAACAGCGTGCCAGGACCTACCTAAGCTTTGTGACGGATTGAACAGCAAGGCCTAGTAAAAAATCTGATTTCCCAATATTATGACAGCTATACAATGTGCAAATACCAAAGCCACTGATTACATTTGAGTCAACTATTTATTTACCAACTGACAAACTGCTTCTCCTGGTAAGATATACAAAACCTAATGCTAATTAAGGAGACAGTTTTCTCCTGATGGCATCCAACAGTCTATAATACAGTTTTTCAGGAAAAAACCCCAACCCAGTAATTTCAAATATTTCCTCTCCCCTGCTGAAGGTATGGTATAATTACTTCCATTTTGTGCACCTGGAATTTCATGGCAGTATTAAGAAAAACATTCTTCACCTTACTTACCTCTTACTTTTCTTCACAACTGTCGAAAAAAGGAATGGTGTTAGCTAGCTAACATAATTGTAATAGTTTGGAAATATCAAAGTAAGAGATATAATTGCACTAAATTACTACTCCAGTCTGCCAGAAAACATCACTCACCTCACTTAATGAAGATGCAAGGATACTGGCATGGTACTAACAGGAAAATACAAAAACCCTATGCCAGACAGTTTCTGCGAAAGCAGCACTTAAAGATAAATAAAGTATTCACAGTTTTGTACAGGAGGCAGGCAAATGAAGACCAGATTTTGTGACTATGAGAAACTGAGGACAAAATGGGCCATTTAAAGACTGAGGTTACTAGATACAACTCACAGGAGAATGAGTACTTTTTGTGTTCTTTCCTCTATGCCTCTCCCTTTTAAGTAATAATCATGGTATCACTGTAAGACCTTTGAGGAATTTATGATTTTTTCCCCCTTCTTTCTTCTTTGATCCTTTTCAATAGATTTCCAAACCTATAGTCTTTCTCAAGTGTTACCTAAATGAACAGTCTAATGAGGAAAAATTAGGTAACAAAGATTGGTTTCCTCATGCTGAAAACAGGCTTGAAAATGGAATCGAAGCTCCTAACAAGTTTATGTCTTCCTGCATTGTAACTGTTCATGGTAATGTTTTAAACAGGTAGTAAAGTTTTTTTTTCCCTTTAAATTTTAAGTTGAAATTCACCTGCAATAAAAGAGGCAAGCAGACAAAGTCTGAGAAACATAGCTAGCTTTCTGACTATGAGCCATAACAAAAGTTAACTGGAAAAAGCCTGCTGAAAAATGAACAGATAGTAAGATGATAAAAAGAAACAAAGATGAGGAAATATATCTGGTAAAAAAAAACATGGACTGTAAGAAGTAAAGAAAATCAGAATATAGGGAAATGTTAGGATGTGGAAGAGTTAATATGGAGATGTATCCATCATAAGCTAGCTAGAGATTGTGGAGTTACTGTTTTCACTCAGGTTCATTAATGAATCAATACACACAATATTATTTGAGTTTCATAGCATACATTGTGGTATAATATGCTAGATCTGCTGTTTGTGTGACACTTTCATCCATTTTCTTTCAGCTAGAACAGACTGATTAAACTTTAAACAGAGAAGACATGAGTTAGGATGGGTTTATTTGCTGCTTCTGTCATTGTTGCACAAGACACTAGAACAGAAAGAAAGGGCAACTGTCTAGACCCTGCTGAATCACTTAAGAGTCCTAGATATGGTTTCTATTAATCTTTTGTTCTCTTGAAAACCTGCTCCTTTTTCCACCTTACCCTCAATCTATAAAACTCTGCCTGTCTCTTAAGTATCACCACAAAACTGATTTGTGAAATTAGAGCCTGATTCTGCAAACATCTTCCCCACAAGTGCATATAAAACTTTAGGCTACATCTTCTTAATGACTTCAATATGGCTCAAATAATTAAAGCTTAAAGCATACACAAGCTGTCCTAATTGAAGATAGAAAGTAACTGCCTTCCATACCATAGTTGATGAGGACTCTGTGATCTGATGCATGGTAATGCTGAAATTCAAAGGCAACCTCAGCATTTGATGTTTGCCTGAGGTAGAATAGCCTCAGGCAATGCACAGGGATGGGAAATAAGCCAGAAAGGGAGATCAGAGGCATGCTTGCCCCCTAAAATTGTCAAGCATAAACCAGTCCCTGTTACAAAAAGAAAACTGTAAACATTTTCTTTTGAGAAGGTCTCAGATACTTGGGCTTAATTGGATAAACAAGTGTAGACACAACTTTGTCGCTCAGGAGACACCTGTTCTGAGTAACTGCCTTCCCGAGCAATGGCGCACCAGCTACTGCATTGTACTTCACAATCCATGTTCAAAAAACCCTATACATACATGCATAAATGTACACACTCATCAGTGTCACCTTATGTAAATAATAAAATAACATGGATAGTCTGGTTAACTGTAAAATGTCTATCTGTGTATTCCTTAAGAAAAAACTAGAGCCATTTATTTTTGATCATTCTCTATTTTTCCCTTAGAGAAAACAGCAGAATAAAGGCAGGAAGGAAGACAAATCCTTTGCGTTAAAGTAGCCACCAGCACCAGACACTAATGGCACAAAACCACTAAAACTATTAAAAAAGTATTATTTCTTGTCAGTGAAACAGCGATATATATAGAAGAGGCATTTCACTAAGTATCAGCTAACTTACTTCACTAATGTAGAGAATTTATCATTATGCATGGAAGTATTCATCATAGTTAACTTTATTTCATTCTGCAAACATTGCAGCACTAGAAAGCTGCCTGAAAGTAATGAATATTTTGACATGCTTCTTCTGTTTGTTTCAGGTGAGGTGACTGAAACAAAGATTATATAGGAGAAAGATCAGTCTCACAAATTAGAAAGAAAGTTTCTCAGAGCAATTCGATTGCAATAATTTTTTAGTTTCTAATAAGTGTAACTGCTACCCATTAGGAAAAGGTCTTCCCCTCCAGGTCACTTGTATTGATAGAAGAGGATCAGGTTGTTATTAAAACAAGGTAACAGACACCTGCTTGGTATCAGTAAGTTGGGTTGCCCTTCTTTTTATCTCTCTGTGATATCTACAGCTTATAATTTTTTTTCTTTTCCTCCATCTAGTGCATATTACCTGTATTATTAATAAAAGTAAACACACAATTTGTTGAGCAAAGCAGTTTACTATCACTAAGAAACAATTTTTAGTACCTAAGTACTGTGTTTTCCAAGTATGATTAAAAGAAACTGTAAGGAAGTACCCTTATGTATTAAATTATGAGATAAAATATTTGAACCGTGCAAGGCAGGACTTCTGTTCCTTAGGAAAAGCGGCTTTAAAAAGCCACTGACCTTTTCTTTACAGACATGATTAATATCTCATCCAAGTTATTGCTTACAAATACACAGTGTTCAATGTGCATCCTTTTCAATCATACTTTACTAGGGAAGCAATTCACTCACCAGACCCACACAATCAGTAGTATTATGTATTCATTTGAATAATTTGATTGATAATCTTATTTAAGTTTGGTGCGTATTTTTTTCTGTGGGTTGCTTTTGGAGAGAATGTCTATCAGTTGAAGTTTCTTCAAATACAGAAGATAGGTTTGTGTTTGTAAAACGAGAAGCATTGATTTTCCATGTGGAAATATGTAAAGAAATGCTATGTAAGAGAATGAAGACTTAAGGAAACTTTAGGAGACTGCCTTTCTAAATTAACATGAGCTACGGTGTTCCCCGAAACTCAGTTGAATTCCTTATTGCAAGAAAATCACTCTGCATCCATAAGCAGACACAAAGACTTTCAATTAATTCCTGCTAGTTGATTAGCTGAACAATACAATCCCCACGGAGGACACTTGGCTGGTATTATAGACAATGTAAAATTAAACTCACAGTAAAATATTAAGCATTGAACCAGTGATCCTTCAAGCTTAGTAGTGCTGATGTGGGCATCGAATGCATATGCCAGATAAATACTGCTCAGAGCTACCTCTATATGGCCATTTAAAATACAGTGAACAACAGAGATAGGACAGTCAGATATTACAAGGACATGCTCAAGGCAAATTTTCAAGCTTTGTGGCATTAATTCCAGAACATGGACAGCAAATCTGAAGCCTGTCTGCAGGGGCAGAGATTATATACTGAATCTGTCAGAGTTTATGAGCAAAACTGTATTGACACTGCACATCACTAGAGATGCCAGAGAAAAGCAGGTGTTGTGGATAAAGGAAACGCAACTTTCACACCCACTATGCTGCTATAAAAACCAGAGCAGTTTCTCAATCAAAAAAACATCAAAGGCAGAATTTTTAATACAAGAATGATAAGAAGCTCCAGTCTTCCCTACTTCTACACTCTTTGGAATATAAAGTGAACTGGACCACATTCTTTCATGATGCAATTCCACTGAAGTTATTTCTGGAAGAAAATCTCATCCACTAACATAAGTTGGCAGCATTTTTATACCCTTTAATTAAACTGGATTTCACTTCATCTTATCCTGAATGCTTGAAAAAATACCAGGTTTTTAAAGAAGGAGCTTACTATTAGTACTCAGGCTAGTAAGCTAGATGTGTCAGGGAAAGAAATTCAAATTGTTGATCCTGGGTAGCCTTTTGCTAAAGAAGAAGTTGCCTTGAAATCTTACAGAATAGATCTTAGCAAAATGCTGTAGGCCTGGTTTCAAATAGTAACTTGCTTGAAGTTGAAATGTGGATGTTCATTTGCTGTCTGTTCTAGATAGCTGTATAAAAAAGACTGCTCTGCTCAGAATCTGCCAGCAGAGCACAGGGCATTTGGAAAGCAAATGTTGGCATCTTGCCAAAGAACCCACTGAAGTCTGAGCTGTTAGGATTGCTTCTTTTAATTCCATTTAAGGTAAAAATCCATACAAGTTACTAATTTTTTTGTCAAATAACATTAACCATTCTTGTGCAGCCTCTGGTGAATTCCCACTCTGGCACAGATGCACAAGTATTAACATAAATGTTTCCACCTGCACTGAGCAGGTAGAGACAGAGCCAAAGCTTTAACATCTCTTTCAATTGACTTAGTTCACACATCCTCTACGCACACATTCCTAATTCCATTTACTATACTTGTCCTTGCATATGTTTTTGCATTATTCAGCAACAAATTCAGTCCTCAGGCATAAACAAACAAATCACATATGTTTCATTAGCTACAGAAAGGTCTAATTGCAGTAAGCAGAGATACAGAAGGAAGAAATACCAAAATTTAAGGATATGCCAGATTTGTTACTATAGCCACACCACAAATTGCATATGCTTAAAACAAACTTTATATTATACATAATTCAATAGATACAAACCTCAGGAAAACCAGAAAGTAAAACCAGAAAGGAAAACATATTAGAGCTTCACCTTCCTACAGAAAAAAAAAATTAATCTATAAACTGGCCAAGCACAATTACAATTTCAGTTTCTCAATGGGGAGCATAGGTTTAAGATCCTTCTCCCATGCAAGAGAAACAGTTAAGATTTTCCATTAATGAAGAGACAAATGAGCCCACAGAATATAAAACCAAATTCCACATCATTCCATGTTTTACAGAAGAGGAGGGGATCACGACAGTGATCTGTCAACAAACAGTTAACAGATTGCTTTTCTGTTCCCAGTGTAATTATCCTAGATGTTCACTCAAACTAAGCTATCTTTTAAAACTAACGCTGCCTCCAGGACCTCACACTTATTCCAAGCTGCTTGAATTTTCTCAGTTTGGCTATGACTTATAGGTAGCAATACCAAGCTATTAATAACCCTATAAGATATCCAAGCTTCTAATGAACCTACAGGAGGGTATGGGGGGGGGGGGGCAAATTCTGTTTCTGTAATGAAACTGCATGTCTAGAAATGCCATTAAATAAAAAAAATTCAAGTAATACCCTGGAATAGTATTTCCTGTGTTAATTCTGAAAATTTAGCTTGCCAAGTTAAGAAATTAGCCAGCAAGAGCAAACA
Organism: Apus apus; assembly: GCF_020740795.1. Lineage (NCBI taxonomy): Eukaryota > Metazoa > Chordata > Aves > Apodiformes > Apodidae > Apus > Apus apus. The sequence continues at coordinate 15,178,127 of NC_067293.1, read as the reverse complement.
ACACAACCAGCTTTCAAGGAAAAAAAAAGTTATTAATACGTTATTCCTACCTTGTCAAAAAAAGATAAGTAGAGTTACCAAATATTTATGTTTTACTGTCTTTAGAAGAGACTTATGTGAAAACAGTGGACCAATTTCAGTCAAACATTTTTAAAATAAGAAAAAAGGTTCATCACTATACAGTCTCTAGTATTAACAACAGGTCAACATATCTGCAAAATCAGAAAGAGACACACTTATATGTCTACTTATATATATGTAGGTAGAGGGGTTTAAATATATAGCTGCATTGAAACACATAGCAAGGCTAAATAGAAGTAAAATACCAGAATCCACCAGCATTTACTCCAATTAATAATGTTTGGACAAGGTCTTGTGTCTATTGAAAGAACAGACAAATAATAAGTCCAGTATCAGTGGTTGCCACAGATCTAAAAAGATCAACCATTTTTTTCTGTATTTTGCTAGGGAACGAATCAGAAATGTAGGTAATGTTGCATTTTTTTACTCATCTTAAACTTCAGTGCCTTCTATTCTTAAATTAGCACAAAGCCCTCTTGTTAGCAGCACTGCAGAGGTATTTCTGCAGCTGCAGACTGTGTTCACTGCAGGACAATGATGCACACTGACTCATTACACCACTCATTCTTCCCTTTGTAAAGCACATACATACACTGAAGTGTTTCAGCCTTTTTCCACAACTCATGCCTCTGTTACACAGCCCTTAACTTCACCTGAGAGTATCAAACAGGTAAGTGGAAAGCCACTTTGAACCCATGTCTTTACTTACCTACATCCCGATGAATAAGCTACTGAGGTACAGCATCCTATGTGATCTTTGGTATGACACTTACAGGGGACTTTACAAACATATTTAGTGGTCTACAAGTGCAAGTGATACTAAACACTATTAAAGTGCCCCCCGTCCTTTGTCTCAACTTTGCATCACTAGAGAATAATTCTAAAAGGAATTTCATATGAGATGAGCATTGGTTCAATTTACCAGTTCTCATTACAGAAGCTGAGAGGGAGTCTGATGAAGAATAAAAAGGTAAGTTCAGATGAAAACAAATGGGAGCCAGGTGCTTCACCAGATATCTTCTTATAATTAAGAAAGTGTCAGAATCTCTGTCCTAAATTTGTTCTGTTGAGGTTAATAAAACAGATCATTGTTTTGAAGGCTAAGACATGTTCAAATTTTTATTAGGAACTGCCTTCTAACAAATGAGAAATACAAGAGCAAAACTGTTATCTGAATGTCACTGAATCTTCAGTTTTAATACATCTAATTTCCTCTTTCTCTTAGCAATGCTGCTCGTTGAGCTGCCTGCAGAATTATACAGTGCTCAGGCACAAACACAGAAGAGACAGTCGTTTGCAATTGAAATGAGATTTCATAAATCAAGGGAATACAACATTCCCTGTTAGTGGAAAGCTGGCTCTGCACTAATTTAAAGCAGTATTTTAAAGAACATTTTAATTCAAGCACAAAATTATTTTATCAGTAGTGTTAGCACCAGTTATTCCTTTATATGTTATTGGTGTCTTCTCATATCTTGCACATAAAAATGTACAGCCCTTCCTTCTTTCAACAACACCCTTATTATATTATTAAAATATTAAAGATTAAAAGTCTTCTCCCTTATTTGATTGTCCAGTTCTGCTTTTAAATATTTTTTCACTAAGTGTTCATTTCCTTCCTGCAAAGACTCGAGCCTGATTTTTAGTGTCTTATATAATGGTTCACTGATGCCTTATTAAGCTGAACACCTGTAGCTTCAGTTATCTTATAAATCAGTTAACAAGGAAAAACACCTCCCTAGGGAAGCTTGTTTTATATATCTGAACCAGGAGAATTAAAACATTTTATACCTTCTCAAAGTTAACTGTTCATTGGTTCCAGCATTTCTAGTTCTTATTCGTGCTTTTGAGCAATGAGGAAAGAATCAGAATAAAACCAAAAAAGAAGGAACAAGGCAAAACTGAATTCTTCTATAGGAAGCCTTTGCAAAAGCTAATCACTTTGAATAAGTTTTTCCCTAATAGGGATGATGAAAGCATCCATTTCAGAAGCCTGGCATTCTCCCCTGCAAACAGAGAAGTGGTATCACCCGAGAAGTGTTTCAGATCACTGCAAGATAATTTGCTCGCAGTTGTTCATTCTAACTCCTTTAAAATACCGATGCAGGCACTAGCAACAGGTTTCTCTGATGCCTCTAGAAAGCCTTGATTAGAAGAATGTTGCTCCACAGCCAGCAGTACTCAGCTAGTGGGTTATTTGTACAATGCAGTTTTTGACTGGGCTAGAAAAGCACTGTTGCAGCTGAGCCTACCAGTCCCCCTGAGCCCTTCACTGCCTTCACTCCTCTCCCAAGGTGGAACTGTGACTCCTGCTAATACAGCCATGCAGCTGTGTCCGTCCCAGCTAGGGGGCTGCCCAGCTAGGCAGCCACAGGTGCTGCCATTCCAGCAGAGCTGAGGAGAACAGAGAATGGGGACCCTCTTCCAGGGCAGAGCAATAACCAACAGCTGCAAGCAGCAATATTGTCACCCAGCTCAAACCTCACGCTGACCCCAGTCTTAGGGCAGACAGTGAAGTTTGCTGCTTGTACTGGCACAAATGCCTCCTCCCTGAAACCACGGTAAGTTAGAGGACAGACTGTGGTAAAGGGACACAGCCCTGTGCAGGCTGGTGTTTACAACAAATTAGCAGTTCTGACAGCAGCTCATCCTTGATTGAAGTGGAAGCAAATCCCCAGTATAAACAACATCTCAGAGAATGTATGTGGACAGAAGCCAAAGAACAAGGACAATTTTCCAGCACCCTAGAATCTATCGTTTTAATTCGCCTATACAGCTATATAAACCCAGCAATTTATCTTGTCTTTTTCTTTTTTCTGAACAGCCTTTTATAAAGCAAATCAAATATTCTCACAAGTGTCATTCTTACTATCATTTCTGAATGAGAAGCTCAGGTCTTCTTAGTATCATTTGATAGCATGCAATGTAATTGCCCCCTGGCTGATGTCTTCATTTATTTCATGCATTTTCACATCCACATCAATACTGAATTCTGGTGCAAGCCCTGTCCTCTTAAGGGAACAAGCACATGACATAATTCTGGAGAAAGAAAAAGTAAATGATTCAACGCAGAAATCCAACCTGAACTCAAAATTCCCACTAACATCGTGTCTATCTTTCCACACTCCCCACTGCTGGATGCACCTGCACTTCAGCTCTATAGAAAAGTCTCAAAGAGGTCAAGGTTTGTGGGTATGCACTAGATCTGTAATACACAGTTCACAAGGAAAAAAACAACCAAACAACAACTTTCACCAGATGAGCACTAAAGTAATTAAAGCCTATCAAATCGATCCTTATTGCACTTACCCCATTGGTAGGATATATCCTTTCAGACAGGACTCGATTGAATTCCAATTACCTTAACTAAAAGCATAATAATGCAGAGCCAGAGCCTGCTCTAAAAATGGTTCTTTGAGCTGTTTAATGACTGATCGTAAACTGGACTTACTGGAATATTGCAAAACAATGCTTTGTTTATTTACAGGTATGAAAATAAAGTCCCTGGTTACAATCTGCCACATTTTACAGGGGATCACAAAACCCAGAATATATGCCCAGTTTAAACACAGTGTAAAATAAAGATGACTCACTTCAAACGATGGCCTAAAGGCCTGCATGTTGTAAAGTTGACACATTTGAGTTATAGGAAAACCAGAGTGTCCCAGGCTAATTAAATCCATTCATCTTGGACTTTCAAGTTTCAGAGAGCTCTGTAATGAAAATTTATTTCAATTTATTTATATTACTTATTTCTTCATATAGCTCTGCTGAATGACCAGATGTCTGGAAAATCCTAGATCTGGTAACTGAGAAGGTTTTTGTATTGTTGAGAGCTCTGTGTTTTAACAAAAAGAACCATGATTCTCCAACAGATTATATCTTAAGGAGACATTGATCCCACACAAATCCTACAAAAATCATTTCTATAAAATGACACTGGCAAGATTAGGTGCATATCCCTAACTGATCCTGGCTCAGAGTATACATAGCCTACCCTACCTCCCTAGTGTCCCATTTTTGGGTTGCAATGGAGCTGCAGCACCAGATGCAGGACTGGCCAAGGTGATATGGGGACCTAGATTTATGCAACCAGTCTGTTACAGAGCTTCCCCACCATGAGCTAAATGTAAACCACTGAAATACATATCTCCAGAACCTGTCTGGCATCTGGATTGGAACTGAATTTGGGAACGAGATGCTCCAAACTCTCACCTGATACCAAGGGTTTTGCCAGCGATGCAGTCTTGGGAGGGCTGACAGGTATCCCAGAGCTACACCCCTCTCAGGTGCCTTTGAACTAATTGTGGTTCCCCAAGTTCCCTGCTCTGCAACCAGGAGGGCAAGAGCCTGGAGAGCCATTGCTCCATCCATTTCTGTGTTTGCATCAGAAAACCTGTAAACCTCAAAACTATGGTTTGAATCCAGGACTCTTGGGGTTTCCCTGCTGCAGAGCTGGAAGCCTGAAATTCTGGGCTGGGTTCCCAGGTTCTGTAGAGCATAGGCAGTCTGGATGGCAGAGCAGCCATGAGGCACAGATCCTGAGAACTCTGCATCTGCTCAGGGAAATGGATATTTGGGTGAAAAGAGAGAAACTGCAACAAACAAAAACCAATTTTACAGAGCAGCTGGGGTATGGAGAGAGCACATATTGCTTGGAAACATAATATTTTATTTCATGAGTTTGAGGGATAGGGGAGGTTCTGTTGTTAGCTTCTTCTTCTTCTTTGTTTTTTTTATTTTTGCTTTAGGTTGGCTTCTGAGTAAAATCTCCCCTTTTCTTAAAATACTCAAAACACAACCCACAAGGTGAAAAAATCATAACGGCTCTGATAAAGAGCAGATGCAACAAAGTGGAAACAACAGTCACCAGCTCAGGCAAAAGCCCTCAAAAAAACTCAAAACAAAGCATGAAATCTGTGCTCTCTAAAGTTATAGAACAGCAAAATAGACAAGATGATGTTAGCACTGCCTTGAAAAGTAGCACAGGAATATGCCTCCCTGACTGGATTCTATGACCAGAGTTATTAATCATAATTTTGTCTAGGCTTCAGCCACTGCACTGGGATGTAGGTCAAAAACCCTGCAGGACATTAAGAAAGCCCAGGGTTGCACTGGTGACAGTTTCTTTCCTAAGTTACTTTTCCTTCTACTTCAGATATACAAGGAACGATTATAATTAAATTCTGTCCATCTCTCACTGCCTTAATTTGATGCCTCTAGCCTCCTTCCTATGAAAAAAAATTAAAAAGTAGTTAGGCATATTTAAGCAAGAATGCAGAGTTTTCCCAGACCTATCTCTATTTTTTACCCATTTGTTTTTGTCATGACTTAGTCTTAATCACTATTTGGGACTACAGCCTTAATCACATTTCCCTGTTATGTAAATGCTGAATAACAAATAGGTACAGGATTGAAAAGTAGATAAAATCTGTTGAAGTCTCTTCAATAATGACAGCTGGAGATTGTCTTTTGTATTGTTGTGACAAATGAGTTTTTCAGCTATGACTCTGACTTGACTATTATCATCTACTTAATCAACCAGTGAAATTCCAGGCAAATGAAGCTCCGACTCAAAGGTCAGAGTGGTTATCACTAGTGTACTCCGTGCTGCACAGCATTTTAATTAGTTAAATGGCTCTGTACATATGTATGGCTTTTATTTGTAATTTATTCATGATTTTACATTAATCACTGACATCCTGACACCTAATTAGCAAAGCGGACAAACATTCACAGGTAACGTGGGGTGAGCACTACCATACATATTTTAATAATCAAAGTTGAGAGAGCAAGCTAAAAAAAATTTCAGGGCTTCAAAATGAAGAGTGACAGCCAGTATTTAATTAGTTTCATCTGTACATACTCTATTCCATTTCTCTACAGACAGTTCAGGCTCACCCCAAGCCAAAAAGAAATTAAAGGAAAAAAGCTTTCCAAAATATTTTAGAGCCAATGCTACAAAATTTCATTAATATATGAATATTGTAATTTAATACCAATGCCTTGGAAAATACTATGGGATTCTGTCATCAAGTTCTCTGGAGGAATCACTGACATGATTTTTGGCTGCAAAGGGATTGCTGCCATGCACACACTAAGCCACAGTCTGAGGAAGGTCTCTAAAAACTAGGCCCTCTCCCTTAGTCAGAAGATTTTTCAGGATAGAACTTATTTAATGAGAAACTAATTCTGTGCTGAACAATTTTTTCCTTTGCTGATTAATGACAAATCTGTCAAGTATATTCGCCTGGAAGAAACGTATTTCCTGTATTTTCCTGATGTCCTGATTTATTTTTGGCTTGACTTGAAGTTTTTCTTTTAATTTTGAAAAAAAAAATAATGTATATTTCAAAACATTAAACTTGAGCCAAAACATTTTTCCTTTTTTGTATGTCAACTTCTTCAGCCCTTTCAAGGTTCAGGTCATATAGAACCATTCCTGGTCTGTTTGATTTTGCTTCAGCTAAGGAATCAAAAGAATCAGTTATTCCCAGTGTTCTGCTGTTCTGTAACTCACACACAAGGCTCCTTTCCCCAGCAGACAGCTACAGGCTCTTTGAAGAGCATCAAGGGCTTTTCAGCTGGAGGGATCATTCAAACATATTGAGCTGGGATCTTCTTCCAAACACTCAACATTATAGACTTCATCTACTGTTCTATCAAGAACATCCAAATTGAAAGCCAACTATCTGATTGGTGTATTTTATGAAACACAAATCCTGATACTGTGCAGATAACCCCTCTTTTTGATAGCAAAGTTAATAGAATGTGCTCTTTTATTTGGATCATTTATAATAGCACTGTTTCTAAGCAACACCAACCATGTGGTAGAAGACTTAGACACAGAAGAAGCAACAAACTACATTCACTAGAAAAGTGAAAGCTGGAAAGAAATGGCAAACCAGATTTAGTTAGTTAGACTGTTTCTCTCCCAGACACACATATCAGTACTATTTGGGAAGCCACTAACCCCAGATCTAACCCTTTCCTCTTTTGCTGAGACAGAGTACACGGTGTAAAATATTTCATTGCAACTCAGGATGCAGGAGGGCAGTTTCAAGCAGCTGAAGAGAAGGAAAAGGAAGATGATAAAAAAGCACTGTACCTTAATGACAAAGGAAATAGCAACTCTGAAGCTTCTAATTGTATTTTTAAGTAATTAAAATGCATGTCCTGAATACATATTGATACAGTCCATTTTAATCAAGATTTAATCCTTGGACTGAATGGTGAATTATACAATAATATTACTAATAATGTCTTATCAGGAGCAGAGTAGTAAGCACTCTAATAAAAGAGAAAAATTATTGTTCCTTTCCTGCTCTTTTGCAGCAAACAACTTCAGCCATAGAAAACAGACAGCTTTCCACAAGTCACTTACAAATCATGGCTGGAGCCAGAAAGTCCAGATTAAAGCCTGCTCCAACATTTAACATAAAGCTCTTTTTTTTTTTTTTTTCCCAAACCACTCACTCACATCCTCAGAGCTTTCTGCAAGAAGCATGGAGAATGGGAAAAGTTGTGCTGCCCTGGAATTGAAATTTTTATATTTATGGCAACAACTAACAAAAAAGAATTTCATGCCACTACTTAACATATGATCACAAAAGAGCACTTCAGCAAGCAATAAAAAAAAAACCCATAATGAGAAGAAAATAAACAACTACATACCTTGAGACTGCTATGATTGAATGACTTCAATATGTAAAGGGTTTGGAAAAAAATGTTTATCAGTTGTGCTAAATTATTCAAAACAGTTATTTAAGACAAGGTAAACTCTCTAAGTTGTGCCACTTTTAGGTTGGCATTTTTTGCATTTTAGACACCTGTTTTAGAAAGAGTAATTTTCCTTCTACATGGAAAGTACCCTCACATCTGCCTTTTTTCTGATGGCATTTATCCTCCTTTTTCTCAGCAGCTCATGCCAGACTCCAGTGGTGCAGAATGATTGGAAATTTTTTCTCCTCCTGTTAACATCAAGTGAACCATCCATCTTAAACAGCAAAGACTCTTCCCCACTCCCTTCCAGCACACTGAAGCAGGTAGGCAGCAATTTAACATCTTCTGATCAAGACATCTAGTTGCAGATGAAGGGGAACATGCAAATGGCTGGATGTGGCTGGTTGTTGGATCTATGTTTACACAATATTGTGTAAATTAAAGCTAATTTGAATAACCACATGATCTATCTTTTTCTACGGACAGTCAAAAAATCCAGGAAATAATATTTGTGCCTCAGCAAACAACACTGTTCTCTGAAAGCCCAGTATGAAATGAAAGCCCTACCAACCTGTGCTGATAACATGGAAAGAATACAAGCTATATTATTTGGAAACTCTTTAAGAATCCATAGAGATTTAAAGTGTCAGAGTCCACATGCACTCTGAAATTCCAGCACTCCAATAGATGGCAACACTTCATACATGGTCCATTATACAAATATATGAATTTTAATACATGCAATGTATATAAATATGTATTATAGTCACATATAATACATCTGAGGAAAAATTTAATATACAACTATATTGATAGTTTACACTGTAGGCTATTAGGGGACCTAAAATAGTCTGAAAAATTATGAAATACATAAGCACTTGTACTAGAGAGCTCATATACTGAAACAAAAGAGGTAAGAGAAACATGAAGGTTGGCAGAATTAAAAAACAACTACAGGATTTAGCTAAGACCACTCAAAACTCTTTTAACACCTCTTGAAACACTTTAAAATCTCTAGTGCACTCATTTATTTTTTATTTCTCTTCTAAAGTATTCTCAGTTTTAAATGAAAATCCTGCCATGACCTTTGCCTATGGAAAGAAAAAAAACAACAAACCACAACCAAAAAAAGCAGTAATTAATTGAGCATGAATCCTGTAACTTTCAGTGTTTTGGTACTTATAGAGTAGTAACCATCACTATAATTCCAGACTAGCCTCATAGCCTGTTTCCAGATTATTTCTGAAACACAAAATAAAAACCCAAATTATATATAAAAAAAGGAGGCAAAATAAAGGCCTCCCATGTGGCTTATTACTCTGAGCTAACTTAATGATCACCATTAAGTTACCAGTGGTCTTTAATTACCATTTTGTGTTTGTAAAACATGCTTTAATCCAAAGGACACCAAAGCACTTCATCTGTATCAGTATTGCTTCAGGAACTGAAATACAATTCCCACAGGAAGGAAACACAGTAGATATTTAATAAAAGCAGTTTAAAACATAAATGCTCTACATTGCATGAATCAGGAAAACAAATGTAGTTGAGCACAAAATTGTGACACAATGATGGAGTGGGACCGCTGCAAGCTCATACACGCACTTCCTTCTCTGTAAGAGCACGTGTACATGCAGCCTTTATTCCAACTTCAGGTAATGCACAAGATATACTTAATTAGCAATTTTCCACACATTACTAATTTCTCTTACATCTGTAAACTGGGCACTTAAGCTAGATAATACAGATGAAAATTACTTAATTCAAAATGCTTTAAGCTAATACGAATAATGAAGCCTTTTTACTTTTCATTGTAAGTCAGGTTAAAGCAGTTATTCCTTTGCAACTAGACTGAACAGTAATTGCCCTGAGGCAAATTCCTATGCTAAACTTGTGATTATATTATCCTTACAGCATCCCACTGCAATAGGCTTACTCTGCTTAGTTCTGTCACTTTTGATAAAGCTTATTTTTCCTCTTAATTTCCCTATGTTATGCTATACTGTTGCATTTACTCACCTCACTTTCTTAAAAGCTTTTCACAGCAAACCTATCACTCTATTAGCAGCCATAATGAATTACTGCTAGGCAACCCCAAGCTTCCTCCTGTGTGTCACTGTTCCATCGTGCAGACATGCACTTCTGTGTTTGGACACCACAAAACAGATGTACTATTTCCTTGGCTCTCCATGGCTAACACTAGCACAGCACTAGGATCTACACACAGGACCCTGTTCCTAACACTGTGATGGGACAGAAAACAAATGGAATTATGATTTGTTACTATCAGAGCAAATAGAATTATCATTCATGACCATTTTTCTATTGTTTTACATCTTGTTCACATCCAGACAGTCTTGTCTCTCTATGAACCCCAGATGTAGATCCTGACCAGCAGATCTGCACCTACAGCTTGAATATTCTCTGCCCTGCCCCAAGAGTAGAGCTGAGGTACCATTCAGATCCCTCAGTAATCCACAGTCTTGAATCTGTAGCAAGGATTAAAGATTTATCTGATGGAATTCTCAAGCCAAATGAACATCTTTCTTCCACAGACTGCTAACAAATATTCCAGTTCTACTGAGTTGCAAGCACTTACCTGGCATGCTGAGGTGGGTGTGCAATGCAGCTGCAGCCAACAGAAGAAATTTCAGTGCCTGAAGTGGAAATGTGGCTGGGGTAACAGGCTGCTGCTCTGACTACTTTACATATAGATGGCAAGGTGTCAGGTAGCTTCTTGCTCACAAACTTCGATTGCTGGGCTTATGCGCCATGGATCAAGTCCTAATTAAAAAAAATATTAAAATAAAATCTGACAATTCATCAGAAATGAGAAACAGGCACTTAGAAAGCCTTTACACTGAAATATCTTAAATGGTTATCTGTTCTTTGTAAATATCAAAGTGTTTTTTAAAAAGGCTTCTTATGCAAAATCCTCAGCCTAATACCCTGATGTATCCTTACTTCTCCATGATTGTTTGTCATTACATTTTTTGGTGGTGTTACTGTAGCTTTTGAACAGAGACAAATGAACAGAATGAGAGTGTGCAAGTAATGAACAAATCATTAGGAGAGTCCCTCTGTGTGGGACCAAGATCAGTCAGCATATTATCCTGCTTCTTGAGGGGCCAATAGTGGATTTCTCTATTGGATTTGAGGATAATTCAGTAATCACTATTTTATACAAATTTTAATGTTATCATTGTATCTACATCCCTCTTAGGTATTTAATTTCCAGACTTGCAAATTCTGGTTCAGGTAGCAACTTCTAAAGTAATTTTTCACTTTGGCTTTCTCTGTTCTTCTTCTGTTCCAAGGATTCTCTCTTTACTGCTCCAATTCCCTTTGGATCGGTCAGCTCTCACAATATGCTGTTGTCTTAATGTTTAGAAATGAACCACAACTGTACAAGACATGGGAGCAGTGGGGGGGAAGGGGGTTAGGAATGAGTAAATAAATAGTATCAAGGAAAGGAGGTCCGGCCCAAATGGCAGCTGTATGGACAGAGAGTGTTGAATCACTCTGGGAAGAAGAGTGAGGACAGACCAAGCCATAAGGATCCAGCAGGCTCAGTCCCCAGATGCATCATGAGACTTTCCTGAGGATTCACCGGCTCTGCCTTTTATAAAGAGCTGAGACTGTTAAAGGTGTTCTACTATACAGAACCCGAATTTCACCACTTATCCCTTGACAATACAGTTAACTAATATAACAAGCTAATTATTCAGAAGAATAAAATGTTACTACTTAGTTCTCTCTACTGTTCACCTGACCTACTTGCTACATATACTGCAGCAGGTAGCTTGCAAGCGTAGATTACATTTAAAGTTTATATTTATGATGTCTAAAAAAGCCTTATATTTTTCCAATATATTGATTTATACTTCAAGAACCTAAATATTTATGGAAAATATCTTTCCATTTTTCTCCTACACACAGGAAATGAGCTTACTGTGTTATCTTCTGTACTGTGTTTTATTCAAAAGCATACAAAGTGTATGAACTCTTTCTTGCTTTAGAGTTGTAACAGCATTATGACTTCTGGATGTTTTCATTCTTCACCTGGGTTTTTTGTTGGTTTGTGTGGGGTTTTTTCTTTTATTATTTTTTTTTCCTTTTTCCTTTTTTTTTAAATAACTTGTGCTCTGGGCAGGAATCATGAGTTCATATCTGATGGCAGAAACTCTATATTCTGTAGCACTTGCATAGAGGTTCTTTTTTAAGAGCAACCCATTGTGAAGCTTCACTTCACAGGCAGGGACTATTGTAAATTTTGCTCAGTAGACAATATAGTATGTTGCTTTTTGCTTCTTATTTGAACAGGCAGGGAAAAGAGTGAAGTGTTTGATTACTGTCCAGCAGCCTGTTTTCTGTTACTGTCTCCTAACCACAAAATATCCTGTGGATCTGGCTTCAACTAATATATGAATTCAAGAAACTAGAAATACTGATTAAAACTTGACACTATGAGCTAAGCATAACATATTCTAAAAAAGGATCAAATTTCTAAGAGAGAATCTAAGACTAGATTAAAAGAAGGGATAGAGCACCACAAAAAAGGCTCAGAAATGATACTGAACCAACGTATTGTGTGTTCCTCAAATGGTGACGAGCCTTGTCTTCACTTACAGTGGGGGGACTTTGTCTCTCTGGTCTTTTACTCTTACAATGCCTGAATGTATTGCTAAATTATGAAAACAAAAAGCAAAGTTCTGCTGAGCAACCAGGTGGGTTTTTTTTACTTTTTTTCCTTCCTTTTAAAAAAATCAGTTCAACCACTATCAATATTTCAGACCATTACCTTCTTTGAATAGTGATGAGGAGCTGAAATTTGATAAAATAGGATTTTGTTTGCTGATTCTGTTTCAAGTGTCAGGTAAATTGAACACAGTTCAAGTCAGCTAGTACATCCTTCTGTTTTTCCCAGAGAGAAATTAACCTAGCAGACCCTGAAAATCAGAATCAACATCTCAGCAACAGAACGACAACACTAGAAATGGTCTTATGAAAAAGTAATGTTACTGGTTTTATTGGTAGATATACTAAAATTAGTGGCCAGTGAAGCTGAATGTAAAAAAGTGTTCATGCTATTAATAAAATGTATTGGAGCTAAACAGAGAAGGTTTTTCAGAAATGCCAAGCAGCATTTAACTCTGTGAAAACTGATGTTTTGGTAGACTTATTGGTGTGTGGACAAATGCAGTGCAGGAAAAGAAAGTACTTGGAATTAGCAAAGAAGTGGAAATTCAAGATTACTAAATTACTAATTACAAAAAGAGAGACTAATTGTTTAAAACTTCAAGGGGATAATTGTTTCATTTCCTATTCTCAATATGTTACTTACTCCCCAGATCAGTGGGTTTGCCATATGAAAACTGTATTGCTAAGGAAATTCAACATTGTGTAATGTGTATACACAGAAAATCTTTACACAAGGCGGTTCTTGTCTTAATAAAGGCAATAGGAATTTCTCCCTACAAAGACAGGTTGAACAAATAACATGGAATGTGGGACAAACGCATTTCATTAAATTGATTTGAAAAGATTGTGCCTTGCTGTCCACACAAGGTACTCTGGCAAATTTCCTTCTTGATGCAGAAAGGATAATTGTATTTGCAACCTGGAAAAGATTCATCAGTTTTAGGAACTACTCTTTGTATTTGGAACTTCATGTAATTCCCACAAACACTCATAAGAGCTGGTCTCACAAACGTGTGAGCATTGAGTGCAAAATGATCGAGAGATGTGTAAAAACACATTAATTTACCCTATATAACAGACTCCATTCAGAGAGGTTGAGATTTTTATATTCTTCCTTTAACAATGTCAAAGAGTGATTTCAAGTATATCAAGGATGTATTCCATAAATTTGGCAACTAACTTTAAACAAAAAAAAAGCATTTTAATACAGCTTCAAGGCTCAAATCTCTTAAATTTTGAATATTACTTTTTATAAGGATATGATCTACTTACATATAGGTTTTTATAGAAGACTAGAGAATCTTTTCTGTCTCCTTATTTTATTTACTTTAAATGTGGAAAATACAGGGGCATCTTCAATCTGGACTGTCAGATCAACAGCAGGAGACCAATACTATGACAGAAACATTTTAAAAGTGCTAAATAACTCCAGCCACTACAAGACTGAAAATAGTTACCCTGGTGAAGAAAAGTATTTGAAGTGTGGTCCTCCATGATTAGTAGAGATAATCTCCCATTATGCTAGAAATTTTTCCAGATTGCTACCACTTATTCCTGTTCAGAATCTATTATCAGTGTCACTTTATAGGATACTTTAAAAGCGTGCATACAGTAAAGAATATGAAAGAGCAGCCTCCAAATACTGACCAAAAATCAGAAAATGGAAATGATTAATTATTGTACCAGAGTAATACATGGGTTTGAAAATGAGCCAAGGATACTAATGTACTTCACAAAAAGAAAGGTAAACATAAAAAACCCCAAAACTAACCTGAAACAGAAATAGTCCTTGACACACACAAAATCATTAGCAACTGTATCTACATACTATACTGGTACATGAAGGGAAAAAAAACCACTCTTGCTTCTGAAGTTATTGCAGCTTCCCTGAAAATCCTCACTGAAGAGAAATCCAGCAGTTTTCACAAGACTTCAACATACTAATTCTAGTTAAGACCATGTCCACAAAGGAATCAAATTTTTCTAAATAAGAACTCAAGGGAGTGCTCATCTAGATTCAAACACTACTATCCAGAATGTGTTCTGGAAAACAAAATGAACTTCATCAGTAAAGGCATAATAATACTGAAAACAAAATAAAACACCTCCCATATTCACTGGGCTAAAACACAATTGGCAGACTAAAGTTTCTTTCATAGCAGAAAGTCTTCCTTAGTTTTCCTCTTAGTTTGCTTATTTATACAAACATCTGACATCTTCAGATTTCGACAGGAAATTTCACAAGAAATGGCCATTGTTGGCATATCAAAAACTATACATAAAAATACTTCAAAAAGTATAGTATCTTTTGTATGAGGACCCAAATGATCTTTGAAACATTAGAGAAACACATAAACATATTGTGTGTCTCATAAACTTGAGAAACATTTTCAGGTAATATTCCATCAAGCTGCTTATTCTATGAAAGAACTTTATGAAACCATAAAACTCCTGTAACACAAAGAAATCAGAAAGTTAAATTGCTTTAGCTCATGATGTCAACGGAAGATGGCAGGCTCCTTTCTAGGGACTTACTTATCCTGCACAAGATTATAGCCGTAACATTTCTGACTTTTGTGTTTGTTTGTTTTCAAACAGGAGTGTGGTTAAGCTAGATTTACTCTGGTCTATTCTGCATTAAAAACATGAAATGACTTCAGGACCAGAAAAGAGCTGATGATGTTTCCTAGTCAGGTACACTTCCGCAAATAAAAAGATCAGATTAGTCATTTTAAAACAAAATTTTAAAGTTGTAACCCAGTATTCAGCAAAGCTAGGTAAAGCACCATGACTAGTCACAATTGTGTTGACATGTTTAGAGTCCCTGTAAACACCCAGTGACTATTGCAGCATTCCCCCCCACAATAGCACTAGAGCCAGTGGAAACACCGTGCTGGATTTTCCCACCGTGTGGTTTGGAAAGTGATAAATTCACAGTAACTGTGATGGAACCACTTGGAGTTCTAAGGGTTTCTTAAAAAAGATGTTGATTTATTTATTTATTAACTTTAAATTCAGTTTCCAGTATACAGATAAATGCAAACACTCTCTTGGAAGTTTGTCAGCTGTATAAGCAACTGTTTGATATCTCATGAATCCTAAGCCTTCCCTCTATTTGAGCACTTTATACTCAATGAAGAATCAACATATTCTTAAGTACTTCAGCAAGGCTGTTATTCTATTTGCATGTTAACATTTCTTAATTTATACATATGAAAATGTCACAAGCTCAAACTTTGCTTGAAAAGAAAGCACAGAGATAAAGAAATCACTATCATAATCATGCTGTGTCCTTCTTTTTACTAGACACTTGGTAGTTTTAATGGTGGACAAAAGATTTTCCCACAATATTTTTAAACTGCCCATTTACTTAGATAAATAACTAAATATACTGGCAAAAAATAGAAAACTACCAAACCATCAGAGTTCATTAGTTTCACATTATATGCAGAACTCTCCCTAAAGCTGTCCACTCTTGTCAGGTATTAAATTCTAAACTAGGAGTCGACAGCAAAGATTTGCTATTACATCCTGCAATTATATAGCAAGCAAGTAGTTCAATTGACCAACAAAAGTAAAGCTACTTTTAAGAATCTCCCTTCTGAAACAACTAATTGGACTACTGAAGAGAAAAACAATCATCTTCTGACTCCCCACCACTGCCACTACTGTAATTTTTACCATTATACCCCCTCCTATTAATTGTAGCAGTACATGCAGCATTTTCACTTGAACAGGCAGGTTGAGGTAAAAACTACAAGGTCTTTCAGAATTTTTCCAGTAAAAGCTTGCAAAAATTGGAACCTAGAAGCCTGATAGTGCGGAGTACTCCTCACAGTCAGGTTCCACCTTAGAAATCATCTCAGCCATTCTTGAAAAACTGAATTAAAACATAGCTTAGTTATCTGAGATATGACTGCCCTGTGATCTGTCCCAAACAGCTCATCTTGATAATTTCCAGATTCCCACAGTCCCTTCTCTTTGGTTATTCTGCTTCTTAGTCTAGTTCCTGACAAACACAGTGAAACTACATAAACTGGAAACTGAACAAGGTTTTTTGCAAAAATACAGGCTCTAAATATTTAGCAATTTTTTTCTCAACCAGATTGTGAAAAGCCCAAACTGATTATTAATTTGAATTTCAAATACAAATATTCCAAACTCAGAAAAAAACTGGCCACTTTCTTCCTGACAGGATAAAACCACACGCATTTGTTATACTGCAGATGAGAAAAAGAGAAGGGATCTTTCTGTCATGGATCTCTTCCCAAAATTTTCTATTCATCTTTAGCAGAATAAGTATTTGAAAATCTTAAGCTATTTGTTAACTTGTGATGAAAAGACTTTCTTTCTGTATTCAGGAGCATGAAAACTGAACTCAACACCTGCAAACTGAATGCCCATTTTCATTTATAAGTCTCTGGTTCACTAGTCTGGGTTGCATTCATGTGAAAAAAATATTTTACAAGACAAAAGTATTTGTTAGAGAAAACTAGACTGTGCTTTCCTGACTTCAAGGGAAATCGGCCATGTATGAAGAAAATATTGACATATTTATCACAGGTTGAATCACATTAAACTCAAATACACAATTATAATTAAAAAGATATGTAGAAGTTTACAAACAGGGAATAATATGTTCTGCTTTTTTCTTCCCATCATCTTATGTTTCATGCAATCAGTTTCCTGATTATTTGGATAATTTATACAGCAAAGCTTGCTTACAAACTCTGCAGTATAAACAAGGTTCACAGCAGTAGCTGATATTGAACATGAAAGATACGGAAGCAATGCAGCACTGGAAAATATGTGTTTCGATGACAATCAGGAATGGAATTCTAATTTCATCAGAAACCTCTTCAAGTAACTTTTTATTTGTTGTTTTTAGTTTGGTTTTTTTGGTTTTTTTTTATTTCATGCACCTTCATATATACATATATTAGATTACTCTGGATTTTTTTTTTTTTTTTACATTTTAAGATGTATTTTATTTTTTCAGTTGTTTCCCTGTCCTCTTAGAGTTTGTAAGAATAAATTTATAGTTTATTCTGCAAAAAGAACAGAGAGAAATGCTAGTGCCCATAACTGTTTTACTTAGACTTCCTCAAATGCCTCCCGATGTTAGCTCTGTTCAGTGCTGCCCCCTTAGCTGTTCATCTCTGGCTGCCCTTATCTTTTTCTATTCAATGACTCAGCTTCCACAGGTGAGGGGAAAACAAATGAAAAAATACCAGCAACTGAGCCTTACTTGTAGACCATAACACCTGACTCAGTGTTTCCCATCAATACAACTGATCATACCACATTGCTCTCCATGTCTCTTAGATCTATTTCCAATCTGCTACTTGCTTTGCCTGCTTAGACTGAAGACAGCCAGGAAAGGAATGTGTTTGTTTCCATGTATTTACAAAGTAGTAAGCTCAATACTGGAACTACAATCCAGAACCTACTGCTCCTTTTGTCTCTTATGTGGGTAACTAGTTGGACATAATTAAAAAAACATTTTTTATATGCACAGTAAATCTATCTGCTAAAATGTCATTTTTAAATATAGGTATAGCATTTTTTACGGTATAATGAAAAATAAGATATATTTTTTTGCTAATAAGTTCTTGGAGTACACTTTTGCACTATAGAAACAACATTCAGATGCATACTACTCCTGCAGCATGAACTTCCATCCCAAGGAAAGCCAAGGACATGATGACACACTCTTGATCATATCTTGACCTGATTTGATTTTGGCCACATAACTAAACAGGTCAGGGACCAGGACGAACTGAATGATTGCTCCCTGCCACCTTATAAGATGGAATTAAGATACAGTCAAAGACACAATCAAATGTGCACAAAGAACTTGAATAGGTCACCATTTATATATAGTCCAAAGATAGACCCCAAAAGGATTCTGAGATGTAGTAAACCTCAATTATTGTGTTCTCAAAACAATTACGGTATTTTAAGTTGTTTTGTGCTATTGTTTGAAATATGTGTGCCCAGCTAGTTTATACACACCACAGAGTAAGCATTGGTTAAACCCCCCCCCCTACTCTTTATCTTGTCTTAGTGTCTGTGCTTAAAATTAAAATATCATTTCTGGAAGCTCTGCTGACTAGAACTGGCAGATGCTCCATGGAAAATTGCCATTAATGATTAACACATAATGAAGAATCAACCTGCTGGGGCACCTGGGATAAATTTAGTTTTCTCAATGCATTATTATTCCACTTGAGTGAGATAATAGATTATAATTTTAGAGAAAGTGACATATGGAACATTTATGAGACTTTGCAAAAATAATTTTAAACCCTTTTCTTAAAACATTGCCATGCACTCTCGGTAGGGGAGGGGAAGGACTTTGACTGTGAGACTTCAGCAGGCCAAGTTTCGCAACAGAAGATTGAAAGATTTTTATCTCAAAGCGACTTCAGCTCTAAAGCAAAAATTCAGTTTCCAGCACCTGCCTGGCAAAACTGTTTGATTCCAGGAGCTGTTCTAGTTCTTCAGTTTCAGCCCACCCTCACATTGCTAGTTTAATAATCTGTACCTACATCTCTCTCCCCATCTCGTAACAAACGCAAAGGAGACCATAAACGTAGTTCTTGTGAAAACCCTGCGCAAAGGGGCAGCCACCAGCTGAAGTCAGACAACTAAAAGTTATGGATCGTGAAAGGAACTGCCATCTGTATTGGAGAGGCCACATCAGAAGGAACCTAAGTTTCACTCACTGACAATAGTTGAGGACTTTCATATTAGAAGATACAAATTCTCCACACACATCCACAGCATTCCTGTAAAGAGCTTCTGATTTCCCCGCTGCTGTGCTTCAGCCACTCTCTCCTCCAGACAATGAAGCTCTTTTGCTAGTGCCTGCATCACATACACCCCTCTGGGCAGGTAATTACACATGCTGCAACAGACTGAGAATCCCCTTCTGCTGCTGGACATTTCCAGCACATCAAACTGTTGAAGGATATGCTAGTTTACTTTCTCCTTTGGTTAAGTGGATAAGATTATGTTTCTATTACTGTTCTTTACTCTTATCAACCTAGCTAGAAATAGGTGCGATCACCACACAGGTGTGGCTAAAAAAAAAAAGCAAGGTGACCCAAGGTCACCTCTTTCCTGACACAAACTCTTGTACACTTTGTGCTTGCTCTCTTTCAAGATTAGACTCAAAGCAATGGCAGATGTTGCCATTACCCTACTTTTGAACTAACAAAATTTCTGAAGTATTTATTTTTTAAAAGAGATTTCTCCTTCCAATGCAAAGACTTCCTCCTGTAGTAGTTACATAAGGCCTTAATGCTGACAGGTCACATATGTATGCCCTTAAAGCATGTGCAGCTATTGTTTGTGATCAAAGAGCAAGTCAGATGATCTCTAGCAGGGGAACGCCTGTAGTATGGAGGAACCTGGAGGCCAGTCAGTCAGTATGCACAGTTTTAGCACAGTCCAAACCACCACACATCTCAATTTCTCTTTCCCCCAGAAAGTACTCCTCCTGTCTTACTTCTTTCCCTGATCAATTCTCAATCTCAGTTCTTACTCCTGCCTCCGGGTACAACAGCCTAAATTCTTGCTCATACTCTCCTTAAAAGAATAGATAAAGCAGATGACAAAATATCTGTAGAAAAAATAAGCCTATAAAAGAATATAGGAACTGCATGGCTACAGCAGCCCTATTGCAAAATGGAGAGTATTTTAATATAATCCAACTTTTAGATGTTGTATTTAGAAAGGCTCAAATATATTTCCATCATTTTCCATCACATTCATAAGTAGTTATATGAAGGTCTTCAATTCCATTAGGGCACAATGCCTATTACTAGAGCAGGGAATCTTTCCAATTTTACAAGTTTTTAATATTATCTTGATGAGTTAGTTCTAAAATGTCAAAACAACAGCACAGTCCCATCCTACCAAGGCAAATAACATAGCAAAGCAGAAAATAACTAATTATTTCACAAACCAAATTGTTTATACAGCCTTGCTGGAAGTTCGCTGACATGCAATAAAGTTTCAAATATTTAGAAAACTTAATAAAGCATAAAAGGCTTGACCTCACCTAAAGAAGGATATAAACCCAAATGGATTCCTTTCACCAAACAAAAGTATCTACTGCTTCTACCTAATGATCTGGTCCTTTTGCACCACTTTACCAGCTGTGAAGATATGGCTAAAGCTGTATTAAAGGCCAAGAATGCCCTAATTTATCTGAAAGAGAAATTACTCTTTCAAAGATCAATTAAAACTATTTTGAAAAATACTGGAAAGCAATAAGCTATTAATTTTCAAAGGCAAACAACTTCAGAATTTAACTTTTTGAATATCTTTTCCTCAACCCCCTGCTTCATAAAGAAGTTCTGAACAAGCCTTTGTTTGCTCAGAGATGAAGAAGTTGTGGCCACACAGTCATCTGCATAATGGTTCCAGGTACAAGTAATCTGACCTACTGCAATCTATTAAGTTCTTCCATTTTCAAATTTCTTGTTACTTATAATGGGCTGTTGAGCTATTCCAAATTTGGCTGTAGTACAGAAAAGCTTTCAGACATACTGGGATAAAGATTTAAAAGGAAACTCTAAACCACACTTCTAATTCTTTAATTACTAATCTGTATTTTTAGACTTGAGTATTTATTTGTAAGAGGTACTGCTGTTTATATAGTAATTTGTAAAAAACACACAGAGCACTGTAAAATTTGAAGGAAAAAAAGCCTTCTCTAATGAAATAACAGCTGTGAGACTGAAAGGTACAAGCAGGCAATGAAAGCTACAGGAGTTCACTGTGTGAGTAAGTGAAATCCTATCACAGAGGGTTATGTTCCTGGCTTGTGTCTTTCTGGCTCTCTATCCATTAACCACCTTAAGGTGCAAATGCACATCTGCTGGGTATTTAGTTACATTACCAGGACACTAAAAGGCAGAAAAACAATTCCAGTATTTTAAATACGTGACCAACTTAGCTTGAAAGTGGCAAAAGTGGTCATAAAAATTATCTGTAAAATACTCATAGTAAAGTAAAATATGATTAAATATTTAGATACTTCTTACATCTAATTAAAAGGTATGTAAGAAAAATACAATTGCGACATTTCAATTTCAGTCTAAATATACTTAATTGAAATATTTTAAAGTATTTCAACTTTTTTTTTTCCTCTTTATTTTTTTTTTTTTAATGGAAGAGAAAAATGCTCCAGCGTATCTAATTTTTCTTAGTCCTCACATAAAAAATACCAAGACTAGCTTGGAGATTTGCATGCAGGCCAGTGATGCCCAGTTAGAAGTATGTCTCCTTCCACTTCAATGAAGTGAAAATGTCTGTGATCCACTTACATATTCAGAAACTGGGGTTTTTTTGAGTAAACAAATAGCATCATTTAAGCTAAAAGCAACTTTCCGTATCAAATAAGATAAATGCAATTCCAACCTACCAGACATACTTGCATACCAAACTCTAGGACCTAGTGTTTTGTGAATACTACTACATTTCAAGACCTCCCACTTCATATTCTGGAGAGCAGTGTGATCCTTATGTACGTTTTGTGAATGAGTCTAGTCATCTGCTAGGACAGAAGGTGACACTTGAGCAAGATTTGTGCCAATGAATCACCAGAGCTGGCTGTTTCCCATACACAGGTGGGTTTTATATAAATATTAACTGAAGATTAATCTGTACAGTAACTAAACTGCTGTTAGAGGACTGGGGAGTCGTGCAGTCTAGATCTTGTTCAGATAATCACATGAAATAAGACAGGCCAGTCAGAGTAGCTTCTTCCTCTACTTACTTCGTTTTGGGTTGGTTTTTTTTGTAGTTTGTTTTAGGGTTGTCTTTTTGTGGGTTTTTTGTTTGTTGGTTGGTTTGTTGTTTTTTTAAACAGAGAAAGGCAGAACTGGTGGCACTGGTTGATTCACAGCTTATGATGAACAATCAGATGGGTTAACATGTCACTGACAACTTCATCTTCCCTTCACAGAGACTCATATGCATAGCTGAGCATGTCTCCACTAAAACATTTGATTCTCAGTTCTCTATCTCCAGGCTGAGAAATCCTCTGCAGGTTCCAAGAGCCAAAAGCCTTGAGGAAGAACTGTCCTATTCATCAGAAGGGTCGTCCAGTCAGGATTTCTGATTCCTAAATACAATTTACTCTATGTCTCCCTGCCAGTTCTATCGTGTACTCTGAGAAATTCTTCAAGCTGAATATAGTTTGCTGTTTTCAGGAAAGAACCAGTTTCTCCCCAGAACACACCTTCCTTGACTCAAAACCCAGCAGCTAGGACAAGATAAATGAGACCTTCCTGCCTACTGCCCAGCCACACCTGCTGAAAAATGACACGTGCATATACAACTAACTGTAAGAAATCAGCTCTACTGCCTTTTACACACCCTGTAAGCTCTCCAGATACTATTTGAAAATGAACACATAGCTATAGATATTTTTCACTTGCAAATTCCTTGCATATTTTGAGTGGGCGCTTGAGAGTTTGATTTGTCCTTTAATATGTCCTACAGTAGTAAAACTCAGTAAGGTAACAATCCAAGCACATTTTTCATTCCAGGAAATCTCTGCAGCGGATGCTCTTTCTTCCCTTTCCTGTTTTTTCTATTGATTGCCCCTTCTAGAGTAACCAGAAGCCACATATCTCTTGATATGATACTGAAGCTTTGTTTCTGTGTTTTCTAATTCTTAATAGGCTAATTTCCTTTCTCAGCATGGTTTTTTGAATTCTACAATGTCTAAGGCAGCTAAGAACAAACTGTAAAGATCAGACAGTTTGTAGAGTTTCTGTCTGCTTATTAGGGAAAGAGAGCTTGATCTAAATGAGTTCAGCATTCTCCCTTTATTTTTCACCCTATAATCTTTCTTACTCACATGTAATTCACATATGAAAAGAAAAGCCTAACAAAAGAAAAAATGTTAAATCATTGTTCTGCTTTAGACTCTCAATCCCTTGAGTGGTTCCCAACCCACAAATGCTTCTTTATTCCTTTCATTCCAATTACTGTTTAACCATCAAATGAAATAACCAGCAAAGGAAGTAAGTTATGCAATTTATGGCATTCCCCTGGAAATAATAAGTTTTTACAATAGTTTATTTGACAATGCTGAGAAACAGATAGAAGCAATTAACATCAAATTGTTACTTTCCTCCAAAGGAAAATATTTGTTTAATTCCACCATTCAAATGAAAAGAAAAATTTAATTACAACAGTGTTTTATGACTGCCTGTCCAGATTAACAAAACGGAGAGACATCTCTCTCTGGAGTCCTATTCAATACTAATGTGGAAAGTAGGTACATTGGTTGAAGAACATGGCACACAATGCTAACCCTTACCTTCCTCACATTCCATAAAAATGCTATCACACAGGATTTTAAACTCTACCAACTATGCGCACTGTTATTTTTAAATAAACATGTCACTGTTTGTACATAAGGAAATGATAATATTCATTTTTCCATCTTCTATATTTAGGCTGCAAATTTAGTATATACTGGGTCTACATCAGGGCCACACTGCAGTTCTCCATACCTTATAGCCAGTTGTGAATTAAGATTGTATCAAATGGGATTATCACTAAAACAAGCCCAGCAAATCAGGACTATAACCAAAAATCCCTGAAAAGCATGGTAGCAGGAACGATAAACTCTTGTCTAAGTCTACCATGAAGAAGACAACTCCACCAAATTCTGATTTTCTTGCAAAAAGAGTCATTCCTGACCACACAGGGAGCATTTTCAGAACACTGGACAAAAACTGTCTAATTGGGAAAGAATTATGAACTTGCACAGTAACTGGCACCTCCTTTCTTCACAGTTCAGCAGGCCAAATTACATTCAACACAGTCGCCAATGTGCTGAGGGGAATTTGAAGTCTACTGACAGTTTTGGTCATCTGTGATGAGTCAGTTATAATCTCTTAGTCAAATCAAGTAAATAGCTGTCCACTGTCCTTCAAACATGACCTGATGCTTAAAGGACACCAGACCTCTGCTATAGGTTCAGCGTGACCCTCAGGCATAACTCTGTGGGGTGGGACCTTGCCATATGAAGAGTATCACTGACAGTGGACATGATTCAGCAGTACAGGAACTACAGTACCTTTTAAAGTAACTTTTAAAGTTGGGAACACTAACACTACAGGTAGGACAGTACCTAGTCCTCCCCCTTTTTACTTTTCATTTTGATCTTGCTGTCATTTATTTGTATTTAGAGAAAACAGGTTATTAATTCAGAGTGCATGTTCACTGTGGGGCTGCATTTTCTTACACACTGAGTGACAAAGTAGAAATGGGTGGAAAAACTACAAAGGGAGAAAAACCAAACAGAAATAGGTTATGAATCTTAAGATTCTTATGTACTGAGAGAAAAAAGACTGAAAGTTGATTCAATTTAAGGAATGGGATTTCTATAGACAATTCAGAACCATCAAATACACAAAGATCTCTTTCATTGAGAGTACTGGAGTATTCATCCCAGATCTTGAAAAATCCAACTCTTACTGTATCTGAAATTTTTCCTGAAGTTGGCAGCTTATTGCTATTAAATAATATGAAAAGGAAAACAACAGGAACACATTAAAAGAGCTGGTTCAGTTACAACTGCAGCTGCTTCCTGTAAATTCCATCTTTTGAATAATAAAATTATTGAGCAATTAAAAGCAATTACCACTTCTGTTTTCCTACTGATAAACATTATACCTCAGAACCCCTGTTTTTTCCTGTTTATAGCAAAGCTCATCATCATCCAGCAAAATGTTTTGCATAAATCACACTGGATTTGCAATTAAGCTTTAAAAAAGAGTGCAATCGAACTGGCTGATTTCTGGTTACTTCTAAACACCAAACAATCTATACTGCTAAACCATGCAACTTCAAATATACTACCTTATTGAGCAAGTTTGTAATGATATACTGCATGGTGCATGGATTTAGTGAAATCTGTGCTTAGATTACAGTGCCAAAGACAGTATTAGTTTGAATATGATTAACTGAAACTACTAAGCTGAATTTCTGGGGCAAAATTTTCCACTTACAACAAAACAGGCACTATTTTATAATCTTCAGATTGCTCAGTTTACCTTGCCTGTCTATACTGTACTGTGAGTGAAGTATTGTCATTGCTTGGTCCTGGCCACAGGCTTTATGCTAACTTCCTAAGGAATGAGCTCTGCCAGGCTTTGCCAGAACTTTTCCTGGCCGGCCTGGAGCTGTTCTTTTGCTGGCTCAGTTGTACAGGAATTTTCCCCTAGTGACCAGTTGGCTCTGTGCTAGCAACTGGAGCAGTGCTGTGGGCCCTGGGGGCTCTTATGCCTCAGGGCAGCAGCTGGGGACCAAGGACCCAGGGCCATCCACAAGCTGTACCAAGGCCAGTGACTAGAGAGATGCA
Source organism: Apus apus (assembly GCF_020740795.1). NCBI lineage: Eukaryota > Metazoa > Chordata > Aves > Apodiformes > Apodidae > Apus > Apus apus. The sequence goes on along the minus strand of NC_067293.1, from coordinate 15,152,227 downwards.
CATCATGTACATATAGAGGTATATATAATATTCATATTCCTACTAACATATATTCAGCCTGATCAGCTAGAGAAGGGAACAAGATGAGGCTTTTGGTCCTATGTGTGTCTGCAGGAGTTTAAACCTAGTTTGTCTGCTAGGTGTTTCTGTCTGTATTGAACTGCTTGGAAAGCTCTGTGTGTGTACCTACTGCTAACACACGCTCAGTCTCACTACTGGCTGGACTGAGGATCAGATTGCTGTGCCCACCTCATCATCATTGGGCTACCAAATTCAGCCACCCTGGACAGTATTCAGTGAATAATTAATTTCAGCTTCTTTTTTTGTATTTACTTGTTTACTAACACTTTTTGCACTTAAAAATGTGTTTTACAGGGAAGTTCTGAGGTCCTGTGTTCTTCAACCTAAATTATTTGCTGCTATGCTGGTTCAAAATGTTTGTGCTCACATGCAATAGGGTAGTATTTTCACAGGGCAGCTGGTAGTTGTATGACTTACCTGACAAAACACATGCAAGGTAATGATCATCAGCCATCACCAGTTCAGTAACAAGACCACTTCATCAGCCACAGGCTCCGTCAAAGTGTCAGCGATAAATTTTTCACCTGCAGCGGGATGAGAGGTAACATAAAATGTATTAGTACTACATTTAAATAGAAAGTCTTTGGATTAAAGTTTAAGCATGTATGGCATAAAGAAGACTTGCTTTCCCCATCCATTCCAGACTGTAACACATTGAAAATTTTCAACATTTTCACCCCCTCAGTCTAAAGGTTGTATAATTTTTCAGAAATAAAAAGTGATATGAAGTACAGTCATTATGCAGACTGACAGGGCTCTACTTCCAGTCATGGTAGGTTTTGTCTACTGATGGATTGAGATAAACGGAGAGCAAAAGCAAACTAAGAAGTTTGAGGTGACAGTTAACTGATCACAATAAATTAACATAAATACCACTGTTTTGGGAACGTGCTAATGGATTCACATTGACAGATGTTTATGGGTAGTGATCCACTGTGAAAATGCCAAAAGTCTTTGACCTCTGCTCTGAATAACACACAATACCACACTGTGATGTTCAGTATATACAAATATATATTACATGAAAATACAGACCTTAAAATAAAGATGATGTGAAGTTTTCTCTAACAGTCTTAAAAGTTAAAAATCTCTAGAACACAATGCATATTAAAATAGGATATATAAGAAAAGCTGCCTCTTAGCAATGTTACAAGGCAGATCCTTGTTCTGTAGATCCTTACACCCTATCAGGAACTAATGTTGCAAATGGGAAGAGGATGGCACCCGACACACACCAACTGAAGCTGTTTCTTTACCATATCATCACAGGGGAAAAGAAGAGTCTGAAAACCTGTGCTCTACCCAATCTCCAAGATTACTTCTGCTTCATGCTTCTAACATACTTATGCAGTGAACTGTACATTTCTGGGTCAATGCAGGATTAAAGTGTGTGTGTGTATATATATATGTATTTGAAATATAAAAGATACTCTGCACCTCCAGTCTCAAAATTCATGTTTCAGAACAGACAGACACAGAGGCCCTAACAAAGGTATCTGACTAATATTAGAAAATAAGAAAAACAATAATGCTGGAGTGTGAAGTGCATGCTGTCAGGATGGCCAGAGGCCACAGAAGTGACTGATTTCTGTATACTGCAAAGAAAAGTGCTTGCAACTCCTATCTTCATTTACAGTTAATTTGGTAAAACAGACCACAAAACAGTGTATAAAAGAGTCGATCACTGAATGTTACAATCATTTTACAAGCAACATTTAATTTTAGTATGTTAACGTGTTAAGCTGAACAATGGAAAGAAACACAATCAAATACTCATTGTATTTAAAGAGCTTCAAAAAGATCAATTATCTTTATATGGATAAGAAGCTACTATTGATTTCAAGAGTGTTATTCAAATTCCATTTAAGCAATGAAATGCACTGCTTTTTTTATCAGAGAGAGTAATGCATTATACTGATGGAACCCAATACTTAACACTGTTCAAGGGTAGACAGCAAGCAGGGACTGCTGACTTCTCTGTGACAGGGAAATCTCTCCAACATCGATCTTTCTACCTGAATGGAGCTTAAAACAGATTTCTTTTTCAGCACTCCTACAAAGAGACTGGGTAGAAATAGTGCATACCTAAAAGATGCAAGGTAAAACCTACTTATAGCATGCCAGCGATTCAGTATATGGGCCAGGTTGTATCCGGCTTTGAAGATGGTGTTCAAAGACAAAGTCACTTCCATAGATTCATAGGCAATGCTGCCTTCTAAAGGAAATTCACTGGTGTCCAAAATATCTCAAAGACGAAAAAATTCTTGCTGGACTCCTCATCAAGCCAAACAAGTCTTTACATGTTACCGAGATTATTTTCTTCCTTATCGTAGTCAATTGAAACAGGTGATTTGATGTGAAACCTGTTTTTTAAGTCATTCCAAACCTCTCCACAGTTTGATAAGAATTTAAAGCAATAGAAAAGAAGTTAGTCACGGTTTAAAAGAACAGAAATAGGTCTAGAAAGAAAATCTGACACAAATACAGGACTATTTGCAGCATTTCTTTGGTGTTCACTGACAGCCTGCTTGATTATAGCCCTTTTCTTCAGTCAGAACACAGCTACATTCCAAATAGTTGTGTGACTCTAATCAATCCACTTTGTGTTCACCAACAGAAAAGAAATGGGTGCAAAATTGGGCTGTAGATTTTTATTAACCTCTACTAGAAGAAAGGGAAAAAAAAAAATTGAAACTGATAATACCTAATTTTGTGTAGCCCACAGCATCAGAAATAAGACTGCAGGGAGAAATCTAAGATTCTTAAGATTACCTTGGAAATCTTGATAAACACTTACCACAAGAGAAAAAATTACCCATTTTGCATAGAATATTGCTCTCTGGGAGACGAGCAACTGGGAAGCACAACTTAAAATAGGCTATTTGAAACTTGCTATATTAATTTTAGACACAAAGGCAATTTTCAAGTCTGGCCACTTCCCAACTGTAGGTAGAAGCTCATCTCCACCAAAAGCTCTGTTCAGATGGCACCTGAATGCACAATTTTTTAAGTGAAAACATAGGTACAATGTTCTGTGACATGGTGCTTTAGAGCATGTAATACAGTGAATGATGACAGCATTAAGTTTGATGTTAGGATTGTATTCACATTGCATCTGCCTTTTCAGGTTCACCTCTTTTACCTTTCCTCACAGCTAAGGTGAATTTCCAGAATTTTTTGTGTATGCTGTGAAAAACGCACTATTGAATTTTAAATTATGATTAGTATGCATATACATGTTCCCCATCTACCTCCAAAGTCCCCTGTCTTTGGAATGTAACTGTTTTTACAGGTTTTATAAATTTTCCAACATGAAAGATAACACATTAACCCACAGTCTCATGTAATCAAATGCTCGCTTGCAGAAGAATACTCATAAAAGGGAGGCAGCTTTGTACCTCACTGCTCACCAGTTTCTTGGCATACATTCACCTTCAGCAGGAGAACTCTTACACTGATGCTGAATGCTTTTCCCAAGCTCTCCGTGCCCTCTGAATCCTTCATCTTGGATACTCAGCTGCCACAAGTTACTATTTTCTTATTTGCTGTCTAATAAATCTATACTACGGAGTTTGTAATTGTCCTGATATATGTTACACTCTGACTGAGTGGCTGTAAATAACCCTGCTGTCAATAGCAAACACAACAACAACTATATGTATGCAGTTGGTTTGATGTGAAAAATGAAAAATCAATGTAATATGCCCTTACTGTAGACACCTGCAGAAAACATCCAATAAAATTGATTAAGTCCTACACAATAGATAATAAAGCCAATTAAAAAAAAAAGAAAAAAAGGAACATCGGAGTACAGCTCTACATTTAAATTCAGTGGTAAAGACAATGGAAGAAGAAAGTAAAATAAAAGCTTAGATATGACTAATGGAGGAGGGCAGTAAACTGTATCTAGATAAAGGTTTATAAATGCTCTGTAAAGAGTAAATGTAAAAAGACACACACAGTGTACATATTCTACTTATCCTGAACACTAAAAGTATAATCTCATACATTGCAGCATATCTTTGACACATTTTTAAATTAAATATCAACCCATGTATTCATGTAATTCTACAGAGAGAGAAGAATTTCCTATTATTCTACTCCTAGATAATAATAATTTTAAAGGATTAATGATTTTATAGCCTTCAAGCAAGGTACCAAAATAATATCTGGAACAAAATTAAAACATAGTAAAATTAGCAGAAAATCTTTAATGTGACATCTTCTGCAGTCTCTCCAAATCTGGGACTCCATTTTGGTGAAAGTTTCCATATTGACTACATCTACACCCCTATAATTACAATTGCCACTTTAAAAGGAAGACTGTGATGAAGGAATAAACGGAAGAAATAAAGGAGGGGGGGACATAGACATTTCTTATTTTAATTTTAATTGGGTCTTGCAGAATAAACACTACCCTGAATATATCTCTGAAAACCAACTAATTCTCAATTTTATTTTTCTTGTCTGTTCCTACAAGCTCATTCCTTGAAAGCATAAACTGAAAAGAATCCCATCAGAATAATCTAGTTTGCACAGGAGATGAGACTGGTAACAACAAATGCCTCTAATTAGCTAGGAACACTTTCAAAAGAATAAAAAGGTCACAGTTTTTTGCAAGCAATACAATGTTATACTTCTCCAAAATGCTAAGATGAAAAGTTCAGAAATTTTTCTATCATCAAAGAACACTTCAGCAGGAATGAAGTTTGGCACATTTCAAAATAAACTTCAAAACAGCAGGAGCAGAAGAAACACTTAATTATGTTGTAATTCTCACAGCAACTGTGTAAATCTGTGATGTCGTGGCATCCTGAGCAAACATGGCATGCCCCCCTCATCTGTGCAGTAATTTATTGTACGAAGTGCTTCTGGATTAGAAATAGCTATATTTAGGTTTGTTTCACCTTTTTTTTCTATGTGGGTACTCCTGGTTCTTGGATGTATCCATTCCTTTGGCCACGCAAGGCACTGTTGCTGTGGCATTTCATAATTCAGATTTTTTTAAATCAAGCTACTTACAAAGGGCAAGCACACAACTAGTACGACTGCTCAGTGTACATGGTGGAGTCCTGATAATGAAGTCATGCCAAAGCCTGATGGCTTCAATTCATAGCCACTTGCTTAAGGTCCCTTCCAACCTTAACCATTATATGACTCTATGATTCCACTTGGCATTTTCTATCCTATATCTGTTATGCAATTTTAATTGGGCAAGTATTTGAGCCACAGTTTAAAGAGGGACCAGAAGCCAATCAATTTTGTATGTCCTTATTTTGAAGCACTGACATTTGATTTCTGTGTTCTGTCTCCTACTTTGACCACATATATTCTACAACAGCCTTTTAGAGGTCAGAACAAAAGACAGATGACCTATAGTCCCACATAGATTGGACATTGGTAACTGGGCCATCAAATTTCTGTCTGGCCAGCTGCTTGTTCTGTTGCTGTCTTGAGCAATGTAGGAACTAAATGCCCAGCTGTGATGAGTGACTCAGTTTCAGCCCTCCTGGCCACACTTTTGTAACTAGAAATTATTCCTGTTTTTGAATGGAGTGTTTTAAAACCAAGGACTAAACCTACCACGTGTCAGCATGATGCTGATATGGTGTGTCACACCAGGAGAACACTATAGTGCCAGTGCATCAGGAGATGGAACCTGGCCCTGAAAAGTTGAAAATGCACTTTTGTTGAGGTCTGGTGCAATCTCTTATATATGAATGTGGCCACCACCACAGCCCAGGACACAGTATGCTAATTACAGTATAACAGTAAAAGGCCTTTTAGCTCTGGACAATCACTTTAAAGCTTAGGACAAAATAAATTCTCTCAACAAGAATTCCAAATTGTGTGTATTTTTCTTTTGTGCAGAAACTCCGTAAGAAAACAGATAAAATGCAATACATAACATTTCTTACAGAAAGATACCACGAGCGACAATTCTCACGAGGTCTTGAGAGCAAGTTGCTAAATGAATAGCAAGAGTTCTTTAATGTTAATGACAAAAGCCTGTCTAACTCTTCTTCAGACACCATCTTTCTCTATCATCTTTTGAGTTGCTACAACTCCCTCATCTGAAAGAACAGCTGAGCTTATCATCAGTCTACTTGCAATGTCAGATAACTGAACTGCTCCCATTAGAGTTAATGGAGTTACTAAATCCCCACATGTTGGCTTGTCAAGTTTTTCTTAAGCAATAATATCCATGCAAGCTTCCAGTTACCAAAGGTCTAAAACGGTCTGGTTTTTCCATCTTTGTATTAGATAAAATGAAGTCTTACCTTTGATATTTTAAAAATCTATCTCATGTGTTTTTCCAATTAATGGAATGTTCAAGAGCATAGTGGATATTGTGATGACATCTAAATAGCAGAATAACAGATTATATCCTTCACTGATTTGATGGAGAAATTTACTAGTAGAATAACATGCAAAACTATGAGAATCTTCTTTAGATTTCTCTATCCCAGGTGCACATATGCATGAGCTCCTACTGACATTTTAGGTACTACATACAAAAGGAGAAAGGAGCAAACTTCAGATGAATTAGCATATTGTCTTCCTGGTAAGAACAAGAAATCTTACATTCTTTTTGTGTATCTGCGGGAATTACACTTTTCCTACTAACTTTAAATCTCTGCTAACTGTATGTAGCAAGTCCATCTGTTTTTACTAAATTTGACTATGAAATCTTTCTATGCATATCATAATTGCATATTGATCTTGAATGTATTCTTGCGTATACAAATATTTAACTGGAGCACTGCGGGACAATCCCTTTATCGTAATTAGTGGTTTGAAGAGCTCTGAAAATAGTCTCATTATGAAAGCAAGGATAACAGACTTTTCAGAACATCCACAGGTATTTTGTTCTGGGTTTCAATAAAGGATTTACCAATGCAGTAAACAGAGAATATGAAATTGTGTCTATGGCAACCATATTCTCTCTCTCTACTTTCTATGTCTATGCTTTTCATTAGATTCTAGAATTCACACTCATTTTTCCTATACATGGGTCGATGAAAATGTATCTCTGAACTATGACATGGTTTCAGAATAGCTACTCACTACCAAACTGGATCTGCAAATTCTCATCTAAAAGGCAAACCATTTTTTCAGCAAGAAAAAGGGAAAAAAAATAATTTCAACTGAGCTAATGACTTCCTAGGATGTTTCTGCTGTTGTTGCTATCCCATATCGAACTCTGTTACTTTTAGACAATGATTGCAAGAGGAGACCTGGAGAGAAGAAGAAAGGAACAAAGTTTTTCATTAACCTATATCAATACAAAGGTTGGGTGAAAAAAAAAGTCATTGTGCAAGGCTTTGAGGATGAGCCTGCAAAGTTAAGGAACCTGCAATAAAGTAATTTGGTGGTGTGGGCTTAAAGCCACTACTCTGACTTGACTCTTCCCAATTCTACTCTTAAACATTGGGTCTTCTAAGCAATGAAGATGTGAATTTGCCTCAACAATAGCCATCAGGCTCTGAGGGTTCTCTGTGCATGTTCTCCTTGCTCCCACACTCAAGGTTAGCTATACAGATTGCAGGACATGAAATCACATGTGAAGTACAGCAGACAATCTGTGCTGACAGGGTTGAGGCCGTGCAAATCCAAAGCATTTCTGACATACTGGAGTTATGCTTGCAGATCAGCTCACAGTGTGGATGCCACAGATTCCAGTCTCTGGAACATACACATTTAAATGTATTTCATAACATGCATAATAGATTTCAGCCTCTGCTTTTTTGGTTTGGTTTTTTTTAAAAGGAAAATTAAACTGTAGTTCTGTAGGATTTATGGTTTTGAAGAAGGCAAAGTGTCATTGTCTATGTTTCCCTCAACTAATATAAATCTAATTCCTAAATTTAATTTGAATAAAGCATGGTGGTTTTTTTTGTGAAGGGTGTTCCTGAGTTGTCTTCATTAGCCAGAAAAAGGCTCTCAGTGCCATCTAAAATAAAACTGATCTGTTCGGGATTCCAGAGATGAAAAGCTGCCTTTTAATAGCTAGATTTACTACCACTGATACGTGAGCCACTGCATTATGGCAACATACAACAGATACAAGGTAATTTTAAGTATTAAAAATGTTAGTTCTTTTGCAGATCATGCTTCATTCATACTTGTCACAAGAGACTTCTAACACTGGTGTTTATGATTATGAAAATAAGAATCTGGTTTAATAAAACATATTTAAAAGGAGTGCTTGCTGGTTACTACAGGAACAACAAAAGCATAGTTTTCTTGCAGTAAGTCAATGGCATAAGGCTGCCAACCTGCCATTGAAACTCTTAACTTGTCATAAATGTTTACAATCTATTTTCAGCAAGCTACTGATTTCTCTAACTTGTTTTCTCCAAGTAATTTTCTAGAGACCTTACCAGCATTTTTCCCATGAGGTGAACTCAGCACACACTGCCAATTGAGCACAGCTGAACCCTAATCTCGATCTACCCTTATGAAAATATTAGAGCCTTTCTGGTGCTTTCAGTAAGTGACTGTAAAGGAGGGGATAGGGCAGAAATCAATAACTTTACTAGCTTCCAGGGCCTCCCTTTTGTATCATTTCTATCCCTTTAAAAACACGATGCAACTCTTTTTGTCTTCAGTGTTTAAAAACAAATCCTCTCTCTTGGCCCCTAAACCATATAGAGAATTAAATCTTTACTATTATAAAGTCTCCTCAGACTTCTCAATGCTTAATAAAAAATAATGACAGTTAAAACTGTTTTAATACTCACACTCCAATCCCCTGCCTACCTCTTCCCTCTCCTGGGTACTGTTTTAAAATGTGTTCTTTATCCGAGGCTTCCTCTTACATTCCTTAATGAGCAGCAGACTAGTCTCTTAACTGTCCTCCACATAAATGGATTAAGTTTCACATGAAGAGGGATCCCTAGGTATGTGTTAGAAAAGCTGTAAGCAGTTGTGTGAGATGTGATGAGAGCAGAAACGTAATTCACCTGCTCCTGACAGCAAAAGCACCAACTCTCTGCAGCATTTATTTTGACTCCCAATGAAAAGACCCTTTTAAATTGTCGCATTTTTTATTCAGCAACTCATTTTCTGCTAAGTATTAAAAGTCAGTAGGGTGTGAGGATTTGTTCCAAGGCTTGCTGAGATATTACTTACACAAAGGAGATGTAGATAATTTCTGCTGACTAAAGGCACTGGGGATGTTTGAAATTCAAATGCATCTTTCCCCCCACCCAGCTCACAGAGGCCATCATGTTTCTCTTCCCTCCTCATCCAACTTTGCTATATATTTTTCTGCAAATTTTATTCTTTCTACTGTAAGTTTTAAGAATAAGAACTGTTAAAAACAGTTGTGATTTACCTGCATTATTGCTCCTATCTCCAGTAAAATGATGTTTCATTATAAGCAGTATAAGTTTACATTACTATTCAATGTAATACTTCCAAGCAGAAATGGTGAAGGCTCAACTTAGCAATCACATAAGAACCAGCTGAAGTCACCACCATCTACCCTTGTGTTTTGAGCACAAAGAACAGCACAGTCCTCCACAGGCTGCAGGACAGCAGAAAATACATCCCAGCCCTGTAGTCATCCCCAGCTGTCCAAAAGTCCTTATTCAAATTTACACAGCCACAAGGAGTAACACATCATTCTACAGAAACTCCAGCTTTTGTTTGGAAGGAATACAACCACACCAGTGTGGCACCAAGATAGAAAGTGTATGAGTTCTACAGCTCAGCTGACCCACGACAATGCTTTTGGTACTGGAAGTCACCTACAACTTCAGACTCTGACAACCTGTGTTACCCTCAGTTTCTCACCAAAGGCTACTTAGGTGGAGAAGAAAATCCTTCTGTGGTAGCTACTAAGCACTTAAGTTCTGGAAAGAAACAGGATTTCGAGTGTCTTTTCTTTGTTTCTTCTCAACTATTCTCCACTCAAAAACACTGGCTGCTGCAAAGTTCTTTCCTGAACACCCATGCAGGATGGGAAAATATGCTGGGAATTTCATGCAGGAAGACAGGCTCCTGAAGCATTTGTGAATCTGGACCTTCACATCAGGAAATTCCATGGAAACTGTCATGTGCTATAAGCTTATCCGAAATAAGAGGTTGTAGTGAAAAAAACAAGAGTATGATTCATTCCTTGTGCATGCTGATGACAGAATGTCAGTCTTCCTTAATGTATTATATTAGAAAGAATTTCAGTCTGAAGCCCTCACATTAACATGTAGATGAGCTTAAAAACAACCTTGAAAAATAATCACAAGTTTTATTTTTCTTGTGTTGTCTGATCACTAAAAAGCATCTTTAAAAATTTATCTTTTATTGCTGAGATGAAGAAAACATGCCTTCAGTGATATTTGATTGCTCCTTGGTAGATAATTATTTGTTCAAATAAAGTAAGCCAAATTACATTCCAATCCTTTGCTGCCATCTGTTGGCAAACAGAAATGAGTGAAAAGAAGCAATTTGTTGACATGAAATAACAATAAAACCAAAAATTAAATGCTTGATTACATTACAGAAAATGCATAATTACATGTGATTATAGTTGGGTAATTGGGTCTGTTTCTCTCCTCTTGCTGCCACCTTAGATTACAAAAAAGGTGAGATACATGCTGAAAGTTAACCTTCCCCAAATTCCCAAATCTTATAATGTTTAAAGAGACTTTTCTCAGTAAAGGGGAAAAATAGAAAAAGGGAAAAGTCAAGTTTTCAAGAGACTGAAGACACAGACAGCAATTTTTTCCTTTGCTCTACTAAAGCTGCATGGCAAGCCTGTATTTACTCCAATGGGAGTTAGTTACTGTACCTACCTGCTTTTCAAGGTATCTGTTGTTTTTGGAAACATAGATAATAGGCTTTAAAGCACAAAGCTCTGCTAAACCTGAACCTTTACAGCAAGTTGAGTCACACAGTTACAAACTCTGCATAAAAGCAAGACAGCTCTAAAGAGGATTCATGGGCTGGTGAAGATAATGATGCCAGTGCAGCAGATGTGACTAGGACTAACAGCAAACACAGACATGGCATAAGCCATGCAGCTCTCATTAGCTCCCTGACCTCAGGCCTATGCAATAACTAATAATGATGTAAATACAGACAGAAAAATGAAGCAGAAATAGTTTCTGATCCTATTTCAGACTATAATATAGACACCTGTGTTTGACTTTGATGAATAAACTCCAGATTGAGTCCACAGAAGCAAAGTGGAACATTTAATGTTGATGCTTAGCCTTTGAAAATGGCCCTATGCTTTGGTGCTATTTTTTGTTTCTGACTAATGAAAAAGAATGATCATTTTAAGTTAATCAAACAACTCCCATCACGTATCTTAAAAGGGATCAAGTTAGGTAGCTTCCAAGTGCTAGGACTTCAGAGTTAGACATTTTCTAAGGCACAGTTTGATGGATATGTTAAGGATGAATTGAAAGAGACAAAGGATTCACTAACTTGGTTCAATTAGAGTAATTTGGTTAGTAAGTTTTTACAGTAACTTCTAGTGAGAATTGTACTAAGATCAAGTTTTTGCCCAGGCAGCAAGTGATTTTGTTCTCTAAAATACCATTTGTTCGAATCAGAATAAAGCAAAAACCAAAACCTCCATCATCAGCAAAGAACTATGTATTTTGGTTTAGTTTTTATTAACTTCAAAACAACAAACTCCTTTGAGACCACAAAAAGCCAGGAAGAGACTCTGCAGGTAGAAATCCCAGATGATATTAATGCTGAACTCCATAAATATACAGCAAAACCAAGGTGGCACAAATTTCGGCACCAACCAAGCCCCCCAAACAAGCAACCAAACACCCTGTTACCAATACTCCAATCTTTTTCCCAACATGAAAAGTTTCTAGACAATATACTTATTTGAGCTTCATTTGGCTAACCACCATTAAGTGATATAGCCTACTTTAGCCCATGTCAGCTAGTAATTTATCTACCCAGACAATGAATCATTACAACATCTTTACATTTAACCTAAATCTAAGTAAAATATTCTGGAATAATAACACTTCTGTCATGGGTATGCTTTTCTTTATGAGAAAATTTACTGTCAAAGGAACACAGGAAATGATCCATTATGGTTACAAGGTGTCTTCCCAAATGCTAAAATTCAACTTGATGTTCATACCATATATATAAAATCCTTATGGACAAAACAATACTGCAGTTTTTAAATCAATATTTTAAACTAAAGATGGAAAGTGATACATTTTTATCACATAAAAAAATTTATTTTGTGGAAGATAGAAATTGCAGCCAAATTATAGTGCCATGATATTATTTGCAGGCCAAGTTACAAGAAAATCCAAAATTCCTTCTGTCTTCCACAAACTGTATTTGCCAGATTATTTCCTAATGAGTAACACAAAATAGGGACTATCCACAAATACTTCAAAAGAGTAACAAAATATAAATTGCTATGATTATTTTTCAAATTCCAGGCGCTCCCCCCCCCCTTTTTAATACATGTCTAAGAAACATAAAATTTAGGTTGTTTTTATACTGAACTTCATTTGTAGTTTTTAATTATCTCCTTTTTATTTTTCAGCTAGCATACTCAGAAAACAAGGAACTTGCTATTCTTTTAATGGACACCAGATGGCACTGCAGAAGAGCAACGAAATGCCGAGGCCTCAATACCTTCTTTGAAAAGAAAGTTCAAGCCGAGCATACAACTGCATTCCCAAAGTATGGGATGCACCATAACCAGATTTAAAATGTACACAGCAGCTGCAAACAAACTTGACAAAGCAAGGTGCTGAGTTACAGTCATAGCTCCATTTGTGGAAAACCCCAACTTTAGGTATGGGCACCTTCAGAATATAATCTGATTGTTAAATTTTATTCCAGAAAAGATAATTCAATGTATTTTATATTTAACATATTTATAATTTGCTATTATGTCCTGATATTTTGCTCAGAAATACCAGCACATTTTTTTTTTAAAGTGTGCAAGAACAGAGTCATTACTTACAGTGTAGATCTGAGCTTTGAATATCAGAAGTGACACCTTCTGTTTCAGGAGATTTGCTCTACAAAACTACTTTCACTTCCAATTTTCACTGTATTGCCTAAATTCAACTTTCAGTAATCCATCTGGATGCCAGGAAAACAGCCAGGAGAAACAGAGCTGGATTATTGTATTTGCTCACACACCATAATTTGCTGAACCTATGTAAAATGTTAACACAGAAACAGAGAGACATGGAGAGAAAAAAGACCACGAACTTACAATAGCTTTTAAGAACAGCAAAGCTGTTGATATCTGCATCCTCCTCCCACATAGCCTTACCTTCACTAATATATACCATAAGCAAAAACCCTTACCTAAAATGATTATTGCCATTATCACCATTACTGTAATTAGAAGAAGGATCTATCAAAGGCCAGTATAGCTAAAAGGACATAACTAAGCCTTCACAAATAATAATGTGGAAGATCAACTAACAGCACTTGAGTTTGATAGAACCTGGAGAAAGCTGCTTTGCTTTAGAGGTGTTAAAAGGCAGTCTTTGTAATCTCTCTGATGCCTTGCAAAGTCTGGCTGGTGCAGCAGGTCCAAATGATGACATGAGCTAAATGACACAGCTGGCTAATACTCAGTGCAACTCCTCATATTGGCATAGGTAAGCATTTAGTCATGTTTTCATTAAATGTTTTCATTAAATGATATAGTGATAGATAATCTGTCCCTGGGTGCTTTTTCTTGTTTTGTTTTGTTTGTGCATTGGGCCAAAAACAAGTTTAATCCTCAACACATTAGGTAATCTGCTTTAAAGACAGAACTGCATCACTGTCCACAAGGAATGTCCAGTCTGTACAAAGGAACTAAGGTAAGAATACTACTAATGACCATAGCTCAGTAACACTTTAAAACTATGCATCCTAACAACCCTTTCCACTTCTCATTAATTCAGTAGCTGCTCTCAAGGCACCTTTTTAGTATTACAATATTTTCCAGAAAACTTCATTCTGTTACTGTGAGACAGGTGCCTTGCATTTTTCATTCAACCATTCTACTACAAAGACAACATAATTGCAAGAAAAACAGGACTGATGGCACAAGAAGCATTCAGTTGAAGGTTTAAAAAGTAAATTTACCCATTAGGAGGTAACATCCTCTCTAAACTTGTAGACCTATACTATTACAGAAATAATCAGTAGCATGCAAATAAATAATGATTTATTTTTTTTTTTCTTGTCTTAAGGAACACTATAGACATGATTAACCATTTTGGAAGTGAAAGAAATATTTCTTCCTTAACATAAGGGAGTTTAATAAGCTAGAACAGTCCATGAGATATATTTATGACACTCATTCTTGTGATTGCTTAAAGTATGTTTTAAACATCAGTCAAAGATGATCAACAGATTTTTTTAATGAGCAATATGCAAATTGGCTTAGCCATGAACTGGATGAATGAAACCAGTTTCTAAATAGAAATATTTTATTCCAGCTGGTGGCAAGCAAGATGGAATTAAACCCTTCATAAAGGTGGAGGAAAAATGGGGGAGGAAAAAATACCCAAAACAGAACAAGGACTCAGGCATAAAAAAAACCCCAAACAAACCTGTTATTCTACCTCCCCTTGAAACATTTAATTATAATTAGTAACAGCTAATACAATGACCACAGAGAAAAGATCACAATAAAAAGTGCCACTGGCCTAATGATGAAGTGTGGGAGAAAAACCATTAAACTTTAGCTCAATTAGACCTATTAATATTGTGCCAGTCTACTATGCCCTACAGCCTCCAGGAAAAAAAAAATAAATTAAAGAATCACAGAGACAGCTTCTAAGCTTCAAAAATGCTAGGGATGAAAGGAGAAATGATAGATGAGTTTAACTAGCTTTAAAAGAAAATAGAGACATATAGTGACTGTTTCCTAATCATAAGAAATTCTAGGCCAGATGCTTGCTTCCTATAGACCAATTATTCTTTTCTTAATGAAAGGTTAAGACAGATTTTGATAGTCGGACACATGTCCTTGAAGCAACCGAAGTAGAAAAAATGTGTGGCAGCATTACAGCATTATTAGCACTTGTTGAAACTGAAAAAATGAGGAAAAAAAAATCTCTTTCTATTCTACATGATACCAATATAATACCAAGAAGTACCTCAAATGCAAGGGCACTGACATCCCTGGAACCTTCTCATACTGCCACCTTCACAACTACAGAAGAATTTGATTCCTACAGCATGATTTTAGATTATGGTTTTATTAAAGTAGCCAGATTTTCCCATCAGAAATTTGATTAAATACAGCAAGCTATACTTTATGGTATGTAATATGACCTACCCTTATGGTATAGAGTAATTTGAACACAGGCCACTATACAATTTTGTAGCTGACATAAGCAATGAAAACAAGCACAACAGACATCTAGTCACAATGTAAAATATTGAAAATGCCAAATAAATTATATATTTCTGATAGATAATCAATTCTGCTTAGTAGAGCAGAATAAATTACAAGCATTAATCCCTTATTTTACAATTGATTGCAGGCAGAATATTCAGTGTTAAAACTGAAACAGTTGCTTAACATTATAGGAAAATAAAATACCCTATTTTTTTTTCCAAAATCAACTCCACTGAACTTAAAAGCTTCCATGAATTCACAGGCTTCAACAATCTGATGGAATTTATGGTTGCATAAGGAAGGGTGTGGCCAGTAGGTCGAGGGTGGACATTCTACCTCTCTGCTCTGGTGAGGCCACATCTGGAATATTGTGTCCAGTTCTGGGTTCCCCAGTTCAAGAGAGACAGGGAACTGCTGGAGAGAGTCCAGCAGAGGGTAACAAAGATGACTGGGGGACTGGAACATCCCTGTTATGAGGAAAGGCTGAGAGAGCTGGGACTGCTAGCCTAGAAAAGACAAGGCTGAGGGGAGGCCTTATTAATGCCTAGAAGTATCTAAGAGGTGGGAGGAAAGAGGATGGAGCCAGACTCTTTTCAGTAGTTCCCAGTGACAGGATGAGTGGCAATGGGCACAAGCTGAAACATGGGAAGTTCAATTTAAATATGAAGAAAAACTTCTTCACAGTGAGGGTGATGGAGCCCTAAGACAGGCTGCCCAAGGAGGTTGTGGAGTCCCCTTCTCTGGAGATATTCAGAACCTGCCTGGATGCAGTGCTAAGTAATGTGCTCTAGAGGATCCTGCCTTAGCAGGCGAGTTGGACTACATGATTTCTAGAGGTCCTTTCCAACTCTGACAATTCCATGATTCCATAAACATTTACACAACAGGTGCTCTACATGCAGTATTTCTAATACATGATAATCAGAAATGCATCTCAAATGTCCTCCTTCTATCGAGTCTTTAAACATTCATTCTTTAGCCCATATTCATGGGAAAGTCTAATTATAACCATGAAAGAATAATCCCATTTTTAAAGTAACAGCATTTCCTTCTACCCCTTGTCCAAAGCAGTATACTTCTAAAATAATAATAAAAAAAACCCCAACAATAAAATCTCCATTGTCTAGCAGGTTGGAAGTTCGTGGTATGATTGAGTTAATAAGCAGACACTATACTAATATCTAAGAAAAAAAAAATTAACAAAGGGAATTTAATTATTCTGTTACCATTAGAGAAAAATCTGTACATTAAAATAAATAATCTCAGTAGAAAAGCATTTTTTAAAGTTTCACTTCTTCCATCCATTAAAAGCACTGGTCAGAATGAGCTACAACAGGGAATGTCAGATTGGCTAACTTCTAAAATGTATTCATTTATAGCAACTCTGCCTCTTCACAGAAGTCTTACATTATGCATAATAACCACAGACCTTTCTCTTTGCTGCTTGCAAGAGAAACTTGACTACTTAGCACAACAGGTAAAACCTGAGAAGTGCAAAAGAATGTGCAAAAGAGTTCAACTAAGCCGCGTTCCCTAAGACAAAAGAAGTACAAACACACTGTGACAAACAAGAATTCCTTTGAGTTAGGACAAGGGTTCATCATTTGGAAGAATTAATCCCACAGCAAACAAGATTCTTGTGTTTATAAAAGATAAAACAAGTCACACTGTTATCACACATTTAACTATGAGCATTCGACTGATTCGCACCTTACAAGAAAACATTAAATAAAATAAAAGCTTTTCTGGTGCTTACTTGAAAGCAACTGTAGTGAATTCCTGTTAAAAGTACATGCCAGCTGTAAATCTATTTGGAGACCTCATCCGGGTTGGTAAATCATCATGCAAGGTGTGTGTGGCAGATGGTAGTTTGAAGGCCTTGTAACAAGTTAGCTTACCAGTCTGTTAGCTTCTTAGGTTTCCAAACAATACAGGTGGCAAAAGCTCCCCATTTCTAAAATCTGCTCTGGCAGCCTTTTCCCCTGTCAGCAAAGCTACTTGTGAATGCTTCTCACCCAGTTCTGTACTTGTGAAACAAATCTGTTGAACTGGAAAAACAGACTGGTTGATTAGTCAAGCAACGGGGGAGGTCAGAGTTGACATGGAGTGCAAAAAGTTGGAAGCACACACTGGGCTTAAAACACTTATTTTCAGAAACACAGATAGAAATAAGTTAATTTTGACATGCCATGGTATGAAATGCAGCTGACAAACAGTGGAACTACAAAAAGTTCAGTCCTCTTAACTCAAAGATCATTTTGCTTTTGGAACAGTGGAGTTAAGAAATAGAGAAGCAAAACAGAGAGGCTAAAGTGGCTTTTAGCCCAGTCCCGACAAATTTCAAAGGTTGCTATGAAATGAAGGTTGATCTTAATTTTATTTGCTTAATTTGCTCTGGCAACACAGGTAAAAATCCCAGGAGCTGAAGTTACATATAATTATACAGTAAATTTTGATGGTGCAAAATGCTTCCATTAATCCCAGTTGTGTGACAAATAGAAGTAGTCACATGGTGCTACAGAGCAGATGCCCCTTTGAAACAGAGAAAGACACCTACTGCTTGAAAAGTAGTTTCATGGTGACAGCAAAAGATAACTCTGAACAGCAAATACACACTTGTGATTCCTGATTAACAGGACAGCTAATGAAGCATACCTCACCTCTCTGTTTCTTTGCAGGAGCTTGCAAAATGCCAAATATCTGTCCAGAAACTCTTCTACCTTATTACATTACATAAATCCCAGTCAAAGTATTTTCTGCACCAGCTCAGCAGCACTGGTGTCAATGAAAAAAGTAATTTGGAAGAACTGGTAACAAGCACTAGGAATGAATTCTACTGCAGAGGGAGGTGTTCCGCCATCTGTGGAGGATCTCTAGGCACCATTAACAGACCCTGGCACTTCCCCTTTCTCTGTAAGGAAAAAAAATGGTCTTTCAGAGAAAAGATTATGCATCTGTCTCTTCATTAATTCCTGTCCACTTGTCTGATGTTCTTATAAATAGCGGCAATCTTTTCTTACATTAAAATACATGTCATTTACATACATAATGCATACATGTAAATATTTACCTACCCACACAATTCTAGACTTCTATTAAAAGTGACAAGCAACAATTGCACAGGGGTAAGAAACATTTTGAGAAGTAGAACTTGTCCCACGATTCTTGTGGAAGTTTGAGAAAAGGACTACCCTGAAATCACAGGTATTGCCACATAACCAAATGATTATGTAGAACAGGCTACAGTGCCTACACCAGGCATGGCAAGAACCAAGTTTCACTTAAAAGACCCAATGTTCTGAATCTAAGCTTGCCTTTCTTTCAAAGGTCTGGGAGCAAGTAGTAAATGGAGACTTTACTGCTCTTGCAAATTCCTGCCACTTTCACTTCAATGTCACAGAAATTTAGAAGCTGTAATTTAGGCCCCCTTACTTGGAGATACATGCTCATATCATTTCAGCTAAGAGTTTGGAATCTATTTCACTCAGTTAATACTTTCTTCAGGGTGGCCTGCCTGTCTGAAAGCAAACAGGTGAATCCTTTGGAGTTAACAGAAGGCAGATAGAAGATCAAGAGAGGAGATGGCATCGACAAGCTCAGGACTAGGGACAGACACCAATTATATATGTTTTTTTTAAAATCATTGTTTGTACTGTGCTACAGAAAAGACTGTGAGTCTAGTTCTTTTATTTTAAAATATGCAAGGAGTGGAAAGTAAATAGAGAAGGCAGGCAGACATTGATTGCCAGATAGCACTTTCCTGGATTTTGAGATTACCAGAATGTGCCTGTACTGTCTGATGGGAGGCTGCAAGCAGAAAGAAGGTAGGAGTATGACAATCTACAAACAAAAGGATTAAAGTGCTCTGTGCAGTAAGGACGATAAAATATTTGAATAATTCTTCCAAAGTTGTATTGGAAAAAGAACTAATTAGATTTCCTAGGGAATCAGAGTGTCTGGAAATACTATCACTTTCAAAAATGCTATTAAACTTAATGAACACAGAGCTTTCCATGGAAGGGGGAGAGTGTTATGTACTTCTTTTTAATTATGTCAAAATTTAGTTATCTTTAAAAAAATAATATATATATATAATGATTCTTTTACTTTGTTTTTCACTGCTAATATAAAACTAAACTTTCTACACTCACTGCTGAAATCAGTCATTTATACTAGATTAATGCTTTCAGGCCCTACTGCACTAGACTTAACAACCCCTGAGAACCAGTCTCAGTGCCCAGGAGAATGCATCAAAAGTAGGAGAGAGGAAGCTCAATAGGTCAGTTACAAGCAAGGAACAGAAACAGAGAGAATTAATCTGACCTGACTTAGACTACAGCTCAGTGAAATAACGGAAGAATCAGAAGAGGTTGCTTTGGAATAATTTTTTTTGCTTGTTACTAACTGAACTTCAGCTTTTCCCTGGTAAACTGATTTAATTAATTATGCAGGAAAACTAACCTGGAAAAAAATTACTATGTTGCATCTGAATTGGTTTTGTGAAGGGTTTGACTAACATCAGTCAGTGCAAGGATAAGACAAGAAACGCAGAGCCAGCAGCGCACACAGACGAAGAGTACCAGAAGGCAGAGGGTCAGTTAGAATTGTGCCTTCTCATGGTGGGGAGTTGCTAGGGGGCCTAAAACATATTACATGACTTCAGACTCAGTAAAGAGTGCATTACATTATATGCAGGATCAAGAATGAGGAGTTCTTCAGAAATTGAGCCATTGCCCCAAAATCTATTTTAGTAAGTCCAAAGACAAGAAATAGCCCAGTTTATCATCATTATGTTCCCCCTGAAATACACCTCAACATGCTACTGCCTGCCTAGTTGCTATGCTCAACTAAATACTTCACTACAAAATAACAGGTTCTGTGGGTTTTTTTTCCTTTTATTTTTTTTTTTTAAATTAACATTAATCATTATGTGCCAAGATCTGTTGCTTTTCTACACACCATTTTCATGTGTACATATGCTGCTGTTAGCATACCTAGCTCTTAAAGAGAATCTGTTTCCATGTTCTGGGCAAGGCAGCAGGAGCAAGCAAGCTGCCCCTCTCACACCACTCACAGAATCACAGAATCATCGTGGTTGGAAAGGACCTCTGAGATCACAGAGTCCAACCATCAACAACAAAAAACCAAACCAAACCAAAACCAACAACAACAAAAAACAGAGCATGCCCTGAAGTCCCACATCTACCATTTTCTTGAATACTTCCAAGGATAGTAACTCAACCACCTCCCTGGGCAGGCTGTTCCAGTGCCTGACTGCTCTTTCAGTACAGAAATTCTTCCTAATATCCAATCTAAGCCTCCCCTGCTGCAACTTCAGACCATTTCCTCGGGTCCTGTTGTTATTTACTCCTTTTCTTCATACTAAACAACTCCAGTTCCCTCAGCTGTTCCTTGTATGACTTGTTCTCCAGACCCTTCACCTGCTTGGTAGCTCTCCTCTGGACATGCTCCAGCACCTCAACATTCTTCTTATAGTGAGGGGCCCAGAACTGGACACAGAACTCAAGGTGTGACCTCACCAGTGCTGAGTACAGGGGCACAATCACTTCCCTAACTGGGCATTAGGAAAAGGAGGGATTAGGGAAAGGAGGGAACAGAGATTGGGAGGATGAAGGGAGACTTTATTGTCCTCTACAACTACCTGAAAGGAAGTTGTATTGAGGTGGGAGTTGGCCTCCTCTCTCAAGTAAATAACAACAGGACTAGAGGAAATGGCCTGAAGTTGTGGCACGGGAGGTTTAGACTGGATATTAGGGGATTCAGGGATAACTAAACCACAGAAAGTCCCGCCACTCAGTGATGTCCTCCAGGCTGAGCTGCATAAGGACAAGTAATTCAATACGAACTTTTGTAAAACTGTTTTCAGTAGAAATAAGCTTGTCTAATGTCTGCCAGTTTTCTAATTGGTGTTTGAGCTCCAGAGTGCCCTGAGATTTCAAAGGCTCAGTTGTGCAGTCACTGTAATTTCAGTCAGTGGAAATACTTGCTAAAGAGAACTTGTAATTGAGACAGACAAAGAAGTAGCATGGGAAAAAAGACACAATGGAGCAACAGAGTGGTCTGCAAACATCACGTTAACTAACATGTCAAACCAAGTTAGACATGCTCCTGAGTTTGTTCAGTCTGTTCAGACCTCTGAGAAACTCCAAGGATGGAGATTTAAGTAATCTCTCTCTGCAACCTGTACACGAGAAGCTAAGTCTATTGATTTATTTACTGATTAACAGTATTGCCAGTCTAAGCATTGGAGGATGCTAAGGAAATAGAAACCACATCCCGTTCATGAAGTCACTAAGCCAAAAATCCCTGAGAATTGGAAAAGTATTTGGAAGTAGAATGAAATATGCTTAATCTCTTCTGACATGCTTCCATTGGCACCTACTGCTGACCACAGCTGTAGAAAAGCTACCAAATGCACAGACCTTTCATCTAACCCACCCCAGGTACTCCATACATTTTGAAATATATAACATTGTCTGCATCTAAGATGAGTTCTGTGTTCTGGGATTTTGTTGTTGCTGAAATTTTAAGCAATATTTCAGGTCTTTAATTTTGTTGCTTAGAGGTCGTTTTGCTAATAAATTCCAGAAAACAACAAATATGTAACCATGCAACACTCAGAACTGCTGCTATTAGACACAACAGTAAAATGTGTTTGAGATTAGAATTTTGCATTTACCGTGCACTAAAGAGAGATTTCAGGTATATACAAATTAAAGTATTTGGGTCCTCATTAACATAAACCATGTGATCCACACCTGAAAGAGCGACTAAATATAGAAGACTGCATTTAATTAAGAGCACAGCAGGAAATTTTAAAGCAGTTTAGTGATGTTTTTACAGTTTTTTGGAAAAGAATGCTAGTGATAAGAAGCACTAGAAAAAAAATATGCCCCAATCTTGCTCATTTCCTAGAATACACAACCAGATTTATGTATAACATTAACTTAATTTATTTATATAGAGTTGCATTTATAACTATTCTCTACTAAACATTGGATAATATCTTTCAACATTTTCTCTTTATGCAATATATTCAAAATACAAATTACTTCCTGATGAATACAGAAGTTTTTAAGTAGCATGCGTTTGATAGCAGACCAAATTACCCAATAAATCCATTTCAGTTTTTATATTCAAGAGGGAAAGGATGTTACTTTCTTCCTGCCATAAAAGGCACATTATTTGTTTATATAAAAATGCCTGCAAACTTAATTCAGACATAATGTATTTGCATGTTGTTAGAAATATATACCAAACTGAAATAAGCAATGCTTTTAGAGAAAAATAAATGCTTTCACTCAGAGCTTTATAACAAACGCTATACTAACACCTATAACTGTTCTAAAAATAATATAACTTCTTTAAAAAAAAAATTCCTATACTGAGAGGAGAAAAATAACTGAAGTGCACTTCACTTTGGTTTCAGATATCTGCTTCCCAATGGAAGCAAAACCGGTCACATTAAATAATGGAATAACTTATTTACATATATGCAAAACCCAGACTAATGTAAAGAATGAAGGCTGTTCTTCAAGAAGCACACTCATTGCTCCTCACTGTACTCCAGGAAAAACCAACTCTAACCAGATGACTTCCAAAACAGGTGGCACACACACCATGTGCCATCCCTTCTGCTCCCCATTTCGCCAGGCTTGAGGTGAGGATGTAACAGGCAGTCTCTCTATTTTCTGACATGCTTAAGAAGTTCTGCCATTATAGAAGTCTCCGATTTTACTGGAGGACTGTCTCATCCAAATACAGAATCAAAACTCAACAGTGGCGGCCGTCCAGCAGCTTACATGTAACATCAGAAATGGTTACAGAAAGTCAATTTTCTTTATACTGTGTAGCACCCTCCACACGCTGGCTGTCCACAGCAGAACCGGCTGAGTCAAAACAAATGTATGAAAACATCAGGTCACATACAGACAAAATAAGCTGGAGAAGAAATAATGGCTACAATTTCCACTAAAATAGGCAAACACTCGTGATGTTTTCTTTTTGCTTTTCATTTTCTGTTACTTTTAGATTGCCATATTGTCATGACCTACTGTTAAAATAAGATTCTTAAAAATCACTCAAAAAACCAATCCAATTAAACCATCATAAGCAACATCTTAGATTAAGCATTTGGAAACTTCCAAAATGAAAAAATTATGCAAGACTTTTTGTTATACTAACAGAATTACATTGCAGGAAAGACAAATTATCTCATCCATCAAAACATTTAGCTAAGACCAAGATCACCATTCCTTACTAAACAATGATTATGGTGACAGCAAGCTGGCTCAAACCAGGACAATATGACATTCATAATGGCCCAATACAGTTAAGCAAATACTAAACAAAATGACAGATCAAACAATATTTTGACAAATGCAAGATGACATATAAACAGAATGATTATTTGTCAGACTTCTAATGAACTACAGTTTAAATGAATAATCTTTATATTTTGAATTATTTATGAGTCAGAGGAAGAGCTATACACCAAGACTCCTCAAAATACTTTGCCAGTTTGTACAAGTGACCACAAGTCAAATCAAACACACAAATAAGGATAAGAAGTTCTATAAATACAACTATCATTTTAAAGCATACTCAAAAAGAAAAGTGTTCAGTTTGAAGTTTTCCTATCTCAGAAACAAAACCAGAAAGCAAGCTAATGGTTACTTGCCAATGCATCTTAGAGTCACAAAAAAGCCCCAAACGCAACAACAATGAAACACAAGGAGAAAACAATGCTTAGGATGATTTTGCTGAAGAAGCAGATGACAGAAAATGGAATAGAACACACCAGCATGAAACATGAATAAGAAGTTATCTGTCAAACTCTAAAGAAAAACATTAAAAATTAAAGCTATCATTTCATTATGGGAAAATTAGTATAAGTCAGCACCTCAGATAAACATTAGAGATTTAGACTTTAATTTATTATTTTTTTAAAATTCATTTTGCTGGATTTTTCAGTGGGTATATAGCATATGCTCCTAAATGCTTCAGAGTATAGTTCAGTTAACACTGGAAAAGGAAGAATATTTCCTGTAAATACTTAACAGTCTGACACTTTTTTTTCTGAAGGACAGAGCTAAAGATCTGAAGCAGAAATGAAGGAAGTGTTTTTTTGTGGTGCAGAAGCATATGCTCACTTGAAAACAGGACAACTTTTTGTAAAAAAAAAAAAGTTATATACATTTCTAGGGAAGCCTGCCAAAAAAAATCAACCCATCAAACACCTCCCCCCTAAAACATGCAAACCAAAACAACAACAACAACACCATCACCAAAACTTGGTGGATCAACAAAGTATCTTCCTCTTACCTCAGATTACCACTTTTGTGTTATGTGGGCTGCTCAAAGCTCTGTAAGTTAGCTCAAGCTCAACAATAACAAAATTTAAAAGGGAATTTACCTGACCATCGTTTTAGATGTTTCTTATAAATATTTCTCAGCTAAAACTTTTACTTACCAGGGTAATGTATTGGTTCCTAGAAATTCTTTCTTACAACGTATATGCTATCTGAAACTTCTTTATCAATATCTATTTATTCTTAAATAATATTTTGATAGGCCCTTTGAAATAAGACAAAGCTTGCTTTACTGTTAGGCAAAAGACTGAAAAATGACTAGCATAAAAACAAGTTCCATAAATTACATAATAAAACTGCAAATAATGAAAACCACCTCCAAGCCATACTTATCTAATATTTAATCAAGTAACTCTAAAGATTTTTATCCAGAACAAATCAGAACAATAGAATTTTGACTCTACTAGTTTACGCAGCAAAATAAATTATCACTGTTCTAGTGCATTGAAAACCTAGATGTAATAACAAAGTAGCTAATTAAACCATTTATCACAAATACCAAACAGGCCAATGTTTTTTGTAATTATCAAGACAATTCAATTTTTGCTTCAGTGTGCAAGCTTGTTTGCTCAACTCAATTGGAGATCATCAAAATTACTTACAATACACTGTCTACCAAAGCATGACAAAATTAGTCTGCTACAACCAATTAATTGAACTTAATAAAGCTTTTAAACTATTTTTGTTTATTACCATTCCTTTGGGGTTAATGATGTAGTTCTTTTTGGCTAGGAGAAATAATTAATATTTTTTTTAAAAGAAAATTAGATTTTCCGTGTGTTAAGACAGACTAACAACTCTCCCTAATGGGTAAATAGTAAATTATTCTTCAAAACTAATACTTAAAACTTTTATTTATCTAATAAAACCTTCTGCCTACATTCAGCTGTGCTTATATATACAGGCAGCTTATAGGCAAGATCACACATTATTAAGGATGATTGCCAAATTTGTTCTCAACAAATATGTACTAATTAAAATTAATATTAATAAATAAATCCCTGTTGTCTTGCACAGAGAGCAATCTGACCATCATTCTGTGAATATAGCTCCATGAAGTTTCATACCACACTGTTTTACTGCAGTTGATTAGGCATAGTCAAAAATAGCTGATAAGTTAATTGCTTTAATAACAATGGCAATGCAATTAACATTCAGATATTCAAATGAAGTCATGCCATGTTCATCCAAATGAATTAATGCTTAGAAATTCTAATGAAGTAGCTCACCTCCTTTCTGCTTTCTTAATATAAAGAAAAAAATGTATTTACTGCTTTGAAAACTTGTTAATTGTTGACTAATGTCAGAAAAAACCCACCTATGCTCTACACCCTAACATATAACACATTCCCACCTGAAGAACTTATATTCTGCTTTTAGAATGAGTAACTTCTAAACTTTAAGGAGCTAAGATGATTCCATTCAGGAGGTGACATGTATTGATTCAGAAAGAGAATTGCTATGAACATCTCCATATCACATTTCAAATACTTCTTCAGTGAAGGGTAAATGTTCAAAAAGGGGTATCTGCAATAACAGCTGCTTCAGTCAGTGTCCAACAGGAATTGCCAAAGGAGTCACTTGATCAGGTTCAGCTCCATGCCCCTTAGGAGCAGGTATTTGGGCAGTCACTGAAAATACACTTTGGCCAGGAATTGCTTTTATAGCCTTTTAACTGTTTGGGGTTTTTTTTTTGTGTGTGTGTGTGTTTGGTTTTTTATTTTGTTTTTGTTTTGTTTTGTTTTTCCCCTGGGTGTTATGGTGACAAAACATCACCTGTCCACTCAATCTTGAAAAATCCTCCATGATAGGAAAAGTTCACCGTACTTTCTCAGTTTCTTTTAATTCACTGCTCTGTTGTGCCTAAACTAGACTGAAAAACACTACTAGGACCAATTTAGATACAATAAGAAAGACCACGGCCTGCCAGTGAAGTTAAAACCAGAACCTTGTTTCTCCCTTAAGAACACATTTTCTAAGAGAGGAAAGAAAACAATTTTATTCTGGTCAGTCATCCCAGACTATTCAGAATAGAAATATCATGCCCTGACAGCAGGAAGAAGGATGTCACAACTATGTTTAGTCAACTATGACAATAATGCCAGATGAAGAAACCACTGAAATATGATAATTTTATTATTTCTAATTAAAATCTTTCTACAGTGGCTGTTTCTGAACAGTATTATGTGACCTGCACTCATGAGTATACTCAAGCAGCTCTCACTACATGTTCATTTTGCACACAAACAAGTGTCCTACATCCAGGCACCAAACAGACACTGATAGTTCACCAGCTAAAAAATACCTTGAGCTTGTGCACACAGAGTTGAAACCTGCCTGCAATCTGGCATGGCTGGGGCAGGCACACTGGAGGCACATGCTTACATGCCTGTTAGAGAAATCTCAACTGAAGCTTTCACCACAATTCCAATACCAAGAAAATTTTGGTTTAAAGTGGCTTTGAGACTACACTAATAGACAATAATTTGTACATCCTGAACCTGTGACATACTTCCCAGCAGCAGTTGGTCACAGACCAAATATCAACCAGAATGTCCCCTTGAGAGTGCTCTTTTCTTCCCTTGCTTTGACAAAACGGTTAAATTTAACATGCTGTGTGAGGCAGTTTATGCAGACCCTGGTCCAATCTTTGATTCACTGTACTGAGCGAGCCAACAGGATTATGGCCTGATTTTCTGTTCATACATAAGACTGGGGAGCATGAATCCCATTATTGTGACTCTTTTTTTTGTTCTGCCGATTGACACTCAGTGGTTGATAAACAAATGGCAAATGTTCTTTTTTTTATGGCATTCAGATCAATTCCATTCTCCTTCAAGAAATCCTGTTGTCTCAGTTTAGTTAAATGATACAAATGATGACTGATGTACAAAAAAAAGAGAATGATTTAATTATCAGTCGAGACAAAATGAACCAATTGACTTAAGTTGACTAACCACTATGCAACTTCCTACTCTAGGTTACAAACACCTTCACATTGAACTCTGGCCAGGTTATCCATCTGGTGGGATGCACCTGTCCCAGAGGGGGAAAAGGCTTTTGGGGCAGGACTTAGCAGGGCTCATTGAGAGAGCTTTAAACTAGATGTGAAGGGGGAAGGGGAGAAAACTGGGTCTGTTATGGACAAGCCCAAGAGGAACATACCAGGGCCTGTAGGAGGATGGGCTAAGGAGGATTTAGTCCCACCGATGTGCTCTACTTGCTTCCTGAAATGCCTGTACACCAATGCACGCAGCATGGGGAATAAACAGGAAGAGTTAGAGGTCTGTGTGCGGTCTAAGGGTTATGATCTGGTAGCAATAACAGAGACATGGTGGGACAGCTCACACGACTGGAATGTGGCCATGGATGGCTATGTGCTTTTTAGGAAAGATCGGTCGGTGAAGCGAGGTGGTGGAGTTGCTCTTTATGTGAGAGAGCAACTAGAATGTATTGAGTTTTGTACAGGGGCTGATGAGGGGCGAGTTGAAATTCTGTGGGTAAGAATTAAAGGACAGGGTAGTATGGGTGACACAGTTGTGGGGGTCTACTACAGACCTCCTGATCAAGATGAGGAAGTTGATGAGGCTTTCTACAGGCAGCTGAAAGCAGCCTCACAACTGCAGTCCTTGGTCCTCATGGGAGATTTTAACTATCCCGATATCTGCTGGAAGACTTATACAGCCAGCCTTTCACAGTCTAGGAGGTTCCTCCAATGCATTGATGACAACTTCTTAATGCAAATGGTGGATGAGCCGACTAGAAGAGGAGCGCTGCTGGATCTTGTGCTCACCAACAAGGAGGGCCTTATTGAAGCAGTGGTGGTCAATGGCAACCTTGGCTGCAGCGACCATGAGATGGTGGAGTTCAGGATCCTGTGTGGGAGGAACAGAATTTCCAGCAGGACCAGAACCCTGGACTTCTACAGAGCAAACTTCGGCCTCCTCAACCAATTGTTAAGGGAAGTCCCATGGGACAGAGTGCTAGAAGGTAAAGGGGCTCAAGATAGCTGGACAATATTCAAGGACCACTTCTTGCAAGCACAGCATCAGTGTGTCCCAATGGGTAGAAAATCTAGTAAGGGAGCTAGGAGACCAGCGTGGTTAAAAAAGGAACTGCTGGGGAAACTCAAGTGGAAGAGGAAAATCTATAGATCATGGAAGGAGGGACTGGTCACTTGGGAGGAATATAGGAATGTTGTCAGGGAATGTAGGGAGGCAACTAGGAAAGCTAAGGCCTCCTTGGAACTTAACCTTGCAAGTCGGGTTAAGGACAGTAGAAAGGGCTTTTTCAAATACATAGCCAACAAAGCTAATACCAGAGGCAATATAGGCCCACTGCTGAATGAGGTGGGTGCCCTGGTGACAGAGGATATGAAGAAGGCAGAGGTGCTGAATGCCTTCTTTGCCTCTGTCTTTACTTCTGCAGGCTTTTCCCATGAGCCCCAGATTCATATAACCCCAGAAGTAGTCAAGATAGGTGAGGACATAGTAGATGAGGATTGGGTTAGGGATCAGTTGCATAATCTGGACATCCATAAATCGATGGGTCCAGATGAAATGCATCCAAGGGTGCTGAGGGAGCTGGCGGAGGTCATTGCTAGTCCACTCTCCATCATCTTCGGTAAGTCATGGGTAACTGGAGAGGTGCCTGAGGACTGGAGGATAGCAAATGTCACTCCAGTCTACAAGAAGGACAAGAAGGAGGACCCGGGTAACTATAGACCGGTCAGCCTCACCTCCATCCCTGGAAAGGTAATGGAACAACTTGTCCTTGGCACTATCTCTAGACATATCAAGGAGATGGGGGTCATCAAGAGCAGTCAACATGGTTTTACCAAGGGTAAGTCATGTTTGACTAACCTCATAGCCTTCTATGAGGAAATTACTAGGTGGATAGATGATGGTAGAGCGGTAGATGTGGTCTATCTTGATTTCAGTAAAGCATTTGACACCGTCTCCCACAGCATCCTTGTAGATAAGTTGATCAAGTATGGGTTTGATGATCAGGCAGTGAGGTGGATCAAGAACTGGTTGGAAGGAAGAAGTCAGAGAGTTGTAGTCAATGGGGCAGAATCTAGTTGGAGGCCTGTGACTAGTGGAGTCCCTCAAGGGTCGGTACTGGGACCGGTGTTGTTCAACATCTTCATCAACGACCTGGATGAGGGCACAGAATGTACCCTCAGCAAGTTTGCTGATGACACCAAGCTGGGAGGAGTGGCTGACACACCAGAAGGCTGTGCTGCTATTCAGAGAGACTTAGACAGGCTGGAGACTTGGGCGGGGAAAAACCTGATGAAGTTTAACAAGAGCAAGTGTAGAGTTTTGCATTTGGGGAAGAAAAACGCCATGCACCAGTACAGGTTGGGGGCTGACCTGCTGGAGAGCAGTGTAGGTGAAAGGGACCTGGGGGTCATGGTAGACAGGAGGATGACCATGAGTCAGCAGTGTGCCCTTGTGGCTAAGAAGGCCAATGGCATCCTGGGGTGTATTAGAAAGGGTGTGGTTAGTAGGTCAAGAGAGGTTCTCCTCCCCCTCTATTCTGCATTGGTGAGGCCACATCTGGAATATTGTGTCCAGTTCTGGGCCCCTCAGTTCAAGAAGGACAGGGAAGTGCTTGAAAGAGTCCAGCGCAGAGCCACAAGGATGATTAAGGGAGTGGATCATCTCCCTTATGAGGAAAGGCTGAGGGAGCTGGGTCTCTTTAGTTTGGAGAAAAGGAGACTGAGGGGGGACCTCATCAATGTTTACAAATATGTAAAGGGTGAGTGTCAAGACGATGGAGTTAAGCTTTTTTCAGTGAAGACCAGTGATAGGACAAGGAGTAATGGATACAAGTTGGAGCATAGGAGGTTTAAGATGAATATCAGGAAAAGTTTTTTTACTGTAAGAGTGACAGAGCACTGGAACAGGCTGCCCAGAAAGGTTGTGGAGTCTCCTTCGCTGGAGACATTCAAAACCCGCCTGGATGCCTTCCTGTGTGATGTACTCTAGGTGACCCTGCTCTGGCAGGGGGGTTGGACTAGATGATCTTTCGAGGTCCCTTCCAACCCCTAGGATTCTATGATTCTATGATTCTATGGTGCCAACATATACTGCTCAGGTGTGGAGATCATTAGGTTCTGTAGTATGAAGATGATTGATCTGCCCATGGATATGAGAAAAGACATATTATCATTTTATTCTGTGCATGCACATCTTTTGATCTGTGTATCAGGATCACTACCGAGTTGGAAATAGTGTTGTTGGTTATTTGAAAGCTACCCTAACAGCTACCTCTCATTTTTTAGATACTCCAAGGTAACACTGTAACTTTAACACCTCTATGAAGTTAAAAGTGCAGATTTTAAAGTTCCTTACACTATGCACTCAAAAGACAGGGAAAAAGAAAACTGCACTCCCCAAATGCAGAATGAGGACAAACACTACTTGGGAAAAAAAATACCAATAGATGGCCTCTTCATCAAAATACTACCCAAACTTTCACAACAATCTCAGGAGAACAGACAGATATCACAACTTCATGAACAGTTTTGATTAAAAAGAAATAAATCTTTCCTTAGAGAGTAAGTCTCTGTTGCTTCTCACTGTGAATAATTTTTCAACTGTTAATTTTATAGTGGGTAATTCTCTTATGCATCCAAATTAATAAGTAGAAACTTCTGTATTAAAAATATTCTCAGATAAAAGTTAATGCCCTACAGTTCACTTTGTTAGCGAACCTTGAAAGCTTATCACCTTGCTTAAGAGAAGGGGGTCCTAAACATCAAGAACTCTTGTGTTAATATTCAACTAATGCTACAATGTTTCTTGCATTGCATAAACCCGCTGGAAGCACACTTCAGAATGCATTCTGGCTATGAGAACTGACAGCTATGTATTTTAGACAGAAAATTAACATCTGGGTGTGAGAGGGGAAGATGTGGGGGGAAACACGGTGTGAGTATAACACCTCAAAATACAGTAATATACTAGAGGAATTATTTACATTAATTCACAATGCCAGTTTTGGATACAGAGAAAAAAGAGTAAAATAATGAGGAAAAAGTAAGCTGACTCTGGTGCAGTTTGCTCTTAGCTACTAACAGACACCAGAAAAAGCAAACAAGAAACCAATTCTCATCATCATTATATGAGGGACAAATCAAACAGAGTTTGTTGATTTTACTCTGGTTCACAGCCTGTTTTGTCCATTCAGTAAAAAAGTCTGCAGAGCCTGGCAGGGTGACTGACAAAAAAATAACATTCATCACCTGGAGCCAGTGAGCACTTGCAGCACATAGTAAATATCCCTGGTTTTAGTTTTCTTGGGTTTTTTTAATATCATACCATCATTTACTGTTATGTAATTTTAGTGATGTTCCTTATGTCTAATAGATAGATAGGTTTATTTACAGCTGTTTAGCTGCTTTCCTGCAGTCCTTACACAGCAATTCTGCTTTTTCTGTTCAGAAGTCACTGTTAAATCTACGTATTAGGAACTGGTCTGCAATATCTACTGAACGAGATTCCTCTTCTGATTAACTTTCCATTCAGAGTAGATTTGAACACAAATTCAGTATTAGTTATTTTTCAGATTCACACTGAGATGGAGCCTTTCCGGCTCTAATCCACAAAGTCCTGCCACCTCCTGAAAACCGCAAGTGACAGAACTTAAATGAAAAAACAAAATGCAGAATTGAATTATTCCTGCTGGAGAAAAGGTGAACACTTAAGGCTTCTAGTTCCAATTCAGTTTCTAACTTAAAATACAACTTCATTATAATTTTATAGCAGAAATATCCTGTTAAGATCCCCTAACTACAGCTTCAATTGTATACTATTAAATGTTATAGTTTCTTGCTTGAAATATTGATTCTTGTTTACAACATTTTTCTCCTTCCATTAATCCCATCTAGGACAACTGTGTTATCAGTTTCTTTCTGTTATCTTTAGTAAAATAATGCTACTGTTTTCCACCAGCTACTCAAAATGTTGTATTATGGGCTATTCCTTGTCACTGAAATAAACCCAAATGATGCATCACAATACGGTTCATAAACAACACAGTAATAAAGAGACCAACTTTAAGGGAACGTGGTTTTTAGTAAACAGATTCAAAGAACAAAAGGGAAGTGTGTCAAGAAATGCTGATTTTAAAACTAAATACTTCTTCATTCAAATGAGGTAATAACAATTTCTAGAAAAAAATGTTTCTCAATTATTTTTCCTATACAATTTAACTAAAAAATAAGATTTTGTATTGTTATTTTTCAAACATTTGACAAATGATTCCACACTTGTCCTGACAAAAAATATCATGGTAATTATATTAAACAATTTCCAGTGAAGAACCATTTCACAAATAAAATACCGAACTATTTTTCGGGGGGGGGGGTTATGTTATAGCTTCTGAAATTCTTTCTGAATCAGTCATAAGTGCTTACCTTGATTAAACTTTGTGTTATCAGTAGAAAATTAGCATTGCTATTATATCAATGTACTTTGCCAGAGGCCTGGTCAGACAGAAAGAAAAGAATCTCCAGTATGTGACCATGGTCCTGCTTCTCAGCACAGTTTCTTTCCATTAAGCCTCCTTCACACACTGGTCTCAAAGTTTAAATTTCATGACAAAGCACAGAATCTGCTTGCTTTTGCCCCTTCCCTCCCCCTTCAAAGGAGCAGTGTATTGAAGGAGGGTTTTATTGGCAGTAATTCCAGACATTTGAAATTAAAGCTCAGCCTTGAGAAACCCATAGGTTACTAAACTTTATGCAGACATCTAATGCTCGAGATATATTGAAATATTTTCACATGAAATAGTCAAAGTTAACAGATTTTTCTTTACATTGTGAAAGATAGCAAAGTAAAATATCTAAAAAGCTTGAAATCATTGTTTAGACAGACTAAAGGCTGTTAGTTCCTCTTTTTCAAAGTTTCTCATGCAAATACTACTCTACATCAGAAACAGAAACTGTGAGCAAACAGATAGCAATTATCCCTTCAACACTGTGCCAGGCACATTAAAGAAGTGTGATTCATGACCTTACTGACACTCCGTGCAGAAGAGTGCACGTGTCACCACTTCTGTTGCTCAGGTTTTCATTAGGAGGTAGGAGGGCAGTTAACAGAGAAGCAGAAAAATTATTTCCTTCCCCCCCCCGTAAACTTTCATAAAAGCTGGACTGACAGAGAATTTCTGCTAATGTTGAATGTGGCTGTTCTGTTCGTAGGGCCATATAACCCTCTGCCTTCTGTCACATTACGGGCAGCACATCCTTCAGAAGCCACTGCTAACAGAGGAGCTCCTGCCATATTAACTCCATAATGAATACAACCCATATTTCTCTATACTGCAGCAGGATAAGATTAAAAGCTTACAATAAAAAACTTAAATTAAGACTTCCATAGTTATGATTGAGATGATACTACCTAAATTTTGATCAGCAGACCTTGACCAGACATGCTTAGAACGTCCACTGTAACCCATTACATTGAAAGGCATAAAATTGGTTCTTAATGTTGGAAATGAAGCAGCTTATTCATATCACATTCCCTGCTTTTCTTTAAACACCATCTTCAGTTCTTGGAGTAGGGTTTCAACTGCCTCACTTCTTTGGTATAGTTGAAGGGCCTCTATCTACAGAAGAAACCTTAACAGCCTAACCATAAACACTATGATACTCAGAACAATAAAAATCCATCTTATTTTTATATATAAAAGAAATCCATATCTATAGCTTTGAGTATTTGAGATAAATAATCCTGACAATTTCAGTGATTGCTCTTGAATAACAAAAGCATGAGTACAAATTATTTGGAAGGTTTATTTTGTAACATAGTCATCAAAATTTTTGCAAAGTTTAAGAGAAGTCACTCTGCAAGAGAGTTCTTGGCTTGTACTAAGCATTATGAGATATAATTTAAATAATTTGTTTCTTCCATTCCATAATTTGTTTCTATCATTACAATGATATATGCACTATAGGTACAAGCAAACATTTAAGGTCTCAATCAATAATGTGCTTTTATTTTATTGCCTGTCATTAGATATAAACAGTCACCTGAGTCATTATCAAGTAAGAAATTACTGAGGCTTAAGCCCAAAGCAACTTCAATTATCCCTTTTTTTCAAGTATTTGAAGTGCTCAATTATTCTTTCAGATTCTATTAACACATTATTGCTGCTTTATGACCAGTAAAACACTATGTTTTCTAGTCTTCGTGATAAGATTCCAAAGGGACATCTGTATGTGGAACAAGCAGCTTGCTGTTTACCCAAGAGATTTGTCAAGTTGTGCTGAGTTCAACAAAAAACATACATCTGTATATAGAAATGTTTGTGCCAGTACCTACACTACACTGTACTGTATTCATATTTCATATTTATAAATATTCACTTGGGAAATTTCCATGCAAATGTCATTATCAGTGGTCTGACTTCTGTAAATAAGCTTTTAAAGTACAAATCACATTTGGAGGGTTAGTACAGCTTCTAAAAGCAAAGACATCTCAAGGATTCTTTACTTCTTAAAGGCAACAAGGCATTGAAATGGTGACATTCACCAGTTTAAACCTTGCTAAGAGGTACACCTGCTTCAAGCTTTGATGGAGTTCCATCACACAATCATTTCCTAATCCACTTTTCTTCTGCTAGCCCAATACTTGTTTCTCCTAAATGCTTCAGGACAATGGTAAGAAATATCAAATCTGACCAGTGTATCCATCCTCAAATTATTTATGCAGTACTTGGGCTGATTCTGTTCTGTAAACTAGACTCCAAGGATTAAGAATGAATTTAATTATTGATGAAATTAAGACAAACAACAGAGGTATGTTATTGGGTATTACAGAGATTCCAAGCCTCTTCTGGCATATACAACATCTCCTATAAGATATATAAATAAATACTCAAGACAAAAGTACTTCTATCTTTACATTGATGCTTAATTTGATGGAATTTTAAAGTTGGGCTTTTAAGACAGTTAATTTTCAACATGGATTATGTGGTTCCTTGGTTATACTAAAATATTAATTCCAACTAACCAAACCTTTCTACTTGAAAATAAGAGAGGTTTTGCTATTATTCCCATGAATTAGTTGATGCCCTGCAACAAGGAAACAATCATGGATTTATCTCACATTTCTGACCGTTTCATTACTCAATGTATGAAATCACTACCATGATCAATCAAGCCTGGTACTGCACTCCCAGTCCCTTTTTTCTCTTTCCCTCCTCTTCACTTTTGCTGGTGTTCCTGTCCTTTTTCAGAAATGGGCTACCATGAATTAATGACTGAATGAGGAAGAAACACTGAGATTTTATATTCTTTATACGTACCTGACATTCCAGATTATTCTTCTTCCTGTGCACTCAAAAGGTAGAATAAAAATTAACCCAACTGCAACCAAAAAAATCACAATATTTTCTTTCAGGAGTAATCTTTATCTTTTGAGTTCTTTTTTCATCCTTGCATGTGTATGAAATAGAGACTTTCTAAAAGAACTTCCAGTAGGTAACATATACAAAAAAAAGCCTTGCTGATGCCCTAACACTGTAAATGTGATGAATGTCACTATTTGCTTTCTGTGTACTCAAAGAAACTGTAATAAACTAGACCTGAGGGGGGAAAAATGGGAAAAAGTGCAGAGAAATGGTATTTCAACATGGAAAAAGTACTAAAGAGTCATAGCATAGTACAACAATCCTCCTTTTCAAAGGAACCTAGATGAGTGTAATGGAAAAACGCTTTCAGCATACTTGAGTAAAAATCCAATTTATTCTATCTCTGAAGTTTGTAAAAGTTTGCTCACAATTGTTAAAACAGAAGCATTAAGGAGATAACAGGTCACTATAAGCCAGAGAAATACATCTTGATGGTTATAATGGAATGAGTCTTCCCTGCTCTCTGGTGAAATAAAAAGCTATCAAGTTGCCTCTAACAGAAATTAAGAACACACTAACAGTTCTGGGATTTTCTATTTTTTGAAGTCTGGGAGTTTCCTAAAAATATGGCCTGGGAACTACACCATTAAAAAAAAAACAACAAACCAAACAACAAACAAACTCAATTTTTAAAAAAAATGTATAGTTAAGTATAAACCAGAGAGATTTTAAACATAAGCACAAGGACCACATTTATCAGTTTACTACTTCTCAAAGTTCAGAGTTTATCTTAGCTCAATGCATTTAATGACATTAACTAGAAACCCAGAGCAGTCACTACACCGCATTAGGTGGTGAATTGAGAGAATCCAAGAGTGGCATATTCTCAGCTGTTTATTTCAGCTGAGAATAAACAAGTTCTTTTCAGCCAATATGGCATGGGGTTGATGGAAGAATTTTTGTCCCACCAGGATTTTTGTTTTACCTCATCCTTCCCATACATGCAGAAGCAGTGGGATCCATAAATGTGCAGTGATAAATCAGTATCAGGATTTAGCATGTTCCACTCACTTCTAGGCTGGCTTTTGTTGTTGCTGTTTTTTTGATGTACATGATTAATTAATTACTAAACCAGTTCTAACATAATAATAAACACTTCTTAATTCCAAATATTTGTCAAAAATAAAGAATTTGAGTCATGCAAGCTACGGCTTACTATATAGTCACTGTTCCTAGAAAAAAAGATATGTTTACTGAGTCACTCTGATTGTAACTGGGAAATAAAAGTACTGTGGCTCTTTTGCCTAATTGCTTATTTGAGTAATTGCCTTTAAGGTAGCATAATGATTCAGTGTCTGCTGAAACTTAAAAACATAAAAAATATGTTTCCATAACAAAATCATTTGTGCTTTTGAATTTTGAATTATTAACATCTGTCCACATCTACCCACGAAAATAACGTGATTAAAAATTATCAGTGCATGCTCTGCCAGTGGAAAAAAAATGAAATCAGGTTAAGAAAACAGCACAGCATGCTTTCATGTTTCAATAATAATTATTTTGGCTAGGATTACTTTATAATTCTTTAAAAAGCTTGACTGGTTGTGGCAGTTCTGTGTGCCTTCTAACTTTAATAGTTAGCTAAAGACACACATTTATGGCCAGGATTTTTAAAAACAGCTAGGAAATTATACTAAAAGGGAGAACTTCATAAGAATCTCGGTTTTGTAGAGGGGCTGGTAATACATTTCTAACATCCAAAAAATATATATAATAAAAAACGGTATATATATTCTACTTGGCCACTGAAGTTTTCAAAAATTTCCATTATGCATCACAGTACCAAGTCACAAGAGAACCTCAGTATTCAAAGTAGTTCACTTAAAAATCCCTCATTTCTAGGCAGAATTTACAGAACTATATTTATATAAACACTTTATTACTTATTAGGTTAACTACTACATTAAATAAGATCGCAGAATTGCCTGAGTGACTGGCCATGCTGTTCATCAGTTAGCACACTCCTTCAGGCACTTCACACTCACCTCCTGAACCTTCACATTTTAGTTTTTTAGCCTCCCATCTGCCCGATGAATCTTCTAACCACCAAACCATTGGCTACTGAATCAGTGGTGTGTAGAAGCTATTCCATGTTATTTCATGCTGGTTAAATATCAGTTCAGATAAACTAACTTATTTTCTTTCTGGCTGAAGAAAGGGTCACAGTAAATAGAAAAGGCCATAATAACTCACTAAAACTGAGGAAATAAATTATGGCAAAACTTGCAAGTTCTTGTTGTTACAGTAGAAAAGTCCTGTTGTTACAGTAGAAAAGGAGAAGACACTGGGAAAGCTTTTCTCTCTTAATTATATCATTTGGATTATTAGACTTTTAAAAGCATTATCTGGACCAGCAACAAACTCAGCTCTGCATATATGGAGTGTTCCATTTTCCCCATTCAATTTTATGGTTAAGATAATAAGAACAGCCCATTGACTAGAGTTTTGCTCAATCCATCCTTAAACATTTCCTTTGAGAGCACCTGCAGGCAGAGGCACGCTTATGCCAGGCAACCTGCTGACAGGTAAGTGGGGCAGCTGGTCACTCAACTTGTCCAGCTTATAAATGGTGATGGCTCTTCCATAAATTTTGCCTTGAAATGAGATTTTCTAATAGAATATTTATGGAAAAAAGAATTCTATTTTTGAGGGTTTTTTTGACTATTTAGAATTGAAACCTCCATTTAAAAAAAACTTGTAAACAAACTTTTAAGAAGAGAAATGCATAAACAGTATCGTGGAGCAAAAAGTGCCAAGACCAAAAACTTAGTAACAATGCAACAAATCTTTCTCATCTGAAAACTGAGATAGGTTGTAATGTACTTTACATAGTTTCCTAGCCTCTTATGACTCAAAGTCTCCAATACTACATTACACCTATAAAAACGTATAGCATAAAATTGTTTTATAAGGTTAGACACTGATTTGTGCCCTAACGTGTCATAAAAACTATTATTTTACACACAAACCAACATTTTTTTCAAATATGGGAAGAATGATACAAAATGAAAGTTGTATTTCAGTGCTGCTCTCAAAATAATATGGCATTAATGCTTATGCAAGCAAATTAGAATGGATCACTTCCAGAAGAGTCGTAGGTATCCAGGAATGGTCTATAAAAAGACTTTCCACTGAGATCCAGAGATCAGCCTTAGAAACCAATCTTACCGATATCATGGCAGTACCATCAATTTGAATCCAAGAGAGGGGACCATAAGTAACAGCTGGCAACAGCAAAGCTAAGTGCAGACACAGTGCACAACTACAGGAAAAACCTCAATTCTACCACCACAGAGGTTACAAATACCAAAATCTGATGTAGAAAAAAACCTCTGCTCCTGTTTACCAGTAGCTCATAATGTCTCTCAGCTGCCTGCAAATAACTCTGTAGGTTTTCTTCATTAAGATGAGTTGTAGGACACTAGATGAGAATTTCTAAAGCTGCATGAATTTCTTTAGCTGTCTGCAACTTCTTAGTTAAATATGATCTATCACGAAGCAAGGCTACTTTCTGAATGTAGTTTGCCATAACATTTTTAGATTTTAAAAGTGGATTTCCCTTTACAACAAAAATGAAATTAATGAGAAATTTTTACAATTCTTGGCTTTTACTGTTTGTAGTGAAAACCATGATAAACAACACAGACAATGTATCAAGCAATGCTGAAATTATAATTACATATAATACAGCAGCTTGAGTTGCACAATGGGAAAAAAAACCCCCAAATTAAAAAGCCCAAATGCACAACAAAAGAGAGAATAAAGTTTTCAATTTGCTTCTCTTATAAAAAGAATAATCTACTGTAATGAAATAAAAACTAGGCATTTATTTTAATTATTAA
Source organism: Apus apus (assembly GCF_020740795.1). Taxonomy (NCBI): domain Eukaryota; kingdom Metazoa; phylum Chordata; class Aves; order Apodiformes; family Apodidae; genus Apus; species Apus apus. The sequence continues at coordinate 15,112,133 of NC_067293.1, read as the reverse complement.
GTGTCACCTCTGGGATGGATCAAAATGACGAAAACCATAGTCCTCAAGTTTGTGTGAGCAATCATTGCAGTAAACTGATGTGTAAGTTACCCACCACTCTAATGAGCTGTAAACATAACAGCTGATACTAAGTTATAGTACCTAATAACATTTTAAACAATACAATTAAAATAAAAAACAAGTAAAAACATCTTGCAGTGATATGCATGTATTCTGCCACAAATTATTTTGTTAGGTAATAAACCTACAGAGCTATCAACCAGTATGCATCAACTCAGGACAGTGAAGGAAAGTGTGTCTATTTAAACAATTCAGTTACATTTTATTTCCCAAAGAAATCACTAATCATAATACCTAGAGAGAAATATTACTTTAAAAAAAAAAGAAATAAAGAAAAAAAAAAAAGAAAGAAGTACTAAACCTCTATGTTTAATCACTTGGATGTAGAATTACAGAAACTCATCAATCTCTGGCATATTTGGGCCTAGTTAGGATAATGGTCCTGTGTAAATTTAAGGAATTGCTGAAATTAAGGCTATAAATTCTCCAGGACTGAAGAGTTCACAGACTTAACATACTGGCAATCTTTGACATCCAAAAATAACACAAAAGCCCAACCAACCTCTAGGAATAAACAGTAAATCTTATTTTCACTGTGATTTTCCCTTTCTTTCTCACCTTAATAGAGAAATTTCAACTCAATGAAATTTTAATCAAGAAATTCTTGCCTATTGAAGATGCTTTAGTATAAAAGCCAACAAAATTGAAACAAAAAAGACAACCAGTATTTGCCAAAGAGTTTTTAAAACCCTTTGCCCTAGTAAGGTCAGTACCAGTGAAGATACATATGCCATTTGTGTGTTTTCATACTTAGAAAGCTTGAAATCCATTTATATCAATACATGGAGCCAGTTTCCATAAACTAAGAACCAACGGCCCATGACAGTAGTCTTAATCTCAGTATTTCTCATATGGGAAGCATTCACAAGTCAATAGTGTTCATTTCATAGCAACCACTGTGATAAACTAAAAACTTTTCAACATTTCTGTTCTTCTACTTCATTATAAGAATGCTCTTTAGTGCCTTTTTTTTTTTTGGTAGTTCATTTCTGTATTTTGAGTTTACTAAAGCAAGCAGACTTTACAACACAACGCACTGAGAAGGCGTAACATAAAATTGGAGAAATTAACATCTCAAATGAGTCAGTTTTTGAAGAGCTGTGAAATACAGCCAGGTAGCACCGAGTAATTTTATAACAGGTATTTTAACTGGGGTAAAACTTCACCAAGATACTGCTATAAGTACTTTTTTCTAATGAACAGTCTGAAGATTGGCCTCCATCTGACCACCCAGAATGCTTCAACAAGTTCAGAGACAAAGTGGGCAAGCTGCTAAGTGGTTAGACACCAGGGAGTACGTATCCAGAGACACAGAAGCAGTGAAGAATTAAATCAGACATGGATGAATGTTTCTCTTCTAAATCTCATTTGCATTTTCAAATAATTTTGCACATGATGAGTCTACAGTCCCTGTAGATTAGCATTTTATACTTAATGGACTAAAAATTTAGGGCACCCCAAGGGCTTATAATTAAGGTTAATAAGGTCTGTGGTCTGACCAGCCCAGCTCCTTCAAGGTAAATAACCGTGTTCATATTGTTTTACATTACATTTTCTATTTAATTGATAAAATTAGCATCTTATAATCTATGTAAAAATCCCCTTACACCCGTGGATTTTGCTAGCCGTGCCTCTATTACTTCAAAATCTAGATTTGGTTAAGACTTTCAGACATTAATTCTAATACATCTGTGTTTTTTTTTAAAAAAAGATAGGTGCTTTGAGCGGAAGGAAGCCTGTATTAATTTGTAAACAGGTATTTGAGCTGACATGTTAATGCAAATTAAAGATGCAGTCTTATCTTTGTTCATTTTGTTCCTTATTACTAAGGTCTCCTAAACTCTTAATATAAGTTTGCTTGCATAATTTCAGTGTCTGGAAGCTCGTTTACTATTCACAGTCATCACACCAGTTGGTTTCTGGAGTGGTTCTCTCTTTCACAAGCAGGCTCTTGCTCTTTTGAACACAGATCCCTTCTCTACTATCTCCGGGCCCACAGTCTACTCTGGTTTTGCTGCTAACCCCCCTACTTTTCTGATTGTTCTAACTCACCAAATCATCTGACGCTTATTATTTCCAAAATCTGTTCACCGAAGCTCAGAATAGTTTGATTTACTTCATTTTACACGAGGTTTTCCTAAGCATCTCCCCTCACATCTCCAGCAGGCTCTGCAAGGACCGCCAGGCCGCTGGAGGAGAGTACTAACTTGTGCAGAACAGACTGCAGTTCTTGAGGATTTTGAAAGTTACAGCAGGAAAACTCAGAAGGGCTGTAAGCCCTGTCTTTATGATTTTTGTCACTACGAGCAGCAAGCCAAGGGCTCTTTACTGACCTGGCAGGCAGGGTAGGACTCCGGTTCTCTCGGCGGGCGCCTGGGCCTGTCAGCCCCACGCCCCTGCGGGCAGGCCTGGCCAGGCGCTGCCTCGCAGCCAACAGCCCTTCCCAGCACCGGAGGCTGGGCAGAGCCACAGGGGAGGAAACTGCTGAGGAAACACCAAGGCAGAGTGCCAGGCAGCCCCCACGCCAAGGAGACCCCGCGCAGCCCCCTCAGAAAGGCCTCGGCTCCTGGAGCGCAAACTCCCGCCCGCAGAGCCGCCCGGCCAGCCCAGGCACCGCTGCGGGAAAGGGGCACTGGGGCGGCTGCTGTGACTTCACCTACACTGCTAAGCAGCTCTTGGCTATCAATTAGATCATTAGGCTTCTGAAGCATTATTTGGAGCAATGAGGAAAACCGTTCTCTCTCTCTGTGTATATGTATGTGTAAAAAGACAGATATATTCATGAGGTGTTCCCTTTTTCCCCTAGTTAGATGTTGAGTAAACTAAGTGAATGATACAGACAAATTATATTTTCTCTTTAGAAAGAATCTGGTTGCAATCAGAATAATCTGAAAGCTCATTTCAGTAGATTATTATATCACTCAAGTAAAGCACAAACCTATAAACTTACAATATACCATCAAGAATGTATTTGAAACATATTCAAGTGTTTGTGAAGGTGGAAGGTTAACTATGTTGTACTTACCAAACCTGTCAGTGTAATGAGCTGGCACCCTTTGAATATGCTCTACATTATGTTATCCTCAGTTTGCAGCTTTTAAAGCAGAATATTATTAGTAGATTTGTTAATCTAAGAAGAACACCAGGGCTAATTATATGAAAAATGTTAAATCGCTGGGAAAAAAAAAAGTTACTGAAGTCAGCAGTTGTTCTTTTTCACACTCCCAGCACATTCTAGGATGGCATCTCTTGAGGAGCAATTAGCTTTGTCAGGGCAGCTGAATTCAGACACACAAAGATGTCATTTTCCCATACTAAGAAACATTATTAATAAAGAAATTATAGCAACTTGTCATAGACTACCCAATTACTGTAATAACAATCCATTTCTCCCAAAGCTCAGGGGAAGGTCTTCACAACATAAAGGTAGCAGAAGAAAACACTGTACTGTTTCTTAAAGAAAAAAGGAAGCCAAATGGCATTGCTGTTACTGACTGGCTGTATGGGAATACAGAGCACTTATGCTATGGTCATACAAATTTATTTACACTGTGGAAAAACTGGTGTCACATCAAAATTAGTTAAGAGCTGAAGCTTTACATTTTATTCTGTAGTCAAAGACAAATTAATAGCAACGACTATGACGATGACAAAATGTCTGTCACAATGTGACACAGCTAAGGTTTGTATTCTAATGATAAAATATCAGTGGTGTTTCTGGGCAAGGAATAATATCTTACCTCAGCAAACTGTCTGTAACATTTCTAATATGTTTGCCATCTCTTTATGTAAGGTGACATGTGTAAACGTGACACAATTCTTTTTATCTGCCCAGTTACTTCTTGAATGTTGATTACTGTGACACCCATCTGTTAAATACTAATTGTCTCTGATACTGTTGCCAAGTTGTTAATAAAATCACAATAATTAAAGCTATTAAAAATGCCATTAAATAGTTAAGAAATTTCTTTCCACTTAAAACATTGGAAGCAATCTTCAAAAGATCTACCTAGAAATCACTGCACATATTATTAGCAGAATCCAAAACTGTTTAATATAATGAGCTGAGAGTTTCTTTATATTAAGAAATACACAAAACTAATTGTGAAACATCATCATATAGAAATTACTTCCTTCCACATCATACAGAAATTAATATTGCTGTGTTTCTTGTTATTCTCAGAGCTCCATTGCTTCTGACACAAGTGTGGTTTCTTTTTTAATTACACAGGTTTCAGGACAGAAGGTCACAAATAAATCAAAAAACAGTGAGTGAGGACAAAGATCTTCAAAACCAGCCTGACCAAAGGTTTCACTGTTTTTAGCATGCCATTTAAGGTGCTGTGCATCTATTTTCTATCTGCACAGTCAGAAAAACTCATCATCTTCCCTGGAGTATGTTGAGGCACACAGTGATTGCTCTTAAACATCCAACCGGTTTTGAAGTGCATAGTGTTTTTTCTGATGTTTGGTTAAACCAATCCAGCAGGGACACAGCATCTAGGAAGTGCTGCTGGGTCTCTAGCTGATTGGGCTTTCCACCTGGGACCATGACACTGTTACTGATAGGTATTTCATCAAATGTAGCTGTATCAGCAATCTTTCTTTAAAAAAAAAAACGAAACACACCAAAAAACCAAGAAAAAAACCCAACAAAACAACTAACAACAAAACATAAAAGGCTCCACAATGGTTAAGGAAATTGTTCAGAAACATTGCAAACACAAACATCAGCTCCCTGTGGCTGTTTGCAAGGAATCAAAGGATTAACTTACGTAACAAACCAGTAAGAAAACTGGTCAGGATTCTGGAATTCTCTGCATTAGACATTAAAAGGTCAGACCTTGTAAACTGCAGAGTGTAAATAGCAAATTATTATATTTACAAATTCTAGGGCCAATATTGTCCTACTGGCATCTATTACTACTGCTGTTAAACGTGTGTGCACAGAGACACAGAAGCAAATTAATTCAATGGCTGAATCTAAAAAACTTTCCTTAGGAAAAAAAAAAATAAAATTAAAGTTCTGTAAACAGAACTGAAGTGATAGCCAGTCAGGGCACTGTAATTCCATTTTAATTAACCATAGCCATAGCAGAAGCTTCACCACAAAATATCAAAGATTAAGAGCTCAGTGAAGACTCTTCATATTAGGAGAGACAATGATCAAAGCTATGCATTACTTCACAGATAAAGCAGGATGCCAACTCTTTTAACTAAGACTAACAGGAAAATTCTGATAAAGTGATTTTTGCACAAACTGGCAGCTTTGTGGGGGGAAAAAAAAAAGAGAAAAAAGAATACCACAAAATTACTTGAGAATGGTTGTACTGAATTTCTCAAACATTTCTAGAGAACATTTCAAATGCAAACATATTTGAATAATTAAAAAATACAAAATAATCTTAGAGAAACGTATCAACTAAAAAAAATATCAACCAACCAATTCAAATGAACATTCTTTAGAGTGGCAAGGTAAGCAAGGGAGTTCCAGTTATAAAAGAAATGTCATATAACTGGTGCCCACACAGTTTCAAAAGCTTTTTGGCAAGCTTTCCCACACCTTCAGGTTTGAGGTTAATACAACAGAAACAGGGCTCACCCTCATCCAATAATCAAGATAAACCCATAAAGTTTCACACTGACTTCAATGTGTGCTATGTACCAGACTAGAATTAATACCACTTCCCCCTTTCACTGGGGGTTCATCATAGATTTTGCTTCCATAACTTTCCCCTGCTGCAGTGCTTCTCTCCAAAGTATGCAAAAATGAACACCACTCAAACAGTTCTCAGCAACATACACCAGTAGCAATGACAATCTAGGAACCTGTTTATTTTCTTCAAAGTTTAGATATAGTTCAGCCAATACTGATCAAACACATGCAAAGAAGAGAAAGACCTGTGAGACAACAACCCTGCTGGATGCACAAACAATTCTATAATAAATACATTTCATCCTCACAAGTGATTACTGCCACAAATGAAACTTTTATAAAATTTTTTTCTGCCACTAATGTCACTTTGACAATCACCAGGGATTCAAAGGATTTAGAAAACTTAAAATATTTATGCCAAATTTTCTCTCTCATCTCTGGTAACATCCCAAAATACAGACTAAACTGATAATACCATGAATATTTATGTGTTGCTCAGCAGGGAAAATTAATGTAAATTAAACAACTGATAATGTTGGTAATAGTTGTTGGTACCCAACTTCTTCACAAATTTTTCTTATGTGGCACCAGCTATGTTAGCACAAACCCCAGGAAGTACTGCTGTTGTGCTGTCACATGTCAGTGCTTGTTTGGCATGTGCAGCCTGTATTATTTATTTACAGGGAGCTACAATTACAGTCATTCATTTATATCCTTTCATAAACAGAAGTAGCCACCATGAAGAAACTTTATCTTTTATATGCAGTAAAGGAGACAATTCCTTTTAGGGTATACACACAGACAAAATTATTATCTAACTCAAGTAAGAAAATAGATCCTCTGGACTGGATATTAAAAATAGATAAGTGTTAAACCAGATTCAAAACACCACAGAAACTAGCTTTGAAGAAACTAAAAAAAAAAAAAAAAAAGCTACAGTACTTTCCCGCAAAATTATTTATCAAGTTTTTCAGAAGTTCTGCATTTTAATAATTTTTGAGAACACTTAATTTAGTTATGCACTAAAGTACTTCTAGTAATTTAAATCAAAGAACATATCCTTGAAGATGATAGTCAAGAATATAGCCTGTATTTCTGTTAGACACTAGTAAAATGACATTCCAGATAGGACTCACTTGATCTCTGTTTAGGCTTGTAGCAACCAACATGCCAAGTCACTTGCTTACTGCCCCCCTTGCTGGAAAACAGAGTATGTTGGATCATGGCATATGCCACCCCTGTTCCCATAAAAAGTTATCAGCAAGAAGTAAGACAGAAATTTCCCCTGTTGTAAAAGCTCATTTAGTTTTAAGAATTATTTCAAGAGAATTAGTTTCTGAGCACTCACCAGTTGGTCTTTTGTTGTCTTCATGAAGGGTTCTTAGCCAGGGCAACAGGTAAAGCAATTCTTCTCCATGCCCTCCATGACTTTTAGCACAAATCCAAGTCCCACCTGTCGAAAGTGACTGCAAAAGCTAAGCACTGGTCTAGAGGAACTGTTCTCTGTGCCTTGCAGTTCACATCCAACACCACCTAAAATTCACTCGTAGTTCTGCAGCAGAACAGAGAGCAGGAAAAACTCATGGGCTTCAACGTCTTCTGTTTTCAAAGGAATATAAATCTTGAGAATCAGTATCAGTCAAGAATAAATACTTTTTCAAAAGTATAGAATAAATATTTTAAGGAAGTCAGTTCTAATAGTCTTTCCTCTCTCTCTCAAGAACATGTATCCTCACTTGTGCATATATCATTCTGCAATACATTAAAGTTACCAGCAGCCAGGGGTAGGATTCTGTTGTATTCACAGACTTTTTCCAGTTTATGAACACTGCCTCTATTTGAGCACAACTATGATTCTACAACTTTAATCTACAACCCTTTACATAAAGAGAATTTGCATTCCTCAAACAAGGACACTAGTGCCAAATTACAGAACACTGGTAAGTTGGTATGCCAGCTACACAAAGTACAGCAGGTGGTTTCATAGGAGACTATCTGCTTCAAATTTTAAACAAAACAACTCCAGGGCATATCCTTTTCCAAGGAACAGAAAGTTGACTGCACAGAAGGAAACACACCATGCACACATGTTAATTGTTCTGCTTGCTTATACCAAGAGACACCAAACAGCAGTAAATCTTAGTTGCCTTAGAAAATACCAAATGGTTCTGTAATGGGGATTGAAATTTTCCTCACTAGGTTGCTAAAGGAAATAAGGCATGTGAACTAATAACATCAATTTATCTTTAAAGTTACAATTGGTGTGGTGTTTTTTTTCCCTACCAATAAAAACTTTTTGCAATGAACTGCAGGGATCCTATATTTGGTATTTGAAAATATCCTTTGTGCCAAGCTGTTATATTAGGACTGTCTTTCAGCACATCCTGAGCAGCTGATGCACTGCCCATCTCATCTGCCTACTATTGAATGTACTGTAAGAAAAGGGTGTGAGTATGGCAGATCAGCACATCTTTGCTACCCGGAGTGACTTGGTTTAATAAGGATTACCACACATCTCTACCTTCTTATAGATGAAAACAAAGAACTTTCTATGCAACCATCCTGGTTACTGTTGCCATCTCCAGCAGCAAGGGATTTGGAAATTTTTATACAAATACACCAAGTATGCTAAATAATCAGTGTTCAGATCAATCAGCACACCTCTATCAGCAGTACTCTCTTCTTGGCAGAAAATGGAATACAACCCTTCTGGAAGTGTCAGTCATGAGGATGTGAGGCTTTCCAGCAGTGCTCGTGAGAGTTGGTGATTACTGTTACTAGCAGTTCAACTCTGCTACATGAAGGTCCTCGCAAGGAGGACAGGCAACAGGGAGGTTACTAAAAGAGCAATGCCACCGACTTTCTGTACTGTTAGTGATGTCTGTGCTGGTGCTTCTGCCAAGCCTACTCTGGCAGCAGTGTCTCAGTACAGGGAGTAAGGTTTAAGAAAAGTGAGAACAGACACAGATGGATACACAAGGCGGGGCGGGGGGGGGGGGGGGCGCGGGGAAACAAATGTAGTGGTGGGTCTGTGTTTTGCAGTAATTTTTGCAGAAAATACTTTTTTAAGTCTTTCTCCAAAGCACACAGTACAAACTTTCTATAAAGGTAATTCTGCCACTCAAGACTTAAAGCAGGAAACATATTATGAAATACAAATAGGGGAAAGGAAATCCACAGCTAAATCTGAACAGCAGAACAATCAGTAGATGTTGGGAAAACTAATCTTGGCTTGGAGATACAGCCACAAATGTTCATCTTCATGTTTAGCAGTGCTATAGCCAAGAAGAAAAGGTACAAAATTCAATTAACAACTGCCCTATCTATGGTCTACTTACCTTAATTTGCACTGCAGGCCAAAAGTGTGGGACACTTCAATGAAACAATCTGTTCAGCTGTAGATTCTGCATTTACTCTGTAACAGAAAAACCTATTAAAGTATCTTCCAGAAAATTCAGAGGTACTTACATACTTAACAGATACTGAATAACAAGACAGACTCTAAGATGTTCTTCAGAATCAACACAAGGGATAAAAAAGATAACACTCAAGAAACTATACAAATTATTCAGACAACTTCTGTGGAAACCTTTAAAACTCAGTATCACATTCTCAACCTATAAAATTCCAATAATTTTGTCTTAAGCTTGCATGTTTGAACAAACAGTAACATAAATATCAATCTTTATCATATATATTAATAAATTATAAATCTGAAAATTGGAAGACAGTAGGCCTGTGACTGTAGCAAGGACCCAAATTTGCCTCTGGTTCCACAGGACAGCCAGTCCATGGGGATCCTGTGGTCACTAATTTTGTATTTTTCTCTCCAGGTTTTAAGCTTGGATTTGACTGTCATCTACACCTCCTATTTAGTAAAAAACCAGGTGTTTCAGAGGTCCATTCTGAAGGCAAGCATGCACATATCTAAGGCAGACTTGCAGGTTTTAATTTTTTTTTTTTCTGCATGATTATAAAAGGTCCTTGTAGGTTGCAAGTTATTTATAGTGCTAATAATAGCAATTAAATGTTCAGTTCACATTTTTTGGGAAATAAATTAAGGTGCTAGTTCAGGGCAGTAATTTACACAAAACAGATCAACAGGGGAGATCTTTGCTGTTATTTGGAATCTGCAGCAGGAAGATTCTGGCATCTCATGAAACACTAGTGTGAGTCTGAGCTGCAGTTCTGGTTTATAAGGACAGCTGCCTTCACTTGAGCCATCTCTAAGTTGTTACAAAGTCACTTGGTCTCCTGTGTCAAAGGTATCTTGTAATGGCAGCCACATAATGGTGTGACAAAACTACTGCTTCAAGTGGACCTCTGACCTGGACTTTCAGCATTGAGCTTTCTAAGTGAGCTTCCCTATGGACTTTGTCTAAACCCAAATTAGTAGAAGCCCAGCAACAGTGCTGTCTTTCCGTTACATGGCCTGTGAACAACTTCTATACACAAAGTTAGCCAAGTAAATTTACTGATGGATTTTGCCTATTTCCTTATGAAATATGAAACATTCATGCCCTTAATTACTGAGGAAATTGTCTAGAAACATTCTTCATTATGAAGCACCTCAATTGCCCTATAGTCCCAGGGTGATTTCTTCTAGTGTGTAGAATGCAGGATGCTCGGAGAGAGTGAACTAGATAAATAAAAAGTCAGGTACGTATCCATAATAGACACTTTAAAAATTACTTTGCAACACTAATCAACAAAGACTTGTAAGTATATATCTTCATAATGTTAAAAAAACAACCCTGTGGACTTAGAAAATATAAGAAAAAAATGAAATTACATTATACTGTACTTAAATTCACCAGTACAAGGTATTTAAACAAAGTGCTTTTTAAGACAGAGTAGTAGCTAGACAGATCATTTACCACAGCATTGAATAAACTTTTAATAATTTATTAAATATGTGCTTTGAGACATAATAAAATTACTTCCTGGCATTAGAAAGAGACTAACCTGATGTATAGATAATCAATAACTGCCTATTCCACAAAGACAGACACAAAGCTACTGTTGATTTAGACTTAAGCTTTTTTTTCCTGCCTTATATATTGCAAAATTAATTGTAGCCAAACCAACTGAAGAAAAAAGCGTTTATCTGAAATGTGAGGAGTACACTTCTGACTAACTATATGGAAAAAGCAGTAGGCTAGATAACAGATGCCTTACTAAGGCTTTTCCATCTCCAATTCCCAAGTCTTTTTGAGAAGGCACTTGTTCTTGCTGTATTCTAGGAATATCAGTACTCATCTTCCTGAAATCCACAAATTAAAAGAAAAAAAATTGCACTGCAGTAGAATGTCACTGTTAATACATTAGAAACTCCTACAACTTTCAAGAACTTCTACTATCTCCACAAATCTGGCTTTATTATTACCCAAAGACAGAATGAGCTGAAAATAAGGTTTTGTATTTTAGAACCAAAGGCTGTAACTACTATAAACAGGTCAAAAAAACCACAGCAAAAAGATTTTGGGACTTTTTTGTTTGGTTGTTGTTATTTGGGGGTTTTATTTGTTTGTTTCAGTTTGTTGGGGTTTTTTTTTTGTGTTTTTTTTTTTGTTTTGTTTGGTTTGGTTTGGTTTTGTTTGCTGTTTGTTGCACTGCAACATAATAGAAGTAAATTATTTGGAAGCATTGCTCTGAAAATGTAACAATTAGCAAAATAAAAACTCCCTGAGACGCACCTGTAAAGGTAGGAAATGTGTCTCCAGAGGTACCAAAAAATAACACCTCAAAGACTGAACCTTCTTGAACAGCAAGAGGCAAATCCAACCAGTAGCAGGAGCTCAAATAACTGCCTACCAGTACCAGGAAGGAAGTTCCCTTTCCTTCCTGCTATGCAGTTCCAACAATGTACCTTGCTCCAGGCCCTTTGTGGGCAATTTAACTCTCTAAAAGGGCAGCAAACAAAACCAGTAAAAAATTGCAAGGGTTTAGGCTATTTTAACAAGTGAAGTCATCCCACTGAGTCGTGTAGCAAGCACCTGGGAAAATGGAAAGGCTGGAACTGCCCAGCTGACTGCATAGAGCAATACTTTTCCAACAGTTAGTTTTTATGTACACACATTGGGAAAGTAACCGGGGATTATAGTTTAATTTATTCTCGTATTATTTATTTTATTAATTACTGCTCTTAAAGGAAATGACAGGATATTGTCTTAAAATTTGCAATTGTGTATCAAACACTCAAAAAACAAATAGAGTAAGAACAACTGGAAAAAAACACAAGTTGGATAAAGGGAGGCAGCTTCATTCAAGAATATTTTCAAAACATTGATGCATTCCTGAGAAGTCCAAAGGCCACAGAGTGCTTTAACTTATTTTTCATATGAAGGAAGAATAAAAAAAAATTCTTTTTGAAAGTGTGATAGAATATGATGCAGAAAGTTGTTTCTCTGCAAGCTCTCACACAATCTTTAGGAGTTTGTATAAGAACTGTTAGTTTTCGCACTAGAAAACCAACAGACTTACAACCATTCCATGCCACCACTTCAGAGTCTGACCCTGATGCCTCGTGGTGCCACTTCTAACAAGTTCTGAGCAGATGCAGGTGAAGCCCTTGGGCTCACGACAGACTGAAACCTGTAAATGTAATCCAAAACAAAATACAATCTTCTTCTAAGTCAAGGGGTGGCAAAAGCATTATTCCATTTTACCAACAGTCGAGTTTCTGGAAGGAAAATTATCAAAAACTTGCAAAGTAATATGCTATTAAGATTGTGATAACAGAGCTATTTCTTTTTCAGTTTTTTCCTCATTTTTTACTCGTCTCTTTTGAATATGCTAGTAGTACTGTTGTTTTCCAATGTTTACTACATAACTAGACAAGTAGAAAAAAAAACCCTTCAAAGTATTTATCGATGTATCATTTCCATTCATTTTGTAACACTTACAGCTCCAAGAAGAGTCTCAGAAGGCTGGTGGAACTTTGAAAGGGAAGCTGTTACTTTTAAAATAAATGAACTGCAAGGTTGCAAGGGATATGCCAAACCCAGAGTGAAACCAAATGACATATTTGGAAAGGTGTTACTCTGTTGAATCTTTTACTTTTCCCTTTTTATTTTTATTTTTTTTCCCCCCAAATAACATAATCTAGCAAGACTATTTCCCTTTTTCTTGCTAATCACAGTGGTATTTCTGCAATGGAAACTTAAAAGCTAAGTGTTCCAACTAATTAATAGAACATACCCACCACTTAAAACACAAAACAAAACTAAAACACTCCTACAGTGATTGTTTCACCATTTTCCTGCCCCAGGGTATAATCTTTTCCTTAATGTGTAACATCTTCATTACACTCTGCAGTGGTGCTGCAGGTGGAAATGGTGCTTGCAGGGCATGGAGGCTGGCACTACGGAGCCCCTGCAGTGCACAAGAATGTTCACCAGCTGTAGGTCAGATAAATAGTTTATACCGGGTGGGTAAAGTGTTCACAGCTGAGCTTCTTTTACTGCTACTTCATAGTCTAACTAGCACTGAGGACTGTAGAGGTTTTACCATCCCCAGTTGTAACAGAGTACTTCCAGAGAAGACACTCACAGGAGAAAGAGCCCTTAAATACTCTAAAGTCCCTACCAAGCTTCAAGATGAAAGCTGCTATTTAAAGTTAAAGAAATAAATGTACATACACATGGGAATTCTGTAAAAAAAATCTGTAGAGAGCAACCAAGAAAGTCTTGAATATCCTGTAGTGCTATCTGGCATACATTAAAACACTCTTTTATCATAAAGTACTTCAAACTCAACCCACAGCACTGTGCAGAAGAGGGACTTCCAGGGGCTGTACCCTTCCATATAGAATCACGACCTTAGATATCAAATGAAAGAATAATGGAAAAGGAATAAAAAAATAGATAGAATTTATGGGGCTCTCTGGGTAGAAGAATGCTTCATAACATGTTAGGTTACTTAGATTAAATTAGCTACAATAGTGTAAGAATGGATGCAGGAAATTATGGTAATGGCATGATAAAGCAGACCCTAGATAATTTGTGTTTCCGTCCTGTTAATACCACAAATGTCTACCCAAGATGATAATTCTGAAGTAAATCCATTATGAATTGGGACAGAGGATCCATGTATCTCCTCTAAGGTAACCTACTCCTCCCTCAGTCAACTGTCCTTTTTAAACTTGGGATTTTACAATGGACCCTGAAGCGATGCTTTTTGATTTTAAAGCTTACAATTAAACATAACATTTTGAAACTGCATAAAGACTTTGAGTAATATTTTGGTACTTGTGCTTTTAGTCAGTTTCAAGGAAGCTTCCAATGAACTTGTGAATCCTTTATGTTTTGCAATATTTTAATTCAAAACTTGAATAAGCTGCATTCGTTGCATTTCTATCCATGAGAGAGGAACTGACAGGCTGCCTTTGAGCAGCCAGAAGAAAGAGGCATTAAAAAGATACGTGTTTGCTCACCCAAGTTACAAATCATAGCCAAATTCTATAGAATTATCTGACATTTTAATAAAGCAAGTCACAAAGCTGTCAATATTAACATTTATTTAAGATTTGGACAATACTTCTAGGCTGAATTAGTATAGGATAATATGACTACAAAATCTAACATTCACTACACCCCAGTAAAAAAAAAAAATAGAACTATATTATCTTCTATGTTTTGCTAACTTCTGGCAGTCTTTGAGATACAGTTTCTAACAATTGGCAACACTAATCATAGAGTGTCTTGGGTTGGAAGGGACCTATTTTGGTCATCTAGTCCAATCGCCCTACAATAAGCAGGGACACCTCCAACTAGACCAGATTGCTAATCCTAGCTTATGTAGAAAAGGATATTTTATTAGGACCTTTTGCCATTGTTAAGAACCATATTCTATATAGATATCAGCCTTCACTTCACCATAACCTATTGATAACATAAAATGAGTGATAAATATACTATGAAACAGTGGCTACACATGGGGTAGTAGCCAGTTACCTGACAAAAAATATTTCTCTTAAGTTACAGAAAAAAAATTACAAAAATAGGGCTCACTGTGAAGTAACCTACATGAACTTAAACCTGTATTTTAGATGCATTTGACCTCCTACAGTTCTAATTCCAGTAGTGCTTGCATTTCTCCTAACACATCACATTTTTCCCACATACAATTTAAATTCCAGCCTAAATTAAGCAGCTTGAGGTATTTGAAGAGTCTTAGACTCTGCAAGGATTTCTGTATTAATACCTACATCACTTATTACCAAGCCTCTCCCCATATGGTATTTGCAGAAAACAATTCTGTTGGACAGCTCTCTTGGAACGAAATTGTGCTTGAATCTCTCTTTATTTTGAAGAAAGGGTGAACTCCCACTCTTCACTGTGCTACAGGTATTCTGTAGTATGTTTCTATATCTGTCTTTCTGGTTAAAGCAGGCCCACTTTGTTATCCTTGTTATGCATTAACTGCTTAATTTTCTTTCTTCACTGTAAACAAACATTAAGATATTTTTCTCCTCATTTTAATGAACACAGAACAAGCCCTGTCATGGAAGCACAGAGAGGCTTCATCTGAGGTTGAGATCCCCTGGACTAAGTGCTGAATAAACATACTGCCAGCTTGATTGGTGGTTGAACAAAGGCTTTTTCCTTTTTTTTTTCCTATCTGAACAGACTTAGCAGAGGTTAAAAGAAGAAATTGAAATATGAACTCCCTTTATCAGCAGTAACATACAGATATAGCAGGACACTATACCTCTCAAACTGACGTTAAAATGTCAGATGATATAAGTAGCCCACACTCTAAATGTATCAGTGGTTTGATAACAAGAAAATTGACTTCATTGTAGATCTAGAGACCAAGAGCCCTCAGTCTCATAACACATGCTTGGCAAACTGCTTTTTGCTTTTCAAAGGTCATCTGTTTCATCCTTCCAGGTTCTGATATTGGCAGGTAAGAAGCTGTGTAAGAACAGCACATCCTGTTCCGAGATTAAGGAAGCAACATGCATCATGCAATGATGAAAACCAGCTCTGAGTCTGTCTACTATAACATGTTAGATACTACCCTTCACTCCCAGTTTGAATGACTGTACTTCCATTAGCTGCAGAGAATGGAAGCATATATGCCAATAGTTACTTCACAGAGATGATAACATAGTTTCTCTGTAGGGGTACTCTAGTTGTTGTGTCACATCCAGAACATAACCTCTTAAATGAAGATGTTGTTGGTTAAGACAATCAAGTTAAGACTGTACAGATTAGAAAAGACTAACAAGGCAGGTCAGTAGGTACAACTGCCTAGGAGAGACATAAGTAATGTGGCAGATTATGTATAATCATATTGAATCTCATTTACCAGTTATTACTAAGAACTGATCTAGCTGACACTTTGACTTTTGAGTGCTGGTATATGCATTGCCAATCAAATGGTATTCAGCTTCTAAAGAAAATTTGCTACTTTGGTTGGCATTGTGTTGTCTTGTTGGAATTATTACTACTATCTGGCAAGCATTAAAAATCAAGTCTCCAATTCAGAGAGAATAAAAATGAGTCCTGTGCCATGGGAAAGAAAAGTAAGTTGCCTGGATCAAAAAATGTCATATTTTATGATAAACACTTCATGAATATGGCTCTCAATCTTCAAATCCTGACTGTAAAGCTAATCACTGATTTGCTGTTTCCCAGTAAAATCAGAAGTGAAACCTTTTCTTTCTTTTAAAGTGACATACCATACATGTAGACCTATTGAAGAACAGGGCTGGTGCTGCATATTAGTCTATAGACTTTTAAATGCTCATTAAACAGAAAATAAAAGGGCTGAGTCTCAGTTTTAGTTCAATAAACATCTTCCATAATTTGTCCAGTTACTTCCCCTTGCACTGAGGAGCACAATTGGAACTATGCACAAAGCACTGAATCCTCAGAAGACAACACTGTACAGGTTCTTCAAAAGTTCACAGCTCCAGGGAAAGCTGCTATTGTTACAGACACAGAGCTTATACCATGGTCAGCTGATACACAGTGACAATGGTGAACATTAAAGCCAAACAGAAGGCTACATCCTGATTATTTTTAACTTCAGCACCACTCTGAAAACAGTAGCCACAGTTTCCATATAGAATCTTAACGTCTGTCAGCAGAAACTGTGCAGCCACTGGGCAGGGAAGGAAAGAGGGCCTATACTATTATCATGCTCCCAGTATTTCTGCACATCCCTGCCATATTATTATTCTGGGATAGTTAATATTTAATTCCATTACTGAATTTTGGTTTCTTCACTGACTATCAATAAAGATTGACGTGTCCATCAATGAATTTTTAACATTTCAGTTTTCTTTTTATACACAAAATCGAGGCTTGCTGAAAAAAACTGAAAAAAAGCATTGTAGCATTCTTACTTTCTAACAAATGCAACTGATTTCATTCCATTTTTATCTGGAATGTTTCTTTTGTGAATTGCCCAAGTTTGTACACAAGCTTTTGTATTAAGGTTCTGCATTAGTAAAAAAAACAACTTACTGAAAAGTAACTGATGGCATTTTACATTAAGGAATAATAACACAGAAACAGACCTCAATACCATGCATCACCATCAAGCCTGTATTAAAAACAGTTACTCCTCATGGAAGAAAAAGAAGGAACATTATGCTTTTTAAATCATCTTCTTTGGAAGAGTTCAGGACCAGAATTTCAATGAAATACAAAAAAAAAATACAAAATACAGTATTTGGCAGACACATCCTGCTAAGGTGGCCTCATTAGTCAATTCACAGGTTCATTGGACCAATGTGCTTCGCTCTCTCCATAAAAGATAGGTAGAATATATTTAGCAATTCTATATGTCATTCTATAATGTCCTCTAAATCCAAAGTCTGCAAATTTTAGCAATCAACTTCCTTTGAAATAATTTATTAAATAGTGCCATCCAGTGGTGACTCTGATCACAATGAAACCCTCTGGAAAAAACATGTTAACACAAAATTCTCCCCATTCATTCAACTGCAGACAACAAATATTTCAACAGATTATATAAATCTTTATCTTAGCCATAAGCTGGTGTTTGTAACAATACTAAACTGCTGATGATATATGGGCATGTTTTATGTTAGTTACAAGACAATGGCAAGCATTCATTTTCTGCTATGTGAAAGGCCAAATGTAATGATCATGCTAAGGTAGCAGTACCAGGCCTTAATCTTTTTAAATCCTTGATAGCATCTAATTAAATGGCACAAGACCTTAAGTTCTACTATCAGAGCTTGTGAATGTGCAGAAGTGCAGGCAAGACAGGGAAAAGGAGAGACCTGACTATTAGTCTTATTTCTACCAATTCACACATAATTGTATCTCCACCAAAAGTTGAGAGAATCATGATTTTTAAAAAAAAATCAAAAGAGCCTTTGTATTATTACTGATGGAAGACAAAGGCTGAACACATGAAAGAAAAAAGCATTCACAGAGATACCAATCTCTGCTTCCCAAACAGACACACTTGTGGTTACAGACTGGTGACAGACCTGCAGAATTTGATGTTAAAAGAAAGTACAGTATATTTCTAGGTAGTAAGTAGAGCAGCAACCTAAGATCTCATTCCTCTCCCCTGCTTTAAGATTCTCCATGAATTGCTGGCATGGTTCATAATTCTCTTTAGATAATGAAGACTTAGAAATTTCATTATATAGTGTAGCATCATAAATCTGACTATCCCATTAGAAATGCCTATGAAGGAACACAGTGTACTTCCTGGAAGTATTTCAATGCCAATACCTCTGCTTTTTTCTTGTTCTTGACATTTCACTGATACATGTCATGTTTAACAGCCAAAACTGCCATACACAGTTCTACATGCAAAGCATCAGGAGTAAAAAATATTGTGTTCAGAAATGGGTTATATTTCTATATGTACACAGGCCATATTAGTAAAAGGAACAGAATTTAGAAATGGATACATATTCTAGTATTCAGATATCCATTAGGATTATGCTAGAAAAGGTGAAATTAACAAATTTGCTGTAAACAATAGAGCCAAAAGCAAAAGTAGCAAAGTACAGTACCAACATCTTTTCAAATGGTACCAATACATGGTATGTATTTTATTATAATCACGAAAAACAAGTGATGAACAGTGTCTGGACATTAGCAATTATTAAAGGTAAGAAAAAAGTATAATATTCTTCTAAGTTGACATCATGATCAACAAAAGGTTCCATCACCTTTGCTGTGGCCTTCTATTTTACTCCTGTATACTACTTTGTAGATACACCAAGAATATGAGTAAGTTAAAGGGGAGTTTTTCATCAATAATGGCTAAATATGAAGACATTTATTTATTTTGTTCAAGTCCATTTATGGCTGTTCAGCAAAGACTAGAGCAAGTAACCAAAACCAAAACAAATAAACCCAAACAAGCACCAGCCACCAAGGAAACCCTGAAAACAAGCCTCCTGCCAGAGAATCATATAAAAAGAAACTGGGCTATTGTTAGCACAAGTTACTCAGCCTCCATAAAACCATTCACAGTAATGGTGACTTCCAGTCACATAATCAAACAGTCCCATTTCTCTGAAAGGTAACAAGCTCATTAGTATTTCTATTGGCTCAGTTAGTAAAGCTGTTTAATCCCTATGTCAATGAGAAAAGTCTCAGGAATGTGTTATTGATTTGCAGTTATAACACAGACTGACAGATTGCTACCTAACATCCACGTTAGGAGCCTGCTAAAATAAAAGCAGGATAAGACCCCACCCATCACACATGCCATCCACTCTGGAGATCCAGACAAGAGTTTTTAAACATGCACATAGAATTTCTGTTAATCAAGGCATAAATATCTATGGCCTATCTCCTGTTCTTAATGACCAAAGAGACCTGACCTCTGCATCAGTCTGACAGCAGCATTAATGACACTCATGCCAGGGGTGACTCTTCCCACCCATACCCTGCCAGTTGGTACCAGTTCCCTGGTGTTTGCAGAGGCCTGGCAGTGCCCACACAACTTAATAGCCTGCACAGCTGAAATTCTCTTTCACAATTTTTCTACTTTGTAATTTGGTTTTAGTTCAATTTGGGATGATAACTTGTAAGATTTGGGTGAGAATTCAGTCACACTAAAAGAAAAACAAATGTTTTTAACTGGTAAAATAAACACCAGTCATGTTCCAGTAAAGGCTTCTAACACACAGCAGTCTTAACACTGAGCCAGCCCAGTCAGCCTGCAGCACCTGAGCACAGTCAGGCATATCAGAAGTGGGAATCTCCTCAGGGATACACTCCAGCATCCCTGTAATGGAAAGCAGCAAGTGGTAGGGCAGCGGGATTTGAGGGTCTAAGAAAAAGAACACCTCTCACCTACCTTGTGCCCATGCCATGCCTTAAAATATTTAAGCACTTAAACTGCTTTGATACCTGAAAGACTCTGATAATTTTCCTGAATTTTCTTCAGTAAATATCTTAGGGATGTTTTACTTAAATATACATAAAAACCAACATGCAAAAGGAGCAAAACCTTTCTCAGATACTAGAAAGATCTCTGCTACCAAAACTAGTCCCCTACTGTCCTTCTTCCCAGTTGAGTTGAAATGGAGAGGAAAGGTACCTTTGCCAAACAAGCATTCCAATGAATAGATTATTTTAAGGCAAAACTGAGAGTACAACCCTGAAAAGAGAAGCCTGAAATTAAATGCATAACAGTGACAGGTAGAAGTGGATCACACACAGCTATGTTCATGTATCTTGGTAGTAATCTGCACTTCCTTGCCTTTTCAAAGCTCTAAACTTAATAGAAGATCTAATAACATAAATTGTGCTGAAAACTGGGGAGCCATATATTTTTCATTTGTGTGCATCAATACACACAGACAAAATCTTTTTGGCCAAAGGATGAGGGTCAAAAAACTGCTATTACCTGAGAAACTGAACATGCACCCAAGTTTCTGAGGAAGAATTTAATCCATTAAACCACTAGGATGGTGCCTGCAGCTCTGTGTCCCTTGGGAATGCATGCTGCTTGATAAAGCTAGGATTTAAAAGTGAGAGGGAAATGGAAAAATTGTATCTGTTCACCTACATTTGCCTATTTAAAGGCTAAAAATAGCTAACCTTACAGGCTGAATGTATCACTGTTACAGAGTGCCTGACAGTCCTTGTGAGAATCCACTGACCCCATCTGCTCCAGTATAATTAGAGAATAAAATGTTGGTCTTATGTGGAGATCGAACTATATTTCCTTCCCTGTACTTCTCCACTTGACAGAGTGGATTAAAAAAAAAAACAAACAGCAGCCTACCAATCATGAGAGTGCTTGTTTCTTTAAACTAGTGGCACCAGGCTTCCATCCAGGTTGTCCCTTCCAACATCAAACACTCTGATTCTTTGAACTCTGGCAGAGCCGTAATGATTGTCAAATCATTAGTTCATCACAAAACTGATTTTCAGTCTTTCTTTTGAGCTCAGGAACATTAAAGAAGAGAAAGAAAAGCCTGTACAAAATTCACGTGAATTTCTGGTCATACTTTTTGCATAGCATCTGTACAAATAGGTGCACTGGATCTTCTTCTCATATGGTCGATCAAAACAATTAGATCCTGGTTTTTAGTTATGTATTCCCTAACATGTCTAAGAAACTTTAGACCATTTCCACTTTCACAATGTGGAAGCTTCCAGATGCCCAATAGGAGATTCTGCAGGAAGTCCTGGAGAACAAAGAGTGTCTTCCCCTCACTGAGGTCTCTCATCTTTCTCTCAATATCACGTTGTTACATCTCAATATCAGCATCATTAAAACAGAGCTCCTAAACTTCAGCTCCTCAAAATTCTCTACATTGCTTCTTCCCTGTACTATTCCAGGCACAATTAGGTATCCTGATTGACTCTATGATCAGAAAGAGACATCCCAAGGCAGGTACATCTCAAGCCACACATTAGTATAAGTTTATATAAAAATCTTAGGCTTTTACCCTTATGCTGATACCACCACTGGCTTAACGACCTGTAGATGAATAGTACATCTTCCAATCTCACAGATATTGCCAGAAAGGACGTTGCACAGATATGTTTGATTATATTGTTAATGTGTACAACAGAGCT
Organism: Apus apus; assembly: GCF_020740795.1. NCBI lineage: Eukaryota > Metazoa > Chordata > Aves > Apodiformes > Apodidae > Apus > Apus apus. Next base: position 15,090,314 of record NC_067293.1, on the reverse strand, counting down.
AAAATATATAATTATTTATAAGACAAACTAGGCTGTTTCTGACATTCTGTTGTACCCTTCTATCTACAGGTGCCTAATTCACTATGGTAAATTATATCTGATAATAATTTTAACAGTTAGCAGTCCTGCTTATAAATTTTACTGCAAAAGCTATGCTGGCCAAACATTGTATATTGAAAATTTGCAAAGAAAAAAGAAAATAAAAGAAAAAAAAAGATAATTTCCATTGATAACATATTTCCATTAAGTTGTGTAATTTTTCTGTATGCAACTTCTTAGAATGTTTTAAAATTTATTTTTAAACAAGGAAAATAAAGAAGAATATTAATTATCCAAAATCCTGAAAAAAAAATTCTAATGGTAACCTTAATGAATTTCATCTTTCTACAGCCATGAGAATTTGAAGTAATTAGTTTCTTCTATCTGTGCCAACAGAATTAGTACTGTATTAATTATTGTAGCATAAAAGGCAGAATAATAAAGTTGTTAATTAAACTCAAAATGTTGCTAAATAATTATTCTCGAGAACATAGATTTTACTAATTAAAGTGTTATTGCTAAATACTATAATTTCTTATGTTATTTTATACAAATAGTATCCAAAGCTTAATTAGATAATCACTTGAACAGAAATAGTCACATGATAGAAGCTATGCCATTGGGAAACAACTATGGTTAGTTGCTTATATATTTTAGAAGCAAATGTTTCTGCCCTAAAAATGTTTTGGTACTTGATAAATATTAATCAGCAGCACCTTCAATGAATTCAATGCATTTACTCACCACCCAAAATAAGGATGCAATATATAAGTGTACTTAAAGTTTGTATAGAACCAATAAACTATTTCAAGTTATTCACCCAAATTAATTGTGCAAGTAAGTTTGCAAGATCAAGCAGATCACTTAGGCACTGAGCTGCATGGAAATATTCTCTACCTGCTGTACCTCCTTCCTGACTGTACCTGATGGCAATTGTGATTCAAAGGAGAATTACTTCTAAATGTAGATTGATCTACCTTTCATAAGCACGCACTTACTTCATGAAGTCACTATACAACCAGCCACAACAAAGGCAAGGAAGTTTTCCTTGGAAAGGCAAATTTCCATCATAGCTCGATAATTATTAGGATCTCCATTCTCATCTATCAGCTTCCTTATCAAAAGAAAACCAAGAATTCTAAACATGGTGATCTCTCAGCACAGAAAGTTTGTATGTACTATTGGATATTAGAGTGGCAGAGTCAAATTCCCCCACTTATCTTACATCCACATCAATCAATACCAAAGAGTTCATTTCATCTAAGTGTTCAATGGCACAGTCAAGTACCTACATTTTCCAGAGCTTTTTGAAATTGCTGAAGTTTCCTGTTTGCACGAGACACAGACTCAATCTCAATAGTAATAAGAGCTTCAGTACCCCAAGCATTTTCATGTAATGTTACATACCTTCTGCAGAGATTTCATCAAGGAATTCAAAAGCCAATTAAAAGCAAAACCAAACAGTTATGAATGTGCCTAGGCATTTTATTGCCTGTAGCACTGTTACAGCAAACCTCTTCAGCATTTAGCATAAATCTTATTGATGCAATTTCAATGCACAGATAAATACTTGAAACAGAAATACTGTACCAAATTAAACCAAAGTTGGACACTACTTTATACCCAGAGTTGTCTGATTTCAACCCACAGCAGTATTAAATCATTGACAAATTGCCAGCAAATTCATTAGACCCCAGGCATATGCTTGTATCTGTGTAGAGTGGAAGAGAAATAAGATACAAAAGCGAGAGACAGCAAGGAAAGGAAGGCAAAGCCAGAGTGTGTGCAGCCAGACATGCCCTTGATTCCAGGAGTAAAGGAGTAAATAATATATATTGATTTAAAACAAATAGAACTGCATGGAGGAGATAACCAACCTCCATCATCAACATCTTCCCTAAGAGGAACAAATTTGAAAGTTTCTACAGTTTAGCAAGGCACTTTGGTAAATACAGACAAACAGAAAAACACAGTGAACAAACAAAAAACAAAACAAACCCCCCAAACCTACAATGGTGGTAACTGCTTGGAAAGGGTCATGACAATCTTTTGTTTGGCCTGTATGGACATCCAATATGAGCTTTCCTGGAAGTCCAAGGTAATATTTTATTGCCTGAAATGAACATACCTAACCTGAAAGCTAGCCTAGTGATACAGCATGGTATGCAGTATGACCATTATTACAATTTAAACATAGCATGTCTAGTACGAAGGGAGGAAGAAAGAAAGAAAAAATAATCTTTGTTCTGGATACCTTTTCACAAATACCAATAGTGAAGATCATCCAAAGCCATGAAGGCCATTTTAATGTTCAAAGTGCAAGCTGCACTGCTCATAGCAAACGTAAGAAATTCCCTAAGTCACCAGTATTATATTCCAAAATTACATAGAAGGCTCACTGAAAAGCTTCCTGAAGGGCAATAAATTCCCTGAAGTTGGGAGATTATAAATACACAGACATTTCCCAGAGTCATGAGCAGTTTCCAGACACGGCAACGCTAACAATAAAAAGTCCTGAAAGATTTGCTTGGTGGAATTTGGTGGATAAGAGAAAATCTGAGCCATTAAAATGGATAAAAATGTATACAATTTATGACTACAGTCTAAACAGGAAATAAATACTCACTCAATGTATATTTATAACCTGTTCTTATGGGAAGAGCAGAAATAAAACTGGTGAACTGACCATTCACTTGATGCCCCTTCTAGGAAACTGCAAAAATACTGCTGTGTTGGTAATTAGCTACAACCTGCTAGAGAATCCCCCTGTTAAAACAGTATTAGAAGATAGTAATTTTGGTACATGTGCCATCAGACCCTCCCAAGCAGAAAGCACGTGAAACATCCTGATATTATTGCTGCTGCATCAAGTGAAGAATTTATCCATGCTACTGCTTTTGCATTAAGTGAAGGACTTCAGTGAAGGCCTCATCCACACATTCACCTCTGCAGATTATTATCTTTACACAATAATACTTCCGCTAGATCTCGCCTCTTGTTGATTAAAGCATGAAAAATACAAATAACAATAGTATTCTCTAGTAAAAGCTGTTATAATCCAGTACCCTGAAACAAACTAGAAGTAGTTGCCATGAAAAGCACACTGCCAGCATTCAGGGATCCATGAGATCTCAAAAACTTTGAGCCAGAGAGACTGCTCTTTCAGAAATCGTTAATGGATTTTCCTTTTATGAATCTCCAACTCTTTATTCAATATTCGGTTCCAGCCTTTATTTGCTACATCCTACATACTTTTCACATCCACATTTCAGATATTATCAGATCTCCTTTTCAATGGAAGCTCTGGTTTATAGAGCATGCAGTCTGTACTTCAGCAACAATACTACTGAGAAAATATAATCCAAACCAAACAGACCTCCTAACAACAACAAAGTTATTTTTCATTTTATACAAGTAACTTATTTTCATCACCTGTGAATACTTCAAGATGATTGCTGTGAAAGAAAACCAAGCACTGAAACCACCTAACGAAACAGCTGAATGCAAAAGCTGAGCCCAGAAGTACAAGTAAACAGAATTCTTTTAAGCATCACATTGTTATCACTAGGAATAAGGTGCCTTTTGAAATTTTAAACATGGCAATATTTCTCTGCAATTCAATTTTGACATAGATAGTCCCTCCACGTAATCATGTGCTATACACAAAAGCTGCATCTGCAACAGTATTTCTGTTACTCTCTTGTGTGGTTGCATGGCACTGTGAATTCCTGTAGAAAAGGGATTCTATCAAATTTTTGCAAGATAAAGGTGTAATTTGATTTAATAAGTACAAAAACTGTGCACCTTGAGACATCTTTTAGGTTTTTGCTTTGGTTTGTTGGGGTTTTTTAAAATGCCAAAAAGCTTTCCTTAACTGCCATTTAGATACACTGCCTTAACCCTTTCACCTTAGTCCCAAAACAGGTCAGATGGAGAAGCACATTGGGAAGGAGAGAACAAAACAATACGACACACAGCAACAAAACCAAATAAACCCCAATGAACCTGTATCTCAGAATTTCTTGCACACTAGTTTTTCTTCTGCATGGAGACCAGTAAGAGACATTGCCCTTGTAAAGAAAAGTTAGAATACTAAGAACACATTGACTTCATATGTCAGGCATATCTTCTTAATAAAACATAGATTAATTTCCTATGGGTATATGGATATATTAAAGCAGGGGTTTGTAGAGCACTGTTACAAAATTTACAAAGAATGAAAGGTAATAATTTATGCTCCTATCTTCCTCAGAGGCAGCCAGAAAAATTAAGATTTTTGAGAAAATAGTCCTACCACTGAAGCACCAAAAAGAGAGAAATTACAGAGTGATCCAACAAGCAGCTGTGACAATGATGCCATTCAGGATTCTGTGTTGGTATCTACTGCATAATCTCTGGTCACTAATGTGCCAGAAATTTCCCTCTTTCACCTTCCTTATCCCAACCAAAGCTTTTATCCCATTGCTCTCATATAACAAACCCATCACCAAGGTGTGACCATACCATGAAATGCACAAACTAATAATGCTATAGTTTTTTAACAGTGGTACAGTCTGAAAAAAATGAAGGATACAGAAATAAAATGAATATTTGACGGCACCAGTAGGGCTTTTTTTTGCTTTTACTCCTACCTAACAGAGATTACAAGGAATCAGTTAATACTTCAGACATACCAGTTTGTCCAGAAGTGATTCCACAGCAGATTTACAAAGCCCAGAAAACGCAGAATATAGTAAGTTACCGTGAACCATTTTGCTTTAAAAAGGATTCAGATCTAGGTCAGGTGCTCCTAACAGCTTCCTTCTTTTTCTTTCATATAATTTTTACATTTCTTTGCAGTGGAGAGAATACAAACGTCGACATGCTGCCAGCATAGCATACATGGTGTCAGAAAAGAAACAGCCTGAAAGCCTTAGAGATTAAGAACCACCAAGCTGAGAGCTGGTGACAAAGGTGGCTGTGTAAGTTTCCTATACTGATTCAAGCTTGGAAGAAACCTACCCCAAATTCAGCAACTGAAACATCACAATTTTATTGAAGAGATTTGGTGATTCTTATACATAGAGCATTGTAACAGCAATGTTTTAAACATGAATTTGTTCTGATTTCTTTTATTTAAACTATTCATTTTACTTTTAAACTCCTTTTTCGTAAATAATCACATCATATTGTATTTTCTTGAGGCTTGGCCTTCAAGTTACTGATTCATACTATCTACAGTAATGTTTTCTAGATGTAAATTGCTTAGTCCCAGATTAAACATACCTGCACTTGAGAAACTTCCTTGACTAATTTCTTACACAGTAGCACTCCAAAGGTGATTTTGACATTTTACTTACCAGAATTTAATGTTACAACTTAACATGAAGATGTGATCCCTTTACTCCAAGTTGCTACCATTGATGAGAATGTGCTTTCATGTGTTTGTAACTGTGCTGTTTAGCTTTCAAGATTGAGATGAAAAAATTGCCTTTACCACTCTTCACATGTTCCAAAAAAGGAGGAAGACATAGCCTTGCATACTTCATTTTTTGAAGAATGAGGATAATCAGATAATTTGCCAAACCATATTAAAATATTTTCCAAAAAAAAGCTATTTTAATTTATTTTTTCTTTTAATATAACATAATATAGTATATATCATAGTTATTCTGCAAGATCTACCTACAGCATTCATTTTGAAATGACAAAAGCTACACTCCTTTTTAGGAAAAAAAAGTGATCTACTTAAAGAATATAGGAGGGAAAAAAATAGCTGGTGGAAAGAAATCTATACATTGCAAGTATTTATTATCCTCTCTAAAGTAGTACTGACCACTTCCTTGCATTCATCAGTTAAAGTTCAAGTACTCACTCACCTTCAAGTCCTCAGAAAGAAGCCTCTCACTCTTCAATGCTCATCATCAATACATTAACTCTACTCCAGTCCTGTCTACAAATGCTTTCTTCAGTAGAGTTTCTACATTCCTTTGGATTTTCTGACAGTTCATGAGACTGGAAGGTCTGCTTCCTTATGTGAACATGAAATTATACCAGAGAGAAGACAGGAATTTCATCTATCAGAGACAAGTGCCTATGAAATCATACTCATTTCCTATAGTTCTCATTAAGGGAACCTAGGACTGGCCTTTCCAGTACCAGCTACTCCTATTCTAAGACAGAAATACAACCAAAAATTATGTATTCTAAAAGTCATTTTCTTAACATGAGCTATGGGTTTTTGTCTGGATGCCAAAACTGATGTGAAAGGCAAGGTTTTGGGGACACAGTGATGCCTACAAGTCTGAACTAGGGAGTGAGATAGTTACTAAGTAACATGATACTCACCTAGTGATACCAGCTTGGGAAAAAGGCACTAAATCCCATTTAATTAGCTCTGAAAAGCAGCAGATAACAGATACTCCTTCTGGACACAGAGTGCTCTGCTCCAGCCTTGCCTCAGCAATCTCCACAGCGTACATCGCTTCATGCTGTGCAGCCACTGCCTTTCAGTTTGTATTTCAGCTTGTTGATGGTATGATTCCAACATGAGGATTACCTGGCTTCTTTGTCCTCCTGCAAAAGGAAGAGGAAAGAGAAAACTTTTCCAAACAGAACAACAACTGAAGTACTCAGCATCTGCAAGCCACTGAACAGCAGAAAACCTTAAAGCAGGGACAATCCTGCTTTGGAATACTTTTTCCATCCCCACCAGATGCCAGTTTCAAGCCTGACTATGCAGCAAGCATATGTTGTTTACCCACTTTCCTTGTTATTATCTCTTGATGCCAAGAGGGTCAAAGGCTACAGCTATTAGAGGAAATGCAGTTCATTTTTTATTACTATAATGCATCAGAAAATTCAGGCTGAGCATTACATGTAAACATGGGTACAAAAGGCCAGCAATTTTTAAGTGCTGCTTATGGCTTAACAACTGTTTCTGATTTTGATTTGGCAATACAAACTAAACCTCTGAAGTCTAAGAAACAGAAAATCTTTCTGTATTATTTCAAGACAATTATTTTGGTAAATTAAAAAAAAAATCCTCACCACGTGCAAAACTACTTGATGAAGGAATGTATGCAATCATCATCATTAAAGTCTTGAACTCCAGCTATATTTTAAATTTTATTAAATGCAACATATTTCTTGAAAGAAAATACACATGTTGGGATTTTTGTTTGGTTCTTGTTCTGTTGTGGGTTTTTTTCAATAGAATAATTATAATGTAAGAAATAAATTATTATGTCAGAGCTCTACTTTGCTGGTTTGACCAAATCACAATTTCATCAGAGTTTGGTTATCAAAGCAGAAGTGATCACTGATCACAATGTCTTTAGTGACTACCACTTGACTGTAAAAGGGGCAACTTCCAGCTAATACTTTCATGTACCTACTAATTTAAGAACAGCCAGGGTCTGTGGTGAATTAATGAAAATATTCTTTAGCCTTTTGACTACAATGGTGTTCATAAGCCCATGATTGAAAGAACACTGAAATGTTAAACAACTAGGGTGATGCATATGAGTTTAATATATAACTATTACAACAACATTCAGATAACAAATACAAACAAATGCATAGTCTACATTACATATATTCTGGATTTTGTTCAAAAGTTTGAGATTTCTTAAGATTTCTTTCAAAGTTGCACTAATTAATTGCATTAAATGCAATATATAACCTTTTGGGAGAAGCACTGGGAAGTCACTAACCTTTAGCTTTGGTCTAAAAAGGGAACCTCTGCCCTCCCCCTCAATACGGATTTTTACTTTAAATACAGAATATTTTCATGGGTTTTCTCTGTCTCCCCAGTTTGGCAAGTAAGAAAAAAGGGGTCTGTGAAAGCAATGCATTTATGTAAGCTAGTTCTCATAGACTTCAAAGACTTGCCTAAAAGCTTCTCCCATCAGTTCATAGGAACCCACTTCCATTGTCAAGGTTGCCCAGCTATTTATGCAATGGTAAAACCACCTGGAATTTTCACAGAACTGGGAAATGGGTACTCAAGTCAAGATTTAAATTTCCAAAATCTGTTCTGTCACAGGACTGTCTTTTCATCAACTTTTCTGAGGAATGTTACCCCCAGGAACCTATAATAGATACCTCTTTTAGCCCCTACTGGAAGCTTTTCAATATTTAGGGGGAAAAAAAATACCACTGTTACCTCCTTCTTGCAGACACTTTCAAAACTTAGCTGGTTTTCAGATACTTTGTTTGGAATAAATAGCATTTAAACTAGAAAGAATCTGATTTGTGGACAGCTATCCTCTCTACTCATTGTCTACTTACAATTTCAAGTCTGCTAGAATTGAATCTCACAGTCAAAATGAAAGGAGCTCAATATTCTTCTTACAGAAACCAGAGGGTTTAATGCAGACAATGGGGGATGATTGATGATATTCTTCTTCATCATTACCTCTGAGAACCACTGTTAGTAACCTGAAGGGGGTAATAAACCTCTCAAAAGTGGGGTTCCCAGTCAGACGGAGCTGATCCTGTCTGAGAGAGCTTGACACTGGATTAAACAACTATTTTATATTATCTGATATTGTCTCCTCTTACATTGTTGTACTGATTTCTTTCACTAATTTCTCTGGGGACACTAGAGGATGAGAAAACATTCAGTCCTCAGTGGTGGACAGCAAAATCAAGTACAAAACCTGTTTTTCCTCCTGCACAGTGAAACAGAAAATTACAAAGTAATTCCATTTCACCATCGCTTGCTTATGTGGTTACACTGTCCAAGTATCAGAGCTGGCTTTGATTGTCTAGCATCGTTTCTGTTTGCCATTAGAGATGAGAATGTTAACAGCAAAAAAGGTTGTGGAAAACTGTCATACCATTCCCTTGATAACCCAAACCTGTCTAAGAGCCATGGCCTGCAATGATGCAGCAGGCAAAGGACCACAAATGTAAATATCAAGGCTCTCTGCCATGAAACTCTGATAGATCTTATACTGCCTGTGGAGGCTCAAAACAAATAAAACCTGTAACCTGATAAAGGATCCAGCCCAGCCTATGAACCTTACCATCTTCTTTCTGATTTTTAAATACCAATAAATAAATTTCTGGCAATTTGAGCAAGGGTGAATAAAACCTTTGTCTGGACAAACTTCCTGACTGAGAGAATAAGAAACAGATTCTAGTGCTGTTTACCCTTTTATGTCTTTTCCCCTGCTTTTAAAAGTAGTTACATTTTATTATTACTTTTTAAATTTTGCAATAAAAACTGCAAATCATTGCTGAAAAACAAGGTCAGCTGTTCCTTCTGTTACACTCTTAATATTAGAAATGGGAAGTAAATACAAGAGAAGCAACGTTGCTCAGTCATTTTGCACACAGTGAAGAGGACTTCACTCCACTTCCCCATCCCTCTCCTTATAGGAATTGTGATCTCAGACTTAAAACAAAGCCTAGAAATCAGTAATTTTGGATTTTGCATTGATTCTGGTTTTTATCAGAGCATTTCTTTCCAGGTTTCTGCCCTCTTGAGCAGGTTGCTGACACACCCCATGGCACTCAGAGCTCAGTATCAAGTTCCCTTTGGAAAGAAAACAAATGTGTGCTCTCTGAGCTCTGCCAGCAGTTGAAAGCCTAGCTTATGAAAGGCCTGACAGTTTTGGCTACATTTGTTAGAATACTCCTCTTCAAAGAGGACACTGTCATCCAGGGGAATATTCCTCACTGCTAAGAACATTAAGTTGCAACCTTTGCGGTTACTTATCTTCTTATCATTAACATTCTGGATCCTATATTCTGAAAAAAAGCAATTTAAATTTTTTCCTCTTGAAAGATACAGTTTCTCTCTTTAGTTAGTCCTTCAGAAGCTAACATCACATCTAAATGGAACATTGTGCTCTTAAACCCTAAAGAAATGCACCAAGGTACTATTAAACACAGTCATCCTCTGAACTTTCCCCCTCTTCTGCAGCCCAGGGCAAAGTCTGTGTATGGTACTTTCATACACCATCTACTAATTGGTGGTTACTCAATTGGAAAAAAACGTGGCATTACTTTCCAAAGGACAAGAGCAGGTTACTTTGATTTTCCGAGTTGGTCATTCACTCTTCAAATGAAGAATGACTGACATTCAGAAGTACCACTAATACAGCAGTGGCAGCTGTTGTCAGGAATGTCAGATTCTTCCAGCTTTGCAACACTGCAATGACAATTCCTACCAGCCTTGTTTTGATCTACTGCAGATTTAAAATGATTTGGCACATAACCTTTACACGCCAGTACCTTCCCACTGGGATGCCAGCAGTCACCATTACTTACAACTTTGTTACATCAGTATCTGTCAGTGGGCAGCTTAAGAAAGTTCATCTTTTCCACTGTTGGCTATTACTTTCTGTGTTTCTAACTTTTAACCAGTAAGTTCAACTCAGTCACACACAGAATACTTTAATGTGCCTGCTTTACACGTGAACCACGTGCATAAAAAGTGACCCACAGAAATTCAGTGATTTCACCATTCAGATAGTTCAGTCTGTAATATTTACATTTTAAAAAAGCTATTTCAAACCTAAAAAATCAGTAGAGTAATTTCCACCTCCTGGCCAAAGATTTTCCCAGAAAGACTTGTGCAACCAGGTTTATAACTATGGAAACAAGTGCAGTTCCTGGTAACTTTGCTTTTCAAATCTCAAACTTTTCAAAGGTGACATTTTGCAGAAAACAGAGCTCCCAAAGATGAATATGTTGCAGACTAAACATCATGCTTTTCCAGTAATCTTCAGAAAATTTGGCATGTTATGTAATGAACACCATAAATAAGTTTTCCAATGCATAACACTTTTTCTTTCTGTACAGAAATCTTCACTTGACATAATTATGCCAAACCATAAGTTAATGACATTAGCTCATTGGGGGGAAGTGGGGGGTGGGAAGGAGGGGAGAGGTGAGGAGAAGGAGGGGAAGAGGAAATAAATTCTCAGAGTTTCAAAGATCAGTGTAAAATATAACCCCCAAATTGCTAAAGGCTAACAACAACAACAAAAAACCAAACCCGAAAGGGCAGAAGAAACTGAAGTTACTTTTGAAAGAATCATTAAATCTTCATGGAATCTCATCAATTATGAATTGTGGAGGAAGGCAATCCTTGCTCACACATTCAAAACAGCACGTACATGCTAATTTATACTGTCTGTCTCCTTACCAGGAAAATACATGTAAAAGAAATAAGAAAATTCATCATTGCTGTAGCCATAATGGACTAAATAGAGAAGCAAGCCCCAGTTCTTTCAGCCTGTTTCTGTTTTGTGCAAGCCCCATTTCAAGGGACAAAATTCAATATCTTCCATGACTGATTTCTAACTTTGCTTTTACAAGATGAGCACAAACAGGGCCTGACTTTTCTCAAATTCTCTCCTGATCTGAAAAAGGGTCTGTAAGATTAAAATCCTTCTTACTTTTTTACAATTATGGTAATTAGTCTAACAAAAGATACAAACTCTATTAAAAACTGTATTCTAGCATAAGGCTTTAAATTTTTTGTTTAATTTGCAAATACACAGATATCCCACTTAACAGAATATGCTCCTTTCTACATCATAAATATACATAAAGAAATTCAGTCACAGACTAAATTACACTCTAAATTACTGATTGTTACATTTTGCATTCAAATTCAGATAGCAAATATTTCTCTTGGACTGTGGATTTGTGATACAGTTTCCACAAGGAAAAGTACCTGTAGATCCCCTTAATTTCATAAAAAGCATAAAGTGCTCAGTATTTTTGGACAGTAAAACAAGAATACTTGAGAAACGCTCAAACAAAATTTAAGTCCCACCCAAACTCCAACATCAGGGATCTGTATCTGCAATTTTGAAATTTATGAACACTTCTATTTCGATAAACTGTAATTTTATAAATACACAGAAGTTTACAGTTTATCTTGCAGCTTAAAATTGACCCATGGTCTGATTAATAACAATTAATAACAATTAATAACAATTTCTCTTTGAAGATCTCTGGATTGAAGAGAAAGATTTAGGTATTAATTAATATAATTTTGCCCTGTTCTTTAACAAAGCTCAAATGGTTTTGAAGATGTCTGTGTTGAATTACTTTATGACAGCTATTCTGATAGGCTTAAATCAAAATCCAGTTAATTCCTTAGAAGAAGAGCACCTTGGTGAGAAGGTACTTACCCTAAAAGCTTGAAACTTGTCAGGGTGGGAGGGAACAAAAAGAGCATTTTCAACCATTCCACTAATGGTTTGTAAATTCTGCTATTTTCAGTAACCCATTAAACAAGTGTTCTGTTCTCCGTTATTCTGCTATTGGAGGACTTAGGTTTTCATGTGCACAATTGCAGAATATTAGAGTGAATCTGGATGCACTAATTTTACTCATGTGATCAAGTACATAAAAAGGGTGATCAATCGAAGAAAACACCTGCTGAAGCAAGCAGAAGGTGTACACATGAGCTTTAATTTCTGTTCTGCAGGTGACAGCAGGACTGCAACAAAAGTGAATAAAAATATCTTTCCTAAGCTCTACATTCACTGTAGTGAGATATTCTTTGTGCATATTGAATTCAGACAAAATACAAACTGAACAGAAAGATCCTGATTTTTAAAATGGGTCAGTGATGTACTTAATCCTGGAAGAGCAACCTGGTTCCCTTGCATACACTCTGACTAATCAGACTTGATGGCACTGAGCTATGAACGGCTGAAAAAGGCAAACTCCCAAACAGCTGCTAATTGAGCTTATTAACTGGTACAAGTCTCTGCTATTTCCAGAGCGTACTAAGGAATATTCTGCTACTGTGATATATTGCCACCATCTTGACATAAACTGGAATTAATACATTTCAAAGATAGAAAATATGTTGGTATTTTACACTCCTTGGCACTCTCTTCCATTAAACTCCACCTCACAAGCACCCTACAAAGCAAGCAGAGTGTGCCCTAGTCTCAGAACTAGCACTTTGTTGTAAGAAGCTTTGCAAGAATCCTGTTCCCTTTGCTGCCTGAGACATTCTTGTAACATTTTAAATTCTTCATCTAAGTCTTGTGTCATTTCTACTGCTAATCACTGCTCTGCCAAATGATGAGAGTGATTCAAAATAGTGGGTTTTTTTAACACTGTTACTGTCCCTTCAAAAATATTAAGCAAATATTAACACTCAAATGGCTAATGCTCAAAGAGCACTTAAATTTGGAAGAATCTGAACTCAATGTTCTACAGTGTTAAGGCTTTGTTCAGTATTATTGGCCAACCCCCATTACCTAAGCAAGATATATCTACCAGATTCAGAAGTGCAGGAGGATCTCATTAGTTATGGTTTTAAAATAATTTAGATTACTTTTTCAAGTACAAATTTATTCTTTATTCTTTCTATGCCTACCTTCATAATTCGCAATCATCCAACAGAGCTAGCTTGCTGCTCACCAGAGATGCTATAGACATTCAAAGGGAAGATCCACTAAAATAAATTTATAAACAGACTGCATTAAAATTAATAGGTTCTGACTTTCTAGCAGCTTTGTACACTATTATGACAACATAAGAATGGTAATAAAATGTTCAAGCTCTCTGAAGACTTCAAAATGTATTTTAACTGTGTGTGCATGACTGGTAATTGCTTCCTCCCCAATAACAACACGTGTGTAATTTGATTATTTTAAACCATGAAGGACAGTAAACTTTACATCAACATACTTTAAAAAAATTTGGCAAAATAAATCCATAAATAATTGCATCTCATCAAGACATAACTAACTCCTTACACACTACACTATTGATAATTGAACTTATGACTAATACTAAGAAAGAAATATGATGTGAATGATTTATGAAAAAAGCTAAAGAAGACATCCTCATGCAATTCTTTCATTTCCTGGTGGAAATAAAACTATCCCATATTTTAAATAATACATTATTTAATGTCCTGTAAGATATTCCCCAGTGATAATGAATACTAGAAATGTTTATAGTATTTTTCCAGCACACTGTTTTAAAGTTATAATTCCAACTTGATATTTTCTTCCTCTCTTTCACCAAAACCATTTCTTCCCAATTGACTAATTACTATAGGAAAATTCTACAACTTGCTTCAGGATGAGGGAGTTGGGGGAGCATAAGTGATGGGAAGGAGGTTGCTTTCAGGAGAGCTGCCACAGCTCACCTTCAGGTTCAGCCTTGTGAGGGGCCACAGATCAGTGCGGATGGGGTTTGTGCATCAGAATTTAGCTGCTGGCTTGGCAAGAACTCTTTTGCATGCAGTACCATCTTAATTCTTACAACCACAGGGATCTGCCAGTTTCATCTATTTTAGAAATTCTTCATGTCATTGGAGTGAGGAAAATGTTTTAACTAATGAAGCCTCTAAACACCGTCTTTGGTTCATGCTTCAATCTCCCACCACACCAAAATACTTGATCTCAATACTGACTCTCATAAAAAAATGCACTTTGTCAAGCTTACAGTGGGAGCTGTAACTAAAAATAGACTCTCTTCAGATGGAAGTTAATTTATTGAATTAATTGAGGTTTCTCAAATATTGCATCAAAAAAAGGTTCTGTGATTAATACACCTGCGTCAAGATAATATCTGTTTTAATGGCTATAACAATAAGTGCAAAACCAAGGGTAGGGTAGCTATCTAAGGCACTGCTTTTACTAACTACCTTGTAGCAGTTTGTGGCAGCCCCACTGTGAGCCAGGGAAAGTACAAACATTCAAAACTTGGAATGTTCCTAAAACTCAGAAACAAGACAGAAACTGGTAGCTGTCTCTCATTAGTCACATTATGATACAGCTCTTTTCTTTTTTTGAAGTGTTCACTATGCAGAAAATACACACTTTTCACTTAAGATTTTTTTTAATGAAAACAATTCTTCAACCATTAACTTTAATATATACATTTTATACTACAAAACACTGACACTAAAAACTAAGTATTAAACAAAGGCTGGCTAGAAATTACCATCAACAAGAAGAAAATGTTAGTCACTGTATGCACTTCCCATTCGCATACAGCCTCAAGGGGAGCTCAAATATTGCCAAGAAAAATACAGCAATTAAATAAATAGTAAAGTCAAGAAAGGCGGTATTGCAAACTTGATTTAGGTGCATAAGTAGGAACCTATGTCTTCTCCACTACAAATCCATTTGTTGTTTTTTTTATACAAGTTTGTCCACAGGACAGGTGCCTCAAAATTGCTCCCAAGTTGAAAGTCTCCCTCAAAGCATTCCTTTTCATCCTCCAGAGGAGAGGCAAGGTTCAGTTCTCAGCCAGTCAGTCTTAGAAACTAAAATATCTGCATGATTTCTTATAAATAGCCTGAGAGGAATCCTTAAGACACCTGGAATAATTTGGTTTGGTCCTTACAAAATAATTTCTTCCAAGCTGTCAGAAGGTTCCAAAGAATTGAAGAGGTGCACTACTGAAGCTGATTCAGGAAACTCTAAAGTAGCTGTGTCCTGATACCACTTGCCATTCTATTGCAGCCTATCAGTGGATAAATTCCAGCTTGTGTCAGTGATTTCATCTGGGAAAATAGAATGACAAGCAGCTGCTATGGACACAGAGGGTCAAAATGAAATAGTGGGGTATTACATCAATCTATTCTACTGCCCCATCACTAAAGATCAACAGGTGGAGAAAGGACATTCTCTAAGAAATACAAATACCTGGCAAATACAGACCTCCAACAATTCTGTTTAATGAGCACTTCACCCTTTTGCCAACCTCAGTCTCTTTCCATAATTTATCTCCCAGTATCCTACAGAAAAAAAGAAATATATATGTGTATATATATATCATTTTTGCAATCCCAGCACAGAGCTATAAGGTGTCTAACTTAGAACTGCATTAAGTGCTGTTTCATTTATTATGTTAAACTTGGCAGAAAATACAGAACTTAACTGCACAGGGCAGGGCAAGACTATAACTCAAGTTAAATTTTCCAAGAAGTCTTGAAAACTAGGAAAGGTCAAGTTACAATAAGAGCTCTCCCGGTTTTTATGGGTGGCACTGAATGTGAAAAAATGCCTTTTCCTTTTTCATAATCATCATATAGCATTTAAAGATCATGTATAATCTACAATTTAGTCAGGCTGTGGGAAAAGGTTTACAAACTCCAAAAAAGGACAGGAAAAACTAACTTGTACTTGGAATGTCTGGAGACAATGGAAATAAGGGTAAATTTAATTCATGAGGTTTTTTCAGTGTATACCAAGAAGCATGGAAAGATCCTTAATTTATTTCTTCTTACAGCTTAGTGTAAAGGTAAATAGACTATCCATTAGGTTTAAAATTGTATTTCTCCAATTCCATTGGATATCCAAGACCTTATCTTCACAATATTGGTTAAAGTATGGCAGCAGCAAATGTCATGCCTGTCAAGCTGTACTGTTCTGAGCCAATCCACGTTAAATTTACTCTGAGTAAATGTCAATGCTATCGAGAGCTCTCAGAAAAAGCAGATTTTTCTTTACAGACAAGCATTTAACAATAAATTGTCTGGCTAGTACAACAGCAGCAAACTAATGACTAGGTCTTGCTTCCTGGGATGATTTAAAAGATGTTACAAAACTGGCTTCTCATGTCAAGACAGTTTTCACACTGTCACACAGCTTCCTCTCCCCCACTCCAGGATGATATCTACCAATTGGCTGCATATCCTGGCCAATGTGTGTCTAGCCTTCTCTAGACATCCCAGTACGCTCCTTGAAGGTGCATTTAGCCAGTTATCTAAAGCAGGAAGATTCCATACAGTAATTTCAAGGCTTACACAATCCAATCTCTTATCCCTCTGCAAAGCCCATCTTGGGCAAACTCAGGAACTGACTGGCTGTGCCAGATGGGCAGCATTACTTGGAGCTGCAAAGAAAGCAGAGAACTAAGCTCTGCTGAAGCTTGGGATCTGCCCTCCCCAGTGGTACCACATGAGTCCTGCCTCTTCCAAGGAGCTGCCTGTCCAAACGGGATCCAAAAAGTTACATTCATTACTTGATCCAACACAGCTGATGTTCTCTCCTATCATTGCCCAGTCACAACCCTCACATATTACACAAGTAGAAAGCTGAGATAACCAGTTCTGTGTCACTTGGTTATACCACCTGTAAGTAAATGTCCTTGGACTTATCAGGTTGTGCCTGGCCTTAATTTCATCCTTAAAGATTCAGTCTAAATTCTGAAGCTTGGCAGGACTCATTTTGCTGAATTTCTCTACTGTTCAAAGATGTTCCAGTTAGAATGGAAACCCCCCCTTAACTAACTGATTTACATTGTTCCTGAACTGGGATATGTTCCATGCAGCACTGAGAACTGAGACAGCCTGAATACATCAAACCATTTAAAGTTACAGCAACTGTAAGAAAACAGAAATTATTCACCACAGTCACAGACTGATTGCTTAATGTGATTTTTTTTGCTGAACTATTAATTTCAGTTAATAAAAATAAATTCTGAACAAAGAAATTAAAATTACCACTTGCACAACAGCCTGTTAAAATCTCATTCTAGATACAGGTTTTATTCACTGGTTTCTGCACAAGTTGGCTTTAACCATGAATGCATTTCAGAAAATAATTGCTTTCCATTTTATCCTCAGTTTCTTAGCTCCTTGAGGCAAACAGAAAATGGCCATAAACAGAGAAGTTAGTACAAGCAAAAAACTTAATATTGGGACCTTAAGCTGTCCCAGTGTCCCAAATACTGTCAGACATCTTCTCAGCAAGTATTAAGACACAATCTGCATAAAGGGAAAATATTCAACAGGCATCTAATTCCTACTTGCTTCTAAACTACCTGATACCAAAGGAACCAAATAACAGTTTTGTATGGTTTAGGATCTGGGTGTGCTGGGCTGACTGTGCAAACCTGCTCTAAGAACAGTAAGGTTCCCCTCTACCCCTCACCTTGGAATTGTTTAAAAGAGCACAAGACCTCTCAGTGCTACCACAGTAGGAGGAAACCAGCAGGTAACTGTCAGTATCAGAGCTGTCAGAAGTTGGGTTACAGCAAAAGTAAAGCTAAAGCATTAACTCCATCCTTTCTTTTAAGAAAGAATCCACCTGCAGACTTCACTTGAGGATTCACACATAAGCTTCCACTGCTTCCATCTCCCAGACATTCAAAGGTCTAAAAAAGGATTGTCTTGCTTAAAAGGTTCCACTCCCACACACCCCGCTCCCCCCCAGCTTTACGACTGCGTTTTCTGAGGAGGAGAAGATCCAACATTTTGGGGTTTAGAGGAGTGTGCACTTTCAGGGAAAGACAACCCACACCTCTGGGGTTTAGAGGAGTTGCAACAAAAAGTCCTCTTTTAGGTTATCAGAGCCTATTCCACCTAAGAGTGTGCTGGGAAAGCTTCTTGTTAGCACCATCTATCAGAGAACAGTCAAGCAGAGAAGGAATTTCACTCAGAGCTCAAACAGCAGCTCTGTGCCTTGTCTGGAAACCTGAACAGGAGTAGAAAGTGAAAACAAAGACAAGTTGGGCAGGTTTAAAATAGATACGATTCCCTGCCATTATGGGAAGATGCACCATAAACTGACTTCCTCAGCAAAGCAGCCTGTCGTATGATGGAGCTTTACAACAGGAATCACTCGGCTCTAGAGCTGCTTCTTTCACCTTTGAGTCTGTGAAAAAGCAAGTATATCAATTTTGTAATGAGAATGATGCTAGGATTGTGACATGAGAAAATCTGAAATCTCTTTACACTTTATAGCTTCTGTGACACAGAATTTAACCATCTTCTCTGCCAGGGAAGTGAGTGCTGCCTGATGAACCCCCCCGCTTTCCTGGCTGCAGACACACCGTGCTTCAGGGGGGCCTGATCATATCCGTTGCTCTGGATATACTCTGGAGAGTGGAAGAGGATTTTTGCTCTCAGCTGTTAAAGATCTCCTAAATCGAAGCTACACATTACTACAAATTAGTTTTCCATCTAGACCTGGCCTTTCTGTACCCCTTCTGAGCAGCTTCAGGAGAATGGATAAATCTGTAGCTATTGTTATTATAAGGTCAGAGGCTGTATACATCCACTTCTTCAAGAAATGTGCTTCAGCAGGTAGAACATATTCTTCAATAAAATTGAAATAAAAAAATTATAGCTCACAGTATTTCCTTTCACATTGCATGTATTTTACACACCTCATTTACAATAGGAAGCTACAGAGCTTACCAACACACAGTCTCATTCTTTTTTAGCTTTTAGAGCTAATCCTTCTACCCTTGAAAATTTCACACCTGCTTTCATGAAGTTTACTACCCCAATTCTTTAAAAATTCCCACAAAGTTTTCCTCTCACCTTCCTGTATATTCAAAGATGACAGATAGAAATTTCCATTGCAACTTGAAAAGACATTCTAGATAATATCCCTGCTGCTTGTCAGAAAAAGCTGAAGGGGTGAACTTGAGGTAATTCTGTAAAACCCCAGTTTTAGCCCTTTTATCTCACAAGATAAAAGTTATGTTTTAGGGAGGAAAATATAAATATTTGCACACAAAGATAGTAATGTAACAAGCAACCACAATGTTACAAGTCTGTCCAATGTCAACATTCAGGAGCTCAGAATCCATGTGCAAATGGTAGGTATTTTTTGTTTGAGTGTTTGTTGTTTTTATAGAGAAGAATGGACCTTACAGGAGATGTAAAGTTTCAGCTGTTGGATGCTACAGAAAAATCTAAAGGCCCTCAGTAACTGTTTAAGCTTAATGGGTCTGAAAAGAGTAAAGGGTTTATAATGCTTTAAGCAAAGATATGGCTGATAGATATCTAAATGTAAATTATTTAATATCTCAATTAATTGCCAGAAGACTCTGAATTTATACCATTTCTACATGGAAGACAAGCAGAGTCACAAGTTATAAATACAGATGGGAAGCCTACCAAGCTTTTAAATAATATTAGGAACAAAAGTAACTAAATCAGATGTGCTCTTTCCTCCAGTTGTATGTTGCTGCTATGCATTTCTTAGACTGAGTTAAGTTCCAGCTTCAAAATTAATTTCCTTTTATTTGTTGTATTTATTAACACATGGCTAAGACACCTTTTTGATGGACAAACACCACTTTACATTAGAAACTGTTTCCTCCCACAGCAACGTGACGTGTTAGTACCAGCAAAACAACTACTCTCCAGATGAACATAATTTTTTCCCATATTGTCACATCCATCTATGGTAACTGTGTCGAGATTTCTTACGTTGTCTTTAATTACATGATTTCCAGTAATTTCAAAAAAAGTTACAATGAAACCAATTTAAACCGACAGTTTCTGTTTGATTAATAGGAGATTTCCCAGAAAGAATTAATATAGTGTCTGCTAGTATGACTTCTGAAATTCTTTGATACAAATACCTGCTTAAAAGTTGGGGGGTTTGCCTTTAATTCCAAGTTCTTTATTGTTTTACTTTCTTATAAGGTATAAACAGTAAGTAAATTCTCGGATAATTACTTATCAAAAGATACTAACAGTTACAAAGTGGTATTTTTTTGTTTTCTGTCAATCAGTGTTGCTAACCACAAAGTTCAAACATCATGGGTTATATTTAAAGCTATTAAAATATCTTTTTAAAAACTGATCATTTGTTACCTGGCTTCTAAATGGTAATTTTCTTTTTTAAATTCTAATTCTAATACTATTAAATAGTATTATCTCTCAAGGATGTCAAGGCTTCTGCTAAACTTTTCATCAAACCTTGAAATACTTGACTCTCATCAATACCAACTCTGTGCAGGTGATTAATAACATTCTTGGGCACTAAGGAAAAATAAGTGCCATAGTCAAAGGAAAGATCTGCAGTGGAGGACAAAGGGGAACATGCAGCCAATAGTTGGTAGTTGCTGTAGGATTTTTTTACATAAATTGCTTTCTAATATACAGTTTAGTACTTCATGGAAATAAACAGGGCCACAATTAGTCCCAGAAAATAACTTGAGAAAAGAGGGGGGATTAGAGACAATTTTTGATTCAGATGACTGCAAGGTCCCAGCAGTTTAGGAATCTTTACTCAAGTCTTCCTATTTCCCAGTAGATTATCTCAATAAATCACAATCAGTGGAAGATGAGGAATTCTTTTGAGAAAAAAGAAGGAAGAAAAAAGACCCCAAACATCCCTGATCTGTCATCTGTAAAAAGGGCAAGTGCACTGACCTGATTCAGCCAGCTCTCAATATGTCCACTTATCACTACTCCCAGCTTGTTCAAGATTCAAATCTACTATTATGTTGGCTCAAAATTTTGCTTTGATTTTGTTAGGGCTTATTGATGCTCCACAAAGCTAGCACAGAAATTGCTGCAACAGTTTCAAGAGTGCATTTTGCTTCTGTGCCCTGCTACTGTAGACAGGAAGCTGTCAAGCCCCAATCTGCATAATATCTGAAAAAAAAAAAATCTGCTGTAAATAGAATGCTCTTCAGCAAGACTGAGAGTGTCTAATGAACTTTTAAAAGAGAGGTAACTGGACAAACGTATGAGACATCACATCATTCAAAAAAAGCACATATCAGTCCAAGAAATGGTTCTTTTCAAACCTTGTCATGGGTTTGCGCTGCTGAATAGGAGGTAGAGACTCTTGGGACAGGATTCCTTCAGGGAATGAAGAGTTAATTCTGACATTCTTCCACTTATTCAAAAAATTAAATTGTGGATTTTATTCTTTGTTCATAGCTAATTAAATATCATCTTAAAAACACCGAAGTTTTCCAACCCACTTACAGAAATCAAGACAGTAAGGTCACATCTCATTTCCAGCATATTAATATAGACAGTTGACTCCTATTTGTCCATGTACTGAAAAAGCTTTTCACCATGATATTCATTTCTATATCTTTTAGAACTCAATATCCTTATAATAATTTTTTCAATAACAACAGTACAATATCAAGTGCCTTCATTCTACTCTTATAACTGCTACTCCATATAATTTGATAATTTAGTCATTAAGATATGCTAGCCAAAATAGCCCTTTCTTTAATACAGCTGATATAAATTGTAAAAAGTATTTCAGATAATGTGGGATAAATATTTCCCTCTCAGAATATGTTTTTATTATTATTATCCACATTATACTGACAGCCCCCAGTGGTCACATCAGGTCAGCAGCCTTCTCTTTCATTATTACTGAGAGGCTTCATTCCTTACATATATGGCCTTTATTACCTATGTACAAGTTATAGTGTTAAATTGCCTTTTATTTCTCGTACCTGCAAGGTCATGAAGCTTTCTCTGCATGACAGTCTGACCAGTTTCTGCCCTGGCCACATATCCCAAATTTGTTACTTTGTTTGGGATCGAGAAGTACACAACTTGGTCTGAGAAAGCTTCACACAAGAGAGCTTTCTTCTACCTATAGTACATATTTGTTTTCAAACAGTAACATTAAGCTGCTCATACAAAAACTAACATCCATATTTTGTTACTTCTCAAGTCTTGAAATACTGCTTTGTTCACATGATTTCTTTCTTCTGCTACATCACAGTAGAGATGAAAAACTTGGAAAAATTTGGATAAATGCCATTCATTACAGAAAAACAAGGTAACTCAGTGAAAATAGTTCTTAAAATAGAGGCTCTGTAAACATCGTTCAAGTATATTGGTCAAGTAATATATTCTGACACTTTTTGAGCACCACAGTGTTCATCAAATTACTTAAGGAGTGAAAACTGCTGAAATGAGAATTATTTGGGGCTCTTAAAATGAAATTTTTTGTATAGTTTCTGTGTATATTAAAAATAGTTTAGAACTCCTGTTTATATGAAGCAAATAAAGAAATGTTTGTTTTTTAGAACTTTTAGTCCTAGATTTCTTTTGTCTTTCTTTACAAATTACCACAAAGTATATAAAATAATGTTCTACTAAAAAAATATTAATTAGAAAGTCTATAGAAACTGAACTTGGGTAAGACTAATTTGGCCAAAGAAGAGTGGAAAAATGGTCAGCCCAGGATTTTTAAAAAGGTAAAAATCACCTTTCTTTTTAGGGGGGAACATTTAGAGCAAAACATAGGAAGACTCCTTAAATAAACTACTGCAAAAAATGTAGAGGCTATTTAAAGATGTAAGATTTTTTAAAATAGTGTTATTAAGAGCAAGACAGTGCAAAATTACATTCCTTTTTAGGAAGGAAATTTCTTCACATGCAATCAAAACATGACCTTGCCTTTGTTCAAAGGAATAAATATAAGGCATATATTTGATGTTTGTGTACAACTTCTAGCCATTATAATCACTAAATTCATTATTACAGACAATATATTGTAGTTTCAAGAGACCATTTTCTTAAGTATTGCTTACACAATAAATATTTGACAAGTTGATATTCCATTGTAACCTATATCTGAACAGAACATGTATATACAGAAAGAGACAGAAACATAAAATGAAGCATTTGCCTGTACTGCATAAAAAGCATTCTAACAGTCTATAGCTTTTTATATACACACACACACGGACAAATATATACACCCTCCACAAACCTCAATACTGCCATATCAGAGCAGACGAAAGGTGTATTTTGGTAGCAGACCTTGAAAAACTCCATAAAGGAAAATTAGAAACAGGTGTGTATGTATGATCGTTCTGTTTTCAGCAATTTAGTGTTCCAAGTTTTATTTAGTCATACAATGCTTTTAGGCATAAACCCACAAATGGGTTTAGCACTTTGTTTAATTATTACTTAAGATTACTTAACAATATATCACAACACTGAATGCTACAATTTAATTCTCTGTGGACAAAAATATATTTCCCTTTCTTGGCTTTAGATACATTTATTTATCTGTCTAGTAAATCCAAGAGGTGCTCCTAAGTTCTTGTATTCTGAAAAATAGTAATCTTTAGTTCCTTATTTATATTTTCAACACATTCTCAGTCTCATACACATCACTCAAAACTCTCAGTTTTCCTTGTAATCAAGCTGTGAGATCCTGTCAATCCCCTCTCCTTGCACAAATGCTATTCCACAGTTCTGATAATTCTTGTCATAATTATCTTTACAGGCACTATTTCCACCTACAACAGAAAGCTTATCAGCAAGCACTGGACTTGGTAAAATCACTATATCAATTTCAGAGGTATATTTAGCAACAGGTTTCCAGCTCCCACTTTCTGCCCAATACACTAAAATAGCAAACACGAAAACTGTTAGAAAACCCAAGATTCTTTTGCATGGTTCTAGAGAAACATGAGGTAATGCAATTATCCAGACATGAACATCTGTGTACCACTTTCCTCCATACACAGCTGGCTAGTTAATAACAATTAAAATTATCTTTAAAAGTCTAGAAACTGATGTAGTAGAAAAGATTAAGACCCTATTCACAGAAAATTTTGGCTGCTTTAGCTAAATTTTCAGGATGATTTGCCTTACCCTTTAGACTCTTTATTTCTCAAAATTGCCTATCTTGGATAGGTTTGCCTAAAAACTTGCCATGAACCAGAATTCCTTCTTTGACTCTGTAACTTAAGTACTAATGAATATCGTAACTCACACCTCATAGCACAAAAGAAAGGGATGACTGTTTAAGTACAGTGCATATTTTTACTAAGATATTCAAGTATAACACTTGCAGTAAACACAGTCTTCAACCTATTCAGACTGGAAATTCAAACACGGTAAGTCATTACTTTTAGAATTGTTTGTGGATATATTGTGACTTCAAGCATTGTAGACTTCTTTCCCTGAAAAGGTCGTACCATTCTTCAGAAAAAGAAAAGAACAAAAAATCCTAAGATGTCTTTTATTTCTTTGTGCATCACTATTCTAAAGCAGGTCTGAAGTGAGAAACTAGCCAAGGTTTCAGAACTCCAGTAGAGACATCTTCCAGTTAATGTGACCTCTTTTCCAACAGTAATAACTCAAAAAAATTTTCGGAGTTCAGACGTGCCCTTGATTTGTTTTAAAGGGCACATTCTGCTTTTGAAAACAACATCAGTTCAGATAACTCCTAAAGCTTCCTGCAATAACTGCATTCAAAGAAAAAAATATCAGGAATTTTCTATCTATGTTATTAACTCTTAAGCTTCTCTGGCTGTTTTCAGAATCTTAATGTAACTATACTGGATGTGTACAATCAAGATTGGATAAGTAATAGAATTAGAAGTCCACTACACTTAAATATCAGTCAGAAAAAGCAGATACTTTTATCTGTGATACCAAACAGACTCTGATATTTTCAGCCAGTTAAATCTATTGGGGGGTGGGGGGTAGAAAAACAAAGGAAAGATGACACCACCCCTCCTTCAAATCTAGCTTTTACAGTTTCAGATACTCTTACCATAAGTGACTTGAGAAGGATTTGCAACCTTCAGGAAGTAAGGCAGAACTTTTGCTGTCTGAAACTTCTACCTTCATATGCACAACCCCTACGTATCACACTCCAGCACGTCTCCCATCTGCTTCCATCACAAATACAAAACCTTTTCTTAATAGCAGGATTCAGCTAGACAATGGCTTTATTTACACAGCTGTCTGTCAGTGGGTGACAGTTCAGAATATTCAAAGTACTCTATAATGTATTCTCTGAAAATGAATATACTTTTACCTAAACGATGACAACCTGTGATTCAGATATGAAAAAATGGCTAGCTTACCATTATCTTGATACACCAGAACAGAAAAAACAGCATTTCAGTGCTATGTGTTCTCAAATAAAAGTCTCTAAATCAACATTCAGAAGTACAGCTCATGCCTGAAGCAGGGGTGAGGACAATAATAAAAGAAATACACACCTTTATCTTAAAACAAGCACATAAAAGTTAATTAAAAATTAAATGGCAAAAAGAGTAAAAGATGATGCAACCTCTGCTGTTTCTTTTGGAAAACTCTTCACTACTTCAAACAGCCAAAATCTCCAGTTCACATGTATTTTTTGTTCTCAACCATGTCCTCAGTTTTCCTGCCCAAAGTACATGCCATTGTGCTCTCTGCTGCACTTCACAACAACGTTTAAATTTAACTACTGGCACACATATAGCTTACTATAGTCCTTGCTGTTAATCTTTCATCTAAAATAATTCTTTGATTATTTCAGTGACATCTGAGTACTCAATAAAAAACACTATTTATTTGAAATTTGGCCATAAAAATATATTAAAAAAACAACTGTCTAGTAGGAACATCACACTTTCTAGTTTTCCAGACATGTAAATACAGAACAAACCCCATCTCAAACATTTTAATGTAAATATTTTTTTAAAGATAGGAGAGAAAATAATCTTATGTTTTAATTTTTGGCTAGGCATATATTTTGGCAGGAAGATATTGATAGACCTTTAGGAAGAAAGAGAAACATACATTCATACAGAATCTGTAAGTTTACATTCTAAGCTTTTCATTTTTTCCCAATTTAACATGAGACTTTCCAAATACGAAAAACAATCTTCCCTCTTTCATTCTGGATTTAATTGTAACCATGTAAGTGGGGTCTAAATACCTGCCTATCTAAAGGATATCTGTGCTGATGCAATAAGGCTAAAAGCTCTGCAGTATCATAGAGCTCCAATTTATTCACCTGCAAAAGCAACAGGCTCAAGTGTCTTATTCCAGTAACAACCCTGAAAATGACAACTCCAGAAATGGCCCACTCCTCACAAAAATATGCTTCCCAGTGCAAAAGAATTCTCTGTTCTCCAGAAGTTCTGGTCAAATGAAAAAGAAAGACCATTAATCCTCCGCTTCATTCATCTGAGGCACTTTCACACCTTTGCTTTGGCCTGGCGAGCCAGGAAATTCTACTCCCATGTTTCAAATAGGTGTTGTAACGATCAGTTTATGTTCAGTTTCTTAATCTTTCTTGATCTGTATCTGCCATATAATAAAAATAACTCACTGGAGGAAAATCTAATTCAGACATACACAGTTGTTTCAGAAGAAAGAAACATTACTGACCATAAATAACGTTGCAGGGAAACGCCATTTAACTCTCCCTTTGACATGAGAAGAGCAAGCAATATCAAGCAAGCTACGCTATGCTGTACGCAGTGTGAAAACTTCCCTGATTATTGTTCTATATATAGATATTGCTAATATGGGATCATAAAATTGTCTACTCCCTTTCAAATTTAGCCTAAGAAATTTTTAATAAGCAATGTGTCTAATGTATTAGATATTAAGCTACACACCAGTTGCCAGGTCTCACTAAATTGTGCAAAATTATTTTAGTTGCTTATCAAAGTGATATCTGCTGTAATCTCATTTGTAACAAAGCACTGTAGAAAGCAAAATTTCTCTTGCAAAATTCCCGAAAGGACTTTGCTGTTGTCCCTGATCAAAAGAAAGCAAATAAATGCTGCCATAGAAATCCATCTCATTCTTCCTATGTAGATAAAGAACTTCTGCTTCAAGTTGGATCTTCAGAAATCAAGCTCATCATTCTCTGACACAAAATGCTGAACAGACAAATATACTAAAATAAATCTTTGGCTATCCTCTTTATTTAATGTTGGATTTGCACCACTTACACACTAAATTCTGTTTCTTTGGAGAGAAAAAATAGAGCTCTTGCCATACAGGTTCTCAGCTTATCTATCTTGACTGTTCTTATTATTATTCTCTTACTTGCTAGGCTTGTCTTTTGAAAATCTACTATGAATTTATGCTCTAAACCAGTTGCTAAGTGTGTTCATGTAAAAACTCTTATATGGGTAAAAAAGAACCATGCTAGGGACAGTGAGGAGTATCGACCACAGCATAAATCAGCTGAAAACAATCAAAAAACCCCCAACAAAACAAAATAATATAAGGATAAACCTTTTTGTGAATAAATCAAATGTACACTGTTTGGCCCCAGAATAAGTGCCTCATTGCATGGCAAAAGAGACAGACTTAAATGCCTGAGCTAAAATATAAATTAATGTTATTTTAGCTTTGTAGTGCAAAGACAAGTAAAGAATACTTCGAGCCAGATATCTTGAAAGGACAAGTTTTCAAAAGAAATGACAGCAAGCTCTCACCCATCACAGGGAATGGCACTGCACATTGCGTATTAATTGTTTAGCAAAAAGTTATTTGTCCAAGTAAGACTGAAATCTGAAACCTTCTTATCCAGCAATACAGTAGTGAGTGTTAATAAGAAAGGACTAATACATTTTTGGCAGTGTATAATTCTTATTTGAATTTAATTTTTACCCATGGCTGCTATTATTTAAAAATCTATCAACATTGTCAAATACTGGAAATTGTAGTAACACCAGAAAAGCATAACAATCTGAAGCAATAATTAAAACTTGAGGTGACTCTCACTCTGCTTCAGACAGCTTCTTATGTGGTTTTGACTTAATTTTCTCTTAGTCTGGAATGTTTCTCATGTTCCTTGCTGGAAATAATTTATCAGCTTAATGAACACATTCAAGGAAGGCTAACCATAGGGGTGGAGGAGGGATGGTATGATTTCTTTGTTACTCACACAGTATCACCACCCATCTTTCAGTAAATCTGACAGATTCCAAACATTGAATTAACTGAAAGGAAAACCTCATTTTGAACTGTGCTTCCCCATACATCAAACAGCCTGTGAAATGCCTTAGATTTTATGTCCAAATCCATTAAACATGCTGGAAAAAAAAGTACAGAAAATTCACAGTTGAATATGTGCTCACAGAAACCTTCCATACTTTGTTAACTTCATAGCTGACTTGATCCATGGGGTGCAAAACAAAGCACTGAGCATAATAAGTAGCACAACATGGCACAAATGGAAAAGAAAACCAGGTGAAATATGAATATTCAAATGAACCTATTCATGTACACTGGTTTCCTACCTAGCTCTCAGTGTACCAGCAGGCACATGGACGTAGGCCAACCGGCAAAGATGCCTCATGGGAAGTCAGCAGATATTAAAAAGAATGATGTTTCAGAGCAGTGGAGAAAAAAGATCAGTTACTTGATGAAGCTGTGTTTTGTAAGTGATGGTGTAAATGTGTGTCATAAGCAGGAACACACACAGCTGATCATCAAGTCTTCGAATACTGCAGTTCTGCAAGATGTAGCAGGGTAACAGGCTCCAGCTTGAGCCACAGAGGAGCTTAATTTGCACTCTCGTGATAAAGCACCATGCACAGCTATGTGAAAGTCAGAAGAAGGAGGTTAATGGCAGTGAACTAGAATGAAACTAAATGTCACTACATCTTACTTTTCCGTAAAACCTTCTAAGTAGATAAGACATGTTCAGGAAGCTGTAAAATGTGCCCTTTGCTTACAAGAAAAAGGTCAGTTTTGAGCTAACAAATTGTAATAGGTTAGTCATAAATGATCATATCAGCAGCTGAAATATGGTACCTTACATGTAATTTAAATATTATTACAACCATTTGCATGACAGAAAAGCCCGCTTTGCACAGTGCAAACTCCTGCATGCATTAAAATGATGCAATTCATTAAAAGATGAACATGTTACCATGAAAGAGGAAAAATACAAACTTCACAGCAGTGAAACATGCCTAAATAACCAATTGTACAGTAGCCTGTGGCATTAAAGACCAGTACAAGATATGCTTCAACATATTGTGTGCAGTGATTCTCTGCTGCTTTAGGAGAGCAACTCCAGAGAACTATCAGTTCTACTGGTTTTCAAAGCCATGAGCCAGCAGAGGTTCTGCATCTCCTTGCACATATTACCCAGTGGGAACTTCACTTTGCTCAATTCCTATCACATGGTTGCATAAAGAACACAGACCATCCAGCAGCACAGACCATCCAGCAGCATGCTAATCCCACTTCTCAAGAAATAAAAATCAGCCACAGAGCCAATATTGTGTGGCAAAACTCCAAAACCACAAATGCAACATTGAGACAGTTCTGTAAGCCCAGATGAAGCTTTTGCTATGCACCCACTATTTTTGTGATGCCATTAGTTTAAATTTTAAAAAAGTTTTTTTATAAGTTGCATGGTTAACTCAGTATTTCTTCCAACTGTTGTGTCAACAGTTCTTACATCCTTAGTAACAACTGTCTCACTCAAAGAGGGTTCAAGTAATGGGCTGAAGCCAGGAGTTGCTAAGAAAAGCTAGTCTTGAGCCCCCACCTGCTCAAATGCCAGAGTTAATATTTGGTTCAGTATATTCTTAGGGATATTTCACAATGATTGCTTACACTGGCACAGTGCATGACACACTCAGAAGTAAAAGGCTAATTATTGATATAAGTTTAATCACAATAATTCATAAGCCTATTTGATAAGGTTGTTCTTTTTTCCTTTTAACACGGTACTGAGCCATGTATTTCAACACTGACAGAGCAGTTTAAAGATCAAATGCATACACAGAATACTAATGTTGCTCAGGCAATAACACATATATTCAGCTTTAACACACACACTGTCAGTACAGTAAAATTTATTCATGCTAATACATTGCAAAAAGCAGGAAAGGGATATAACCTGTGAGCAGAAATGCTATTACCATCAAAACAGGTCCCCTCTCCACTCAGACTTAAAGACTTCACTCTAAAATACTCTTCTCTAGTGTTGCTATTATATTGCTGTCTTGCTAGGGGAGCTGCCTGACCTGCATGGTGGTCTGTGTTAATACCTGCCACTCCCAGGTGTAACAAACCATATATCATCTGAAAAGAGGTCATGAGTAGATAAAAAAGGACTAAGGTAGTTATAGTTCTTGTGTGTCCTTTTTGAAAACTTAAATTCTACATCCTTTAAGTCAAAACCCACTTGGATTACACAGAAAATACTAGCTTGAACTTTACATTTATGTAATGAGGAAAAAGGTGGTTAATTTATATTTTTCATCATTCATATCAAATGCTGTATTTCACAAGTCCCAGATCACACAGTTGTTATTAAAAAGGCATAAATTGTGTTCAAGTAAGAAAACAGTGTAAGACAGTTTTTGCCATTTTTTAGTTCACATGTAGAGTTATTAAAGAGGAGACTAAAGAAAGAAACAATAATAATGAAATTTCTGCTGATATTTCTGGTCACTTTTAAATTTTTATCTTAAGTTACATGAATGGTGAAAGACTGAGTTTGCAGTGAGGCAAATGAAATGAAGTTTCTCTTCAGCTCAACCAGGTTTTGAATGACTCTAAAATTTTAAGTACTTGCTTAAAATATCATAGCACTAAATCTTCATAAGGTTCTATTTCTTTCGTCTCTTTTTCATCCAGAAGTTAGGTTTCACAGAGTAACTTCACATAAAAACACACAAGTCCTACTTTTAATGATACGCTCATTTCATTTTGCAATTTGGCAAGATATATTTACTATTTAGCCTCTAATTTTGTAGCAAAATGAGTTCCCCAATCCCTTCCTTTTGAAAATCATATTTTAATTTAAATGAACTTTTGGCTAAAGAAATCTGCAGTGTTGACTCTGTAAGAAATGCAAGGCTGTAAGTACCCCAGTGGTACTTCACATTAGAATTTGTCCCAGAACTGCTTCATGTTTGCTTGCATGACAAGCTGGCTTCTCCAGGGAGCCATCCAAACTGCCTCAGTTTTCAGCACTGTGATTTGATAAATAAAAACTATATTCTAGTACAGAGCACTAAGTTTTGCAGGTTGCCTACATTCTGAAGGCAACAGGGAATATCCATCTCACCTTTTTCTGAACCCTTCACAAAACAGTTAAGACTGGAAATGAAAGAGAGGCTATCTCAAGGTTGTTGGCTTTGTAAGTAACATTGCCCCTTTTTTTTTTTTTTTTTACTTTAATCTTCTTTTAATCCTACTAATCCCTCTTATATACTGTTGGGGGGAGGGATGTTGTCTGTTGTTGCTTGTTTGGTTTTTTTCTGTGAGTAAACTGGAGTTTCTGCCCCTGCCAAGAAACTTTCTGCTCCTTCTTGCTTATTGTTGACTCTGTAATTTTGAACAGGGCATTAGAACCATGTTTGCTATAGGATTCAGCGGGTTTTGATGGACCTTGAGCTAATACAAGATAGAAATTTAAAAGACATTTTCAACCTAATAATGAAGTTCTAGAAAAATTTCCTTGTGATGATAACTCTGTGACAGAATTTGAGAATTGTTTGATAGGATTAGATGGCAGAAAATAGCAACTGAAATGGGAGGGATTTCCATTAGAATCAATTTTTCTACACAATCCTAGAAAGCGAGTGCCTTATTTTTAATAAAATTAAATATCTATGAATTTATAACTTGCTTTTCAAAACAATGTTTTCCAACTACTTTTAAATGGAGATTGTGACATGAATTGAAGATGGCTGTTTCAATTATAGTTTGAATACACAGGGTTTATCATCTGAGGCGGCTGAAATCACAGAATTCAGTACTTCTTAACAATGAGATCTTATTCATCTTCCACCTCTCAACATATACAAACTCAAATGAAGTCACTAGATACACTGCCAAATGGCTGTGAAGCTTACAAAGCTATGTTTATCAAAACACACTCAAGACTTCCTAATGGATTTTCTTGCCATAAGACACTTCATCATCTTTATAAATGTATTTTCTCTAGACAAAATTTAATTTGTTGAAGACAAGATTAAAAGGTCATAAAGAAAACATTGTCATTCAGTTTGCCCTTTAAAGTGATTTCAAAATATGATATATGATCTGCCTAATTATGTTAGAATTTGGTGTGACCGTCTAACTTCTCCAAGATATGCCTGTTTAACATGGCAAGCATCACTGAGCAGCTTAAAATATTCATCACTGTGAGCAGTCTAAATGCATGCAGCTAACATAGCATATTGGTAAATCCCCATGAGCTAGGTATGCTAAACATTCACATTAGCACTTCAGAATAGTAAGACAAATAAAAATAATTAGGAAGTACAAACATGAAATTTGATTGTCACAGGGTGTAACTGTGCAGAAGGGAAACAGATGAAAAAAGAGACCTCTTCTTTCCTTCACATGACCATTTTCCCACCCCTCTGGGATCAGTTTGCTGTGGATATTTTAAGCTTGCAAAGGTTCAAAAACCTAGTATAAGTAAAGTCCAGAGACAAAATACTATTTGCTGATCTGGGTAATGGAAGAACCGAGAAGAGAAACCGGGTGACTGCTCAGTACACAAAACAGATTTTTCCCCTCAATTTTTTCCTCATTTAACACATATTTGTAGAAACAAAAGGTGTACCACTATATTTTTCACACAGTAGTGTGGTGAAAGGGCTAACATATAACCAAGACTCAGAGGACAAGAGAGATAGCCATACTGCAGGAAAAACAATTCCTTCTTTTAAAAAACTTTAAACTAACTGGAGATACAAGTCTAGCAAATTCTCTGCAGCCATTGTAAGCTACTTGCAAATCACCTAGATGTTTCACAGATGCATTTTTCTTGAAAATGTTGAAAATAACTTGACTTATGGAATGAGTCAAGTGTCTCAGCTAGTGTCCTCTTCAGTGTTCTCCCAGTGCCATGTCATCTTGGCTCTGTAATACTGGAGCATCTGGGTACCTCTCACAGTTGTAGCCCCAGTGGTCAGGGAAGGTCACATTACTATTGGAGATGAATAAAGTGCTAATTAACAGAATGCAGAAAATAATCAAGGTGGCAAAGAAATAGTAACAGATTCCTTCCAAATAAAATAGGCATGTAGCCAAATTTCTGAAACTTGGAGAATTTATGGCATTTGGGCTTCTAATGAAACTGCATGACCAAACACACACAGAGGTACCAACGCGCTATTCTCACTTCTGATCCTTGAAAACAACTCTGAATGTCTGCAGTTTTTTACCCCTTTATTATTATTTTTTTTCCACAGAGCACATAAACTGCTTATTTAAGCAAAGACCTCAGGAGCACTTCAGTCTTTTTGAAATAGGTCTCCCATAGTCTGTTTCACATTTAACCTTTAATTATACAATGATAGGAACAGTGCATTTTAGTCCCTTATTGTATTATGGCAAGGATTTAAATGTGCTCAGGTACCAGCTTGTTGCAAAGTGGTTAGACAAAAGGTAGAGGTAACTGTCAGAAATTACCCCTGTTTGTCACTTAATGGATTTTAAATATCCTCAAACCTTTATTATCCATAAATTCTTCATCTTTGCCGTAACATTTTAGTAGCAGGAGACACTTCAACCTAAGATAATTTTCTGCCTACTGACATAATCTCTTAAATATCTATTGTTAAGATAGACAGAATATTCACCAAAAAACTTATTCATAATGCCTGTTTGAGCATCTGTGTCTGAATCCAGAAATGCAAAAGATTTAATTTTGTTGTTTTTACAGCTGGTGTAGCCTGGAGTAGAGACAACAGGTGGGATGGAGTTTTTTGTTTGTTTCTGTTGCTAGTTTGTTTTTTTTTTAAATGGACATCATTAGTCTTTCAGAATGAGTAAACAGCATAGAAAAGCCAATTAACTGCTTTTAAAAGGAAAAATTCTAAGAAAACTACCAAAACTTTTAAATAGCTAAGCATCACATAAGGGCTTTGGATCTCCTTCAAATGCTAATATGCTTTACAGTTAAAGTTTGACTTTAACTTCATTACAAGCCAAAATTACTGTTTTTCCTGCTGAGGAGGTAGCTATGCTGCCTGGCTAGCCATGCTACAATGGCTTTTTAAGTGTTTATCATTCAAGCTAAAAATGTGTGCAATGCCATCTGCTCGTTCATAATTGTCATAGGCTTGAGAACACACCAAAGTACACACAAACATTAATACGACTAGAAAGATTTCACTAAAGAGCAAAGGAGAAAGAAATAAGTACGTGTATTAACAAGGGTGGGCAATTGCTTTGCATGGAAGAAACTGGCAAGGTGACATTTAGACAGAACACCTGTCCAAGTGCAGAACAAGATGCATAGGGTTGCTTGCAACATGTTCAGCTATTTTCAATAGTTAAACACAATACAGAGAAAACTGTGAAGGTGAGGATGCACATGTTGGCCCAGTGCAGTCACTCCCCATGATCAAACCTTTAACAACCCAGATCAGCAGAGGCTGGCACTCAGATCATTCTGCCGGGTGCAGGGAGCCGATTTCAGCCATCTGAACACACACATTTTCTGCAGGATCCAACCAAATTATTGTAGTGCTACAGT
Source organism: Apus apus (assembly GCF_020740795.1). Classification (NCBI taxonomy): domain Eukaryota; kingdom Metazoa; phylum Chordata; class Aves; order Apodiformes; family Apodidae; genus Apus; species Apus apus. The sequence continues at coordinate 15,055,344 of NC_067293.1, read as the reverse complement.
GCAAAGTGGTTTACCTGGAGTTTCTTATGGAAAATACAATGATGATCATCTTATTCAGAAGATATAATAATGTAGAACAAAACACCAAAGTCTTCAACTTTCCATGAAGAATGTGAACGAGTATGTTGGCTGCACTGCAAAGGATAAGCTCTGCCCATACAGTACTGCTACATCTCAAAATGCTCACCTGTCAATTCTTTTTCACTGCCCTAAAATGTGTGTCCACCAGGAAAGGTGGCCAGTGCAAACAATATGTTTCTAAATTAAATGAATAATAAAAAAATGATAGCTACATGACACACTGAACAAGACATTTCAAACTCGTTTTGTTGAAGAGGAGAGCCAACAGTAGTTACCCAGGCACCATGTCAGTAGTTCGGTTCTCACTGTACTGCATGTATCTTATGTCCCAGTTATTCCTCTAGGACAGAACAATAAATAAGATTTACTTCTTTTATGGACAACCCTTCTCTTAAATCTTTTCCTAAGCAAAAAACAACTCCTGTAGCATCAAGCAGGCATAATTTATTGCCTTCAGTAAGCAAGTTTATGCCCTATTATATTAAACTGGTGAAGAGCAATGAAGTCTTTACAACTGTTTTTTCCAGTCGAGTCATGTTTTAAACTTTTTGTTGTGACTGTAACAGATGCCTCACCACTGCTGTTTTGTGCCTGCTACTTCACCATGTGGTACTCCTTACACAACCTGCTGAGAGATCAGTCAGCCAGATAGAACCAGCAGAAAAATGGAAACTTCATGAATAAACATTTGCTTAAAAATCACATTAATTCATCATTTTATCTTTCTACTGTGGTAACTCCACATCTGTAAATTGAAGTCGTATCAAGCAAAACCTACTGCAGTGCTTCAGTTTCCACTGGCATAGAGATTTATACGGCCCCACAATACACATTTATGTAACAGCAGTGCCTCCAACCTCACAAACTTCCTATTGAGATCATTATTCCATCCCTTTGGGTGTTCCAATCATCCTCCATCTTTTTCCAAAACAAAACAAGAAAAAGAATGAATAAGAAAGTGGGATAAAGAATAGTACAATACTTTCATTTGCAACATTTGAGTTTGCTTTACAATGTATGTTCTTAAGTATTAGGAGGAACAGACTAATGCTAAAGGAGGAGAGCATGTATTTCTTTATCATAGAAAGATTAATCAGTTTTAAGAAATTATTACTGATTTCAGATAGGCAATTTGGAATGCATTTAAAGAGTCACATTTTCCTATGTGCAGAATACGTCTTAAGAGTTAGGTGTTGCTTTAATATTTAAATGGACACTGGAAAGTACCAGGAACTTCAAAACCATGGCCTCAGGCTTTAATACTCAAACAAAGAAGCAGCCATGCAAAAACATATAAAAATATCTCCTTCTCCATCTTGACTCCTTGTACTTTTTATTTTCTCTTGCTATTCCTAAACTCCATATATACATCATATAGAAAAAGCAACAGCAGGGGAAGAAAAAACATTAGCAACGAGTAATCCTAGAATATCTGAAAAAAGCCAAGGTCCATTCTGGCCTGATTATAGAAATAAATTTGTATTTTTCTTTTCTCTCCAAGCAAGTACTTACCACAGCAACTGTCTACCACACAAGGAGAAAGAAATTCCTGAAGTAAGCAGTTCTTTCATCCCATAAAAAAGAAAAATTGCTAGGAAAGACAGTGTATGTCTACAGCATACAGAAGACTTGTTGATTAATATGTTTATTTTTAAGGAATTTTTAGCAACCAGTGGTGATTGAGTACTGAGGTCCTGAACTATTTTGTAAATGATTATATAGTCTGTTTAAATACCAGCTTCACTATTATTGTGGGCTCTTTTCCTTCCATTATTTTTTTATGGCCACAAAATCATGTACATGTTTCCCAAATAGTTATCAGTTATCTTTTATGTATTGAGAAGATAAGCAAACCTCAGAAATATTAGCTGTCTGCATGACACCAGACAAGAAAAAATACAAATTCACACTGGGAATGTGCATAAATCTTTTTCCCTTCTTACGTTTCTTCCAAGAGAACCAAGGATAGATGACAGTGAAAGTCTTTCAATACTCTTCTATCCAATGGTTGTCTTTTTCTCCACTATATAGAGATGTGGAAGATGCTAATGAACTAAATGGTCTTTCTATGACTAATAACAAAATTGGTCCTTTGTTTCTCATTAATACAATTAAAAAAAAAAAAAAAAAAAAAAAAGGTGAAGCCATGTCTAACACAACCTGCTCAGTTCCTGAGCAGCTCTGAGGGAGATGTACATCCTTCAGTTGGACACAGTGTAAGGTATTGAGCTCTCAAGTTAGTAATGAGAAATTTTAAGGTCAAATTCTGTCTCTGTTGGAACATAAAGGAAAGTCAGCCTGATTCTACCATGTTTGTTGATTCTACACAATTTTGGACTCCCTCCAACAGGAGTAGCTAAGACAGAAAAGAAGCAGTATGGTGACCACAAAACATTCCACTGTGAGACCTTGTCACTCTTTCTCTCACTTTTCTACAGAACTTAGTGCTCCTCAGCATTGTTCCTTAAAATCCTGATGTATAGTCTCACCGTTGGACTGGCTCTAGTCAACAAAATTGCTTGATTGTCTACTCTGGATCACTTCTGATCATACCTAGAAACTCCACCCCAAAAACAAGCTAGAGATGAGCCAGCTCCCCTGTGTATTTTATGTAGCAGCACTTAGAAACAATAGGAGAAAAGAGTTTGCAAAAGCCTCATTCTGTAAACATATCACCCCACACAAAAGATTTCATACTGCTCACCAGACATCACACTGCTCCCTAACAAAATATGTTTTTATCACTGTACTTACTCTGCACATTAACTTCAAGTTTTTAAAAAGCCACTTGACTAACACTAAAAAAAGCCACTTCTTGAACACAATAAAATTCTGGTTTAGTAAATGCAAGCTCCTACAGCAGCTGCAAATTTTTTTCTTTCATTTACTAATTACAATTAGTAAGATTGGTCCAGCAAACAGGTATTGCTACCTGTATGTGAAGAATTCAGTGAAGTATAACATCTCCCTGGGATGGGATTGCTGCATGGAGGGCATTTCACAGTGTTGGTATCTATCCTGAGGGCATAAAGTTCTTGAGAGAATAAAAGAAAGTTATTTTCCAAGGAAAGCTTTAGAAGTACAGCTTCTGAGACCTAATGTTCTGATGAAACAGATACAATGGTAGAAGCTCCCTGTGGTGGTTACTTTCTTAGCTTTTTTTATTATGTTCTTTTTAGAATCTTCCTATAGAATTCATTTTTGGCTGACACATTGGAGCAAAATTCACAGTTTGGGAGTTCCAGGTTGGAAGGAAGGTTATCAAATTGTCATTGATCAGTTTACTTGCTTATCTGCCTTTCCACTCCAAAATTTTTGTGCTCAGCAGCAGGGAAAGAATGGAGCCAGAGGAGAAAGAGAGAGATAGGGGCACCAACCCCATCAGTGAGTAGCAAAGAGAAACATTAGCTTCAGCAGCAGAAGAAATAGAGGTCACAAAAGAAGAGCAAAACACAGGCACAACAGCAAGACAATCCCTTAGAACTCTAGCAGGAAAAAATTGCAATGAATGAGAGAAGAAGCTGAAGGGCAATGAGGTGAAACTCAGAGGAAGTGGAACCGAGATGGATATCACTGAGGTAAAGAATCAAGGGACTTGGAAAGAGACATGCATTTTACAATACATAAGACTTTGCTGCAAGGATGAGACAAACTCATGAGAACGTGCCTGTATTTCTACAGACTATCTATCTTGAGTACTGTAAAGGCCACACTGAATACATATATGCCTGAAAATAATCCATGCCACTGTACAGTGATACAGCAAATCAAGATTCAGGGACAAATTATGTCAACCAAATGACTGCAAGCACTAGCTTAAGAGCATTTCAAATTTGTTCAAAAATTGTGAAGACTAGCTTTATTAGACTAGCTTTATTACATCAGCTTTGAGATCACAGTCTGTCTGCTCGACTCTAATTCTATGCCTATTTATCTCTCCTCCTCCATCCAGCACAGAAGTGATAAGCCATCATGAATCCTAATCATATGTTCTAGCTAACAGAAGTCATATCACATAGTCATACAGAGTCTAGATCTAATCAGTAATGCCTGGGAATTCAAGAATGCACTGCCTAAATGTTAAGGACTTTTGGCCCAAATTCAGTGCCAAATGACAGTTCCATTAACAGTGTTGGCTTTTTCAGCTTTTGTTAGAAAAAACAAATGAGCATGACACTACCCGAAAGACATGCATGCATTGAATTCTTTTCCTGTAGGCCAGATGTACATGAATGAGTAGCGAGGTTATCATAGAAACAAGGTTTGTTTGGGTTTTATATATATGTGTGTGAGTGTATGAATACATATATATTTCAGTGTATAAAAACTTAGCTACCAATCTCTGTAAACCTCTTAAGGGAAACGTAAATTTTAGGCAGACACAGTTCTACCTTTCAGAAATGCTTTTTAAACCAAAAGTTTCCTTCTTGTCAGAACCTAGACCATCAATTCTGCCAAATGAATTTAAAAAAACCCCAAAAATTACTGCAGATTTATTTATAAAATTAAGAAAGATGTACTTCCCAAAACAGAACACATATTCTGCCTTCAGCACTTAACATTCAAACTATAAAGGTGTGGGGGAATAAAGTTTATAATATTAGATAAAAATTATGCACATTCATAGTAATTAAAAAAACCCAGCTAATCATTAACAAGATGGTTTAGAACAGAAGTATTTGTTCAAATAATTGATAACAGCAAAAATACTTCCTTCTGGTATTTGGCATTATTTCTGTACAAAGTGATATATGACCATTCAGCAATATTTGTTTTGAGTTACAATTCTTACAGCACAACTAATAAAAAAATTCTTGTCAGAAAGAGACATTTTCCTTAAAGTTTTCAAAACTAAAGGCTGGTGAAGTTTTTTGCTGCTTAGAATTCACACACCATACAAGACCATGAAGAAACAGAGCCATGAACAGTTATTCAAAAATTAAAGTCTCAAAACTATCTACAAATTATTCAACAAACTATTTGGTAAGAAAATAAATTAATGATTAATGGTGTGCAGTAGGACCCCTGAAAACTCTAACTGTTAACCTTCACAAAAAAAATCTGGAGTGAATCCAATGGGTTGTACTTCCTTTGCCAGCATGACAATTTGTGTGCAACCTTTCAAGTTCCCAAAATAGTTCTGAAGTAGAGTTCGGCTCATCTTGGTTGTTAAGACTTAGGCTGTATTACAGGGAGATTGACAACAGTTGCTACCCAAAACGCATGTATAAACTAAAGGATATTACTTACCAGGTTCAAAAAAATTGAGTTGAACATACATTTGTCTATCAGGCACATCTACTCCCTTATGTCTGCACCACAGAACTGAGATAGAAGGACACAGTGCAAAGGTACAGCTCATGTTAGTAAGGAAACACTAGCCTTTGCTGTCTGATCGTTAATAACAGTGTTAAGTTCAACAAAGATATAATTAAAATTTCAAATGCAAGCATTATAAATTACCAATACTTTGGGATTATAAATCTCTGTAGTGTAGTCTAATGAAAATAAATTGAATTGCCATTGTTTCTGAAGGACTTAACTCCTTTCACCTTCACTCTTAGTATCTAATTAAGCTATCTGACTGTGTTTTGGAAACATTTGAAACACCTTCCTAGAAAACATGAGTTTAGTAACACTCAGTACTTCATGAAAGCAAGCAAAAAAATCCATAAACATTGGAGATAAACACAAACTGAAAATTAATAAAGATTTCATAACTTTACATTAAAAGGGGAAATAATTACTTTAGGCTTCAAGGATACATAAATATTTCTATTATGCTACTTTATCATCCCTAAAATTGCATCTTTGTTATGAGGTTACCATCACAATAACCTGGTCCAGTTTGATTAGAAGAGCTACATTCACTTTCTGTCATAAAACGCAGATGACAGAAGCATGGTAAAACAGACTTCAGACTCAACTGGTATTAAGCAGAAGCCGAAGTACATAGAAATAAAAACTTTATTAAACTGTAATAGCATCTGCCTTCTCAAATGTCCTGGTTTGAGCCAGAATAGAACTAATTTTCTTTCTGTGATTTTACTTTTCAGTTAAGTCCCTTCTAAGTAGCTGAAGTTGCTAAAATCAACAGCATGTTTATCAGTCAGTGTCTGCCTCTAGGACTGATAACCCTCCGTGTTTATAGTTACAGCGAGAGACTAGTATGAGGAACCAAGGCCACTGCTTGGTTCTGAATAAAACATCTAATGGTCTGGAACCAAGAGGGAATAAGGGGTCACAGCTGAGACCCTCCTTTGGGGAAGAGAGGACCAGACAGGTGACCAAAGTTAAACAAAGTGTCCCATCCCATACATGATACACTGAATATAAATTTGAGAGTTCAGGAGGGGGTTGGTCTCTCTTCATCCATGGCTGGCATCCTGCAATGACTCCATCCATTTATCTGCTTTGATCCTGATCCCTCTAATGCAACCCAGCATTTCTACATCTGAGCTCCCATCTGCCACTGACTCCTGGAGTAAAGTTCAGGACTTTTCCAGTGCCTGCTCTGCAGTAGTGATGCGGGTGTTATTGGGAGGTGGCGGAAGAGTGCGATAGTGCTTTTGTGTACATTTGTGTATATTTGTGTATGGGTATATATTTCATCACTAATGTCTCATTAAAGCTGTGTAGTTTAGTTTCCAACCCATAAGTGTCTCTCCCTTACTCCCTCTTTTCCCTATAAGGGGAGGGAGGGGATTAACAGAGAGCATCTGTCACTCGTTTCGTTGCCAGCCCAGAGTTAAACCATGACATCAAAGAAAAACAAAACAGATTTCCAAGAACTGAAATACAGTGCAAATACTTTCTTCTGAAATGTTCGATGACATCGGAATGTGGTTCAGTCTTTTCTATGTCATAAACACAAGATGAACTCCAACAATCTGACATGTCATTTTTTCTGAATGGGGATTATCTAAACTTTTAAGCAACAAAGTGAAAACTGTCCAGCTGCTCCACATTGTAAGAGCTGTTTCAAACTACAATGAATTCTGTTTTGCAGCAAGTATACAGTGGACAAGAGTGTCTTACACACCTGTGATCAAACAGCCCCCTTGATCTTCACAGAGATAGCAGATGCTATTTTTGCTACATAAGAGGAGGTATTTAATAATAAAAAAAAATAACGGACTGTCAATGCTATAATTTACTTCAGGAAGGTTGTTTGTTTGTTTTTGCTTGTGCATCTTTGTTGTTCCTTACTTTGGAGTTTTACAAAGATTTACAACAAAATCATATGATGACTTTTGAACAATCCTACCAAACATGAATTAATAAGTATTCAAGAGAAAAAAAGTTACGCCAAAAGGTGGTGATCTGGGAAACTGTTTTATTTTGGATCATTTTTTAATGTACTTCCGAAATAATTCAGAGAAATAAATTCAGCTCCTGTTAATGGAGGGTTACCAGCCTGGGAACAGCTTCAAATCATGAAGTTGAATTTTTGAGAGAGGCAGAAGAGTGTAAGCCTCTTTTGAGTCCCAGTTCTCACATAGTCTTAAAAGATTCTCTCCTGTTTGAAGTTGACCCATATGACAGCTATTTTAAAAACTGGCTGAAAACTCCTCTCCATTATCTTTGCAATAGAATATGCATATTTGTCTTGAGATGGAGCACAGTGCTCCAGACTTGACACCACATACCATGTGTTCAGTGCCTACTCTGAAAGATGTATGTAATGTCATAATGATACTTTTCTGAAGAAGCTGAAGACTTTAGTAGGAAATGCACTTTTCTTAGCCTGAAATGAAAGAAACAGGGGAAAAGGAACAAACAGGAAAAAAAAATACACAAAAAACCCCATCTCATTAAACTAGTGATAGCCTCTTTCTCTACAGGAGCAGGTGCTTGCTGAGTCAGAAGACTGAGCTCACTTAACTCAGAAAAACCAGACTGGAACTTCCCCACTAGACAAGTAGTAAATTAAACACAGGCTTCAAAGCATAAACCTCAAGAGGACTCGAAACATTGATTTTCAAAGAACGTGTAGGTTTTTTTTCTTCTCTTTGAGAAACTGTTTTGTTGTTCAGAAGCTATAACCTTGAGAACGACAGACTTAGAAAATCTGAATCAAATACATCTCAAATGTATGGTCTTCTTATTTGGAGATTATTTTGATACAAACTACTAAAATTGTATCATGATTTGCCAAAATACTTTACAATAGATGCCTATAAAGCAAGTAAAAAGTGGAACTATCACTAAGTAAAAGCATTGAAGTGATCTATTAGAGAAATGTTTGCAGACTGCTCTGAATTCAAGCTGAATTGATCCTCAACACTGCAGCAGTAGAGGAGTTATAGCAAAGTCAGAAAGTGTGTGCATATTTATGTTTGTGCATATATGCATACACACAGAAGAAAACCTGTACAAGAAATATTGAGTAAATACAGATGGCTAAAACAACTAAAATAATAATCCTGAGAAACTACACAAAACCCCTGCAATTTTATGAAAAACTAGTGTTCATATTGTCTGTATTTTGCAAATATTTTCTTTAGAAAAGGAAGAGCTTTAGTGACAAATTAGACTACCATGCACTGTATGTTCTAGGGAACAACCCTTATTTTTAGGGAAAAACAACCAACACTCAAAAAAACCCTCTAAAATAGAGAAGTTCAGGACACTGGTTTTGATCAAGAAGGCAAAACAGAATGCTCTGCAGAATTTGGGCAACAATATAAGGAAAAAATGGAAAAATGTTTCAGTCATTACTCATTTTTTACATTGCATGCAAAGTACTTTTGCTAAAGGTAATACTGTACCCAAGAGTCTGTACTATATATTTTAGGATGAAAGGAAGGATATATAAGGATGTGAAAGAATTCTTGAGATTAGCAACTAAGCTGTCCTTTAAGAACACTTTCTTCTGTAAGATTGAAATAAGTACTAGAAACTAAAGGTTATTCCAAAACATAAATCCTGCCATGTGGTTGAGAGAAATATCTCTCTCCAAATGAACCCAAGCATGTATTTCATTTTCAGTTTGGTCCTCTGGTTTGTTTTTTTAAAAAAATATTTTTAATTTATAAATGTGGATGTATTTGTATTCACATAAAACATGGCTCCAAAAATCACCCTCTCTCTATTAAAAAAATAAAATAAAATTAAAATTTGAACCACTATAGGAGGCAGGAAACTCTCATGAGATTTATCAACTTTTAAAAAGTAAAGAAATATGGATAAAGGATATCCTTTGCACATAACTGTATGACTAGATACCAAATATACCAATACAGCTAATTATTTGAGCTAGGAGGCATAAGCAAAGACCCATTTAACTTTTCAATACTAAGATGCCAGTCTTCAAGTAAGATTCCAAGCCAGAATTCAAAGCAGAAATAATAGGCTTGCCAACTTAAATCCCTAGCAGTTCCCACACATAGAGATATCTAAATGTGAAAGACATTCAACTACAGCTAAAATGTACTTGGAGGCAGCATCATTAGTTCTTGTATGTGGCTTCCAATGTACCATTTTCAGCTGCAGAAGATTTTTATCTTTGAAACAGTTCAAAACCATGGAAAATCAACAACCATTTTAATTAATCCGCTGTCAAAAGTAGTAATTTTATACCATTCTGTTGCTTAATTATAACCCAGAGTGTTCAGACGTGGTGAATCTAAACAGCAAGTGACTTGAGTTTACAAACAATAACAATTTAATTCAGTCAAATTCCCTATAAGGATATATGTATTTGTGCTGAGACACAAGAAGAAAGGTAGAAGGCTGTATCAATGTCTTCAATAGAAATGCAATTGCTAGGGGTAAATAGCAGTGTAAACTGGACAGACGCAGATTCCTGTTGCACACCCACTCTCACTATTTACTGGACGTAAACACGAACACATTTTATTTAATACTGTCACCTTATTTGAGTGAGTACAGCTTTTAAGTATTTCTGATATTTTTCTTACCTTTTTTTATCCAAACTACATGGCTGTAGATTTAAGTAAATATAGGCTAACATGCACAAGTCACTTATACACACTAAGCCTGAAGATGCACCATCCCTCTCAACAGAAGTCTAGAATCCAAACCTACACAGGTTTTTTACATGTCCTCCACACAGAAGCGATTATTACCCCAAGCAAGTGATTCTGTGATTCAAAACAGACCATGATTGCCACCTAGTGCAGCTCTGTGACTCCTGACATCCAATCAACCTGTATAGACACCAAACAGAGAAACTGGCTGTCAACTTGAACAGGCCAAGAATTGTATCATATAAGCAAGCCCAGTACCATTTAAGTTACAGCAAAGCCCACCACTAACGTGTTTAGCAGCAACCATGAAATCAACTGGCATTCATTAGAGTGATAAGAATATATGAAACAATGGAAAGCAACATGTTGCCAGAGCCTCCACCCAAAATAGCCAGTTGCAGAAGCTGAACAGCATGCTGGGAAAACAAAGCCACATGAAGTTTTCCCACCACTAATGAAATATAAGCAGTCCAAGAAATCACCAGAAATAAGTTCCAGAAGGAAATGTTCTGCACGAGACAGTAACACACATTAATTCTTGGGATGCCAGAAGAAAAAAAGGCTTGTTTCATAGACCAAGCCACACAACTTGCTGATAATTCTAAGTACACAAGAGCCTTAAAGGCAAGCAGACAAGTGATGCTCTGCTTTGAGCAGATGCTATTAATGCTCTTTCACAGGAATCAGCTCTAAACAAAGATGGGACTATAAAAGGTTCAGACAGAAACAATGAAGTAAACAATTTCTAATACATGATGTTTGATCAAACCCAGGACCATTTATTCTTCAAATACAGCTAATCTGCTCTGTCAAGTTAAAAACAAAACTAAAAACATCCCCCCCCAAAAAAAAAAAAAAAAACAAGAAAAAAACAAAACAAAACAACAACAACAAACAACTTAGAGACAAGTACATCACTCTATGAATCTTTTTTATTATAAGTTCAGAATAGAGGAAGCGATAAAATCTTCCATGTTGTACAGGTCTTAATTCAACTTTGTAAAATGACATCTCTTTGTGCATTCAGTATTCTGCACTATAATTATTAGACCACAAACTGCTTATAGCTCTATGTGGTAGCATGGAACACTCCATCATCCTGGCATCCCACAGGAAAAAATTGCAGCAACAGAGTCTTCTCCAGCTGATTCTCCAAAAGCTGCCATAATACCTTCTGTTGTGAGCACCAGAGTAATTGAGTAGATTTGGCAGACATTCAGAAAAGCGCCTGGGTTCTTAACACATCTGATGATGAACCCCAGAAGGAAAGAAAAGAAAGAAAATGGGGGGGGGGGGGGGGGGGGGGGGGGAAGAAAACCCCATAACCTCCCTAATGACAAGGCAAATAACAGAGATAGGAAGACAAAGATCCCTCTCCTCTTCTAAATCCAGATTTTCGTCTCCTAAGAGCATCACTGATTGTTTAATTGTATTAAAAAGAAAGTCATTAATAAAACGTAATAAAATTTTCAAGCACTTGTCGAACTCCTCATCAGTCTCCTGTGAGAAGAGAGACATGAGGGATTATGCAGGAAATGCAGCAAGGATTTTGAGGCACCCTAAAGATTATAAGTACTACTCTGTTGTTAGAAAAAAATTCCCCTACCTGAATCTTGACTTAAACAAGAATTACAAACCAAAATAACTTTATTAAAGCATTAGTTTCTAAAAGACTAAGTCACTGTTCAATTTTGAACTTCAGTGGAGACTAATGAGACATGAAGGAGATTAAATAACTTTTTCCTCAAAATTTTTCAATGGAATTTGAAATAAATACTGCTGGTCACAGAACCACACACACCAAAACAAATTAAACTGTTTACAAGAAGGAACATTCTACATTTTCATTATGATCTTGTGTCTTGGTTTTTCACACTATGCATGTATCCCTTTTTAAATGCAATGATTTTCAGAAACTTTAAGAATGTCAGATAGTTAAAACAAACAAAAAAAAAGACTGCACAAATTCCCAATGATAGGTATATCATCTCCCACAGAAGTTATCTTTTTCAGGGAAAAGCTCTGTATCATTACCTGCCCCAAATTCTCAATCTCCTGTGTTATACTTAGCTTTTTACAAAATTCCTTGAAATAAGATTTATTCCTGTGACAAAATGGAACAAATCATTACCACTGACAGCCTGCAAAAATGGTTAAGCATTCCACCAATGTGTACTTTTACTGTAAGATGGATCACTGCAGCTAGAAATGGTGAGATGTGAAAGAATAGCTGTTCTGTGTGAAGCAAAGTGACACACTAAAAATATTTTTTCCAGGAAACCAACTATCGAGAAAAGTTTACTGATGTTAGCACCTAAAATAACAGGTATAGAAATGTCATCAGCTAAAAACCTGCCTCAGCTGATGCAGTATCCTCCCTTAAGTGAACTTGAGCTTTACTTCAAAGGTGCTTAAACTGTAAGTAATAACTAAATCAGAACTACAGATTTCTGTGGACAGCTTTCTCTTCTGTTCTTAGTAACTGCTAAGGGACATGAACATTGTCACACAGGCAGGTAGCTTGTCTGCACTCTCTGCAGATGAACTTCAGCACCAGTGCAAACAATACATTTGGGACCAATACTCCTCAGTGGGACATACTTTTGAACTCTAAACTCAACAGCCCATGCCTAGAAATCAGAACGTGCCGAGTGTCATACCAAAGCTGTGTCAGAAGAACAGGGGTATGTGCCCCTGCACAGGAACAAAGCTGCCTACCCTCACCACAGTGAGTATTTTGGATGCCCCAATCCTGGCCAGATTCATTCCAGGCCAGATCAGACAGGACTCTGAGAAACCTGGTCTAGTGGAGGTGACCCTGTCCATGAAGGGAGGTTGGAACTAGATGATCTTTAGGGTCCCTTCCAACCCAAACCATTCTGTGATTCTATGATTTCTGTATAATAATTTATTCTACACAGATACTTAAAGAGACAACTATGATCTATTTACTGTAGTTCTGCTTCTTCCATGAGAAAGTTGGGAAAAAATTACTAGGAAAGTTTCTTGACATCTGTGTTTTCTTCCATTGTACTTTTGTTAACCTTTTTCCAGCTTCCACAGACCACCAAAATATCCTTAGAAATTAACACATACAGACAGGACTTTTATACAATTTGTAATAGTCAGCCAGACGTGTTTGTCTTCTACTTTCAACAGAACAATACTTTCACATTAATTTTGAATTTTCTCAGTGCTCCAGTTGCAGGTTCAAGGCACATTTTTTCACTTTATAGTGGAAAAAAATGGTTTATATAGTCAAAAGAGAAAGCAGTATTGGTCTGTACTACTCTCACGTAAGGGTATATAGCCAAGAATACATGTGTATGTGTAAATACATATCCATACATATGCATGTAAGTGAATGCTGATAGGTCTGCTGTAAATCAGAGAACAAGGAAGCTCTGGCACGTTATAGAATGTTGAAGCCAACACTGACACAAGTTCTGGTAAATTTTGTTATCGTGTCAGGCTGCTTTTCAAATCCTTTTGAAAACATTTGGGATTTTAGGCCTATCCTTTCGCAGTGGTTGGCACAGTTTTGCATCCTGTCAACCCAGTGGCATCCCAGCCACCTGGGAGCACTCAAGCAAAGGGCTGGCAAGCAGATGCCAGCCTGTCATGTTTGACAAGGGAGCCTGGCAGCTTCAAGCGTGGTGCTGCAGAGGCTGCCGTGAGCAAAGTGGGAAGATGTTCTATTGCTGTTTCAGGAAGCGAGTGTAGGGCAATTCCAACTCTCATATAGAGCTTCCAAACCTGTGAAATCATCAGTACGTGATGGTTAGCCAGTGTCAGAACATTCTCCAAGTGCTCTGCCATGCTAAAGGGAAATTCAGCGACAGCTGAGCTCTTGCCATCCCTTCTTTCTGTATGAATATTCTTTCTGAGTCAGTAAAGGTCATACTCACATTTTAAGATATTCTGGTCTTCCAAACCAGTAGGGAGAGAGTTTTAATAAACAGTCTGAAGAGATAAAAGGGGACTATCCATAAGCACGGGGAAAGGTGAACAATGAGACTTAAATATACAAACAAAACCAGGTGCTGTGAAAACAGGATGATAGTGAGAGTATGAAGAAATCCCTTATAGACTGGTGTTCAAGATATTTTGGTTTAAGTATTTTGGACTTATAGATACCTATTCATGTTTAGATATCTCAGTCTTTCAGAATTAGATACTGCTAACTTCAAGATATTGCAATATACAAAATATGGACTACTAGATCCTTAATAGTTTAAAAGTGTTTAACATCTATGGGAAGTAAAAAGTCTGTAGTTGAAAAGCAAGTCCCTTATCTAGGAGCTGTTGCTAATAAATTTCTGAGTCCTTCAACAGTATATATACTGTATGTATATGCATATATATAAACATATATATGATATATATATATAGATTACTTTCTAAAAGTTCAGCAAACCAGAACTTTCTGATACACTTATACAATTAAGAAAAGTATAAAGAAAAGCATCATAATAAATACTGCTGATTCCAAAACTAGATTTCATGAGGTGCTAAAATGTGCTTATAAATCTAAAATCCAGCTACAGGTTCTGAAGGTTTAAAAATCAAAAACAAAACAGCAAACATTCCCCAACTCAACACAGAGCAGAAAATAAACCAAATAATGGTTTATTTTACTGAAGTAGTAGAGAATTGTAGTAATAGTAATTGACCTCAAGGTTAGCTCAGGCTTTATGGGCACTTACCAGTCTTTCTTCTCAAAATTAGTTGACACAAATGCTTATTTTTGCTGATAATCAATGCCCATCAACAAGCTGGTTTTGGTACACAGACATAATTCTTCCCTTCTCAGCAATCAATATAATTTCCATTCCACAGCCACGGCATGTTTTCAGTAGAGGAAATGGCTGGTTAATATACCTGACTGGTCAATGAGACACCAATTTTAACACACAGGCATTAAATTTCTTTTTTTTACCTTCTTTCTATCCAGGTTTTACAAAGCATTGTGCAATAGGAGCGCTGGAGTCACTGACAAATTACGCACTTTAGGATGTGCCTTTCATTTTTAAGAAACTAAATGGCAGGCCTGAAAGGAAGAGAGGCTGAACTTTTATCTTCATTCCTTTTCTCAAAAATACTTTACCTTCTTTTACTGCAGAAAATTAAACCATAAATCCTGAATTTATTGCATATAAGTAGAATGGTATGTGGAATTGCAAATGTGTTTCTATGAGCAACACAAAGATTTTATACTGAAGCTGTCATAGCAAAACAGCAAGACCAGCAGACTCTCTTCCATGCCTGCAGACACACAGTTCTGTTAGTTTCCTGTGTTAGAAAAGTCAGTAGAATTAATCTATTTACTACAAAATATGCAGTATCTCAGTTCGGGGATTTATTTTGTGCTCTAACCTTAACAGTCAGGTTTACATGACCTTAGCACTCAAAGCACTGAGGGATACTTCAGAATGACTCCCACAAGCCCTTCAGAGGCCTCCGTGCTAAGTAAAGAGTTCCCCTCTCCCACCTTAGTTCTTCATTTATTTTCCTCAAGAAAGCAGAAAATTGTATCTATTGAATTCCAAAGTAATATAGCACAGTAGTAGATATATTGGCCTAGCTTTCAAAACTAAATATTTATGGTACTAAATTTTTTTAATTAGAAAGGAAAAGGAATGTGGCTACAAGATATATAAACAAAAATAAAAACAACATTAAAACTAGAAATGAAGCCAAGAAACTATCCATTCACATCATTAAAAACTTAATCACCTCTGCTCTATATATTTGCTTTTCTTTCTCTTTCGTATAAATTATCTTCTGCAGATTCTGAGCAAAAATCTGTTTATAATATGAATTCACTCTGTATCCCCACCCTACTCCCCAGTTTTGAGATACAGATGGCATGAAACAGACTATGTGCCTTTCAAAGTAAAAAATACATAATAAACAGAATAGACTACAATCAGTCAGCTAAAGCCCTTAGTTCCCATAGAAGCATTTCAGTAGGTCAGTGTCTGATTCACAGGAGGATTAAACCAAGAATGTATACATAAAAGGAAGATTTATGAACATACAAGTCCACCACTCTAGGAAAGACATTTAAGAGAAGGTACATTTCCCGATAGATTACTATAGCAAAACTTATTTCAACTGTAATATCTGCACAGGAGACCCAGAAGTTGTGTAGTGCCCTACTTAGTACTAATGAAAAGACCCCAATCATTTTATGCCAGCACAGAAGATGCAGAACAAGTGACAGAAGCTAAGTTAGAATACGTCAGGTTGCTCTAAAATAAAGTTGTTTGATACCTTGACTGTATATGCAGCAGGTTTGAATGGCATTCAAATAAAATACTTTGCTAACGAAAAACATTCCAGGAATCTTAAAAATGAAATCTTTTAAGTCATCAGACAATCAATCCTTTTTAACAAACAGAAAAGCACATCTTTTTTGAAATAGGGTCAACCACAGCAGTATTAAAACACTGTAAATACTATTCCTTGATTGCAAGAGGTAAAATGGCAAATAGAATTGGCAGAGTTAAGAGCTGCTACATAATAGAAGACCAGGAAGGCAATGTCAGGAACACACAGCAACATATGCACATGGAATTATTTTCGTAACAGAATCAGGAAGATGGAATAAACACCTAGGAACAACTATAGTGACAGTCCGTAAGTTTAAATGTAAAAAGACCCTACCTCCCCCCACTGCCCCCAAGACAGGAATTTCCTTCCAAAAATATGACCTTGAGCATAAAGAGCAGCACTCTGCTCACAGCCCCTTAAGCACCATGAGTAAAACTATATTAACTAATTAGAAATACAGATGGACTCCCAAATTTATTTTTTCTTTTGGGTTTGGTTTTTGTTGTTGTTCTTGTATTTTGTTTTTAAACTGGTACTACTTCATTGTCAAATCAGATAAAAGCAGCACGGCCTGGCAGCATCACTGAGCAGGAGAACAAGAGTCTGTATTCCAGCATTCCTGAGCAGCTCAGTTCTTTCTCAGAACAGGCAAAAATTACTACTGACATATAATCTTTAATCTGTGGAGCCTTTATATTTTACTAATGTAGAAGATGCACCATTGTAAGGAAAACTTGTTGTCCAGGTCAATGTTTCAGCACTAGCAATCAGAATTCAGCACAAGCTTAAGAGCTAAATCCATACTCACATTTGACAATCAATCCAAAGTAATAGATTAGCAGGGAAGCATCTTTAGAATAATAAACATATATAAAAAAACACTGCTAAAAATGATCTCACACTAGAAGAAAACTGCAGGAATGCTGATTAGAGGACAAGGATGTGTAAGCACAGTACAAAATGTGATTAATTTGACAGTAGTTAACATGATATGCAAGTTTATGTATCTCACAGAGATCACCAGCACATAAAAAATGTTGTTGCTGAAACCACAAATGCATTAAAAAAAGAAAATCACAAAAGAAGTATTGAGTACTTTGTCCTTTTAAGTGAAACTTAGATTGCTTTTGTATCACAAGCCTGAGCCTGCTTCTTCTCCAAATGATCACACTTATAAAGTGGTTTTGAATTACTATCATATCAAAAGACAAATTATTTTAGAAGGTTAGAAGTCATCCTGCCACCCTCTAATTTCTTTAATTACAGCACCATGTAGGAAAATAAAACATGAAGTATCTATGTAAGTTGCCTCTGTTAGAGAAGTTCTAATCTATTCTCTTCATAGTACATACAAAGAAAAAAATAAAAAATGTATAGGGCAGTATTGCTTCCCATTACATTCTGTTCTAAACAGTTAGTAGGTACCTTCTAGGATGCTGCCAGACAACAGGTGAAAAGGCTACTAAATTACTTCATTCATGGAAGGTAAGTATGAGTAAAGGCTTGAAGTCAAGTTATAGGATTGCCTGGAAGAAAATACAAACCTGACAGGCCTTTGCCCAGCAAAAATTTATTTACCTCTTGCACTTGCAGAACATTCAGCTACTCAGCACTAAGAAACAAGCAGCTATGATGCAAGATTTATGCAGCAATAACAAGAGGATTTGTTAGCAAGATTCTGATTATTCTGTAATGAAAGTCTAATGAAACTAATAAAGCTTTATCACAACCTGCAGGGATCTGACCAAAAGCCAGACAGAATATTTGAATTAGGTTGTGGGAGTTGTTCAGAAATTCAAGAGGAGCAAGTGCTAACCAAAAACTTGGTAACATACAGACTAGGATATGCAACGATAGGCCACGCTGACAGATAAACAGAAAACAATATTTATGGCAGTGTCCTTTGGTTTTGGATTGAAATATCTCCCATCCATAGGTTTTCAAAGGGCATTGAGAAGTTTTAGACTTATTTAAAGAACTCCTCTGTATTGTTGACTTCAGACATATTCTTCCTTTTCTCAAGAGTTTTATATTAACAGGCAAGACAGTTTAAGATTTTTAATTCTTATTAGATAATCACATTTATTACATTAGTATTAATGAAGTAATAAATTTCCGCTCTTCACCATGTATTTTCTACCAATTTGTTCTGGATTTTGCCTACCTCTGTGAGCACTACAGACCATCCGTTTCAACTATTGCAAAGCAATATATAAACAACAGTACTACAAATACACTTTTCATTATCCAATAATTAAAAAGCTGTCATTTAACACTCAAGTGTACTTCATCATAGAGTGCTTTCTGAGACATTCAAAGTAATTTCCTAATAGCACCTCCTTTCTTTTACTCCCTTGCACTTCAGATTTCTTACTCTGAAACAGCAGAACGCGCCTGTTTTCAGCTCTACAGACAGTCAACAGCTCACTTGTAACTCCCGAAATAACTGTGAATGAACTGCTGTTAAAAACTTAGTTTACAAAGGAAAGATTGGTGTTTATAAACCCACACAAAATTAGGGTAAATACAATTCCTGGATTCCTTCCTTACAGAACTCACACTCTTTTCTGAGGAAGCTTATCAAGACACTCTTGAAAGCCAGGAAAACCTGCCCGTGGTCCCCTAGCTCACTTCATACTCTGCAATGTGGTGCTGCCTTCACCCATTCTACTCCATTGCAGGGCCAGGGAGGGGTGTTGCAGTCCTAATGCAACAAGCTGGTTGCTTCCCTAGAACACCATCCTTACAACACACCTTCTACTTTCCAAGCTGCTACATAACCTGATGACTCATTTTTGGCTCTGATCTACTTACAAACACTTCCCACTTCAAATTCTAGTTGGTATCACCAGCAGAGAAGGACAGCATACCCAACCAGGCAGTTTCCCTGCAACTGAAGTTCCCAAATGAGCTTACAACAGTTAATAAACATACCTAGTGCCTGTCACACTGAAGAACCATGTGAAAACTATCCAGAACAATCACTCTACAAAGCTGTAAATAAAATGTTTTTAATAATAACAACTGTATTTCTTCATTCTGCATGAGTCTCATTTAAAGATACAGGTATTATGCTTAGTAGAAAGAATCAATCATCTCAAATTTGTTAACCATTCCTTGTGACTTGTTTCAATGAAGAGTCAGTAATGAGCTCCATGCATTGAGTCTATTTAAATTATTAATAATAATTATCAGTATAAAATTGATTGATGAAAACCTAAGATTCAAAGAAATACTCATTCTTACCTGAATCAACAGAATGCAGGTGAAACATTTAAACTCATGTTGAAGAAGGCATTTTCTGAAGTTAACATTGAAGTGGTATCTATATATTAAAGAAAGGGAGCAATCCTTAGTTTAGATAAGAAGAGCCAGGTGCTCTCCTGGACAGGGAAGACCATATTTCAAGATAAAACACTATGTAAACTCTGAAAAACATTTTGAAGTGGAAAATCATAGAATCAGAGAATGGTTAAGGTTGGAAGGGACCTTAAAGATCAGCAGGTTCCAACCTCCCTGCTATGAGCAGGAACACCTCACATTAGACCAGGCTGCACAAAGCTTAATCCGATCTGGCCTTGAACACCTCCAAGGAATGGTCTTCCACAACCTCTTCCAGCACCTTACTACCCTCATGTGGAAGAGTTTCTTCCTGAAAGACTAGCTTAAATAAATATTAACTCTGAACCTCGACAACAAGCTTGAGAAGTCAGAGCACTGGTTACCTTGATAAATACTTCACTTGTGCAGCCTATTTTCTGCTGTGTCCTAAGGGCAGCAGAATGGCCCCTGTTTCACCTACACTGCCCAGACAGAGAGTTGGTGCAGCAATAAGCAGGAAAATTCTGTGTAAGAATGTGTCATAGTCACTTACCAAAGCATTGTGTGCTGTTCCCAGAAACCATATTTAGCAACGCTGAAAAGCCATCAAAGCGATCTGAAAACACAATTAAAGACACGTTTAAAGTTTAGAGTAATATAATCTATATTTAAAATTGTTTAATGATTAAATACTTATTAGGCAAATAATTAAAAAATCATTTTAAAATTATGTACTGCATTCCACAGTGTCTGTCCCAATCCCACAGACTGCTGGTTTCTTACTGCTTTGAGGTTATTCTATCTTCATTTAAGAACAATGCTATTTCAGATACAATGGAAAATGAAAACAACTGGAGCACGTATTATTGCATTTCCCATAGATGGTTTGGGTTATTTTTTTTTTGTTTGGTTTGGGGCTTTTTTGTGGTGTTTTTTTCATGGCTTGTTGTTTTTTTTTTCACAGTGGCACAATAGCTTCCCTGCAGGCCCATCTGCCATAGAGGACTATTGGTTGCTAGGCAGTGAGTATCCAATGTCAAGCCTTTATCACAAATGCTCATCTCAAAGCTATATCAGGTCAAGTGATAGTCACTTGTCCAGTAGACAGCTGTTGAGAGCAAGCCAAAAGCAGCTCAGTCCCAGACCAAGCCCAGACAATCCCCAATAACCTGCACTGGCAGGTTGCTGCAAGGCATGTTGCTGCCTACTTGTAACAGCAAAAGAACACTTATCAGGCTACAATGCATGGTGAGCACTGGGTACAGTTTTGGCCTCTGTCTCAAGAGGATACAGTGCTGGGAAACATCAGCAACTAAAATGATCCAAGTCTATCAAGCTGCTTTTACCAGGGAGGGTTGGAAAGGCTTTCCATCTGGAAAGGAAAAGGCTGAAGGGAATACACAATAAACATTTTCAAAATCAACATGTCCATCTGAATACAGATCTGTTACGTGTATAATCCTGCACTACCAAAACACATAGTAAAGGGAATAGCTATAGATGTATCTAACATCTCTAATATATCAAGTATGGATACAAGAAAACTATGAGGAGAAAGGACAAGCACAAGTGACTAGGCTCACACAATTGCCCTAAACAGTATTAGTCTAAAATTCCAACCTTGAAGATAAAATATGGGCATATATGAAGCAATGTGCCCAGGAAGTAAGTTCTGTTTTTAACAATTTAAGCTGTATGAGAAAAAAGCGTGATGTCTTTGGGCTAAATATATTGTTTGTTTGCCACCAGGTCAACTCCAGACACTTCTTTCCTTGTGGGATGACTCTGCTCTCTCATCAAATCATGGATGCTCCCCTATCTCACAAGAGTGGTACAGGAAAGGCAGAAGCAGGCTGCTACTGCTGCCAGGACAATTAATGTAGCCCACAGCCAAATTCATGTGTTTTGACAGCAAAAAACCCTGCAGGCTGGATTAACTGCATGCTTTGGAGGAACTGATGAGCTGTTAGTGGGCACCACTGAATCTGCAGACCACTTGAACAGGTTTGTCCTGCATAAGGGTAGAGACCTTCATGTTGGAGAAGATCTCATTCTGAAGTGACTCTTAATTCAAAGGTTGGTTAGAAAACTTTCAAAGGACTGCCTAAGAATTGCCTTGAGTGTGCTGGAGTTAATGCTGATAAACTGGGAAAGCCCTGTTAATAAAAGAGGTCTGTGTTGATCATGTTAGCAAGCAAACAAACAGCTCAGAGCCTTCTGAAGATCACTCCCAAAAATACAGCGCTGGTCACAATGAAAAAAATAAAAATCAACGTTTTTTCATATCCAAGGAATTTTTTTTAATGCTCAGAAGCTCAGCTCACTTCCCTGTTTAACATTACATTCCATGTAGTCTTCACATTTTTTCCATAACATGAAACTATCCCCAACTTAAGTTACAAAAGATATACTAGTATATTTTCCAAAATATTACTATATATCTGCTTTTCTTTTTCAATATTGAATTCTTCTAAGAGATACGGGCACAGGTATGAACAGGATACACTTTCCTTTGTTTGGCAGTTATAAACACACGATTTATTAAAAACCCCACAAACTAAACAAAACCAAAACAGTTTAGAACTAAAGCACAAATTCTTCCTTATTAAGTACACTAAGTATTTGCAACCTTCACATCATCCAAGGAGAAACAGCTCCATCTAAAGGTTAATTGGCTGCATATTCTCCTGTCTTGTGTTTTCCCTTTTTGCAATAGCTGTGTTACAAGCATAAAAAAACAGCAGTAGCAGGAGTATGCTTATCTAAGTCGGACAGCAAAGGCCGTGTCCTAAAGCTGGGGGGAAGAGCCGATTTGTCTACCTGAACAGAAACTTGACACCTGAAGACCCATTAGCATTTTGTTCTTCCTTTTAATGACCTCACACTTGTTACTTATGTTTTCATGGTTCCTCCTATATTACCTAACTTTTGGTTTTCAGCTTATGATCCAATATCACACATAAATAGTCTTAAGTTTTGAATCGACCTCATAAAGAAAAAAAGAACTCAAGAACACTTTTAAGTGTTGTAGTCTTTTAAAGCCATCCAGAAGCCTCTTATCTCTCCTAAATTTTATTGACTTGAATGCAAGTACATCTAAGAAAGAGACCTTTAACTTGCAAATATCTGATTGTAGGTGATGGAAAACGTGAATAAAAAAACCAAATAGCTTTCAGAAACATATTTCTAGCTATAGTGATGCTCACCTTTGAGAAAATGTAGTGTAAAAGTATACTTAGTTCATCAACCAAGATCTTTTTACTCATCCTTACAATGATACCACAAAGTTCATTCTCCAGATGGCATAATTGCATTTCCCAATATTAAATGTGGAAAGTTACTTTTTACTCCTTTCACAGTACTGGGAGTTAGTCATAGCTAAGAATGAAACAATGAGTTATTTTATGTAACTTAAAGAATATTCTGATGGAAGGTTTCTAAATAGTTTTTAGGCTCTCACGTCTATGTAAACTGGAGCATGATTTGTGCACCGTGCCCAAGTAATAGCTCTGCTGTAATGAAGGCATTCAGCAAGGATGCAGTACTTTGAGACTGCAGTCATAATTACAATCATAATTGACATTAAGTTAACAATTATGACAAAATGCAAGTTTTTCAGAGCTGAAGTCAAGAAGTGCTCATTATAACTATGCAGTGTTTATTGAAGTGTTATTTTTAATCTAGATAGAGCATTAGGAATCAGAAAGGAAAAACACAATTATATTCCAGCTAGCAAAATATTCTCAGTGGATGCAGTTATGGTCAAAGCAAATTCAGCAGTACAAGTTGTGATTGCTGTGTGGGGTTTAGCCATTCTTAAGGACTGCTTTGGATCTACTTGTCAGTTAGTCCAGTACCATTGCATTCCATAATTTAGATAATAATGTTGATAAATTATATTTACTTTCTATAATTTATTCAACATTATTTAGAAAATACCAAATTGAGAAATAACAGAGTCAATACTGAAAGTTCTACAGGACATTTCCTTGGTTGCATGAGATGAAAAAGACTACAAGCCAAATCATTTGGGAAGCATTTAAGCTATTAAGTTCACAGTGGTTTTTTGTCTGATGGTTCTGTGTTTGGTTTTTTTTTGTCAGTGTCCCTGGTCCCCACATTGCCACTTTTCCTAGCTCTAAATCTGCACCATTCCTGCTCTTTATCTTGTGTTACAGTATCAGATTCTTACAATCCGAGGCTATGCACCGAACTTCATAGTAATTCCTCTTATTTTCTTCTCCCTGGGAAGACAGCTGGCTTTCTTTGTAACATAGAGCCTGAAATTTAAAATCTAATGAAGTCTACTTACAGTATAAATTTCATATTGATTAACCATAATAAGGATAATATCAGCACCCAGAGGCATCTAGAAGAGTCCAGAGGGACTAATAGCAAACCAGACACAGTGAACAAGACTAACCCCTGTAAGAACATCCTACATTGCTCATAACTGGCTCCCTTGTCCCTTTTCCAAGTTCATTCATGTCATGTTCAGACAACACTTCCTGTACATAATTGTGAACAGTTTCCCAGAGCCAGAGGTAAATCATTCAGTACAGCCACTCCCTATTTTTACAGCATCCACCTGCAGCACTGGGACAGTTTTAAAAGTAATTGTAGTTACAGACTTAACAACATGCATATTTCCAGGAAAACAAAACAAAAAACAGGAGTGACACTCTATCATCCTAAGGCAAGCTGGTCTCTCTTCTGACCAAAAGATGTAAAATCAATGCCAGCAGTAGTACTAGTTTTTAGGTGACAGCGTTTGAATATATGTAACCCTAAAAACTTAGAAAACAAGTAGAGAAGTCAACCAAAATAACAATTCACAACTTTTTTTTTTTTTTTTTTCCCCTAGTAAACAAGTAAAATACAGCAGTTTAGAGTTTTCCTTAAATTTTTACTTAGTTTCTGTTCTATGACTGAAGGTGAGCTGCACAGGGACTGTCTTTACAAGGTTCCCCACATGGAGTAGATTTCATCCTGTTCACACTTTTCTAAGAACAGAACTGCCCTGCTGGGTCACACCAACCACCCACATAATCCAGTACTCTGTCTCCAACTAAAAGCAGCACAGCAGAGAAATGAGGGTTAGGAATAGGACAGCTGGCACCAAAATTCTCATCTAAAGCTTTTATGCCTTACCGAAATATCCTATTCAGAAGTATCAACAAACAAAATATAATAGACAACTGATTTCTTAATAAACAGTATCATCAATTTTGCTTTCATATTTCACGATTTATCTGGATAAATCCAATGGACTTTTACACCATCACTGGCTCTTGTTTTCTCCCCTACAAATATATTTGGGTTCACACTTTTTTGCACGGGACTCAACACCCTCAGCATCAGTTCTATACAAGGCCTGTGACTGAATATTCCTATTCAAGGAACTAATGCAGCCAGCCTAACCTTGCCATTATACAGAACCTATAACCCTGCATAATGCTATCAACAGAGACACAAAAAATGGAAGTAAAACAGTGTGTTTATCTGATTTAATGTCTTCTATATATGCACCACACAATGTCCCAGACCAGTTCTGGCAATACGTGATTTATCTATGATAATGCTACCAGTCATTTTAAGCTTCTGGTGGTTGGTGGGAGTACAAATACTACAAAAGCAAGAGGGGAAGAATTACCTCCCTCCTACCACAGCAGTAACAAGACTGTGTGTGTGCTTTGTGCCCCTCTCTGTGTACCCCCATTCCACCAATGGCTCTTCTGCAGCAATCAGTGTAGGTAGTCAATAAATGCTAATTCTCTTTTGTATTAGCTCTTAAGCATTAACAAGTACTTTAACAAATACTTTATTTCTAAATTTATCATATTAGCAAAAAGTCGAGCTCAATACCAAGAATTGGCATGGGGTAGAGGAGACAGCATTGATCAAGATGTTTCATGAAGATTTTCCAATAAATAGAATTCTAACTTAAAATGAAATACTTAAAAGTATTTCTCTGTATCTGTTGGGCTTGTGTGTTCAAAACAAGACTAACAAAAACAAGTCTTTCTGAAACAACACACCCTAGAGAGTTTTTCCAGAGACTGCTGTGCTTGCTTTTGCTTTTGTTTATCAGTTCTATAAAAATACTAGTAGCTATGGTCACAGTATAAAGCATGACCTGTAGGTGTGGGGTTTTTTTTCTCTCAGGGTGGGAAATAATCTCAATGACATCCTAGCTGTAAAAGGAACGCTGGTAGCTTAAAGTTTCTGCTCTCACTCCATACCATCTGTTGTCTAGATTTCACCATTTGTCTGACTCATGGCTGAATTGGGAGTTGCAGCTCCATGTCCCACTTGGTTCTTAGAACCTGACTAGATTAAGCCCCAGCCAGGCCCCCAGCAAGTGCAGGGGAGTGCAAATCCTGCTTAGAGTGCCTCTACTTCTGCTGGCAGCCTTGGACAGCCTCCCCACAGACCAAAGCTGGAGTCTGTTCCAGCCTTGTAGGTCAACCAGGAGAAACTTCAAGAGCAGCCCATGCAGAAAAGGCTCCTTTATCACATCCCTGTCCCTACATGAGGTATTTTATGTTTTACAGGAACATATTGAAGGCTGGCAAAGGACCTTTTGCCATGGCTACCGAGATGTATCAAAGGGTGCAAGAGCTGATGCCTGTTAATCAAAAATCAGTCTTCCAGGAGGGAGCACTACTTTCTTGCCTCCTTCATCATCCCTCATCTGGGACAAGCCAAACTGCAATGTTATAACTTCTTTCCAGATTTTTTTTTCTTTGCAAGTCTGCAGTTCAGTTTCCCAACTATCTCAATGGGGTGCCATGTAATCTAGTAGTTTTAAAAGTCTTAAGCCATTTAAAGCTTTATGAATAAAAGGCTGTATTTTAGACTTTCATAAGTCAAAACCTGGCCATCTGTTCTAATGCTCTTAAAAAGTTTTGCGAAAGAAAATAGACTTAAAAATTTCAAAATACGACCTTTTTCATTTTAAAATTAAAAGATTGGGAATTACGAAGATTTATATCAGGTACAATACATACAATTACAAAGTTAAGCACTATAAAATTACAGCGATAAAAACTGAGTAGCTGATTACTAAACAGTAAGATTGAACAACTCTTATTTAATACAAATTCACAGTCTGATTCCACATACAGCTGTGTGTTGACTACATGCAGTCTCCCCCTGTTTAGCCAAATTCTTAAATCATATAAATTCCTACAGTATTGTAATATTACTAGTGCTTAGGCAATATTAAAAAAGGACTGTATCTACTGTATCTCAGAATATTTTACCAGGATTGTTGATGTTAAACATACCCATTTTAAGGGTTTCTGCCTTGCATTGAATAAAAATAGTGTGTTGGTTTCTAAGATGGATTTTCAAGAAAGTTATTTCCATTTAAACAGCCACATAAAAATTGCTTGTACAGCAGTTGTGACTACATTGTCTTTTCTTTAAAAATCCACAAAACTATTAAAATGATATGCGAGTTAGATCAGTAACAAATTGCAAGATTCTAATTCTCTACCAAAAAATGCAATTCAACTACTTTGAGGAAGTAATTTTCTGTTTGTGTAAAAGTGGATGGAGAGTTAAAGTTAGTTACCAAAGAAAGAAAGATCGGCACAAATTCCTTCCTCCTGCAAAAATCCTGAAATGGGATATTTGCAATATGCAGTTAGGATTATTTACATCAGCCAGAAATATAATAAACTGGTGAATTAAGGTGCTGAGCATCAGAGGTTATTCAGCCAGGAAAGATTTAAACGCTGCACGTAAGAAGTAGTCAACATAATTGCAAGCAGTAGTAAGAACTGTCAGAGAAGTGGTTACAAATACTGGTTTAGTCTTTTTTAGTTCAAAGGAAGACAGTCAACTAACATGAATAATTTTCACGTGATACTGGATTTGTATCAGATTTTTATTTAATAGATTACTCTTCTCTGAATTTACTACCCATTCCAGATATCACATTATTTAAAATCTTTCAACAGATTGCTTCTCTTTTGGAAAAAGGAACAGATTTTTCTCTACAGAAAAATGGATTACTTCAGTCTTGGCCAGTGGATTCATGCTTGACTTTCTTAGTCCTTTAAGTCTCCTGCTGGTCCCACACTGAGTTAAGGAACCTTAATTTTTATAGACTATTCAACTCCAGTGATCAGGTAGCATACTGTGCACACAATCTCCATAAAACACTCAGACATCAGAATTAAAGTCTTCTACCAAATCCTTTATTTGAGTTCAGGATGTCTCTTATCCTCAGAGAGATTTCACAAACATTAAATATTTTCTTTGGAGTACCTAAAAAATTCTACATGCCATCGGTTCCATCTGCACACCAATTCATAACCAAGATACTAGATG
Organism: Apus apus; assembly: GCF_020740795.1. Classification (NCBI taxonomy): domain Eukaryota; kingdom Metazoa; phylum Chordata; class Aves; order Apodiformes; family Apodidae; genus Apus; species Apus apus. The sequence goes on along the minus strand of NC_067293.1, from coordinate 15,027,274 downwards.
GGCTTTTACTCCCTTGGCCTCTTACTTCTAGGGCAATAGGAAATCATCAGAATTCCACTGTGCATTGTAATTCTGTAAATTTTCTTTTTCCCTCTCTCACAGCTTTAAGTAAAAGTCAGTAGCTTCTGCATTCACCAAAAAATTACAGAATAGCTTAATTACCTTGAGTATCTACATTAAAGCAGCAGAACAGAAGTGGTACTTTAGGAAAGTGCAATCTTAACAAAAGGTATCATCCCTTGAGAAACAATACATCAAGATACAGGAATGAAATACCTCCTAGATATAGCATCTTACTCTTCAGCTGCTGTCTAGGCACTAGATTGATCTCCAGCTACATGTCAAATATAAGAACCACCTCCACTTAAAGCTGAATCCTTAAAGAGTTGTGTTAATCATTACTGTTCCCTCTGTCACGTGTGAAGAGCCAATCACCAGTACAGTACCAGAATACTTGAAAAGAAAGCTAGGATGTAATACTCAGATATAATTTCCTTCCCCCTATCAAGAAGAAAAACATCTTAGGCACTGTATCTTATTATGTGCCACTACATTACTTCCAGCTCTCTGGAACCTACATTATTTTTGTACTGTACCCAACAATGCCAAGTCAGCCCTGATCACACCTCAAACGGTACTTTGGAGATTAAATGTTGCTTAAGCAAAGTGTTTTCCATCTGCAGACAGATCACTGGCTCCTGCACAAAAGCATCACCAGGCTGCACCTTGACAATATTTACACACATTTCCTCAAAACAGCAATAAAAAATTATTAGTCCAACAGCTAGAAAAATCCAATAATATTTCCAATGTGTAACTTGGGTAAAAAACCCAAATCCAAACACCATCAATGAGAATTACTTAACAATATGAAATTTTACCTGATCCAATACAATTCACTTGATAAAGGAAAGCCATGCACCCTACAATGACATGTTAAAAACAGACAGGATTAATGTGCTTCATTCACCCAAACAATGTATTTAATCACAAAATCTGAGAAAGCAACAGGGAGAAGTCTGACTTGAATTATGTCCTGTTTTACTAGTTTTTACTTAAAAATCAGTCAAAAGGAAAAAATATGAATATATAACATAACACATCATTGCTTAATCTACCTTCTGAGATAAATAAAAGAGAAAGACACTGTGGCTGCATTACAAAAATAAATAGTGAGGATTTCTGCTCTCTTTTCTCACACCACTGACTTCCAATGGAATAACACTAAGAACATCAACACCTTTGGGAAGTATAAACTAAATAGCTCAACTTTAAGTTTAGATGAACCTGCCAGACCAACTATACTAAACTCAATCCTTCACTGGAGTTTCATAGAAATATACACAAACCATTTTCATTTTATAGAAAGAAAAGTAAGCTGGCTTAAGGGGCTCAGAGGAAGATGATGATCACTCCAGCAAATTAATGCCTCTAGCCTAACATTTCTGTCTTTGAATGAAACTTACTTTCAATCCATTAACCTCAATTTTCTGAGTTTTGGCAATATACAAGCATATATATTAAATTTTATTTCTGCACAAATTGTATTTATGCCTGGGAGGTGGGGAGAGTCACCAGCTGTAGCTGAGACTACTGCAAGTATCAGAAGCTGGAGATTTAGCAGTATTATCAGCTAAATATTTTTTAATTGAATACATAAACATATGCTATGTTCAAACTTACTTAACTAGATCCTGCTTACCACCAAACCATGAAATTGTTTTAAATGTACAGCAAATACTCTTTAACAAAGCAAGCAAGTAAATCAACCTAGAAACACTGTAGAAAGCTTTAAAGCTGGTAATTTAAATAAAGCCTATAGGCTTAAGGTTACTCTGCACAAGGCAGCAGGCAAAGAAAGCTCTAAAAATCATTACTGCCCTGGGCATTCACATCTGGTTTTGTTATTCAGCTCCACATCATTAAAAGACTTATGCTTATGCAAAGAATGGGTAAAGTTACTCTTCAGTTATTATGGCATCCAAACAGGACAGCATCTGCTTAATAAGCTCAAGCCACTGTTTATTAGACAGTAAAGAGATAGGAAATAGCAAATAAAGTAGCAGAAGCAGAATTGTAGCAATTACCAGTCACACTGTAATTACATATTTAACAAAATTTTCAGTGTCAGACTTGTGATACAGAACTGATCTCTTCAGCATTCCGATCACATTTTGCAACCAAAGTATTGAGCAAATGAAATTTTCCTTGTCATCGTTCATTTTAATGCACTGCCTCCACTGGTGGCTATCCACACAGCAAAAAGTTGGCTACAGCCAAAAGGACAAGATTAATGGAAACTTCCCTTCATATATCTTACAATAAAAGGTGGAGCAGTAAATTACACACAAAACTAAATTGCTAAGAGATAAAAGGAAAATAATAATCTTCATATTAATCAATGACATCAGCATTAATCATACAATAAAACACACTAAAAGGTTTAATTGAACACCAGAGAGAACTCTTTATACACAGAATCAAAAGCCTAATAATTCTAATGATACTAAATACTGCTTATTCAAACATGAATCTTATTTTATAATACAAGCAACCTTTCTGCTCTATGCAGCAAACTGTCATTTCATTTTTAATCATTTACCAACTTTAGTTCATCTTGTGTTGAGATTTTGGGTCAGATAAAGCAAATTCAAGCTTCTATTTACTGAACCTCAACATTCACAACAATGTAGAAAAAAAATCTATGGCTAACTTCTAAAATGAAATTAAAATGCCTTTCCACACATTCAAGTTTGGTTGCTGAGTTACAAGGTCAGCTTTTTGATCAACCTGATTTAATTTTTACTTTGTAGTTGAGGTGACAAATCTACTTAAAGAATTTAACCTAATCTATAAAAATGTGTTTGCTGTTATTATAACTATAGGTCTACAATCAACTCCTGTGTTTTCAGCTTTTCAATTTCAACAGGCTCTCTCTCTTTTTACATTAAGAATACCAATGTAAGTACATTAACCATTTTGTTGTTACTATTTTCTACACTCATTACTGATAAGGCTAAAATCAAGACCTTCCATCTTTCAATGCAGCAACATTACTATTTCTAGAAACACTGTGGTTTGGAAGCAAATAATCCAGTGAGATAATCCTGCAGTAGTGGTACCTATCACATACACATACACAAGCAGCCTGTTTTCCCACTAGTCTCCACACACTTGTACTAATTCTCTGGGGCTCCAAAACACAACAGAAGCAACTGCATGAGTTACTGCAGAAATATTAATGAGGAAAGCTTCAATTTACTTCACACAAAAATTCTATCTATTCAAAGCCAGTATAATTCCTTTTCATCTCCTCTCCAATATTATGGCTAGGGATTGAGGGTGTCTTGCTCCCCTCTCTACCCTCTGGTATCTACAACTGCCAGCTAGGAACATCAGTATAATCCTGAGTCAGTGAATGCCTCTTAGAAACTATATCCTCTTCTAACAATATGATGGACTTACTGACAGACTGTAAAACATGAATCCTATTACATTTAATCAGTTGTAAGGGACCCAAAAGTCAGAACGTGAGCAGTTGGAATTCAGTAACATGAATAATTTTCACAAATGTCATTGATTTCAAAACATTGTGAAGTCAGTAGCTACAACTAGCTGTCATATCTTTTATTAGTGGTTGCCTATCACTGCTGATAATTCACACATCCTTCTCTACTTCTCTTAAGAACACAAAATCCTTCAAAGATGGCTTTTCCACCTATGTAACAGTAAATAACTAAGGAAAAGTAAAAAGGGTCTTTTTTGGTCTGTCTTCAGTTTTTACATGAGGATGATTTCAAACAAATATAACAAAGATTTTCTGCAATTTTTTTCTCCCCTCCTCACAAATGTCATGATTGCACACATCTGCAGAAAGTGTCTTCATGTGTATTTAGTCTTTCAGGAATCATTATACCTCTGAAGCAAAGGAATCTTACCAAGCTGTTTGTCACTACTGAATACACTTTTAATAGTCTGCAAGATATAAATTACATGGGAATTCACCTTGTCTTTGCCATCTTTGTCCTCAGCTGGCACATTTAATTGTTTTACAGACTACCTGGTGTCTTAAGTCTTAGTAAACTTTCACTATGACCTGGCTCCATAAGACTCATCCAAATTTGCCCATGAGCTACCATATAAAAGTTTAGCTAGCCCAAGAACAGTGAAGAGATGTGGCAACTGTTGTCCTGTTGACCTAATAACGCTTTTCTACCTTCTTCCCTCTCCTGTTCTCACCAACAACAATTAATCACCTCAAGTCTAAGTATTACTGAGAGCTTGGGACACCTGTGGTATTTCTTTTCATGACAGGGATCTCCCTGATAGAGCAGTCTCACACACTGCTAACCCCAGGTCCCCATAAACAATGACTGTATGTTGCAGAGAATCACTTACCAGCTAAACAAGCTGTCACACAACTGCTGTTTTTTTAAGACTAATTATGAAAATGCAGGGGTTTAAGTAGTTAATGAAAATACAATTTATAAAAAATCTCCCAATTTTATAGGCAAATTTCAACAGACCAGGACTCCACATCTCAAAATCTGCATATGGAGTTTACTATTCTAGATGCAGCTTTCAGTACTTCATATAGCACATGCCATCAAATTTCCTGCTACACACAAGGTCTAAAGCACTTCAGCTCCCCAGTAAAGAGCAAACTAGCACAAATTTTTGTTGATGATTTTATTCATTTTTCAAGCAAGCTACTCTCTCCCTTTTCTCCTACACTAGCAATTTCTCATATTTTTGAATTCTAAATTAACTTTATTAAACACACTTCAGCACCCTAACAAGTGTCCCAGACACACACAGGAAGAAGGAATCACAGGATACTGTGAGAAAGTCAGGTTTGATGCAATGGTTGCAGAAGGGTCTCTAGCAGTGCTAAAAACCTCAGTTGGTGACATTCATAAATAGCACTTGTGACAAAGTTCAGAAAGAATAAAAACAATAATTTCTACACTGTCAGAAATTTCATATCTAAAAATTATTTTCCTTCTACTGAAACACTAACATACTTAATGGAATAGGATGTAAAAGCAGAATAAAACTCAATTTGACAACAGGAAGTGTTTCATAGTAACAATGTTCTGAATGTTGGAATGTTTCATTTGATATTGCTGTGCTTAATATTTTCATTTTTAATTACTTGATACTGACTTCAATTTTATGACAGGCTGCACTGTTTTAGCAATGTTTGAAAATCTGATTTTTCTGTCTTTGCCATTATAACACACAGCAAAACACAAAAACTTATTTGAGTTCCAGATGCAGAGACAACATACTTTCAGGACAACTCTTGTAACAATACTTCAAGATATCAGTAAATAAGTTTCAAAATGACAAAGAAGAGGAAAGGTCTATAGTGTTATAGTATGTAATTCACTGTCATATGCTTCACCTCAAGAAAACTAAAGAAAAACTGTATTTTGATGCATCCAGTCTTCATCAGAGATCCAGTCATGGCCAAAACATCTACAGTAACTCTGCACATCAATTCTGATCTCCAATTTTATACATTTTTTATACATTTTTGTAACACCACCAGAAAGAACACACTTTCAACATGAAAGTTCATGTTATTTCCTAAAAAAAAAAAAATGTGCAGACTATTTTGAACTTTTATCCTTGAATCAGATACAAATTATTGACAATTCAGGATTCTCTGAAGATAATTTAACCTTTTTGTTCTTCAAAACGAAGGAGACTAATAACCAGCATCATAACTTCATGTTACTGGACAGCTTTATTTCCACTGACAGTGAAAAGCAGGAGATAAACAGATTTTCATCACTGAAGCAAATCAGTCTCTGAAGAATTAATTGACAAAAAAAAATTGAACACATCATCAAATTAAGCCATATTACAACCAACCACGGTATGTGTAAATTTCCTCACAAAGTGGCACTTAACTAAAAAAAAAGGACTCAGAAGTGCAATTCATGTCATCCTAGGCTTCTTAAGCACACACCATTAGCTCCATATTTTCAGTCTTTGGAGGAAAATATGGGGATAACACCTGTACACTAGTTAAAATTTCAATTCAGGGGTTGAGGTAGGAAAAGATGAGCCTTGTAGAACCAAATTAAAAATGCAAACTGAGTTTTAGACCATTTTTTTGTTACCGGAACTGAAAGAAATTAAGTCTGCAGTAGCTACAGTTTCATTCAGGTACAGATTATATACAAGAATATCATCCTACAGTATTTATTTAAATGCTTATTGAAGCCTTATGGCTGAACCCATAAAAAACAAATGTGAAGAACAGATACTGTTGAATTTGTCCTGTACTTTGATAACTGACATAGTAGCAATATAACACAATAGGAGGGGGTTTAATCCTACAAATGGATTAACACTTTCTGGGTTAGAAATATTCTTGTAAGAAAGCAGGGATATCACCTTCACCTACATCAAGGACAAAGACACTTTGGGTTGTCTTTTGAAAGCTTCTAGATGTTTGGCATCTTCATCATAACATCAGCCTACAATAACATTATAACTGGAATGTCTGGGAAAAAACCCCAAAAAAACTCCAGAAAGGCGGGACTTATTCATTAAAAGTCTGAAAAAACCAGCATGTCTTTAAGTATTCAAGGCTCTAAGTATTTGAAATCACTACCATGTTCTGATGCTGCAGGGTACCTGACATTTCCTAGTTTCATTAAAAGTTCTGAATAATAATAATAAAAATCTTGCCAAAGAGTTTACTGCATTTTCAGTAGCCTTGGATAACCTCTTCCCATGAAACTACCAAATGATGAATGAGATTAATTTGGGGAGTGTTTTTTTGTTTGGTTGGTTTTTCCTTTGTAGAACTGTTTTGACTGCAGCTGAAAAACTGCCTTTATGGGACGCATGTATAATATATTCTGTGTAAGAACTATCATTATACAGAGTATTTTTTGCCTCTGATATTTCTTCGTGCCACACATTAGTTAGAAATATGCTTTTTATTTACCAGTGAATCAAAATATTTAATAAGAACTTGACTTTTCTTACACTGAATGTCACCCATAAATCACAAATTAGACTATTTAAAGAAGTTATTTTTCTTTTTGTTTATTTTGTTAGTCTTCCCTAACAGTGTCATTGAGGTATCCAGTCTGCATCACACTATGAAAATTCACAGCTTTAAGAAATAATAACCACCCTCCCTGATTTTTTAAGTCTTTTTGTTTAGTAAGGGAACATTATTTTGGGGGAATTATTTCTTATTGTGCACTGTGCTAGCATATTGAACTCTTAACCCCTGGCATATTGGCCAAGAACCACTGGTTTAAGTTTACTACATTAGCTAGATGTAAGAATTACTTACTGCTTTAAGAAACTAAGGTTTGAAACAATGCCAACTGATGGGTCTCAATACTTCCTTTGCACAGTCTCATTTTCAAATCGAGCCAATTAAGACAAGACTTAATCTGTATTTCTCTAAGATATAACAAGCTTTCAGTTTGGGAGAGTTTTCAGAAAGTTTTTATACTACTCAGCCATCAAGGGAATTCTCTGCATATATAATTGGTATAGTAGCTTTATCTTTTACATCACAATATTGCAAGATTGGTGATATCCTGTCTAGATCAAACACAACATATTGAGGACCCACTGCAGAGTTATGGAAAAATACTGACAGAAAGCTCTGTTAAACTTAAGACGTCAGCAAAATCCAACTTTACCTGCAGCATAAGAAATTAAAAACCTCAGTAGCTTGATTAAAGCTGTTTTTTAAAGACAAATCAGTGCTGCATTCTTTTAATTTTGGAATGGATGAGAATGATGCTTTAAGGAAAGAGCACTTTCTATATCAGAAATTTCCTAAATTAATCTAGTATTATAAAAGCAGAATGAGCCAAGGAGGCTGCATATCTGCATGTGAGAACTCCGAAGTGATTTATAAAGTTTTTTGTGCTTGAAATTTTATTGTAAGGTTACTTTAAAAAACAACACACATCCATTCATACTTAAGAACACATGCAGTGTCTGATGTTAGTTATGTTAAGCAAAAAAAAAAGGATTTCAAAGCTAGGTAAACATTCTCAGAACTTTCTTTTCCAGTAAAGGCTGAAGCTTGTTAGAGGGAAGAGAAAGGACTGAGAAGTAGCGGGGTACTGAGAATGGAAGACTGACATCAAAGTTGTACAATACCTTTTAACAGTTGTTTCTCTTTCCTCATTGCAAAATAGGATTTCTTACAACTTCAAGTAAAATTCACCTTTTCTAAATGCTATTTTTATGTGCCAAATATACCTCAAGTATCAGCTTTCATACTTTTTTTACTTACAGTCTTCAAACAGATACAGTTCAAAGAACTACAGGATCAAAAAAGTCCTGTTATATATATAAAGGCTGTAACAGATACAGATTTCTTTCTATATATGCATTGGTCCTCTTTTCTCTTTTTTTTCATTTGCTTTGTTTTGTTTGTGTGCAGAATTTATTACACAAAAGTTTGAGTTTGTGCTTTAAGTCAACCAGAATCATGGAAGGGAACACTATGAAGCTATTGTTTCTACAAAACATTACCTCAGAACAACCCAACCGGAAAGACAAGAACAGTACTAGGGTGACCATAAAAATTCAAGGATATACGGCTTTTATTTCCAATAACACTAATGAGAGACACACTCTTGTAAAGGGAATTGTACATAAGAATAGTTCAGCAGAATATTTCTTGTGATGCAAAGGAAGCCTACCAAGAGTAGGGAGTCTTTGCCAAGTCACACTTGTTAAACATGGTTAATGCAGCTCCCTTGTGTTTTGCCACCCACGGCTTGAGGCTGCTGGAGTTAGTACTGCCGCAGATGTCTGAATATACAAAACATTAGTTATGTTAACCAAGCTGGACAAAACTGGCTGAAATTCAATTAATCTCACTGAAGTGTCACAAGAACATAATGTCTCAGAATTAACTTGTTGGATCTAAGTCCACATCATACACAAGAGGTCACACAGGCCTGATTTCATTGTGCATGTGTAACTAGAGACAATTTTCCAGTTGGTGCTTTGACATGACAGTACACTTCGTATTCTACAAATAACATTGTTTAAAAAAATATTGCTTTCCTATTGTATCCAGAAAGAAAATATACTGTACTCACAGCACCATGAAACTGAGTGTTATTGCCAGTTTTGACTTAGAAAATTAGCAGCAAAGTTTACTCAGTTTCTGATACAAGTTATGTAGAGAAAGGTAATTTCTTTCTGAGTTTTAGTCTATACATAAAACATTTCTTCCAGTGATTTCTGACATTGCACATGAAACTTCCGTATGAAAGAGATAATGACAGAGTAGTCTTCCTTTAAAATTTTTATCCACATTAAAAAGAAAGTATTCTCTAAAAAAATACAACTTGTCTGTAACATAGAATACATCAAATTAGTCACACTAAATGACTTCTTAGACCTCAAGGACAAACATCCTATTTGCAAAATGCAGTACTCTCAGGCTTACTTCGAAGCTCTACTTTCAACACACCCTGCACTTAAAGCTTGTATGTTGTAATAAGAGATGCTATAAATCTCGTTTTTTTCATTTAAAAACCAAAACAAAATCAAAAAATCCCACCGTTTTTATTAGAAAAGTAAACTAGTAACCCAAACAACCACCAGCCACAAATACACACAACTTTACAGCATTTCAAGAACTCAATAAAATGATACTATCTTTTCTTTTGAGAAAAAGCTCTCTTATGAATCAAACTCAAATGGACACAACTGTTTCTCAGCAATAGTAAATGTTTGACATTCATTGGTAACATCAGCATTTTCAACACCTTCAGGAGTTCATAAATTTGAAGCAATGATAACTAATGGATTTCAAGTCATTCCTGCTAACAAGCAGCAGTCAGTTCAACTAGAGCAATGCATTATCTCACAGGATGTATACACGCATAAAGGAAAAAGGCTCATGATTTTTGAAACTATAGGTACTCATTAATTGCCAGAGGAGCTGTTTCATTGTCTGGTAGCTCAGAGGTAAAATTAGAGTTAACTATATCGCTAAATAATTGAAATGTTACCAGTGACAGCACAGTATACAAAATCCTCATTAAACATATAATTTAAAAAAAACAATTAAAGATGTCCCTGTCTGTATTATGTCTCCTATAGAACAAATCAAGAAGTGCAATTACTAGACCAGCTTTTTCGCCATATGGTCAAACAAGAATATTTAAAGAATCCCCCAAAATAAGCTAACTTGATATTTAGAATTAAATTACATCATACACCTCATCTACACTGATTTCCAAGCATCAGTTAATACACTGTGGACCCTCATGAAAGACAATACTTCTTTTCAAATGTCACAGCCATTTCTTTAGGCTGCCAAAGAACTTAAGTGACTTAGTATAGAAATCCAGTTACAGCCACCACAAAGTCTACTCAGAAAACCCATACTCCAGCTCCAAACTTTCCTTGTTCCTAACATGGAACCAGAAAAGACTGTCTGGGTATAAGAAAAATGTTCTTCGATTCACTGTTAGGATAATTGAAACTAGTTGACCCAGAGACATGAATGGGATCTCCATGCTTGAAGTTTCTCAAGACCTACATGGACTAAGCTCAAAGCCACCACTCAGTTTGAAATTATCACTGACACTGCTTTAAGGTGATATTAGATTGGACTAAACACCTCCTGGGGTTCCTTCCAACCTGAACAGTCTGGGACCCTATGAAATACTATTATTTTCATTCACCCCTTTGCCCACGTAGCATAAAATAATCTAAGAGGAGCGTGCTGACTTCTGTTCCAGCACCTGATGGTTGCTATGTGATGTATTAGCTCTCACATGCACACATCACACACATGTTTATTCCATGGTGTTCCTCTCTTGGCTTTAGGTAACTGCCTAGGGAAAAGAATGACAGCAGGAAATGATACAGGAGCATCAACCCCAAGAAACCTACCTCATCTTTCTCCATGGAGTGCCTGTGCAAAGGAAGTGAAATGATATTTTGCAGTTATAAATAAAAATACTCAGTCATATTTTCCTGGTACATGACATACAGCTATGAAGTTAAAGTTTCTTTGCAAACTACACCTTTATAAAAGTAGGAGAACAAAGATGAAAAAAAAAATAATAAAAGAACATGCGTCAGGTTGCAGAATTTATTTAGGAGAGAGTGGGAAAAAAAGCATTATGAGACAGAAGCTTTCCCACACCCATGCGCTAGTTTATCAGTTGAATAACAGAAAGTAAAGATAAATTGACACAGAAAAGGTTTTGTTTTTTTTTCTTCCTGTAGGTTTTTGTTGTTTGGTTTTTTTTTTCTTCAGTAATAAGACCACAACCCTGGAGATCATTTTACTAAAAATATTTTTAGGTCTAGCCTTCACAGAAGCTGTTCTGAACACCTACTGCTTCCAGTGCATGTGGAAGAAGTGATTTAAAGTTAGGCTGCTAAGTATACCTCAAACTCAACTTAATGGAAAGTCACACTGAAATTTAATTACTCCTATTTCAAGATACAGTTTTCCAAAACTTTTGGGTTAGTTTTCTATTATTAGGGAAAATAACAGGGAGAAATGCAACTAAATTAATTCTGCTGTAGTTTATGAGTACACATAAAACCACTGTAAGGTACAGTGAAATTTTACCCTAGGGAGAAAAATTCAAGTATTTAAAAAGGTCTAGAGATCATGTGCTCATTATCTCCTCATGTTAGCATTGATAACTACACTTTGTGTAGTTAAACTGTATTGGAGAGGCAATCTACATCTGCACTGTGAAACAGGCTACTGTAAAAATAATTTACAATTTTAATAACATGTTATTTAAAAAGGCATTCACTCCTGGAAGCCCTAAGATTGATCAGTGCTTCTCCCCGACTGTGGGCTCTCTCCAGTAGATGGCAATGCAGCTCCAGAGCTCCAGGGCCCCTCTGCCGCAGCCGGAGCACGGGGAGGAACTGCACAGCTACTTTATTATACATTAGTTATTAGGTTGATAGCATAATAATGTCTCCTGAAAGACTGATATAATAGTTGAGGAAAAAAGATTCCCTGAGAGAAGGCTTTTCATAATACCTTTCCTAATTAGGCCTGCTTCATCTGAAGTACAGCAAGAACCACCGAAAGTAATAAAAAAATCCGGAGGGTTCTCACACATATCAGATGAGAACATGCTGTGTTGCAAGTAATATTCCTTCAAAGTTACTTCCTTTTCTACGTACTAACATTCCCATCCATAAACATAATCACGTGCATATATTTCTGTAACTGCCTGTAGATAAGGTAATCTTTTAAAACTCTTTTAAAAATATTTTAAAGATAAATTAAGCTTGTTTTTTCCTTTTTCCTTTTTTTTTTTTTTCTTTAATCAGAAGAACTATTATGAACATTCAAACATATGTAATATTTCTAAGTATTGCCACCACTGCATCACTATTTTGGAAAGCATTGCCAAGTGACACATGCCCTTTCCTCTTCTCTTCAGCTTCTAAAAAGTCTGAAGACAAAGAAACAGCTTCTTAGTATTGTCAAGTATTAATTCTGTTTGAACAAAACCCAAATCAGTAACACATTATTTGAGGTCAGTGCTGTATCTGGTATCCCACATAAAGGAAAAGCAGCACCACCAGCAGCCTGATCAGTCACTACTGCACTAAAAATTAACCCTTTTAAGGGCAGCTGGGACCAGTTAGGGAGCGAAGAGAAGCAGTTATCTCACTAAAGCTGCTAAAGACAGGAAATCAGGTGAGAGCCCAGCAAAAACAAACCCAGCAGAACAAGACAGATTTTCTCATACAAATTCCAAATATTTGAGTATTTTATCCCTTTACCTGTCCTCTCCCTTAACAACAACAACAAAATCTACCTGACATGAGCCACCCCTTTTCTCCCTCCACATCTTACCCCTCTTTCAGCCTCAGACCATGAACACTAATAGAGAATTGTGGTGACTACATACGATAACACTTGCACCTTCTATCTATGTATTTTAGCCAGTCCCATCATCATCACACAAGGAGTCTAAGTACATTCTTCTACTGTAAACACTTAAAAGGATAGTTTGGTTGAATATTTTTAAAATGCTGTGCAGGTTTAAAGCAGACAACCACCCTTACCTATAAGGAAGATTTTAATCTTTAATCACCGGCACATCAATCTGTCAACAAGCATATTTTTTTTCCATCTTTCTTTTCAACAAGATAATTTACAGGTGGAATGTCAAGCTGAACCATCAATTTCTTCCTTCCAAACTAAATATTCATCTGTTATTAGACTTTGACCACCACTACCAACTGCATTTTAAAATAACTGACTCCATTAACTACATCTTCCCAGAATATTCACCAGACATAAGTATCAAGCACTTTTCACGCCAATCTCCTTCGTCAGCCATTTTCCTACCTCCAAACATACCCCTCGAGTAAATACTCATTTTTGCGTCCCAAGTACATTTCAACCAACGAGGCTTCATTTTAGCATCAGCCTGCAGAAATGTAGGTTTTGTACAGTTTGAGAAATTATATTAGTGCTACCTTTTATTGCACTAATTGTAAAAATCACTATAGTAGCAGACACATTATATATACAACAATAAAAATAATTTTAAGTGATAATTTTCAACTAGGTAATTTTAAGCTAGTTTGTCACATCTCAAAACCATCAAAGTGACACCTTTTCACAGACAAATCTTAATTACTGTATTTTGCAGACCTGTTGATAAAGCCTACAGGAATTCCAATTAGCTGGGCTTCTGCATTACTGCTTCTGCTGTGTGGCTGGAAAGCTGCCTGGCAGAAGAGGACCTGGGGGTTCTAACTGACAAGAGGCTGAATATGAGCCAGAAGTCTGCCCAGGTGGCCAAGAAAGCCAATGGCATCCTGGCTTGTGTTAGAAATAGTGTGGCCAGGAGAAGCAGAGAGGTGATTGTCCCCCTGTCCTCAGCACTGAAGAGGCCACACCTGGAGTGTTGTGTCCAGTTTTGGGCACCTCAATTCAAGAGAGATCTCGAGGTGCTGGAGTGAGGACAGAGGAGGGCAACAAAGCTGGTGAAGTGCCTAGAGAATAAATCATATGAAGAACATTTGAAGCAGCTGGAAACATTTAGTTTGAGAAAGAGGAGGCTGAGGGGAGACCTCATCAGTCTCTACAACTACCTGAAAGGTCATTGTAGAGAGGTTGGTGCTGGTCTCTTCTCACAGGTAATTAGTGACAGAACAAGAGGGAATGGCTTCAAGATGCAACAGGGGAGGTTTAGACTGGACATTAGGAACAAACTTTTCACAGCAAGAATGATTAGATACTGGAATAGGCTGCCCAGGGAAGTGGTTGAGTCACCATCCCTGGATGTGTTGAAGCGTCGTTTGGATGTGGTGTTGGTGGAGATGGTTTAGGGGAGAACTTTGTAGAGTAGGGATAATGGTTGGACTCAGTGATCCCAAGGGGCTTTTCCAAACTGAGTAGTTCTATGATTCATCCTCTTGAATTTTCTGTCTCTAGCTTCCTATATTCAGAGAGCAGAAGAAAATCTTAGCTCTTTAAAAATCAGAAAAATTCTCTTTTGTAAATGTAATTTTAAATAGTAAAATACAGTACAAATTAGTAGTAGTAATAAAGTGACAGTAATAAAGTAACAAAAAGCAAAAGCCATTTAAAGTAATGATTTTAGATATTCAGACTCAACATGAATAGAGAGAATTCTAATGAGATGTTACAAGAACTACTTTCACCTGCTTTTTGCAATTAATTATCTTGAAAGGAAAGAGGTTTTATTATACTGAGACTTGTATTTTATATTTCTCTATTTTTACAAGGAAGTACTCAATAGTTTAAGCTTGTTGAATGTCATACATGAAATGAAATATCTTACTGCTTTTGTGGTCTGCAGCAAGAGTTAGTGATGGATGCTGGATTGAGCACAGTTAAAAAGTTCTACAAAGCCTAACGCAACTCCTGTTGGTGCTCGATGGATTTATGCTTCACCCCAGACAGCATACATAGCCATACCTTAGCTCTTAGGAAGATTTGGACTTCCAGAACATGGGTATCTTGGAATTTCTGAAATAAATTAACCAACGGACTGGAGGACAAAGACGTACATTCATGAAACATGAGTATTCTTTGACATAGAATACGACTAAACCCATATAATAAAGACTCATGTTCCAAGCCTTTCTTCACATGTCTATGCATAACAGAAGCACCTTTGAGCCAGATGACTGATCTTCTGATCATATTTTTCTAGGAATTAGGCCCTTCACTCTATAGACATGCCTTAATGTAACAATAATTTACTTAGCAAAGCTTCCTAAAGCTTAATGATTTAACCAACTGGAAACACCCTAAGCTGACAAAAACCAACAACTCATTTTGAGACACATGCAGAGTTTTTCAGGTAATATTTCCTCTACATACTCACAATTTAAGACATTTCTTACTACTGCAATATAGGGCATGTGTAAGTACTTCATCACCCCAACAGCTGCTGGGCTTTAAGTTTTCTATAACAGTAGAGAAAGAAAAATCATTAAAGGCAGGTAATGGAAAAGGGGTATCATATCAGGCAAGGAGCTGAAAGAGTGTATCAGCAGAATACTGTTCAACCTTACAGCTTCCCTTAGAATCACAAGCACTACACAGATGCTGAGTACATCACTTGCTGTCATGAGAACAGCAGCACAACTACTCCGATTTATTAATATGCTCAAATTGGTAATTGCCAAATGCATTAGAAAAATAATTACAGCCTTCAAGTATATAAAAAGTGCCTTTCCACGAAACTCAAAAAATGTCACTATACTAAATTGTTCTTCTCTCCTGCTATGTTACTTGTACACAGAGTAGCAATGATTTATAGTCCGGCTGTGTGACAGACAACTAAGTCTTTATGTAAACTCTCTAGGATTCCTTTTTCATAAAAGTGAAGAGTGATTTAGCTGCATGAGTTCCATTAACATTAACGGGTGTCACATGGCTAAATCCCTGTGCTGCACTCTAAAGTTTTATATCTGTCTGTGCAATTAGAAATAATTTTCTCTGCACTGACTTCCTTTCTAAGTGACTGTGTAAAGAGACAGCAAAAAATACTGCAGCGCCAATCCAGCATGACATTGGTGACACAATTCTTACAGAACACCCAAGAAATTATTTCCCAGGATTCTATCCAGGCTTTTCCAAGTTCTTAGTTTCTTCCTCCAAGGCATTTTGATTGCTGAAAATAGATTTCATGTTCTTTTTCTTTCACCAAAGTTATAAAATAATAATATTAAGCTTTTCTCTCTTATCTTCTTTTGGTAATAGCTCATTTTAGTGCTACACTTTGAACAAAAAAATCTTGATTTTCCTAGTTTATTCTCTCAATATTTATTTCTAAAGTTAACTCCAATTTTGGAACTATTTTAATAGACATGGAAAATACCCACCTATTAACATTTTTTAGTGACAGTAGATTCCTAGTGCCCCTTGTACAGCTGCAGTTTTCTTTTAAAAAGCCACATCAGTGAAACCACAGCCTACCATGTGATTTCCCTGAGCAGCTACATACATCACATTTGAAATAGCTTTATATAGCTTTTACTCTCCTGAGTTTATGACCAGTACCATGTAAATATACTCTAGAAACACCTAAAGGCCAGAATTCTGTGCCTGTACAGCAACAGCCATTACTAAAAATCCCCACTATTTTTATAAACTCAAAGTCACTCTTCTTTGACAATGAGACAATTCTAATGGAAAGAATGTGTTCTAAAGAACTAACAGATTCCAAATAATACACAGATTTTTTAAAATAACAACAAGCATCTCTGATAAAAGCTCTACACAAATGTAAAAAAAAAATTGCGCCACAGCCATGACTAAAGCATCTGAGGGAACACTTGATGGCCTTGAACACTAAGCTACTCTTTTTTTGCTTGTTTTCCTCTTTCATCTTTAGCAATTATATACATTTTTTCTCTTTAAAAAATGCAATAGCAATGGCTTAGAGAACATCAAATTGTTCATTTAAAACCCACCTACTGTGCATAGTGGTGGTTCTTCCATTTGACAGATACATGCCTTACACTAAAAATAAATACCACTTCCTGCTGAATGGCTGAAGCTTGACTTCCATGGTTACTTATCCAGCAGCCCACGAGCACAGCAGCTTTATACTGCATTGGCAAAATGCAGAAATGTGATCCATCTTCCTACCTGTTGATACTTAAACTGCAATGCAGTTTAAGTTAAAAACTATGACACATATAGATGCAGGTAACTTATCGTCATCAAACCCTCCAAGATGGATTAAAAAGTTTTAAGATCCTCTAGATAATTTTTTCCTGGTTAATGAAGAAGAGAATAATTAGTGTTCTGGCATTGTAAAAATAATAAGCTCAGTTCAAACAGGTACAACAAGATTCAAAAATTAGATTTAAGTCAGAATAGAAAAGGTGACTTAATAGAGGAAAGGTTCAGAAAAGAAAAATAATAATGCAGGAGACTTTAGAGGTGCTGATAGTGCCTCATCTACTCTGGGCACACACATTCAATAGAACACAATATTCCAGCTGGAAGTGACCTACAATCATCATCTATTCTGACAGCCTGATCATTTCAGGGCTGCCCTGTTCAGAACAATATTCATGCTACTACTACTAACAGGAGAAGGAAAAGACAGATTACAAAGATAGTATTTACATCCAGGCAGATATTTATTAATGTACTTGTCAAATTGAGAAATATTTATCTAGAAAGAATTGGATATCAACAACATCCATGAAAAACAGCTGAAGTCAACTGCCTCATCTCACTTTTCCTAAAACTTTTTTTCCCAGTGAAACCATACAGAAATAACAAACTTCGCAGAATTGTTTGATTCATCCCATATGTAGAATGACTGAAGGAGACACAACAAGGTTTAACTATCACTTTAATGTCCACTAGGCTGTTAACATTTTGATTTCTACAAGAATGGGAGCATAGATACTTCCCTTAAGGCTACTTGTATTTAATAGCCAGAAAAAACTTAAATACTATCCATAAAACTAACTGTCTGTTCATCACATCTATACTAACACAATCTTTTTAAGTACTAGTGCTTTTATTCGTGAATGGATCTTGGACTTCCTTTTCCTCCTCTGTTTAGTACATACTTGTTTCCAGTTTTTATCTTTCCTTGCAGCCTTCCCCTCCTTTCCCTGCCAGCTTCCCTTGTTTTTATTGTTAAATTGATCTTATTCCTGAAACCCTTCATCCTCTTCTCTTGTCATTTTGTACCATTTTTATTCCTAAATCCATATTACTACTTTGAAGATTTTTTTTAATCCTTCGCACTTTTTATCTTTCTTATATTTAATCCCTTTTATCTCTCTATCTGTCAATCTTTCAAAGACCTACACTAGAGGTAGGTTTCTCATACATCTTTATCCTTCAGGTTTCTCAGGAATTCTTTAAGTATAAAACTTGCGTATCGACAAGCTTTACTGCTCTCTTAACAGTATCATTATGTCCTCATTTAAAATTATTATTAAAATAATTTGCGTGAGAAGGTCATCATTCTTGATGAACAAGTTAGTAGTTTGCATTTGTAAGAGAATTTAGCCTTGGCTGACAGTAAAATGCAACTAGATAGAGACAGACATAAAATAAGCTTTGTGTCCAGGACTGCTGATAAACCTAACTCCCAAATGTCAAATCTTTCATTGCTCTCCATCCTTACTAGGAATGCAAATCATGACAGATTTCATTACATTTATTTGCAAACTGTACAAAATCATGGGGATATTTTCAGTATACGTTCAATAATTGTATTTTCTGATTAAAAAAAAAAAAAAGGATGAAGCTGGATTTACTGATGAAAGACTACAGGAGTAATGGATTACATCTACACTGGCTCACTTAGATAGTTTGCATCTTTCATTACATGACAGTACCTCTTGGGAAACCAATACTTTAACATGTTTCAGTTCAAAGCAAGTTCATGCAAGTAGTAGTGAATATGTTTCAAGTCGACCATCTGAAAGCAGTGGTCAAGCTCTAACAGAGCATTCACTGCATGGTGGGCACTGCTCATTTACAGCTATTGCTAGGGAGGGTTCTGTAATGAGAGAGGGCTCACGGCGCTGTTGACAAACAGGGTCAATCCATACCTCAAAATGAGTTTCGAAACTTATGACAACTTTAATAACTTCAGGATTTACTTGTAGACATCAAACTCTGTGCAACTAGCTCTTGCAAAGTAAAAGATGAACAATCTGTTAAATAAAAGGCATCCCTTACCATATTTGTGTCCTGGAGTTGCACAGTACATGAGAGTTTCTACAACTCTGTATCACCAGCTGTAAAAATATTACCTACATTATCATACTCTCTATTCATCAGGGCTAAATAACTTGGTTTTGACAAGCAAGGAAAATAGCACTCATTTTTCATTACCATTATGTGAAATATGAGCAAATAGACTTTCTAAGCAGGTAAATCTCACGATTCTTTCTGAACACTGTTTGCAATGAAGTCAAATTAACAAATACTCCAATTTTGGCACTGCAAAAAGTAGAGAGATGTGCCAATCTTAAGGATATCTCTGTTACTGTGTACTGCTGCTGTTTGTAAAACTCAGCAGTAGTTTTTTCGAAATCTATTGCTTTAAGATGATATGGTATAATAGGTAAATATCTCAAGATTGCATATTGCACACTGCCCTGTCTGGTGTACTAGTATCACTTGTTATTCTCTGTAGACTTACAATCTGATGACCCCCTTAAAACAACTGATTTCACACAAAAAAAATAAAATAAAAAAGTTCTACCTGCAAGCAGGTTTTACCATTATAAATTATATATTTGATTGTTGTAATTAAGCACTTTACCTTTCCTCTCCTATCTTACTCCCCTATACCAGCACCACCCACTTCAGTAAGTTTCTCAGTATTGAATGTGAATGAGAAAATTTGCTATTTTAAGAGTTGCTGTTACCTTATTTGCTAGACATTTAATGCAGTGTATTAAAATATTTCCTTGATTATTCTCAAGAATGGCCAGCATCTAAGGCGTTCACACAGAATCATAGAATGTCAAGTTGGAAGGGACCTCAAGGATCATTTGGTCCAACCTTTCTAGGTAGGAAGATGGTCTAGATGCAATGGCCCAGTATCTTGTCAAGCTGAATCTTAGAACTGACATGTGTTGAAGAATCCACCACTTCCCTGGGGAGATAATTCCAAGGCTGACTGTTCTCAAAGTGAAAAATGTTCTTCTGATGGCCCACCAGGATCTCAACAGGAGTAACTTGCACCCACTACCCCTCATCTTTTCTGTGTGACTCCTGGTAAAAAGGGAGTTTCCAGTAGCCACCCTTTAAGTACCCTTTGTTTAAGGACTCTTTAAGTAGTGGAACATGGCAGTAAGGTCTCCCCTAAGCTGCCTTCTTTTCTGGAGGCTGAACAAATGTAAAATTTGGAAAGGTTTCTAACATTCAAAATTTAAGGTATTCATCTCAAAACTCCTATGTTCTGTTTCTCCTCTTTTCCCACAGCTGTTGATGCACTGTTCAGTAGCCTCTGACCTGCTAGCATGCAGACCACTCTTACACTAGGGATTAAGGTGGGGATCTATCCCTTCCTGAACTTTTCAACAGTGAGTAAAATTCTTCCAAGTCTTACTTTCCTCTTAGGCTAAGCACCGGTGATGCACATGCTAGCACCAGGCCTGGCAGCACAATACACCAGAAGAGGGAATATACTGAACCTGCACAGCAGATCACAGTCGGGACTTCCCTGGGTATCCCCAGGGTCACTTAGATAGACATGGGACACAGCCAAGAAGCTGGCACATGAGTTCTATTCATACTGGGAGCAAGGATCCAACAGGGAAGTCTGAAGAGGTGATGGGAATAAAGATGTCCCTCAGACCAAGAAGGCTTCTAGGAAAAAGGGGCAACAATAGGCCAGAATAGTATGGGAACCCACCATGACTTTAACTAGTCATTCTGTTAAAGCAGATTTTAACACCAGAAATACAATCTAATTCTAGCCTGACGAGGCAGCAGCAGAAAACCTCAGCTTTTGCTGTAACACTATGGAATGATGGACAGAGTTTATTCAGATGTGGCTATATAATGCAGGTGCTGACAAACTCAACTCTAACAATGGCTGGCATAGCCTGGGGACACAATTATTCTCAGATCAAGATTTTTCATACCAGTTTTCCAAGTGCTCTATTTTTCAAAGAAAAGGAACATTTCCTCAGAAAATTTGATGACCGGCACCATCAAATATAACAGCCTAGATAAAGGCAGAAAAATCATAATGCTCAGACACCAGTATATGCATCAATATGCAGAATTTGAGTATTTTGGGAAAAATAAACTACTCCCAGTATTCCATTTAAATGGGAACTCTTCCTTCCAGTCATCATTCGGGTGATCACTGTATATATTTCTCTGTCATAGTATGAACTATCTCCTCATTATAAACCAGGTCTTTCTTGTAGGCTTTGCCTTATACTAAGTCAGTCTACAATCCTTATGAATTTAT
Source organism: Apus apus (assembly GCF_020740795.1). NCBI lineage: Eukaryota > Metazoa > Chordata > Aves > Apodiformes > Apodidae > Apus > Apus apus. The sequence goes on along the minus strand of NC_067293.1, from coordinate 15,005,807 downwards.
ATCCATGAGAAGAACTACACAGGGCATGAAGTGAGATTTTTTGGGAGGAAAGAAATCACTTGGTAAAAACCCCCATCAAGATAAACTCACAAAAAGAAGGAAACACATCAGTGAGTGATGTGAAGCAAGGATGAGAAAAATATGAAAGGATAAATCTCCAATTTTTAACATATTTTTAACAAACCAAGAATGGGATATACTTGCACTCTTTAGCTCTTTCTTACTGGCTTGCACAATAAAGCAATTGCCCAACATTCACATGCTCAGTTGCCAATCATGCATCTACATATTTAAAAGAGAGACTGAGACTGGAAATGGAAGGATACTCCTTTCTTTCTTTAGCAAAACTAGAATATTATAGAAAGTATTCAACTGCCTGATCTTAGACTAATTGAAAATACTGAATTCACATGGCATTATCTTAATCTCCTTTATTTACCCATCATATTCAAAATTTGTTGTTCAATCCCTAAGGAAAACCTTGAACACCCTAAATTAAGAAAACTGAGTTAAAAGAAATAATCCCAGAAAATTTAACAGCTATCATGCATTTCCAGAATGAGATTAAGCACCTTAAGTCACTATTATTAGTAACAAATTAGAAACTAAATAAGAAAGATTCATAAGCAGAGTTAAAGTTAGAAAGTTCCTTCTTTGCTAGAGAAGAGTAGACCTAGGTGAAAGTGCTGACAGATATGTCACAGAAACTGCACTAATGACAAGCACAACAGTCAGTATGCAGAAAAAAGTGACATCAGTGAACACCAGGTTATACTACTCTCTGCCAAAAAAATAACCAGATGTAAATGGTCTATATTTTTAGCAGAGATTCACAGAACACACTTCAATCCAACACCTAGAAAATTCTGCTTTTCCAGTCATGATTTCTAAGGCATTATTTTAAAAACTCCCCATGCAGGGACTGAGATTCAAGAGTCTCAACTGCTCAGACAACGCAAGGCAGACCAAAAACTGCACAAAATTAACAACTTCAGGAGTCCTTGGGTGGCATAAACCAATTCTCTCCTGCCCTCTAATTTCCATGATAGCAACTAACTCAAGGAATACAGCTGGAATTCCTTCGATTCTCAATTGCAAAACACAGGGAGGGAAAGAAAACTATGGCAATTTACCAGAGGTGACAGCAACTCTGTGCAGCACTGATACACACTGACAACTCCAAATCACTCTCAGGACCTACGTGATCTACACAAATAGCCTCATATACAGCAGTTTCTGTGATGAAAAGTCTTACTGCAAACCACACCTATAAGGAAATTATTCTGCCACCCTTTAATCTGCATCTTACAAATTTTGGAACAAACCAAATTTTGAATCAATTAGTATTAGGAGCAAGGTAACCAACAGGAAGAGTGGTCTAAGAGGCAACAAAATCTTATTTTAGGTTTGCACTTTTATATAAAGTATCCTATAAAATAGGAATCAATCACTCTGATAATGGAGAATTTTATGATCTTAAGTCACAAATTTTAACACAAACTACATCAGATTTTGTTGTTGTTTTGTTTTTTTGCTTTGTTGTTTGGTTTTTTTGAGGGGGGGTTGATTTGTTTTGTTGTGGTGGTTTTTTTTTCTTTGCTTGTTGTTTCATTGTTGGTTTTGTTTTTATTTTTTAAATTGAAGAGGTCTTCATCTTTGGCTTGTAACTGTTGATTATTTTGCTCAAATATTTTTTCATATGACAGCCTTTGCTACAATTACTGCTATTTTTTGTCTCAGAAAAGACTATAAACATTAGGCATCAAATAATACCATGGGGAGAGGTTCTACTCCACCTGAGGAAAGAGACAGGCAGCCTTTCACGCTGCTTCTGTTGTTTGTCAGTTCTGGCAGCACGGGATCAGTGCCCTCAGTGTTGTTACACCAGCCTCGAGGAAGTAAATTCAATTATTAATTACATCAGTGAATGAACAACTTGAAATTAGCAAATTGAAGTTTCATGCATTATGTCCTCGATTTCCAGCTTTTAATCATTAAAATTATCTGTGTAATTACTCAACAGATACAAATGATCAAGACAAATCCAGTAACTGACCGATTTCACTGTCATCTCATGTCAAAGGAAACATTTGTAAAAGAGAATATGACAAACCTGAAATAAATTTAACAATAGTCCATTTCTTCTCCAGCTGCTGCAATTATTTTTTTAGCATCTGTTAATACTGCCATTATAAGAAATTCAAAACTAACAATATACCTTGACAAAGTACCTATATTAATTTCTAAATGAACAAATTGATTCCAGTATATTCAGAGATTTGCTAATTAAAATGACTGATGGTCAATACTAAAGCCATTTATAGTTCTTGTCAACATATTTATCTTGTTTCTTAATGTATTAGGCACATTTCAAGATATTAAAATGCATCAACGACAAACTGAGAATAGATTAAGCCTGTGTGTGTGCGTTATTCACTGTATTTGTACATCATTTCAGTGAATAGGGTCATCCAAGCATCTCAAGATGGAATTAAAATCATAAACTAACCTGGAATCAGGTAAATAAATAGGACAGAAGCAAGCAAGTGAGCAATGTGTCCAGAATAGCACAAAGCTGGTAGCACAGTGGGACCAAGAATATTTAGTCATCTATTTGAAGTATTAATTCTATCAGCAGTAAGAATCATTACCAAATTACAAACAGTACTACTCTATATCTAATTATATGAGAATTCCCGATGGTAAGTCATCACACCTTGGGACTTTAATAGTTAAAAAGCATCAATCACTAGGAGCCAATGAGTACAGTAAGTCCATGTCTGAAGTCTTTCTTTCCCCCATGAAAGCTCTTTGTCCTTATGCAATCTTCTTACAGGCGGTCCTGACTGTGCACTCAACTACTAGTTATAGGGTTCTCCTAAGCAGTCAATTTCAGAATAACTACAATAACACATGTTCATAAGTGTGACCTAAACACAAAGCAATCTTTTAATTTTTTTTAAAAAGGTTCTTGCCCAAGTATCCCAAAACTTTACAATGGACTGCAGGAGCATGATGAGCTGCAATGTGACCATCAACAGGACAACAGAATGGAAGGAAGTCAGCAAGATTAAGGCAATAGCCTGTAGCATCATATGCTAAAATAAAGGTTTAGATCTAGGAAATTATGTCTTTTATATGCACACAAAATCTGAACAAACATTCCTGGAATCTTTGGGGAGGGTTCAGCAAGGTTCAGGTAGCCGTTTCAAGATTTGAGAGATATTTTATTATAGAGAGAGTTACAGCTTCTTGGGAATAATATGAAGGATGAAAAAAACCTGAATATACAGAAAAATGTCACTAAAGTTAAGCCACTATTTAATATTCAGGTTGATAATTAGAAGCTGCTTTGGAGGGAGGAATTTATCTGACTGTTGTGATTTCACTTTTTGGTCTGGAATATTTAATTGGTATAAATCAGTTCTACCACTATCACATATCACTTTTACCACTTATTTTATTTTGTCCATTTGGAATTTTGATGGGGTTGTTTTTTCCCCCCCCCCTCCTTTTTAATTCATTCACTTCATTAATAAGAAGTAGACTTCAAGAATCTCAGTAACCATACTCAAGTTTATCACCATTTTGGGTTTTAGAACTGTGTAATTGTTCCTAAACTAGATTAAAAATCTCACTATTATACCTCAATGACAAAGTCCGTTAGGTGACAACTGATATAAAATCAGAGATGATTACAACCTATGCACAAACCACATTTTAGCAGAAAGGCAAACTCACTTGAGAAAAACTGAAATTCTATTTCAGGTATTAATTGTCCATAGTTACTATCAATAACAATCTCAAATGTTTGACAGGACTGAATAACACACTCATCAACTATCACTGGAAATTTACTGCTGATCCTAATATTTTTTTATGCATTCATGAAGTGAACACACACACACACACACTACCTCCCCTCACCCCCCAAACAAACAACAAAACATCACAAAGCCAAAACAAAACAACAATAAAAAACCCTTACACAAACCAACACACAAAGAAACACCCTACAGTCTTACAAGTTATAAGGAGTAAACTGAATTCGCAGTGGTCATATATATATTTGGTGTACAAATACTCCTCTTTAAGGAGAAAAAGAAAAGAGCATTTTGCTTAAGAGAACATAATAGCAGCAGGGAGGAGCACAGAGAGGTAAAGTGTTTTCTCTATTAATCTGTTGAGCATGAAGGGAAAAAAAAACAAATTGGGGAAAAGGGGTTGAAAAGACACAGCAAACAACAAAGAAATAGCAGCTTCTAGTAAAATCAGTCCTCTGCATCTACCAGCAGGTAATTATGATGTTCTGAAAACTCATGGGAACACACTTGCCATGAATTTACCATTTGTAGAAGGATGCTATCTGTATCTGCCCGGAAGAAAAGCACACAGGCTTAGTTTGCATCATTAAAGAGCTCCTAGCACAGGTCAGTGTTACGTGTTCACTAAAACACAGGCACAGTATTATCAGTTTTGAAGGAATGCTACAATCACCCATTTCTCATTTACATTGTTACATTCATGACATACTTCTAGGTGTTGGGTTATGTTGATTTGTTTGGGGTTTCCCGCCACCCAGTAAAGAATCCTGTGGGAATATCATGTTAGCTTATGTTTTTCAGTTAACTCTTTCCTTTGGAGAGTGTGTCTAAATCAGAAGCTTATCCAAGCAGATTTTTAATATTTTTTTCTGTGTTATGATAGTAGATTTACACTATTATTATTTTTTTTAATAAATTAGGTTTCTATTAAACACCAAACACTTCCTTCACATGAAAGTTTCTCAGTATACTGCCCCAGTCCAGAAAGATCCATATGAATACATATGGACCCAGCTGCAAGAATTAAAACCTTTTTATTCACAGGAAACCATTCAATATAACAGTTTTTACTTTCATAGCTACTATGGGACTCCTTCATATTCATGTGTTCATATTTGTTCTCAAACACCTAAAAAACCCCAGCTCATAAGGTACGAAAAACACAGTAGAACATGTGATAATAGCAGAATTAATTCCTTTTGTGTCTACAAATGAAAAATTTTCTTGTCTCCCTTCTTGTTGAAGTGAGGATTCCTCCACCCTTAGACAGGCCCACTCTCCAGAAATTGCACAGGTCAGTTGGTCATTTTGTGGTTCTCAGAACCACTGCAGACTGCACTGCCATCTTTGGCAATGTCCATGGAAGTAAAAAGACAGAAGACTCATTCTGTAAGTTCTACAGGAGCTGTCAAGTTCTGCCCAGGGAAATTCTATGCAATTTTGGTCCAAGTACCTGCTTTCCAGTAGCATCAGAGCAGAATCTCAAACTATTTGCACTGATCAAGCCCAAAAAATCTCCAAAGACAAAAGTGAACATTCATTTTTAATAGTGAAAGGTAAGAGTCTCTGCTTAGAGCAAACCTTTTTTTTTTTTTTTTTTTAAGAAATATTTCAGAGAACACTAATTTACTAATTGCAACATAGACTGTCATTTGCAAAGCTCTGAGTTCTGTCTAACAGATGTTATACATTCTGTGTTGGAATCACACACTAAAAAATCTCCTAAAAAATGAAGTTATATTAAAAGTTAACTCAGACTGAAAAGGACCTCAGGAAGCCTGTAGTCCAACCTCCTGCCCAAATGAGGCTCTGAATTCAGACTGGCTTGCTCAGGAGTTTGATCTGATGAATAACAAAATCTTTCATAGATATTAAGTCCACAACTTGTCTAGGGAACCTATGCCAATGGTTAACCAACCTCAAAATCCATAATTTTCAATGCAGAACAATTATCAGCCTGCGTGTGCACTTTTAATTGCTCACATGGAATAATCACCATGTCATATCTCATGAAATGTCACTGAGAAGCACAAATGCTGATGTAGTCCCTTCAGCATTGTCCTGCCAGTATTTTATTTTTTTTTTTCATAAAATTCTGCCAAAATACTGGTTATAGTTAGATACAGTTAGTTTGGCTGAAAGCATCAAGTGGAGATTTACTGAAAAAAAAAGTCATTTGTATTTTATAAAAAACTTTTTAGCACTCTAACACTTGTAATCAAATACTTTCCCATCATAACATTAGAAAAATAAGCTGTGAAACTATTCTGATTCATGTAAATAAAAGGAAACAATTCTTCTCTGTATCTCAAAATCTGTCTTTCTGACCAAAGCAGACTTTAGTAATTCACAGTTTGAAAAATTACCATTTCATTTCCACAAACAAAAATTACTTGATAGAGCCTGGATTGAATTAATTTTATACTTCTGGGAAAATTAGCAAACAATCTTTTATGTAACAGGCTGAAATTGGAACTACATTGTGCAGACATTGCAATATGCCAATTACCATGGTGTAGTCTCTGGTGAAAACTATTTCCAATTTTCAAAGTTGAAAGACCTTCAATAATGGTAATTAAAGATGTTCTAATGCTTAAAACCCTTAATACACCAGGGATGGAAGAAGAGATTAAAGAATTTCTAGTGGCTTACCATACAGCTGATGTTGCAAAAACATACTGGGACACTAGTGGAGAACACCACATTGCCTCATTTACAGGCACTCTCTGGAACATCTGACAGCCAAACCACAGCTGGGACTTAGTTTCATTGTTCACTGGCTGGAACATGCCAAAATCCTATCAGGGACTTTACTAACAGTCTGCCAGCACAGATTGTTGTGTCCCAGCATCCTGGACATCTCTTAGGCATGTTTGAATTAAGTATATATTCAGCCCTTAATTGCAGTTTACTTGCTTTGTCCTCATTTGTCTCTGTGTTATTGAAAACATGCATTCTAATTTTGTGTGTGTGTGTGTCTAAATTGGATAAATGAACTGATAGATATTAAATAATATCCCCAATGTCACAACTAAATTTGATTTAAATCAGTTAAAGAAGTCAGCAGGACAGATCACCAATCACCATTAGTTCAAGTCTTCTCTTTTAATAGAATAAGCAACTTCTAAATTGAAAAAAATTACAGTGGAAGTAAAATGTGGTAATTGAGTTCATGTTGTCATCTTCTTCAGTGCACCAATATTTCAATGGATTCAAAACAGAACACTATGGCATGTTTAACTTGGCTTCCATATTCACTTTCTCACACAACAGGCAATTGGAAAACCACACAGAAAGAGCAAACTTCACATTTTATCTGCTGAATGGCCACTTAGAAGTAAGGAAAAAATTCTATCCACTTGCAACTTGTATTTCTACTTTATTAATACACAAAGCTTGGCCCTAGTTTAGTACGTATCTTTTCTTCACAAAGCAGACTACAACCTGATATTTATCCTTGTCTTGATTTTTATGAAGACTGTCTACACAAAACTACAAAAGTATCTCGTACTCAGAGCTTACATCCAATGCTACACAGACTAAACAAAGAATATCTTGAAAATACGTTAACATTGTATGGAAGAAAGTTGGTCGACTTCCACTAGGAGCTTCGTTTAAGCTCAGCTGTCTATTTATCTCTACCTCCTCCTCAACTTCACAATCTCAAGCCCCCAAACAATTTTTTTCACTTATTTCCCAATTTCCAATTACCCCTTCCTCTGCAAATCAGGTCTTACTCCACATCTTAGCAACCTCTGTTACCCACCTGCATACACCCACAGCTCGTCTGTAAATGCAAATCTATGTCAACACTGTTGAGCACACCAGTGAGTGAGGGACTGCTATTATTTACAACATCAAGGAAGCTTATAATAGGCATAGCCACTGATGTACTGAGAATCATGTTTCAGCTTACATTATACACTTTTGAGATAGAGTCATCACTTGCCACTGCTGCCAAAACTCATGAAGAACTGTAAATACAGTAATAATTCCTCGTACCAAATCAATTGGGTTGTCACTTATATGGGGTATATTATGAACAACCAGCTTGATTTTTTTAATTATTCTTCTATCCACTTCATGTGGTTACAGCCTAGAAATGCCTCTGTGACAACTGTGTAAGGAAAAGAACTACTGGAGCTAATCTCAGATAATCTTAAAAGTTCACTGATAGAAGCAGGATGTAGAGCAGGTGCTTTGGAATCCTCACCTGCACTGCCAAAGTTATCCAAAGTAAGTTAAAATGCATAAATTGCACATTCAGAAATGGTAGAACAGCTTGAAAGACTGGCAGCTATACAGAAAAAATGCGTTAATTTTTCAACCTACAACATAATAGCAGAGAACTCACAGGAGAAATTAAATTAAAAATTAACAGAAGAAAATTGTACATCTGTGATTAAAGTGTTCTGGTATTCAAGAGCATTTCAGTTTCCATATCATTATTTGATCTTAAATTCCAATAGCCATAGCCCCACTTTAAGGGGTAGTGTAAAAAACACATGTACTTAAAAAGATTATTCACATCTGCCTACATATAAAAATTCCTATCCTGTTTTTTAATAGTAAATCTAAAATAAAATATTAAAGGAAATATTTCAAATATAAAATACATATTTTCTAGCAGTAACTCATACAGATTTCTAATCTGATTCTTTTTGAAGTGATTACATCCATTTGTCTTTTTTTTCCTCCACAGGAAGGTCTTGTTTATTTCGACATTTTATAATTACTAGCCTTTTTTTCAGAGCTCTGCAGCATTTCATTATTGACTACTTCTCTTTCTATGAGGTTTTATTGTTCCATCTGGTATTTTAATTACAGACCTAGTATCAATTTCACATACTTGCTGAAGAGGAAAAAAAAAGACTTCTAATACTGACTTCCCTGCAAATCTACATAATGACTTCATTAAAACAGAAGTCCAGCATGAAGTATTTCTCCCTTTTAATATAGAAATATATCTGAGTATATCACAGAATCATCACAGTTGGAAAAGACTCCTAAAGTCACCTAGTCCAACCACCCACCCAAACAAGCAACAACAAAACAATCCCACAACCACACCCCCCACAAAATCAACAACAGCCCTCAACCCACACACAAAAAACAATGCAGTGAGGTCTCCTCTCAGCCTTGTCTTTTGCAAGCTAGACAATTCCAGTTACCTCAACCTCTCTTAATCAAGTAACCATACAAGAGTTGTCCCACAGCATCAATATAACTTGAAAACAAACCAGTACTATTCAATGTCTTGCTATGGATAAAGGAAAATACATCAACATTTCTGGTAAGATCTAAACATTTGTTTAGAAGTTTTGACATAGAATCATATAATTGTTTGGGTGGGAAAATACCTTTAAGATCATAAAGTTTGGTATTTGATACTTCATGTCATGTTGCTTCACCTGTTTCATGTACTGTCACAATATCCAGCATAATTTGACAGGTGTAATTTGACAAAATGTAAGATGTACCATGTCATGCAGGAAATTGAAAACCACAGAAGAAGGTGTATTTAAAAAAAAATAATAAATTAAATTCCCCTCTCTAGAAGTGCCTTCAAACAGCTATTTTAAATATTACATTAAAAAAACTCTGCAGTTCTGTAATTTCCATATCTATGAATGACATTAAAATTACAACTCTGAAAACGCCAGATAAATAACTGAGATTATTATATATATAATTTTTAGCATATTCTGTTCCTCAATTTACTACTTTCATATTGTCTCCAGAAAAAGTGCACCTTGGTAAGTCAAGTGACTTTCTACTCAGCTTTTAATTTTTCTTCCTAGATTGCTATTTTGACCTGATCTGTAGAAAAGAGCAAACGATGACATAAAATGAAAAGCATTAGGTTTGCTGAATTTTATACTCTGACTAAGCAGACTTATCAATTCAAGGACAGAAGGGAAAAGGGGGCAAGGACTTCAACTCCACTTAAATGCAAATTACTGACAAAATTGAGATACTTATGCCAACATGAAGTTGAATTCAACAGGACTCTCTGGAGTTTTAAATCCTCTGTACAGCAATTCTAATGGGCAGTATGTACTTTCCTTCAGGCAAAGTGACAAAATAAAAATGAAAAATATGCAAGTAGGGATGTATTCACCCCACTGAACTATTAAAAAAATAAAATTTAACTATCATTTCCTTGTTTATGTACTGTCCACAGATTATCAGTTTTTAGAACTGGAGTATGCATGATATAAATCTATTTCCATTACTACCAATTCTATTGAAGATCATGTGGAACAAAACTAAGAGTGAAAATTAATTCTTACTCTCTAAGAATAATTACTTTAAAATGTAAGTAAACTGCAGTAATAGCTTGCTATTTTGTGCTATGTAAGTCATTTAACGGTACATTTTACTCTTAAAATACATGCGGCAAAATGAAAAGGCTTTTCAATTAGTGCCTTGGTTTATTTCAGTCATTCTACTCTGTATCATAACACATTAACAGAAAGCTTAATTCTTCATCATTAGGTGAGGAAACCTATAATATCAAAATCCTAAATCAAGTACCCAAAAGAGGCTGGAAATACTAAAGCAAATCATCCTATTATAGGTATAAGAATACAGACCTGAGCAGCATACACCTTCATTTAATGCAACAGGAATCTCTACCTGCACACAAATTGCACCATCATCACAGCCTATTCAGCTATATACAGCTTCATTACAGCATCCAGATGAGGGGGCTGTACACAGTTACACATGGGGTTTGACTGTTGAAGAAAACAAAGTCATGTTCAGTCCAGGCAGACTGCTGGGATGCCTCACTGGAGGCCTCCTTCCTTTATGGTTAGCAGATTGTGCCTTATAACATGGAATCCTCACTCAGACTCCACCTCCTTACAATGCTTTGTTCTGGGAGTCCCTAGATAAGCTCTCTTCCCTGAGACGACAGTGATAGTCTGGAGCAAGGAAGCCAATTTTAAAAAAAGAAAAGGAAAAAGTGGGGAGAATTAAGACTCTGTGTAGCAGTATTTTTGAATCAAATTGTCTTTCTGCTGAATAAATCACCTAAGGTTTGAAGGCTTCTCATTCACAAGTTAAGCTAATATTCCTGGTTTTATAACTAGGTTATTTCACATATCAAAAGTTGTTATTTTCCAGATGTAAATACTGACATTTCTACAAATGGTTCATTTAAGCTATTTCATTTAAAAAATTAGTCCATCACATAATTTACAGCCGACAATGTTTCTCACATTGTACGGAATTGCTCCATGTAGACATTCTCAGAACTACCTTCTGAAGACAAAAATAGCACTCAGAACATAGTGATTCTGGACTTCAGACATGCTAGGAAGGAACATACTCTGCTTTAAGTTAAAAAAAAATCTTTTGTTTCTACAACTTGCCATACTTCTTTGGTCATCATAAATTAAAAAATAATAAAAAACACACACAAAAAAGTTAATCTTGATCTCTCTAGAGAAAAGACTCCTTTAGTCTTAGCAACTTATTTTGACATATTCCTTTGCGTATTTCTTAAGTTTATTTATGAAATTGTTTTGGTATCCAAACTACTATCTTTTCAGCTTCTGTTTTGGTGAGGTTTTTTAAACATATATTTAGCTTCTTAGTTTGAAGAGTGTGCATTTAAAATTTGGGAATAGAAAATGGCTGATGTTATTTCTGTAAAGACAAGGCAATACATATTAATTAAGAAGTCACATAACGATAGGTGCAAGTTATCAACACAGAAAACCCTCAAGTCTTTAGCAAACAATGTAAAATTTCCAGGGGGTCAACAGCAAACATGGGACACTAACATGCAAGAGGAACTCAGGCTACATAGAAACCATTCAGTAATATTGCACAGTCGTGCGTCTACCATTTATTTTTTTTGCTGAATACTCATAGGACTTTTGCTACTGCTGGTTTTCCGAGGGGGTTTCATGAGCCCTACTCCAAGTTGGCCAACATACTTAGCATTTAACCACCAGAGGGCACCACAGGATTTCACAATAGACGAAGCAAAATGAGAAGACGAACTAAGCGCTGCTATAAAAGAAAAAAAAAAACATACACGGTTTCAGCAGGTGCTTATTTATTCATTTATTTAGGAGTTTGTCTTGAAACCCACATCCACCCACTGACTACCTTTCTGCAGCATAATTCACTCAGAGACACAGTAGAAAGCTTTCAAAATTAGTAAAATAAATCTTGTACATTCAGAAGTCACAACCCCATGAAGACGAGGTGATTTCACCTGTACTCCAACTTAAAATAATCCTCATCTCTTTCGAAGCTCAACTATTGTGCTCAGGTTGGAATCAAGAAACAGCCCATCAATTTATAACAGCCCATTACCAGCATTTAGTAATTTTATCTTGAAGCATTTTTTTAGCTAAAAAGGAAAAAGGCAACAACCTTCTTAGGCAAAGAATGTAGAAATGTGTTAGAATATGTGCAGTCTACACATAATGTTCAAACGGCTTTAACTTTGTCTTACACAGCAAACAAGTAAGATGAACTTTTAGGATTCATTTGGTTTGCATTGTAACCCAAGTTCCAGAGTTGCAAACCCCCAGCTATGCTTCTCCTGTTTATTTCCTTTGTTTCTCCTGTCCATTTCCGTTGTTAATCTGCCTTTTCCCTAAACAAGCAGGGACTCAGTGAACCTACGTTTAACACCCACATTGCTCAGTGACTTGCTTGGCCCATTTTCCAAGTCTTGCTTCGACTTGAACTGTTCCTTTCTAAGGACATTTATACCGATGCCCCACTTGTTCCTGTTCCACTGTGTGCTACTACGGCTTTTAGTAGCTCTCAGAGATCTCCAGGGGGGCTGAACCGAAATGCAGTTCCTCCCAAATTCCCATATAACATGTCTTCTATGCAAAAACTATTTGAAGATAACAAAGAAATAATAATTATTGAACACCATCATACATGGCTTAAAAGTAAAACGGCTGCAATAAAAATTAAATATTAACTCATAAGCCATTTGTTTCATCTCAAGTATTGCACGATGACTGAAGATCTTATTTGCTGAATCCATAATTGGAAAGAATGTTTTATAATTACTGTAGCTAGGCAGCAGCCCAAGACAAAGCCTGATGGTTGCTGAAGGAGGCAAACGAGGGCAGCTGCTTGCACAAAGAAGAGGACCAGCAAGGGCACAGAAAATGGCAGAAGTGGAAGTTGGTTGCACTTTCTTAAATAATTAAGAAAAAAAAAAACAAAAAACAAAAACCAAAAAACATTAAAACACATATCTAAGTCCTCTTACTGCCTTTGACCCACCTGTCCATATTTAAATAAAAATATTAGCAAAAATGCTTATACATAGGGTACAATATTTAGTGCTAGAAGCACAGGGCTTTGTAATGAGCAACCATGAAAACCTGAACTGTTTCAATACCTTCCATTTAGAAGGCTGGGGGGGGGGTTTGGGGGTTTGTTTGTTTGTTTGTTTTAAAAAAAGCACTCCAGCAGTTCCAGACAAAGCTTTTAAAGTCAAAGCACATGGCCGTCCACGTGTCACCAATCCAGAAGACAAAACTGATGCATAGATTCAATAGGAGATACTGCCAAAGTGTTCTGGTCATTCTCTTAACTGCTCTTTCAGGTCTTGCAATCACCTAGCTTCCAGGTAGACATCTGTAATCAGAAACTTGAAAAGTAGCTTTTTTAATGTCCTAACACAAATTTGCTTCTGATTGAGCTCAAGCCAATTTCTTATTTGATAAAAACTCTTGGTTAATTTTTTCTCAAATTTAAAGAAAAATTAGGGGATTTTGTATAGCACTGCAGTGATTTACTTTCAAGTTCAGCCTCTCCATAATCTGCCATTTTAAGTCAGCTCTAACAGTACACAGGTCAATACATCTGGATCACAGCTGTTTAATTTCGTATTTGTAAGGTCTCCTGCAGAAGATGGTATCTCTTAGAGGTCACCTGTAACAGCTGTGCCAGCAGTGAGTGAAACAAAATGTTTTATCACTCTTTCCTGTGAGTTTTTCTTGCCTTTATTCCCCCACCCCGAGGACAGGAGGTATGCCTATTTCATTGTTGCTTTTTTTTTTTTTTAACCAGTAGGTTCTTACAAATGAGTGGCCTATGGCAGGTGCCTGTCAACATGAGTATTCAGTGCACCCTATAAAGGCAAGCACATAAGCTGAAATGTGCGAAAAATTGAAACGGCAAAGACTGTTACAAAGAAAAGAAGTGTGAAAAACTGAAATGACAAAGGCTGCATTAACAGCTTGTCTCAGTAACAAATTTGAAGAGCTGTTAGCAGTTGTAGAGTTAGAAAGCGGCAATGTGATTAAAGGACTGCCTTCAGATAGCCCCATTTTCTTCTTTGTTCACAGGCAGATTATCAGCAATTCAGGGTTGTTGACACAGTAAAATGTTTCCAGACAGCCAGATGCAAAGTTTAGATAGATTCAACACATCCTCAGGAGATGATTGCCAACAAACAGCCACGATCTTATTTTAAAATATCCAAGAAAAACCATTGAAACAAATTAACTAGGAATTGACAAGTGTCAACTTCCAACTTCAGCATTCTGAGAAAGAAAAATAGAAACTACAAAAAATAAAGAATATTTGCAATAAAGTTGCCTAAAAGAGAAAGAAGAAAGAGAACAGTAAATGAAATATGAGAAGCACTTTCTTTGTTGTTTTTACATCGAGAGACAACATCAATGCTGTGTATCAGCACTCCCCAATTCTTGATCAAGATGTTTCCAGAAGACATTCCTATGTCACCCGTGGACACCAGTGACATTTCTTACTGAAGTACAAAACTGACAACAGAACTGAGAACATATCTGCCCATAGAGGAGGATTTGCCCTTAAGTCTTCCACTAGTGCCAAAAGGTGAGAGATCACCTGTAATCTTAAAGAAAAATGCAAGTTTTGGGAGCTTCCCAAGAGTTTAGAAAACATTTTATGCCTTGTTCCCAAGATCCAAAAGCTGGTGCAAGTTTGAAGGACCATAGCACACCTATAAACCTCACACCAAGAAACATCTACTATTTTGTTATACAGACTTGTGTCTAAGAAGAGTGACTGGGAAATGCCTCCACATGCTCTTCTACTCTTGTGACACTCCCCACAGACCTCCCTTATTGATTGACTACAAGACACAGGAGTGAAACTGGATGAATCTTTGATTTTACCCAATTCAGCTAATGCCGTGTTTTCAGTTCCTTGTCTGATCTTCTGATGCTCATAAGGTGCAAGCAATAACGCTAAAGAGTAACACCACAAAGCTTATTAAATGTAGTAGTTAATTTAATAATTACTAAAAGACATTAAGTAGCATTAACATATTTTTAGGCTCTCCGGTATCTTCTGCATATGCTTTTGTCCTTAAAATATTTTTACACTCATGTTGAAGAACATGGTATTGAAAAGTAGTGGATCCTGATCAAGTAATTTTAAAAAAGAGCAAACAACAAAACTAACATTTTGAAAACAACTATTCTATCTTCTAAATGTAAACATGGAAACAAGTACTGGACAAACACAGAGTTTACCACGTACAGATGAAGAAACACTGGACAACAATAAAAAAAGGAGATGCTGACACAACTTCTTTGTACCACCTGCTGCTCTGGTAAGTGGGGCAATTAAAACAACAACAACAAAAAAACAACACCCAAACCTAAAACAGTGTGAAAAAGATTACTGGGAACAAACCTAAGGGACTGAAACACATGTCAGATTCACTTCTGAAGTTGTCATACATGACAATATATGAAGTTAAAATGAAAGACATAATTCTCATGGGTACTGCATATCAAATATGTGTATGTGTGTCAATATGGCATCCTCTAGGAACAGCAGATAAGCTTTATAAACTGTTGGCATCAAGTCAGGAACATGCCTCTTCCAAACTAATGCAAAGCTAATGCACTTGCCCTATAATACCTAGTCAGTTTAACACTAGGGGAAAAACATTACTATTTTGGTCTTTTCTATGTTTCTGATAGACCTTTCAATGTTTAAAAAGGTATGACCAGATAATAATTTAAGACAGAAACCAGTTATCCTACCTGCATTCTTTATTACATATACAGGTCCTCCTTTTCATTACTCCTCTTAAAAAAATTGCCCAGAAACATATTACAGCCACATGTCTCATTATTTCAGATCTCATTATTTTTCCCCTCCTCTTAATTCATCAGGAGTTCCAAATCAACACACTTTAAAAGCTTTTTATTATTGTATTTGTATCTTTTAAAAATAAATTATATTTAGAAAAATCCTGAAACTTAGCCCAGGAAATTCCTTTGTATTGTTAACTTCAGCTGCTAAATAAATAATCTGCTATTGGAAAAATGAAGCAAAGGTTCACAAATATGATGTAACCAAAAACCACGAGGCTATCAAACAAAATAAGCTGCAATAGAGTCCTCCCAAAGGCATTAGTACATCTACATACAATAGGGCAATATTTCAGAAACTGACATAGTAATCATATAGAATCTATTGCAATAACGAACACTGCACACACACCAAGTCAAGGGAAATGTCAGCTTGACTCTAGAGGGGTTTAGCATTTAGAGGCTAGCAACTTTCAACAAAGCTCTGCTTTTGAGAACAAACTATGTCCCTTTTTAGGTAGGCATACTGTTTAACGTCAGTGTAAGAGGATACAAGGTTTATGCTCTATCTACCCCAGTTTCATTTCTTCTTCCTGTGCATTATTTTAAATCTTTTAACAGAACTAGTTTATAAGCACTAAAAACCAAACAAAGGTTTCTGTGTTACTAAGGAAAAATTATTTCTGAATTGAAACCATAGCTGGACCCTGTTCCTTCCCAAAGTGGCAAGAGTGGATGTGACAGAGCACACATAAGATACACTAAATTACATTTGTTCCATCACTGAGGCAGTCTGCACTCCCAGCAATGCTTCCACCCTTGCAGAAAACCAACATTTTTTCTTTTAACATTTTCTTACATAGAGATTAATTCATTAAAGAGTTGCTGCAGCATGGTCACCCAGGGAGGGAATGCGCACTAATGAAATATTTGTGTAGTTGGCTTCATCTTCACCTTTCCCACACAAGAGATTAAAGAATTGTGGTTGATCTTATAATAGGTTTGATTCATAGAAGAAGCAGAGCTCTTGACCTTTCCCTGACACTGGAACTCAGTGCTAACATATGAAGGCAAGCCCATCCCAGTAAAACTCTATGGAATAATTATATTTTTCCTATAACAAAAATAAAACAGAGAAACAAATTTAAAAAATAACCCACACCAAACATTTCAAGCCTAAGGCTCCACTTACAAGAGAGATATTTCTGTCCAGAGTTTAGAATATACTGTATACTAGTTTTGGTTTTTCTTAAAGAAATTTAGAAAATAAAACATGCTTTTTTAATTTGTACCAAAGTCACTTCAATACAGGAATACATATGTCTGGTATCTAAATCGTTACTTAATATTTGAATTCCCTTTCTACAATTCTACCACCTTGTTTAGGGGTATTAAAAGAAAAAAAAAAAAGAAAAAGAAAAGAAAGGAAAAAAATAAAAAGCAACTACAGAGGGCTTGTGAAGCATAGGCATTAACATCTATCCGTTTCATGAAACACCACCAGAGGATTGACACTTGTGGTTTCTGTTTCTTTTAAAGCCCTGTTCCTGGTATCAGGATGTTGGATTAGAAACAAAACATTTCAACAATAGCTTCAGCTCTTAGGTTAAAAAATAGAAGTCTAGAAGCATCACATGAAAATTAAGTGAGGAGTTCAAAAAATAAAGGGAGAATAAAGTCAGCCCAAAATGTAGTACCCTTTCACAATTTCAGTTTAGACTACAATCTCATGATCTTCATTTTTTATATAATTTTGAAGGACTGGCCTTTAAAATTAAATTAAGGCTATGATGTTCACTCTGACTTTGGGAGAGAGAGACGGATATTTTATAGTAGCTGGAGATATTTGAGAAACGCATATGCAGACCTTCCAATCTCAAGTCAGAATTGCGTTTTATCTTTGCAGTTCACAAAAACATAAGCCTTAATTCTAAACTTGACACAGAGTATTTCTACTATCAGTATGAAATGCCACTGCTTTACAGTTTCAGAGTTGTAACAATACATGACAGCAATATAATACTGAATTAACTGCACTGAAACAACATAATCTATTTTTACTAATAATTTCAGGTAAGTTTCTTTTAAGAGCTGCACACACTAAAAAAATCACTCCAAAAGTCACAAGTATCTGAAATAAAAATTATCTATCTCATCTAATCTTTTTTCACCAATACTACATAGAGCTATACAGCCTAGCTCTGTGTAAAACATTTTTCACATCTTATTAAGGAGACCCTATTAGAGCTACCCATGAAAGATGTGTTTGTAATTCAGTCTTACACAGTGTCTTAACACATATTTAAAAAGACAAACTTTACTAACAGACTGCTTTGGAAGTAGTTCAAACTGAAAGATCCACCATGACTAAAGGAAAAGAAAACAAATTTCTACATCTGATCAACAAAATCTGAAAACAAAAGCAAAGCAGACAGTAGGAAAAAGATGTTGTCAGTATTCTAGGGTGGGTGGAAATATGGCTAAAGAGGATAAAAATACACACAAAATTGACAAGTATTAACAACACAGATGTCCCTGCTGTTCTTGAAATTGTCTTACAATGGACAGTTTAATAAATAGCTAGATTTAAAGCTATTCGATTTCAACTTACTGGTCAACTCTTTTCATTATGATAGCAACCAACAGTCAGAACAACTGAAATAAAATTTGCCTTCTGCATATGTAAAGACCATATCATCTTTCCAAAGGTAACCCGTCTCCAAGACAACATTGCCTTACATCTTCACCAACCTTTTCCATGCTACAAACACAGATCCTTACACAAGAGTTTGTTTTCTCTCATTCACATTCCACATTCTCCACCAGCTTTTCCAGTTCTCTCCCCTTGTGATGTATTTCTTTGCAATCTCTCCAATGAAACAGGAAACTGTACAGCGCTAATTCAGTAGATTTAACTAAATTATTTCTCTATAAATAAAATAGCATACTTTTTCAATATACTCAACGGAAACTGTTTCCTAAATGCTATTTTAGAAATCTATTAGAAATTTGTTGAGAAAGGACTCTAATAGTTAATCTGTGCTGGTTAACCTGTTCACACTACTTTTTTTTACAAGGCTTTCTAAACTCCAGTTACTTCAAGACAGAACAGTAACTATTCGCATACTCTCATCAGGCCTTTTGTAATCAAAGTGAAATTTCAGCTCCATTTTCAGAAAACAGACTGGATAGGCACCAAAATTTATCTTGTCTCCTAATGCAGCCCTTCTATTTTTGCTTTATCTTACCTGTTTGTCTGAAAGATAAATAGCAAAGCCTGTATTATCTTTGTATCATGCTGCAGCATACTATCATAGGCTTTCATATCCAAGACAGCAAATGCACATCATCTTTATGGTATTTTTATGGCACTCTCTCCAGACTATTTATTGGACAAAAGTCTTGATCATTTCTAATATTCATGTCCCAAAAAAAAAAATTACATTCACAAGTCCAGATGATCAAAGGTATCTGAACGTTGGATTGCAGCATACCTGTACCTCCATCTTCTTTAAACAAAGTATTCTAAATCTTTTTCAAACAGCCATAAGCATTCAGGAGGGAGAAAATGACATATGAGAATTACAGTTGTTGACAACAATTACTAAAAAGAAAGCAAGAGACACCATAAGTAATGCAGCTACAGTTAAGGAATATTCCAAGAAAGTTATTAAATTCCTATTAACTTGCACTTGTTGGATAAAGACATCATAAAAAGGAATTTTTCCTGTCGCATGAAGATTGTACATGGGACATTATAGTTTTAGCTTAATCTCATTTATTTAAGGTACACACTGGGTATTTTTTCAGCTTTTTTGCTACTGCTAGGTATCATTGTATTTAAAGATTAAGTAAGCATAAAAAATAACAATCAGAAACTTCACAAATCCATCCTGAAAGAGAATGAATTTAAAGTAATGTAAAGCATAATCACACTAAAAATAAGTTTTCTTCATTTTTTTGGTGGAGTTTTAAAAGGTATTGTGTAATCCAAAATATAGTGTGTTGATAACTGAGTTTTATGATTTGGAGACGTTTAAAAGTGCACAGCGATAGAATTGGAAATAGTCTTAAGGTACCTCAAATGACAAAGCAGTTCTAAGGCTAAATCATTAGGTCAGAGCAAGGACTGCTTCCCTTCACCATCAAGTAGAAGGCTTAGTGATCTGCACAATAATTCTGCAAAACACCATCAAAAGGTCACAATACATTTTATGTTCTCAAACTTGAAGTTTCAGAACTTCCTGCTGAAATCTTTCTTAAAAGTATCTGAACTGAAATTTCACAGAGGAGAAAGAATAACAACACGGAAATCACACTAATCTAAGACAAACCTTCTTCCTACAAGAATTATGCTTAAAGGAAACAATACATCTCATGTTTAAGACTACTGTATTCTGTCTTTCTACATTAGTAATTCAGCCCCATGCTATGATAAAAGTAATTCTAAGAACTTTATTGCAAGTAATTTTTCAAATCCACAGGAAGAGGTTTTTACATTTCCTTGCATATTTTCATTTCCCTTCCTTAGTTTACTCATCAGTCTTTTTTCAAAGGATCCTATATCTCCCATAAACTTGGCTAAAAAGCCGTTTCAAGTACAAGACAGCATCCATCACATGCAAGGCAATCCATGATTTGCAGTAACGAAGGGACACACTGTTACAATTGTCTATGGGAAGAGGGACATCTGGGATTTTTAATTTTAGCATATGTGGATAACTCTGTCTGTGAAGCTTTCAGAATAGCAAGCCAACAAACACAAACATCCATTTCTGGGCAGCTTTAATTTATTAAGCCTAAAGTCAATTACATAACAAGATCGATGTTGAGCTTCCTTTCCTTCCTACTACAGGAAGCTGAGAGAAGGGTCGCAGACTTTTGGCTTTTCAGAGCCCAGTTACAATCTCCCACCTTACTGAAGGCTGAGGAAACTGCAGACACTGGCAGAGAAACTGAGAACAAGACGAGAGTTGGCAGTTATCTTTGAACCTTAGTTAATCACAAAATATTCCAAAGATAGATGCCAGTCCTACAAAGTGTTTTTTCTCAAGATAAATCCTTCAAATCCACATGTATAGACTTTGATGTGAATAATAGCTCAGTCACCACTGTCGGAACCTTTCAGGAAAAAAAAAAAAAAAAGAAAGAAAAAGGGGAAGAAAAAAAAAAGGCTTTTCATTCAGAGACATTCTAATTAGAAAATGGAAATGACTTAGCAGCATGAAGTTAGTATTTATAAATATACAGGATGTACAACATTAACACAGGCGGGTTGAAATGACTGTTGATGTTTAACTTCATCCCTACAGGCCAAAGCTGAAGCAGACCAGTTCAAAGCCTTGCTACAGTGTGTCAGCAGAAACAGAAGGCTGAATGTGTGAGCAGGTCTGGAGGGGACTGCTGGGTTTTGCATGGGGGCTCCACACTGGAGTCAACTGCACTGTCAACTATTTCTCAGCAGTATCTATGGCACAGGCAGGTTAGATTACACCTGGTGTGAGCTGTTGAGAAACCACTAATTTACACACTATGGACAGAGATTTAGTATCTGATGAGGAAATTGCTACATTCAGGAGACCTTTCTGAGGTTTGAAACACCTTCTTCTACTTCATCAGAACTTAACAATGGCTATTGAACTTTACTAATCAGAAAATGCTTATACTCTGAGACCTGAAGCACTAAGGAAAGCTTTTTATGTGGTTCACACATTTGAATAGGTGTGACTGACATTGATAGGCATATATAAAAAGACTTGATGCTTAAATGTGCTCTTCCTTTCAGAAGAGTTTGTATTTTTCAGTTGTACGATGTAATGAGATTTATCTTCACTAGTGTATATTTGAGGGAAAAACAAACTCTGTGGATTCTGATCTAGTGAGTTCTCATATTATGAACCAGTATAAGAAGTGAAAAGAATAATAATAAAAAACCCTACACAATGACAGAATAAACCTGAAATATTAATTTAGTCATTTCACTTCAAAACAGTAATTCATATGTATTTACAACATGACTTCAGTTTTGCAGTAGTTTCTGAAACAATGAGTTACAATAAATCATTAAAATGCCCAGATAAACTTTTCAGATAGTGGCTCTCCTGTCATACTTTATGTGATAAGTGAAAAAGAAAAATATTGTTTAAAGAAACACTTATCCTTGTCTAAGGCCATTCATAAAAACAAAATGAGAAACTTTTCTAGAAATACATGTGTTGCTACCTGCCTCTATGTCAGTATACTTAAAAAGAATTAACAATATACAGGAAGTCTTTTTTCCTTGGCTAAGCTCACTATGGTCACTGATTAGATTCACCTTCCTGTAACACTGCTGATTCCCAATAATTTCCTGAGCAAGGAACTGGCATTTTGCTAGGCTAAGTTTCAGAAAACTTACCATTAGAGGCTTGCCACAAACATTAGACCACCTTTATTGCACCTGCATGAATATATTTCAGGAAAAAAATAGCTTGGTTTCTTTCCTAAAAACACTACCTTGAGAATGTGCTATTGCAAAAATATTTATTTGAAAATACTGCCCTATTGCTATTTAAAATGTATTCAGCACTATAAGTTTTAAAAGTGCTCAGGGGAACTTATTACAAGTAACAATTATGTCAGAGCCCAGTCAAAAAATACCAATTAATGAAAGCCAAGGACAGAATATAAACTCCAGAGCTCAGCCTGAACTGAAGGACAATTTGAATGATTCAGATGTCTGAATGACTCTATAGCACTTGGAATGACTCTATAGCACTATGCAATAGACTAAACTTTTTACCCACCTTTTTTTTTCTTTTTCTATGGAATACACAAAGCCTTAATTTTCATCTATGCTACAAAGAAAGGGGGGTGAAAACTTAGTTTTGGTTAGGAGGAAAAAAAAAAAAAAAGACAAAACCATAAAGGGCTGCATACACTTGGAAGACTTACAGGCAATAGGATACAGAAGGAAGGTCAGGACTGTTTCAGCCAATATGTGATTTCATTTTAGCTGTCTTTCAGTTCAACTGTATTGGTACACTACAAATAGACTGGCAGGATCTCTGCTTTTTCCTCTTGAAAGGCTAGAAAATACTTATTGTAAACCATGAGTAAAGATTACTTTTGATAGACTGCCACTAGAATCACCTAATAATTAGCTGCCAACTCCTTTTTAACCCCCATGAACCAAATTCTAATCAAGCTGGTATCATTGAACAGTCTTCTTGGATAAAGGGCATGCTGAGCATTTCCAGTAATTAGAAGCTGTAAAAAATGAGAAACTGATGCAGAGCAAGGACCTGAGAGCAGCTGTTGTTGGAAGTAAACTTCCAGTAGGATTTTAAGCAAAATTTCAAGAAACACTACTGTACTACAAAGAGTAACGTTTGGTACACTCTTTTCAGGAGTTGAAACCATATATCTAAGTTAAACAGCTGTGTCTGCAGGAGTATGCTGAAAAGACAAGGCTGCGTGTTCAACTGCAAAGAAGACTTGGCTTGCAGCAAGACAGACATATTAACAACATAAGGAACTTAGTCCTTTTAACATTTATTAAAGAAAAAAAAATCAGTAATAACAATTCACTGTTTTATTGTCTTATTTTTTTCCTTTCAGCTGACCAACACTACATCCACATTTCCCTGCTTTTTCCCCTTCTTTCCTACTAAATTCTCTCACACACTCCTTCATACACTTTCTTCTCTGAAAGATAATCTAGATTCATCATGCTTTACCATATCATTAAAATGTCCTGTTGTTTCAATTGTTATTTAAAATGTGGAAAATACCTTGGCATAAAACTATAGTCATGTCACTGCCCTGTTTAATAGTTCTAAAATTGCCCCACTAATTATCTTCCACACTCAATTTAAAAGTGCAGAAATAGCTTACATACCACAGCTGGATTCTCAAAAAACTTAACATTTTGTTTTTTTCCTTTTCTTTCCAAATTTGACGAACAGCTTCTAGATCACTAATGCAGTAATACCTTAGAACTTGTTGGGCTTCCAAGCATTCTGCATTTTTCATTTGATCCCACACAATGAAAACATCAAGGTGGTTTACTTATTAAATTTTAATGGAGATTTATTCCCACAGAGACTTCAAAGACTTTTTCCCCCATTACAGAGATACAGTTATACAAAGCTCCCCAACTTTTTCTTTGCTGATAAAGCCAAGATTCCTACATAGGAACTTTTGCTGTTTTTCTGAGTAAAAATAACTGTGCTCTAAGAATTTAAGTATGCATCCTTGAAATATTATTTTTTTTTATAAAGACTAAACCATGTTGACACACTATTAAAAAAAAGAAGTCGACAGGCTGGAGAAGCTGGCTGACAAGAAACTCAACTGGTTACTCTCCCTCTTCAGCAGCCATTAGACCACATCTGGATTATTGTGGGCAGCTTGGACTCCCCCCCCCATCTGGGACAGAATCTAACATAGTGCAGTGTGTTCAGTAAAGGCCATGAAGATAATCACGGGGCTGGAACACATGACCAAACAAGCAAAAAACTGAAAAAAATTCATAACCAGATGTAATGCTACAATAAACCTGCATCTTTCCACTGAGCTGTTTTCTATTAGAAAAGCTGTATGTAGAAGAGTGACTCAAGAAAAACGTAGTACAGTGTGCCCACAATTACTTATATTACCAAAAACGTATGTATGACACTGCTCTTTCACAAGCAAAAAACAGTGATTTCATAGGTATAAAGCAGATACATGTGTAATTCCTGCTTGTGTACCATTACCAAACGTCAGGGAGCAGAAGAAATTATACTCAACCAAAAAATGTTGTTAAAATGTTAGGCTATTGAAAAGGAAATATAATTGAAAGAAATACTTAAACTGTGTATGTAAAGGTCCAATTACAGCTGGAGAATCATGAAAACTGAGTGATAAAGCTATTAAGTACTGACACACTATTGTACTTAGCACAAACACAAGAGCAGCTCAATTAAATAATTTTAATTATGGCAAATCAGCACAAATTATATCAATTTACCAGATTCTAACTCAATAGTTTAAAGTGCAGCTAAACACTGATGCACAAAAAACCACAAGAGATTAACAAGTGAAGAAATTCTACACTGAACAAATTAGCACAGACTAAATACAGTAACACTTCCAAATTCACAAAACTGAATCAGGTAAAGCTGAGGAGAGAAAACTGAATAAGAAAGAGGGTTGGGTTTTGCTGTGTTGGTGGTTGTTTTCATTTTATATATCCTTGTATTATATGGAAACAGAGAAGACTAATCTGGGTATAATTTTAAAGCATAAATCACCAAAACTCTTAAAACTTTTAGTTGCCATTTTAATTTACTAAGATTGATAAACAGTTGTTATTGATTTTGTGGAGTAGAAATTTTTTGAGGCAGCTGCACAGAAACAATCAATATAGTTTGACAGCTATTCCCATAGCATCACTGTCCAGCAAGACATACTGTTCCTCCTTCCCCCCCCAAGCTGCTTAAGATGACAACTATATTTTTTCTCTAGCACGCAATGGACTTTTTTTTCCTTCCCCAAGTTTGCAAAGGACAGCAGAGTATTGATCTTATTTATTTCAAGATTTTCGTTATGCAAATATACCTTACTCTTTCTTTTTGACAGAAGAAAAAAAAGAGGTATACAAATTTGCATCCCAGCTGCAACTTGCCTATATACTATTTTAAAAAATCTGCTTCTAATTAAGTTGTTCAGTGAAATTCAGAACTTGGATTAAAAGTCATAAAAAAACAAACCAAAACAAAAAACCCCAGTGTAAAATGCTTACTGAAGCTGTGGTTGAAGGTGAATAATGTCACACACAGTAACAATGTCGTGCAACCTGTAAAATTTCTAATATTCTGTTCACTGATGGAGATACAAGAAACAGACTTATTAGGTCATTGACCCACCTGAAAGCAGAAAATGTTTCACAATTTGACATTTTCTACAGTAAATATTCAATGTTGAGCTCAAATTCAGGGAGAATGTTATTAGACAAATCCCTTAATCTGTGCCTAAGGAGGTACAAGAAAAAGCTGGAAGGAAAAGTCACTTGTTGTTGTGTTCACAGAAGCACAAAACCACCCCTGTGTCACTCTGCCATACTTGTTAAAAATTATGTATTTCCTCAGAATTAAACAGAGCTTTAAGTCAGTAGTTGGTCTGACTGCAGCACGAGCTGATTTGGTCTGACTTAAAACATTATTTGTAAGGTCAAAACTACATATAATCTCTTTATTAGCACAGCAAAGTGCATACATGAAGTCCAAGGACAGAATAGCTGTGTTATGCTTAATGGTGCATGTGCATGTAATATTGTTAATTCCTTCATGCTGTTCGTTATTGTTATTTATAAGGATATATGGTTTAAGGAGGGTTTGTATACATATTCCAACTAGTACTGTCAGAAAAAAACATCTTGGCTTTACCAGGTGTCTGAGAGGGCAACCACCAAACTGCCAACTCCCCTAGCACTGCACCTGCCATGGCCTGAGATCCTCACCAGCACACAGCCTGCCACAGCCACAGCTTTTAAACAAATACATTTGAGGTAATATGTAATTAATGGTACTATGCCATTAAACATTTACAAGAAAATATTTGTTTCACTGAAAACATTTTTCAATGTAAAATATTTATTCAGAATGACTCAGTAAGTTTCACCACTTTTTTTTTTTTCCCCTACCAGTGAATAAAAAGTTTCCCCCTGGCCAGTGGGAACTATTCTATCAATGCCATTTCCAGAATGCCCGAACTATGTCTCCTGCTTTTTTGTCTCTCTTTCCAGTAATCATTGCTGTGTTCAGCATTTGGCTCACATGAACTATCAACTTTTTTTAATCTCTTAACTGCTGTTCTGAGATTTATTTTGGTTCTCTCAAACCTTCTACATAGAGGTCAAAAGAAGAATCCAAGGTCTGACATGCAGCATTCTGTTAGCAAATTACCTTGCTGAAGGCAAACAATGCAGTCTTGTCAACCTTGTTGCTCCCTTGAAGCATGTCCACCAATTTATTTATTTTTAATTACCTGCTGATTGGCAGAATCATGAAGTGCTCCAGTAATTGTGCAGATTCACAGCTTTTTTTGTGCAATATTAATTCTTAAAATTATACTAGCCATAACATTTGTGATTAAAAATTCCACAAATATATTGCCTAGGAATTTTTACAACCATAGGTAGTTAGAAAATGGCAGCAATCATTCACGTGTTTTGGCATTAATTTTTCCCCTAACAATATATTCAAAGAAAACTAACAAGAAGTCTTCATCAAGAACATACGTACCATAAAACAACCAAACAAAAAGGTACTTTTGTAAAGAAGATGCCAGGAAAAAGATCTCTCACAGACATTTTACAATTTCAGTGCAACCCCGTTTGGGAGTACATGACAGCAATAACTTCCTTCCTCTGCGTTTCACCTCAGTTTACACAAGCTAGGTCACAAGATTTTTACCAATTTAGTCATGCCTGTATCCCATGACATGTTAATTTTCAAAGCCTGTAGAGGAGGAAAAAACATGAAGTTCCTACATGAACTTCCCCAGGCCTGGTCAGTAGCTCCCATGGGAGCTGCCAGCTCCTGTTGGGTCTCTCCACTCCTCTGGCCTTTCCCTCTTTGAGGAATCCCCATGTGCTGAGAACTGCTGCTCTGCTGTGGGTCAGGCCGGTTCTGGAGCAGCTTCCCTCGACTTACTTGTCTGCTTGAAGTCACATGTCTATTTTTACACAGTGAAAAGAAAAAATACTGCCTTAAAGTCCTATGGCTCCCACCATCAATATCCTTTAATTAAATATCTTCCTTGGAAATCAGTAGTATTCTACTCACTTGTTTAAAAGATAATTCATTTTCTCAGCACAAAATTTCATTACATGCTGTAATGGCAATGAACTTGCACTATGTGGTTCTTGTTTTTAACTTCTATTTGCTGCTACAGACCCAGAGAAATTTCAATATTTTCCAGTACAATGTTATTTCGGGTACCCTTCATAGCATCCAGCACTAACAGCTTCTGAAGACCCTTGGGGATATCAGTAAGTGTTTCATAAATTTAGCAGCTGAGTTTTCACACCAGGCTGCATTTTCTTGTCATGTAACCTAGAAAATCTACACCTGCACAAGATCATCAGTTTTTAGTTTCCACTGAGCTACCAGATGAAAATACTTCTTCCACAGCAAGTAGTAATGACACACTGTCCTCACTGCAGTCTCTTCTGGAAAAGCAGAATGACAACTAGACTATCTCAAATTCATAACTACCCTTTACAGTAAATGTTTCCTGTTGAGGAAGGACAAAAGGACAAAATCTGTATCTATAATGTATAACTGAGCTTGAAGGCAGAATGGGGGCAAACTTTAAACGTGAAACAAAAGTCAGTTCTTCATTCCAGACATTTAAAATGGATGATTACCAGTTAGAAAACCTGGTATCAACTATTTTTTTTCATACATAAGCAAACTAAAAGCCAATTGGCAAAGGAAAAGACAGAATTGCTTCAGGATATATCTGCAACTGGCTGTGAATGGAATTTCCTTCTCTGTATTCCTACTTTTACATACTGTTATACGGCACAACTGATTACCTCCATCTACCTAACATACAATACATTCACAAAATGTCGTGTATCTGTCCCAGATGAAGGAACCTGGACCAAATCTTATTTTGATGCAACTACTGTTTTTACTCAGCAAAGAATTTGGATATTATAATATTTTCACTAAAAAAAAATATTTCTCAATATCTGGGTTCAAAGAGACCTACATAAGTTGAGTATGATTTAACAGATAATAAAGCAGCAATTTATTTTACAGGCACAATAAAATCAATCAACTTTCATACAACATGTTATTGTCATTTATGTTGATCTCAAATTAACCCTTAAAAATTACTGTTTTATTTACTTAAGTAGAATGATTACCGTCTTTAGCAGTCCATTATGTGTATACACTACCAGGTCTTTTCTAATAAAATGTTCTACAGGAGTAGCTATTATTCACCTAGTTGGATTTGTTAGCATGGGTCAACAGTATTCTAATACTGACATATAACATAGCCTGTTCTGAAATACTGGATAGAAACTAACTAACACAAAAAGACACTGAAAAATTAAAGAAATAATTCTTCTTCTTGTGACTGGAAATCACTGTTAAACATCCAACAGGGAAGAGAAAATAGTAATGGATTTGTTACCAAAATAGAATTCTCCTCTTCCAACTCAAGATATTACCACACTTCCTGCCATAGATGACTTCTCACTGGGCTCCTAAAAATTCTTCTGAAGAGTAGATATGGGTTTTTACAAGGTACTTCAGTTTTGGGCATTTTAGGAAAAGACCTTTTGAGGTTTTAAGTCAGACAGACAAAGAGTGGTCATAAATAAATTTAGGCTAGCAATTGGAAAGTGGTTTTTAACCTCTGGAAGGAGAAAGCTTTGCAATATCCTTGCAACTGGAAGACAATGATCAAACTAGTTTACCAACTAGCACAACTGATTTATTTTCATTCAGACAGTGCTCGTATGCACAGCTGACTAACAGCTAGGGAGAGGCAAGCTAGAAATGGAAAGAATTTTTCAGCAAATGTTTCCAAATTTTTCTACCCATTCATTTTGGAACAGAAGGATACGTATGTATGTGCTTCACAAACAATTCACCAATGCAAAACTAATCAATCTAGTGGGCATATTGTGTGTGCTAACTTTGAAGTAATTTATATAACTTTAGGTTAAATGTATCTTCTTAGAGATATTTATTATTAAGTAACAGCTGCAGCTACTTTGTGCAAAACTGGAAGAAATGCATCTGTTACTGAAAAACAGACCTTGAACATGCTGACACAGAATCACAGTGAATGGGAAGCAGAAGAGATGGCAGGATTTCTGCCTAGGACAGTAAAATAAAGTCCCTCGAGCATGGTCCCCAGAAGAGAAGTTATCACGCAAAATATCCCCCTGAATGGGTCTCTCCTTTGCTTGTGTTGAGAGCTTTCTCATATAAATTGCATAAAATTAACTGATTACTACCACAGGTACTCTGTTTGTTCTTAAACTTGGAATGATCTGGTGCACATTATCCATGTGACTCTTTCAGTTGTCACACATTCCCTACTTACACAAGGCCTCGTGTGGAAAACACAACACCTTGCAAACTGTTGGTGTTCATCTCCCATTGGCTATGAAGTTTGTATGACATGATGCAGCAATTCATGTGGGATATACAGAGGCGCTGTCACAGAAAAGGAAGTTCCATACCTACTTGTCTTCAAGTCCTAACTGCAGTCAGACAGTCTTAAATTCAACTATTAGATTGCATGTTCTATATTTCTAGTTTTATTTCTCCAGTAATCTCAGGCGAACGGTTAAAAAACTCATTTGCACAAAGCTTACAACCATGTTGTTGATGGAACTGTGATAATTATCAGCTCAGTCAGTAGATAAAAAACATGTAGAACTTTCATGTCAAAAAACAAATTTTGTTTTTTTAAGTACTTATTTTAGAACATCATCTTCTGCATTCCTTAAACCATACTTGATGGTCACAATCAAATAAATATGTAAAATCCTTCAGCACAAGATCCTTAGTTTAAAAGTGTGCCAGTGACACCCTAAGTCAATACATAAGTTGCATGTCACAAGCTCCAAAATCTTCCATAAGAACAGATACTAAGATGTTTCACAGAACATTTTCTTCTCTCTCAGTAAGAATGAAAAGTTGATTTCAGAGTTTACACTGACATACAGGCATGCAGCCTAAGCGGGGGGGGGGGGGTGGGGGGGGTGGGGGGGGTGGGGGGGGGGAGTGGGGAGGTGGAGGCGGGAGGGGGGGGGAAACACTTCTTTTCTCCATCTATCTCCATTTCTCTGTAATGGAGACATACCTTTTGTTTAAAAATTTAAGAGCTCAGCAGCCACCCTATACAACAGGGTCAGAGATCACCACACCAGGCACTGGGCAGTCTAGCACATCCCAACAGTAGGGCTCTAAAGTTGCTTACAACATAACTCTGGCCACAGAAGTAACTGTCTTGATCTCAATGTGTTCTCTGAACAACTACAACAACATGTTAAAAGAGCTTTACTAGTTTCACAGGCAGGTCAGCCATGCTGAATCCCAGCAACTAGAGACACGTACATGTAAACACATGGGATGCCAATTAGCCTCTTCTGTAGATGGAAGGCATTACTTTACCCAAAAGCATTAGTTTCTACACCATTAATAAAGAAAACCTTCCACACAGCTTCACTTAAATGTTTCTCAAGAAAAAGATCACATCAAAACCTGGACTTGACCAGAATTATCTGTCAGCAGCAAAGCCATTTAGTATCATTTGACATCCTATACGTAAGATATGTTATTGAAAGTTCTTGAACTCATAGAAAAAAAATATTCTAAATGTCTAATGTTTTATAAAATATGGTCCCTTCCCACCACTCAAAAATGTCACCAGGAAGAAGTCAATATGTTCTGCGTTCAAATTGGCAAAGCATTGATTTTTTTAAAAAACTGTTTCAAAAACACTACAGTAGATTGCAAGTAAAGTATCACAGCTAAACTAACCTGACCTGATATTTCATTAATAAAAATTTTAAAATTGAAGTTTTTTATTCCAAATCAGATTAATAATAATAATAATAATAATAATAATAATAATAATAATAATAATAATAATAATAATAAAATTACTCAAAGCAAATTAAGTACCTTAGGAAAACTCATTTGAGATCTAGTTTTTGTAAAATGAAACTATTTTCTTATACAACCTTTTAATGTAGGAGTTGAGGAATGTCATGAAAGCTGGGTTTGGAATCAAGAAAAAAAAAAAAAGCCAGCATATTAATACATTCTGTTTCTGTGGCAAAATAATTCCACAGGATTAGACACTCAAAGTTCTTCATAAAATATACCTATTTCATGAAATACAAATTGAACACAAAACACTTCTTTCAAATCATGCACAATTCCTATTTGGGATGTGTTGTACAGTATGACATCATAAAAGTCTTGTTGATTACACTATGATGGTGAGAGATAACATTATGACACAAGATCTGTTTTCAAAACAATTCCAGATGAACTGGAAAATGCCAAACATACATTTTACAAATACTTTTCCAACTATTATAAAAATTTAAACATCGAATACCTTAAATTTATTAACATTTTAAAACTTTAGGTGACCTACCATGATGTTACCAAACCACAATATATTGCAGCCCTTAAGCTGAACCCAAACAATGGTTGGGATCAATAGTGAGCAAACAACAATTCATCACTCCTCGCTTTCTTACTGCTAAATCAAAGACAACAGATTATTCAATTTATGTATTTAAAGTATTATTATTATTATTATTATTATTATTATTATTATTATTATTATTATTATTATTATTATTATTATTAATTGAACTCTCTGGATCTTTTCTAGCTAAATCACTTAGATACAGTATAGATCCACTTCAAAAAATAAGCAAGATTTGAGTTATAATTGGCCTCTTTTCTAGTTTAACATTGCCACCAAGGCCGTCCATGCAACTGAGAGCTCTGAAATTATTCCTACATAAGGATTACCAAGTACAAACGGCACTGCTTCCTTTTCCTGCATGGTATGATATGAAAGTGTGGCAGCTTTACTTTAGGAATGTATTACAAATACTAAAATACTGAACTCCCTCTCACCTAGCAAAAAGTATAAATTAGCTATACTTTAATATACCTGATAAATTCTCCAAGATACATGAGAAAGAAAAGGAGAAAAATAATCCACCTCCACCACAACAAAGCTTTGTAACTTTAATCGCACCGAACTGAGTCACTAGAGGGCATAATTTAGCCAGAAATGTGATCTAGTCGGCAGGGCGAGGGGTGTGGGGATGGAGAAACACAAAAAGCTCTTCTCTTGTAATGCAACAAAAATGGCTAGCAGAAAGTTAAATGTATTTTTTATCAGAACTACCGTTTTCATCTGCCTAAAACAAGATTATCAAGATGCTTTTTAGAGAGAGATGTCTCACTTCCTGAACTGGAAGTGGTTGGATAAGGAAAAATATTTGCTCATTTAAGGTTTAATGAAGGTGTAGCAATGAAAAATCTCCCTACAAACCACAGTACACACAAGTGTTCCAGTGAAAAGAACAGATTTGAAGGAATTTCTTGGAAAAGCCATGATTTTAGTTTAGTACTGCATTTGCAAGCTGCAGTGCCTAGTTTTCTTAATGAACATTTCATAGCCAGCAGCCTGAAAGGCAGGACTCACTTTTCAAACAAAAGTATCCCTGAAGGTGTCTAAAATTAGACTAAGTAAATTGTGATATATTGTTTCTTGTCTTTGTCTTGTATGAACTTCTACACAGAGTTGGAAACTAAAACCACTACAACATGGAAGAACACAATGCCTTCCCTGAAGCCAAATACCACAGCAGTGCTGCTTAAGAAACATAGTCAGTACAACCTACAATTAGCTTTGTTCAAGTTGATTGTAATAGAGTAAGACACACAACCGAGTGTTTTGATGGCTCACCACTTACAAGTATTACAATTTACTACAGTATATTGTAGAAAAATTTGCAACGTCTCCTCTGAGGTATTGCTGCAAATTCTGTGATGGGCATATCAACAGGAAAGACTGAATTACCCCAGAGGACTTAGATTATCTTCATTCTACTGCAGCTGACTATTCGGTACAAACTGGTATCATTATTTTTAAAGCCTGTCTGGTTTTCAGTAGGCAGATATTAAAAACAGTGAAGAAAAAGTATACAGCTGGTCTCATTGATATTCAGAAATGCTCAATGGTAAGGATGTTACCAGGCAAGTAGATCATATTTTCTCTATAAAGTAGTTTAACCTCTGACTTAACAGCTTTAAGGCAATTGTGCTCCCTAATCAGCAACTGTATCTCTTGGTCTCCTTCCTGCAGTTGCTGGAATCATTAGTCATGGAATTGGTGAGGAAGCCATAGAAACTCACACTAGCAGCAGGGAATAAAATCTTCAATGGTAATAACTCACACTAAAAATGACAATTTATGGCTTTTACAGCATGTAATGTAATTTATGGGATGTTACACATTGACGTGTATGCCTAATGAGTGTTGTAGAAAGCCATAAATCATCAGCACTTCCAGCTTCCCATAAAGACTTCATTTATTACACTATTCCAGAAGTATATCCTCATGATAACCACAGCCTTGTCCTGCTTTATTAAAAGCTAGGGAAAAGATAGAAAAGGTACATGTAAGAGCAGTCTGATGCAGCATTAAACTGAAAATACTCTACAACTAATACAGTGGAATAAAAAAAAAAGATGAGTCTTTGCTGACAAATGCACTGACTTCCCTGAGCTTATTTATTTTATTAACAAGTAGGGGAATACACAAAGAAACATTTTACTACATTCATCCTCTGAAATGCAACATCACATTTAAAGAGGTAATATAACAAGGAGAAAAAAACACAGGAAACCTGTCTCCAGAGCAACGCACTTCTCTCCATTGGTGACTATTGCCATACTGAATCTAGTATTATGGGTTTGTATAATTGTAGTATTCATAAAATCAGAAGTCAAAGCCAAAAATTCTAAATAGTTTAGTAGCAATTCTTAAATAAGTGCATGTTACCCTAGAAATGTCTTAATATTGAGAAGAGAAACAAAAAAAAAATACAGAGCATTCTAGTGAAAAGCACTGAGCATTAAAACAAAACAAAAAAACCCAACAACATAAGAAAGAAACAAGTCAGGATGAGCACACTATGTCTGAATATTGTTTGGGGGTTTGCTTGAGGTGTTTTGCTTTAGGCAGTAGTTTTTAAGTCTCTGGTATGTATCAGTATAACTCAGACTGAAATCAAGTGAAATTTCAGAACTCTTTCAGATGAGATGATCCCAGATGAGATGTTGCAAGAGATGCCTGGTATTTTATTAAGGAATATTCTTTTTAAAAAAATATCAGAAACAGGATAGAATTTCTGGTCAAACTGAAAACAAAAGACACAGTCAGAACTATGAAAAACCTCAAGGGGTAAGACTAAGTCCAACTTTTTCTTCATGGGTAGTTTAATAATGTGCAAAAAGAGGGTATTTTCTAGCAGAACAGGCTGGAACTAACTTCTACATATACATGCCATAGGCAATTATATACCAATTGGGAACACCAGGTGCATTTTCCTGCTTTATAAGAGGCAGGCACATTTGTAGAGGGTAACCTAGCTACAGGACTAGCAAATTTAAGCAGTGATAAATACTTATCAACGAAGAAATTCAAGTGCTTCCATTGATTTCTGATGCCTAAATGAAACAGTACTCCTCTCTTCAAATCTGTAAATCATAACACTTCAAAATATAAACTGTCATTTATGTAATTGAGCATGCCCTGAAAACCCAGATGTTATGGTTTGCAGTTCTTGAAAAGTCTTCTCACTTTGCAGCAGAGACCTTGCAATTCTAACCTGAAAAAAAAAATATTTCTGCAGATTTGCTACAGAACCTGTCTTCAGGTTCACTTCTTACAAAACTAAGTGTGTTACAGCATAGGCAAATGTGCTTCAGATGAGCCACTGCATATTCTGAAAAGAAAATAAATTAGCAGTGCATTGGGTAGAGTCCTATGACCATAAGCAGTTCTACAAGGAGTCTGCAAAGAGGTGTCACCAGCAGATTGCTCAAATGCAGTTGGACCAGCATCACTCCTGTAAGCATCTGCATGGGTCACTTCATCTTGTCATTGGGTCCATCCCCCAGCCCAGATTTGCTGCCCAAAGGTGCCACCACTCCCTACCCCTGGAATTCCAGGATCACTGTAAAACAATACTGTGCCTTTCATACCTCATCACCACAGGAAACTTCACACACTCACAAGGAGTTGCTCTGTCTCTAGCATTCCAGCTTCCAGCCTGTTTCCTCCCTTCTGCAGCTGGGCCTTCTTGCCCTCCATGCCAGATCATTCCTTGGTCACAACTTAACACTGCTGAGCAGGTACAAATTGAAACACTCAGTTTGTACCAGGACCCATGAAACCACAGCACACTTAAAACTAACTGTTGCCACGGCAGTTTTTACCCAGATAAAATACTTGTCTTTAAATTCGCCTGGCAATGTTTTCTCACATAATTACCTACAGAATATGATACAATCAAATATTAATTGAATATACTAAGAAAATCTGGAAACATTAATTGTTATTTTGCAAGGAAAGAGGTAAAAAATTATTAGAGCTACAAGCAAAATACAGTATTCCATTTACACCACACACTTAACAAAGAAACTCTCAGAAATCCTGCATTTCTCCAAACTACACAATTCAAGCCCTCATACATTTCAGCCTGCTCAGCATTGATACAGGTTTGAGCTTTTGTTGTCACCTTAAAAACAACTATCTCTAAAAAATTTCATTCCATGTCAAGCCATAGATATTACTGATCCCACACTCTGAAAAGGCCTCTTATCTTTGCACAGCAACCACAATGCTACACTAAGAGCCAGAAGAAACATCTGCTAAGTTGCAATCATTCCCAACATTTTCAATGCCTCAATTATTCTATTTGGTTATGTTTTCTATCAAAGGTTCAGCCTCTGTCACTCCAAACTACAAAAGATCAGTTGCTGCTTTTACTAAGAGCTGCCTAACTACATCTTCAAGACAGCTGGGATGAGAAAGCAAAACCAGGAACATCCAAACCTCAAGCAAAGAAATTGAGAGTAGATAGATAGGTAGGTAGATAGATATAAACTGTATAAGACAATCCCTGCCTGAAACAATGCCATGAAAATTATGGGACAACTTGAGGAAATTACTAATAAACCATCCACTCAAGTTTAGCTATCTAGGTGTTAAAGAGAACAGAAGCACAGGTCACCCAAGATGAGGTGCACAGACCAACTAACTAGACTAAAGAAATCTTACACTAAAATCTTGGGACATGCAAAGAAGCCTAGAAGAACTGTCACTTACTTGCTCTTTATTCTACCTGTACCAGTAGAGGTGAGGTTTCCACCCATCCACATACTTAATTTCATCCATATAATGGATTTTACCCATTAAAATTAATAGATTATACTGAACAGATGTGCACTCTAACCAGTTAAAAATTTTAACCATATTAATGTTAAATGTAATTTACTGCAAGGTAGCACTTTTGACCAAAGCATCTTGTGCTAATAAGGTTGGGAGATTTACACTGTGTAAGAGTAAACTAATGAACACAATTCAGATAGTGCTTTAACTAATTCAGTAGCACCATGCTGTAAATCCTCAAAACAGTTAAATGCAAAAGACAATTAGGAAAATGAGCACTTGGACTTGTCAGTTTCTCCTAGGTTTCGTAGTGTTGTATCAGAAAAAAGAAAGCTGGAGGAACATTTATGAATCATACTTAAAACCAGTATTTTGGATACAAGGAATGATTCAACATTCATTAGGAAGACTTTCTGGTACTCAACCAGTATAAAGACCAGAGTTTATTTTCATATTTGTATATCATCACCTCCAAAACAAGCTAACAAGCACACATTGTGCAACAGAAGATGTTTCATGCAACATCCAAATCACCTGTAAAAATAAAAAGTGGTGATCAAAGCAAGTTGTATTTTTAAATTACTAAAGTACTAAAGAGAAACAGTAATAATAATAATAATAATAAAATAATCCTCAATTAATTTAAAACTCTACTCCCTTGGAGCTTACTAGTTCTGAAGGAAAAAAAATAATTGATGAAAGAAACGTTGGCTTCTACAAAGGTCATTAAAACAAATGAGAATATTTTATATGTATTTGCAAGAAAAAATATGAAGTACCTTTTTTCTGAGTGAAAAAATTCACCAGCCTGCCAGGAACAAAGTTGAGAAATAAGCTATCAGGTATAGTAAGCCTCTGAATCAAATTCCAACTTCAAATGTTTATTGAATTTTTCCCAGCTCTTGTTGTAAGATATCTATTTACACTGCATAATAAAAGTTGTTTTTTAGCACAGTAGATTTTATTTATCCTGGTCCTTCAGTGTAACAAATTATATTTTAGCCACATACTGTAGCAGATAGCTTTTGAATATAAAGGATGTAGGTCTGGCAAAGTTAACAATTGATTTTTAGTTTTCTTTGACCAGTTATCATTTGGTAGGTTGCCCTGATCCTGCCATCCTGCAGTAATTATCATTCTATCTAAAATGAGCTATATCTTATATGCAAATATGCTGGAAACTTCTGTAGCACGAATAAAACTTGCTTAATACAAATCAGGAACAACCTACGTCTAATCCTTTCACCTTTACAGTCCGAGTTCAAGACCTGGACTGTTCCCAATATACATTTTCATGGCAAAATATACCAGCAGTTCTTGGAAGTTCAAAGGGCAACAGCCAGCTTCTGTTCTATCACCTGCCAGGTTTACATTCT
Source organism: Apus apus (assembly GCF_020740795.1). NCBI lineage: Eukaryota > Metazoa > Chordata > Aves > Apodiformes > Apodidae > Apus > Apus apus. The sequence continues at coordinate 14,967,533 of NC_067293.1, read as the reverse complement.
AAGATCACTTATAAAAAGTAGATTGTATTACTACAGGGGAGTTTTTTTCCTTTGACCTTGTAGAGCCAACAGGATACTACATTTGCAAGAGGAGGAGAGATGACTTCTGCAGCAGAGCAGAGGTGCTACATTTCCAGCGGCAAAGTTAGTTATCGTTAAAACATCCTGCAAATTACCTTCTCAGACTTAATCACCAAATACATTACTTTGTGGCATTACTTTGGGCTGGGGAGTACTTACCTTATGCAACTGTTAAGAGCTACACTTCAAGAGATGGAGAATACATTTCATTGATGCTCCCAAGGACTTTGTTATTTAATAGCACTACCTTTTCCAAACCAGCTATATGCTAAGCACCGTGCAGAAAAAAACAAGGCATTATTAAATACTACTTTAATTATTATCTACAGAGTCCTCAAAATCCGGCAATTACAACTGAAGCTGAAGTCCACAGAATTCTAGAAAATAAATATGAAACAGGAATTCTACTTTCAAGTTTTAGGCACATGAACTCCTGTCCAAGGAACAGGAGCTGTCACCTCAGCTTCCTGCAGAAACAGTACTGCAGACCAGCTTGAAGCTAAAAGGTCTGCTGCTCTCCAAGAACTGTGTTCCAGTCATCTCCTGGAGAGTTACAGAACTTGAAAGTAACATAACTCGTTGACCATAAGAGCAGCATCAATATTCCTTAATTTGTTGTACCCTTTTTCACCACATTTTTTGAAAACATCAAATCTGTGACAATACGCTTAAATGAACATTTCCTTGCAAAAATTATTCACAAACACAATCACTTTAATTGATTTGGAGTTTGCTACATTATTACAAAGACCAGATAGTGCTACATGCCACTAAGATGACTGCAAAATAATAAAACCCCACCAAATTCCAAGAGGAATCTCCCTATCACTTCCAAAGCAATTTAGCACCCAAGCTGAGACCAAGCTAAATAAATAAACGGGTAAGAATTTATGTTACGGATTTAAAAACTTGTAATCAAGTAACTGTTTAATTTCCTTAAAATGTCAACCCTCCCCTTCTGGAAACTGTCTGTGAATGCACATCTATAGGTACTCCAAACAGCTAAGCATATTTAAAACAAAACAAAACAAAACCCCACATATTTCTAAATCACATTAATATTTTACTTTTTTAAGTCTGTTGCTACACTTACATATTCAATGTAGAGATTTACAGGTCAGCAGTGCAGCAGCTGCAACATCACAGTAGACTAAATAATTGAGTTAGAATAGTTGATGAGTTGGCACTATTTAATGAATTTAATTGATTTATAATGCAGATAAGCACCAATAAACCAAATTAATAGAATCTGTGGAAATTAACATGCCTTTCTTCCCAGGGCAATTAAATTCTGTATATAGTAGTCCTTAATCATAGAATCTTTACGATCTTACAAAAAACTATGCAAATTTATGTATAGGAGATTAAACTCATAATAGAAGTTTTTTAATTTCCAAAAACAAAAAAGCCCTAATCAGTTAGGGGTAGTTCTCACTTGTTTTGTGAAACCAGGTGCCACAGTCCTAGGTGGAAGACAGCTGTACCTCTTAGTCTAAGTAATTCAGAACTTTTCAAGTTAACTTTTGAGATGCTCATTACTGCAGACATAAAAGTCTATAATCTAAAACCATGGTAGCAAGGGCTACTGTCAAAGAAACACCAAGTAAATATTTTGTTGGGGGTTTCCTTTGTTTTCAGTTAAACAGATGGAGCAGTTAAGTGCTTATTGCCTTGAAATGAATGCTGAAGCAGCAAGCTTTCCTTATCAAGTACTTATTAAGAAATACAACAGTGCAGTCTGCAATATTCATCTCTTCTCTAGGTATAGTAGAATGACTTCTTTTGAAAAGCCTTATGGTTTCGTATATGTTTGTTTACTTAGGCATCTTATTCAAACCAGTTGTTGAAATCAAAGCTAACATTACATAATAAGGTGGTTGGGGAAACCCATCTCTCTACCATTACTTTCTCTTCCTAACCACAACTGATTTCTATCATGTTCCGTTTAGAGCTTGAGACCACACAGTAATATAAGCCTAGTCAAAACTAATGCCAGATGCTAGATAGGAAGTCTCCTCAATTATTCTTCCCAATTTGCCAAATTTGAAATGTATGTCACTTAAGATATATTCAGAACAACAACAACAAATATAATTATCCGGTAGATGTAAGGTGATTCATCTTTAAAGGTGCCTTGAGGAGAAGTAACTGTCCCTTCTTTGCATACTCATTTTTACTAATTTCTGTGGTAAAATGCACAGAGTTAGAGTCAAAATCTTAGCAGTATCAAGAGTTTTAATAGGTGACTGAAACAGGAATCACAAGCAGGGCTCCATTTCAATTCAATTTGCATATTTTGAATAATCTTATAGCATTTTTTTTTAATCAGTGTTTTTTATTCTGTATTGTTTTCTGTTATCTGGGGACAAGAACTGGCAAAGAAACACTGATATCTATCATCCCTTTTTCCTAGGAAAGTAAGAGGGACACACAATGTAGACAGTAATTATGGAACCCTGTAAAATTGACAGTCAACCGTATTTCCTCCACTTCATTGCTAATTTATTTTGCTAAGCTTAGAAAAACGCATTAGAACTAAGATATTAACTATTTATTAAAAAACAAAAAACAACACACAAAAAACCCCACAAAAAACCACAAACAAAACCAAAACAACAAAAAAACAAACAAAAACACGAACCCACAACAAATCCCAACCAACCTGCTGTAAACTTTGTGGTTCATATTAATAGTCGCTACACTGTGGAAGCTGCAGATAAGGGTGACTTCTCTCTTGTAAACATCCTGCCACTGTAACAGAGTTCACCTTGTACTCTAAATAGGTGTTATTCTAGCTTTTTAATAACACATTATTCTTGACCTTTTCATTTTTATTTCATTAAATAAACTTTTACTCTGAGTTAGGAAAGGCTGGAACTCATTAAACTCTGCAGTACTGCGAAGAGGCCTGCAGGTAACATATAATGAAGTATGCTTCTGCCAGCTTACTGACTGAATTGGCTAGCTCTGGACAATCTCCACTGGCTGTCAGCATGCATTTATTGTTTCTACATCTGGATACAAGTTAAAGATAGATGGAGCTTGTTTTATCCAAATGGTGTAAAACTGAAATTAGAGCCAAATTTACTTGGAAAACTCCTGATCACATTTTAGAGCAGCTTATGCTATACAACACACTGGACTATATTATCAGAAAATACACACATACTGCTGTGCATGAAGTTCTACATTAACAGCAAATCTTGCTCTCCCATTATGCCACTTGGACACTAAAAAGAAGAATAAGCTTTCTGAAGCCAAATTTCTAGGAAGACAAATGTACCATTTTGAGATGAAGAGCTATAATGCACTTGTAAACTCAAAAATATGTTATCCAAAATAGACTTCAATTGGCAAATACACTGGGTAATTTTTGTGGATTTTTTGTCTATTTTGTCCCTCCCTTCATCTCCATCTCTGCAGTAAAAGAAGAAATCTTTACCATTAAAATGCTCTCTAGGCTGGTGCCTCAATATAGCTGAAGCTTATGAAGTTTATGAAACCCAGAAGACATGGCTTCTGACCTGGTTTTGGTCAACTACATCTCTACAGCAGCAAAACTGTTACAAACAGGCAAAAGCATTCTGGAGCTTCAACAACACCAGCCACAAGCATGACATTCACTTTGTGTTGAACCAACAGGCTTGTGCCGGCCACTTAACTTTGCTATTTAAGCTGGTTGCCCAAACTGGGGCCTGATCCTCTCTTAGTATTTAATGGGAGACATTCACAGGCTGAATCCCAAAGCTGTGCATCTACATGTTAAGCTCGTGCAAACACTACTCTGCAGTCCAATTAAAATTCTATACACATACATACACTATGCAGGTTTTAGACTAAAATTTTTGTCCTTTTATAGAAGATCATGTCAAGGTTTGAATGAAAATTTTAACAGATTAGTTCAACACATGTTTCATTAAACTTCATGTGGTTCTTCGTTTCTACTTGCACTATTGGAGTGAGGAGTTAGAGATAGTAGTGCTGTTTCATTTTACTTTTTTCACCGAGTATTATATCCAAGGGGGCTTTGTTAATACAAGGAAAAACCCCACCACTACCACACACAGCCCTTTATTCTCCCAAAAGTACTTGCACAGACCAATCAACAGAATATACAGACTAACTTTTTTTTTCTCCTGCTTATTTAAAAAGAACAAAATAACATAGAACTATCAATAGCTAGCATTCCACTTTTACTGAACAATTCTTCATAAGAATCACACACATTAACATGACCACATCAAACTGCAGGGAAGACCCTCTCTGAGGGAGATAATTCCTCAGTCCTGTGAACAGTTTCAGTGTTATTTATATACTCCAATTTTAAAGAAAAACACTCCTTGTCTTCCAGACCAAATCTGTTTTATCTAGACTTAACTTTGTAGACACTACAGTGCACATGCAACTATTTTAGGTATAAAGCATAACAGAATTGCTCACAGGAGCTTTAGCTTTGCAACCTACTGACAGATGAGAGCATTTATTTCTGCTTACTAAATCATTGCAGGCATGTAAGTGTAATGCACTGAAAGCCAGGAATAGGCATTGGAGGGTGGCAGGGGGCACAAGTCAGTGGCATTCTCTATACCACAACA